>NC_082696.1:84095217-84774129 GCF_949987515.2 Delphinus delphis | reverse complement strand
GAATAGCCATTTCAGATAAGAAGAGGGTGAAGCAATGAAATAGAACAATGGGTTTACCAGCTGCTTCACAGCTTCATTAAGACCCAAACCATGCCAGACCCCTAGGATGCCAATGTCTAAAAATATCTGATTTTTAAACCTTTATAAACATGTACATTGGGAACACAGGGTAAGCCATGAGTTGGTTTTTTTTAATGTATTAAAAATTGTTGAACATGCTTGCATTTGGAAACTGAGGTACAAAATGATTACACTGTGTCTCTGAAAGGAAAGCTGGATATTTTGTACCATAAGCATCTTACTTTCAATTTATAAATGCAGTTATGTACTCAAAGTTTGTTAACTCAAAAAAAAAAACACAAAACTTTACTTCATCAAAACATGGAACTTTCTGATTAAATGGAAAGCTTTTAGACTTGCTCAGTTTTGTGTGTGTGTGTGTGTGTGTGTGTGTGTGTGTTTGTTAAGTGAACTGTTTATTTCTTATATTAAGATTTTCATTTTCACTTTGGCCAAATTTAATTGCTAGCTCTTGGTCTTATGGAATACTAATAAATTCTCTGGCTTTTTCATTCTTTACCCTGCAAGAAAGACATGTTTCCCTTTTCCATCTGTGGTCATTCTCTGCTGTTCAATAAATAAAAGTCAAAAGGATCTTTGGTTCACCTCCCTCAGGTCTCCGAATCATTCTCCTAAAGTTTTTATTACACTGAACGATGTGGATGCTGGTACATTTACTCAGAATTTGCTTTGAGCTCTTCCAGTGAACAGATATGAATAAGTCCTTTATTTTCCAACCATATGCTTTCCTTCCAGAGCAAAAGTTAATAAGAAATATATGCTGATTTTTAGCTTGCTAATTTTTCCTGATTGAATTTCACTTGCTTTTCAAAAATATTAGGTATTGAAAAATTCCTCCAATGTCAGTGAAAACTGTTTAATACCAACACAATCTCCAAGGAGGAGAATGGAAAATTTTGTTAATTAATTGTGAACTCTGTCAAGTTCAATAGCATTGTTGCTCATTGCAGGATACATTGAGTGCATATTTTTAGCGAAGTACGACAAACATTTTTTCTAAGAAAATGTGTATGCTTTAAAAAATGAATAGGGACTTCCCTCATAGTGCAGTGGTTAAGAGTCTGCCTGCCAATGCAGGGGACATGGGTTCGAGCCCTGGTCCTGGAGGATCCCACATGCCACAGAGTGACTAAGCCTGTACACCACGACTACTGAGCCTGTGCTCTAGAGCCCGTGAGCCACAACTACTGAGCCCACATGCCACAACTTCTGAAGCCCGCATGCCTAGAGACCGTGCTCTGCAACAAGATAAGCCACTGCAATGAGAAACCCATGCACCACAATGAAGGGTGGCTCCCACTTGCCACAGCTAGAGATAACCTGTGCACAGCAACAAAGACCCAACACAGCCAAAATTAATTAATTAATTAATTAATTTTAAAAAATGAATAAATTCTTGTGGTAAATTTTCCTCATTAATGAAAGTTTACCCACTAAAAACACTCTGTGTGCAAAGATCCAACAATGTTGAGAGCACAGGCCTTGTTTACCACCCTACCTTTTCTATCTTTCAGTTTACTTCATTTTTTAAATGTAAGACTAAAAATGAGCTGTGAATTTTATAATTGCATAATTAGCCAATAAAACATGTAAAATATTTGATTAACATTTTTGAATGTACAGCCAAGTTTTGCACCAGATACACCTGCCAAATGTAAAGATCTACCTGACACCCAATAGTCAAGGAAACTCACACTTCTTTAAACTGGAAACACTTGGTAGCAGTATTGGGGATAGGAAGGGAAAATTGTTTCATTTTATATAATCTCATGAGTCTATTTTGGGAACAAAGATTCCATTAGTATCTCAATTTATGTATTATAAAATAAAAAGAGAGAAAGAAAATTTATGTTAGAGGATGGTAAATTTTGATGTGGTTCCAACAGAAAAAAAATTCAGGTTCTAGCATAGAAATGTATTAAAGATAGGTAAGTAAGTACATTCTACTTCTTTTGACAAATAAATGACTCTGAAAATCAAAGTCAGTTAAGTGGAAGAATATTTTAATCATAAATCTTCTGGCATACACAGTAAGGATTATAAAATATACTTGTATTAGAAAGTCTGGAGTTTAATCAATCAGAACTCTTTAATCTGTCAAGAATCTCTCTTGTTGACCTCAGTGATCAGTTTCATGCCACTCTTTCCTTTATGAGAATGTCAACAACTTTGACACACGATTTTTTTAAGACTATTCTTTCTTCCAAAATATTCTTATTCTTGACACATTTCTATTTTTTCCCCAAAGGCAGATCACATGATATTTCATATTCACAGACAACAGACATAGCGTTCAATTTGGAAGGAGATTTATGAATGACCTAATTAGTCTTATTAATTGTAATAAAGTGAAAACTCAATTCTATTTTTACTGTCATTCATGGGAGTATTATTTACTATACACATGTGCTAAATGAGTCACATATGTGACCTAGAGTATTATCTGTTCAATCTTTCTATTTAATTGAGAACAAAAGTTAAACAAGAATGTCAGATCAAAGAAACATGATATCAAACAAACAAGGCATAGAAAGAAAAAACAGTAAAGCCAAGTAAGCCCAGCCACATGCTCCTCATTAAAAACTTAAATATTTTCTGAGAAGTCACAGAGAATTGTCCATGAGGTGAAGACTTTACCTCAATAATATCACAGTCACTCCAAAACAAAGAAAAACAGATAAACACACACAAAAGAGCAAAAGCAGACACTCTAAGCACTGTGGAATGTGTCCTGCATGCTTGTGGAACACATTGCATAGACCCCCATGGGCCAAGTAGAGGAAGCAGTCAGGGTGGACTTAGCAGCAGGTGGACAGAAATTCCATAAATGCTGGTGAACAGACAGCAGCAAGAGTAATATGGCTAGAAAGGCAGATGGAGAGAAATGGGGAGACTAAGGGGCTCCCTGTGAGTTTTCCAGAAAGAATATAATTTTATGATTTACTCTGGCACATCTGTAAGGGATGCTGACCTATCATGAAATTTAAGTATTTTTTCCAATATCTCAAAATGTATTAGGCAATTGATTAATGCAAATTCAATAATTCAAAAAAGATATCTTAAAATAAAGATTACATTGTAGTTTACATGTTAATTATTTTGTACTAAATGATATATCAAGAGCATAATGTTTTTACTTTTTAAAAAACTATTCTCTCAGCTAAATTTTGTAGCTAAAGTTCAGTTACTTTTCAATTCTTAAATAAGAACAATAGTTTGTAAACCACCTACCTCATTCACAAAAGCCAGACACAATCCACTTGACACATTCTAAGGATGCTTGTGGTTTTGAGTTTTCTGAAATAATTTGAAGAGACTCTGCTTAGTCTATATCTCTGAAACACCCACAATGTAAACCCAAATTGTCAGTGTCCTCCCAGTAGTTAGGACCATAAGTGGTAAAATTTGCAGGATTTGAGTGTATCCTAATACATGCCTACATTCCTGAGTGTAAGAGTTAGGGGCAGGGGGAGAAAAAGGAGTACTATATTTTAATGTTTGTAAAACAACAACATAAGAATTATGAACTATTAGTCAAATGTCTTGATTTAGAATTGTAACAACCTGAAGATAAACATACATGTTTCTAACTACACCAAAATTTTTAAATTTAAATTTCCATTTTACATAGGTTAAGTGTGGATAAAGAGAATTTTGTTACTTCTGAAAATATTCTCTGATGTCAGAAATGGAAGAGTTAGTAAGATCGTCAGTCATTGTATAAAACCTTTAGTAACTAGTGAGGTATCTGTCATTCAAGATACATTGTAAAGTTAATAAAACTGAAACTTTGGAAAATTAAGGACATTCATCAATGCTATTCATATCAGAGTTTTTATAGAAAGATTTTCTATCTGCTATCCTTATGGAGACCAATTATACATATATTGGAGATCCTTTATCAATGATTTATTTTATTAACAGTCAAATCTTTTATCTCTTTTTTCTCTACCAAGTTTGAGAAATTTTCCATGATCTTGTCTTATAGTTAGATATTCTCTCTTCAGCTTCATCCAGTCTATAGTTTTCGATAAACCATTCAATGTACTGAAAAATGTCATGTCCATATTTTAATTCTTAAAAATTCATATTTATTCTTTTTCTCATTTTCACATATTTATTTCATGACCTCTTAAATGTATTTTTCTCTTTATCTCTTTGGGTGATATTAAATCAACTGCTTTATATTCTACATTCCCTCTATTAGAATTTCTTTGCTGGATCTTTTAACTTGATGTTCACAGCTCTGGAGTATCTCATGATCTTCCTAATATTTATTCACAATCCATAGAACTTTCTCTCAGCAAACCTATGGAATATATGTGAGGTTGAATTTACCATCATTCCATACAATGCACCACTAAAAAAACATGTCTCATCTCAGCATCTGGTTTCAAAGTTTATGTAAGGAAGACTGAAGACTGTTTAAAGCACAGATTCAAGCTTCACACCAAGGCAACTTTTGCCCTGACTCCAACTAAGTGCTAGTTTAGTGTTCCTGATACCCTGAACATTGACAAAATGTATTATTATGAACACATCAAAATTCAAGAGAGACTCATAGATGTGGTCTCTACCTTGCATGCAGGAAGAAAGGGAGGCTGGGTTTTGAGTAAACAATTAGCAACTGTCATAATTTCAATTGTCATAAACATTCAAGCTTCACACCCTAGAGTTTGTTTATATTGGGTGGATCTATTTTGAAGATTTCCTTTCTTAGTAGCTATACATACTGCTGCTCAGATTTTGAGTTTTCTTCTAAACTTTGGCCATTAATTAATTAGTGGTCAAAATGATAAAGAAAGTTGTTTAACATGATAATTTAAAGATAGTATTGTAAAAGAAGCAGGTTTTATGTGATAAATGTCTTCTTTCACACTCATGTAATTTCAACAATAGAAGCATCAGGGAGAGATACTGAACTCACTGTGTACATGACATTTACATTATAAAAACTGACATCTTTGAAGGATGAAAGACACATAATTTGAAACATATTATCTAGTTCATTCTACATTATATATATAATTTCCAATAGACACCTAAGATCTTCACATGTCTTATTTCACTTTTGTGTGCCAATTGTAGCAAATGTTCTCATTCACTGGAGTTATATCAATCTTAGATTTATCTTTAAAAGAATAGTTTAAATGGAATCTATTGAATCATATATAATTTGTGAGTTGGTTGTAAAGCAAATAGTTAATGTAGCCATTTAAGATTACTGGTTTAGAACTTACTTCATAGGCAAATTCTTGAACCAGAATCATCATGCTTCTGTGTGATTTTGAACAAGTTATTTAACTCCATGTGCTCAGTTTCCTCATCTGAAATGAGTGAGCATATAATACTTAACTCCTATGATTTTGCTTTTATTATTATTATTCTAGATTTAGAATATAATAACTCTGTTTTATTTCCCCCAAACAATTTAATTTCTAGAATTAAAGCCTTGCTTACCTCTTTCAATTTAATTTCTAGAATTAAAGCCTTGCTTACCTCTTTCAACCTAACACTGGAATGACATTTTTTTCTTAAATTTACCAACTATATTACTAATTCAATTCTAAATAAATGTGCCGCCTTGTGATTTTGATATATTTACTTTTCCCTCAGCTTATGTATATGTTCTTTGAAGGCAGGGATTATACCTAATTCATATGGAAAACATATACTTATTAACAAATTTCAAGTTGCTAAACTAATAGTGGCATATTGTACATTCTCTTCTAAACCATGTATCTTTCACTAAATTATATATATTGTGTATCTTTTTACCTTAGTACATAAAGCAATGAGTCATTTTTTATCCAACTTTTTATTTTGAAAAAAATAACACCTACAGAAAACTTGAAAGCTTAGAACAAAGATCAGCAGCATAACTATAACCTATATTTAACAATTGTTGACATTTGTTACATTTGTTTATTTCTTCTTATAAAATATGTGTGTATGTGTGTGTTTGCTGAACAATTTGAATGAAAGTTGTAGACATCATGACACTTTACTCCCAATTACTTAAGCATGTGTATTATGAAGTATCAGGAAAAAGGGAATTTTTCTATATAATCTTATACCATTATTACTACAAAGATAAACTAATATTTTCTGGTATAGACTCATATTTGAAATTTGTTTTCTATCACAATCAAATCTGTTTCTTTAATTTTTATATTTTGCAATCCATGTTTCTCTCAAGGATTCTTTACTGCATTTGATATCATACCTCTTTAGATTCCTTTAATATAGAACAAACTCACTGTTTTTTGTTTTCTTTTTGGGGCTTTTTGCTATTGATGTAATAGAGTTCAGGCCACATATCTGTATTATATCCTAAGGACTAGATTCAAATTATAGGTAAAGATACTAAAATATATATTGTTCTTCCCATTGCATTACTTCAAAGAGCAAGATATGTTGAAGAGACATCAATATGAAATAAAGAATGGTGAGGAAGATCCATGTGATAATGGGTTTTAGCAGAATTATCAGATTTATTTCATGACAAATATACATATAATTCAACTCTATCTACTGAAAGGAATTAAAAGCCATGAAATTCAAACTGCCTCAGGTGCATCAATGGCCAAAATTTGGTTTTTAAACAATACTCCCTATTAAATGACCCCACTTTTGCAGCAGGGAAAGTTCAAGATGAGCCTGCCACATCTTATTGTTTCAGAAAACAAAGAAATGTCAATTGAATCTACCAAGAATTGTCAATTGACTCTCCAGTCAAGAAACATCATCTGATGCCAAAATCACCAGATAAAGAGTTGTCTGGGAAAATGATAGTCACATAGTCTCAAAGCATATAACAAAATTTATCATTAATTACAAAGGGAAATAAATTATTGAAATTGAGAAATCAGGCAGACAACTCCTAAAGCACATCATAAAACCTAGCATCAATAATAGTGAAACACTGCTGTAAATATTATCTTAATCATCTTAAAATTATATTATATCACAGGAAGAGTAATGTTACTCTATTCACAAACTATCCTAATTTTCAACTTTTTTTTAAAGCAAGGAATGTGGTATATTTAAATATTTTATTATATTGTACATTAAAAATTAAAAATAATTTAAAGAAAAGGAAAAATAATTCCTTTCTTTAGTTGGCAATGTATTTTGGGTATATAATGTATAGAAGAAAATAAGAAGATTTTTTTCTGAGAGTGTTAGAATTTAATAAAGAAATGAAAATAGAAATTTTCATGGACACAATTTTAGTATATTTTCATCATGGTTTAATTTTGAAATATATTTTTTTAATATTTAGTTTAAAGACCAGTAAAGTAGGATTTTAATATGAAAAATAATTTTCAAATAGATATTTGCCTAAGATCCTGATAAATACACGTTGAGGACGGTGAGGTAGTTGGGCTAGATTTATCATGGTTGTCAGATACAGTTTGCAAATGTTTGGATTCATCTCTGCCATTCTGTGTTTTCCCCTGTAACCCAGGGAAGTGCATTCTGGAAACTACAATTCTCATATACTCATCGCCAGCAGGATTAACTTGATATCCTCCAATAAAAGTCATTCATGTATACTTATATATATATATATATATATATATATATATATATATATATATCATACATGTTACATATGGAAGGTAGAGGAAAAAGAGATGCCATTATTCTCTGGAAGTGATTTCAATCCATTTCTGAGCACCACTTAAGTACCACTTTGTTACTTCTGGGCATGTGAGAACCTAGGAGATGATCTCCCTCGGTACCCAGTATTCCCTGAAAACAGAATCCCATGATATTTACATCTCAGCCTTTTGACTTCTGTGTGAGCCTATATTTCTCTGAGTTAAACCTTTTCCTATTTTAATAGCTTAAGTGCCTTCTGTTTTCCTGACCAGCCAGTGCCGTATTACTTAATGGAATTTGTTCTAAGATGGTCAGATTTAAAGAATGTAATGGTCATACTGATTATGGAAAATGGAACCCTGGACATCTTGTGTATGCAAATGGAAAAATTGTTAAGTAAATTATCTGCTGTAAATATCTGTTATAAAGTTCCTATAGAAAGCAACACTATGTGATTCTTGCACTAGAATCTCTGGGTGAGAATGATGAATACAAAGGCAAAGAGTGTAGAATAAGAGAAGCAGGATTTACAGGATTAATGACAAGGAGTTCTGGAGAAAAGAATGGCACAACATATAAAAATATCTATGACTCACATGAATATTCAATAAAGGGCATCCACAGCAAAGGAAGCTTATAATTATCAGATGGATAAGGTGATTCATTATGTGACTGCCAGTCAGTCTTTTCTCTGGGCCACCCCAATGCTTGAAAAGGGAATCATGGACTAAATAATAATGGAATTATGAGATGAATGTTATGGAAGAGCTCAACAAACAAAGGTTTCTCTTGAACATGTCTGACCAGTCTATCTCCAGGGCTGTGTTCCTAACCTGTGAACTTAAGAGATGGGTACTGTACCTCTGCTCTGACACCATTCTCTGGCAAACCAGGCATCTTTTTTGGTAGGTTGATTACATCAGAATCTTCCATCACTGAACGAACATTTTCTCAGAATCTAGATATATATTTCCTGTCTACAGTGTTACAACATAATAATAAGATGGAATATGTCTGGAACTCAGAGGATTTTCTGGGTTGCTTATCAGTACTTCTATGTTTGCAGGTAAATCCTAAAAAAGATTATGGCAACATGAGTGAGAAAGATAACTTATGGATGAGATCTTACAGGAATGAAAATTTGTCATTAATTAGGCACAAGAACCATGTCTAGCTGTGATGTTGACTGAAACCAAAGGAAATATGGACTAGGAACTGGAAGAACATTTCACTTAACAATTATTAAAGATTCTTGTCAAGTTGCAGAAATAAGAGTGTAATGGTTATGAATGCTTTTATGAATGTATTTTGGTATGTTAACTCCTTTTCTCTCTATTATTTCCCAGAATATTATATAAAGTAGACTGATGGTGGTGATACTGACTTAGTCCTTAAATTATAAGATATCAAAGGAAAAGTGCAAATTAGAAGAGCAACAGCTATCACTCAGAGATAAATATATATGGATATAGAACTTTGATTAACTCCCATTTTTTAATTGTTGTTTTAATTTTCATTACTCTAGGAGATGGATCCAAAAAAGACCTTGCTGTAATTTATGTGTAAGAGTGTTCTGCCTATGTTTTCCTCTAAGAGTTTTATAGTGCCTGGCCTTACATTTAGATCTTTAATCCATTTTGAGTTTATTTTTGTGTATGGTGTTAGGGAGTATTCTATTTTCATTTGTTTGTTTGTAGCTGTCCAGTTTTCCCAGCACCACTTACTGAAGAGATGGCTTTTCTCCATTGTGTATTCTTGCCTCCTTTGTCATAGATTAGGTGACCATAGGTGCATGAGTTTATTTCTGGACTTTCTATCCTGTTCCATTGATCTATATTTCTGTTTTTGTGCCAGTACCATAATGTTTTGATGACTGAAGCTTTGTAGTATAGTCTGAAATCAGGGCTCCTGATTCCTCTAGCTCTGTTTTTGTTTCTCAAGATTGCTTTTGATATTCAGTGTCTTCTGTGTTTCCATACAAATTGTAAATTTTTTGTTCTAATTCTGTGAAAAATGCCATTAGTAATTTGATAGGGATTGCATTGAATCTGTAGATTGCTTTGGGTAATATAGTCATTTTGACAATATTGATTCTTCCAATCCAAGAACATGGCATATCTCTCCATCTGTTTGTGTCATATTTGACTTCTTTGATAAATATCTTATAGTTTTCTGAGTACAGTTCTTTTGCCTCCTTAGGTAGGTTTATTCCTGGGTATTTTATTCTTTTTGATGTGATGGTATCTCCCTTTCTAATCTTTCATTGTTAGTGGATAAGAAAGCAAGAGATTTCTCTATATTAATTTTGTATCCTGCAGCTTTACTAGATTCATTGATGAGCTCTAGTAGTTTTCTGGTAGCCTCTGTAGGATTTTCTATGTATAACATCATATCATCTGCAAATAGTGATAGTTTACTTCTTTTCCGATTTAGATTCCTTTATTTTTTTTTCTTCACTGATTGCTATGGTTATGACTTCCAAATCTATGTTGAATAAAAGTGGCAAGAGTGGACATCCTTGTCTTGTTCCTGACCTTAGAAGAAATTTTTCACCGTTGAAAATTATGTTTGCTGTGGGTTTGACATTTATGGCCTTTATTATGTTGAAGTAGGTTCCCTATATACTCACTTTCTAGAGAGTTTTTATGATAAATTGGTGTTGAATTTTGTCAAAAGCTTTTTTCTGCATCTATTGAGATAATCATATGGTCTTTATTCTTCAATCCATTAATATGGTGTATCAAATTGATTGATTTGCATATATTGAAGCATCTTTGCATCCCTGGGATCAATTCCACTTGATCATGGTGTATGATCCTTTTAATATGAGCTTTTGCACAACAAAGCCATAAACCAAACAAAAAGACAACACTCAGAATGGGAGAAAATGTTTGCAAATGAAGCAACCAACAAGGGATTAACCTCCAAAATATACAAACAGCTCATGTGACTCAATGTCCAAAAAACAAACAACCAAATACAAAAATGTGCAGAAAGTCTAAATAGACATTTCTCCAAAGAAGACATAAAGACAGTTACAAAGCACATGAAAATGTGCTCAACTTCACTAATTATTAGATAAACAAAAATCAAAACTCCAATGAGGTATCACTTCACACTGGTCAGAATGGCCATCATCAAAAAATCTGCAAACAATAACTGCTATAGAGGGTTTGGAGAAAAGGGAACCCTCCTACACTGTTGGTGGGGATGTAAACTGGTGTGGCCACTATGGAGAACAATATAGATGTTCCTTTAAAAGCTAAAAATAGAGCTATCATATTATCCAGTAATCCCACTCCTGGGCATATAACCATAATTCAAAAAGATACATGCACTCTAATGTTCATTGCAGCACTATTTACAATAGCCAAAACATGGAAGTAACCAAAATGTCCATCAACAGAGGAATGGATAAAGAAGATGTAGTATAAATACACAATGGAATATTACTCAGCCATAAAAGGAATGAAATAATACCATTTGCAGCAGCATGGATGGACCTAGAGATTGTCATACTGAGTGAAGTAAGTCAGACAGAGAAAGACAAATATTATATGATATCACTTATATGTGGATTCTTAAAAAAGGGTACAAATGAACTTATCTACAAAACAGAAATTGAGTTACAGATGTAGAAAATAAAATTATAGTTACCAGTAAGTAAGGGGGGGAGGGATAAATTGGGAGATTGGGATTGACATATACACACTATTATATGTACAATAGATAACTAATAAGGACCTGCTGTATAGCACAGGGAATTCTACTCAATACTATGTAATGGCCTATATGGGAAAATAATTTTAAAAAGAGTGAACGTATGTATATGTATAACTGATTCATTTTTCTGTACACCTGAAACTAACTCAATATGGTAAATCAACTATACTCCAATATATTTTTTAAAAAATAATTTAACTAAAGAACTTTGACTCTTCCATTTTGGAGGAGAAATTGAGAAAGTATTTGGAAGAAGGATGGATGCATAATGTTAACCAGAGAGAAAAGATAACACTATTTTTGTGATTGCCTGGAAGGTAAATAGGTAGAGAAAAGAACACATGAACAATGAATATCCAAAGTTATGGAACCTACTGGATTTTTTTTTCCTCCATATTCTACCCTGGACCTCAGGTGCAAAAATCTAGAAATTAGATTTCTCAGAATCCACTCGGAATCAGGATTCTGGCTATCTGCTATAAACTGGAAGTGTATACATGAAAATCTGGAGTTTTGCTTGTGGCTTTTAAATCTGCTGAGAATCACCCTTCTTAGTCCTGTAAGTACTAAATCCATTAAAGGCAACATCTGTAATCCTGTCACTTCTAGCCCTTCGACATTTATATAAATCTCCAATTCTCTGTAAGATTTATTCTACATACTGACTGGAGAAGTATACATTTCACTTAAAAACTATGTATTAAGCAGAAGGCTCTTGCCAGGTAATTTGAGTATTAAATTTGGGTGACCCAGATAAAATTTGAGTTTTGTTAGTTTATTTTTCTTTAAAATATTCTGTTCACTTAATAATATATCTTTTATGAAGGAAAAGATTTGCTTAGTTTATCAGGAATTTTGATCATCTGATTACAAAATAGTATCACAATAATAAGATCTCCATGGTTTAAATTAATAGAAAACCAAAGCCCATGGAAGTTAAGGCACTAGCTCAAGGTGCAACCTATTTATTGGTGACTGATATTAGAGCTCATTTTTCCTGAGTTATACCAGGTCCTAACAAAACAAATACAATCCACTAATTTTAAATCACTAAATGACATGCTAATATTTCTTGGCACCACAATGTTGGTTAGAAAAAAAGTAAGAAGTGTGTCTTTAAAACAAGCTAGGAAAGAAGGATATTAGCAACATTTTATATAGGATGTATTTTGAATGCAAGAAATAATGTGCAGATAATTTTTAAAGACTGTCTTTTTTAAATTCCCATCCCAGACTCTGATTATAGAATCATAAATTATACACTTAGAAATTGAAACTGGTATAGCAAGAATGATCTTGAGCAAGAGGATGAGAGTAGAGGTAAAATTCTGAAAACATGGTGCTCTAGCTAGAGGTTCCTTAACCAACAAGGATGGAGAAATTATGCAGCCAGTTCATCACATAACCTTATTATTTACCCATTGCTTTTACACATTCACTTGCTTTTGGCTAAAAAGAATTCATTTGTAAAATATGTCTTTCATATTGACAGAGCCTTGAGCATCAAGAGAATCAAGGCTAACCATAGTATATATGTATATATTTAAGTAACTTAGTGCAAATTTTGAAACCTTTTTTTTACTTTCTTACAGAAATGCCCAAATGGGCATTTCTCTATTATCTTTTTTCCAGAAAGATATATTTTTACACCTTTCATAAGGTAAATAACCTACCCTTTTGATGTTAACATAAATAGATTTTGGCCCATTAACTGAATATTTTACACACATCTAAATTGTTAAATTACTTAATATTTTTAAAATATTAATCAAAATGTTATATAATCTATTGAAAATAACAAATTATGAAATAGAATTAATATTTATTTTTTGTTAACTTTATTTAAATGGTTAGAAATATCAAGTATAGTATGTCCAAAAGGAACATCTCTGAAAAGAGCTGAGGTTTAAAGATACTGAGTGGTCCCAATTAACCCACAAACAAATACTTGGCTTGTTATCTTAGCCAAGTAGTAGTACTAGTAATTAGAAATTACTCCCCTAGGCCTTAAACTTGAGCTATGAAGATTAAACGTTTATTTACAGCTACATCCCGGGGATCACCCTACACCCCCTTAAAGTGCCTGCTGGAGAAAATTCAGGGCTGCCAGAAGAATTTATTGTTTGTTCCAGCCCATGCCAGGAGATGGGGCCTGGCTCCAGCTTCTCTGGGAAGGGAGGAGCCTAACTTCCATAAGTGCCACTTGACAAACCCCGTTGGGTTTCCCATGACCAACCCTCACTTCCTGCTTTTTTTAAATTTTCACTTCCTTGACTCCACAGAGACCCCACTCTCCTGCTTCCCTAGTCAGTCCTTCATCCTTTCTTTATAATGCCCAGTCACTTCTGTACAAATCAAAGTTGAATTCACTTCATGCTGAACTTTGTTCCCTATTAAAATTGTAATAGAGAAGAAGAAATCTGACTCCATATTAGATCTGTTCTTTTTATTTTCACCCTTGTGCTCCGTTGCCTTTGCTGAGTCATGCTGGCTCTGCACCTTCTGTAAAAGAATGTTGCCTGTAGACTGAAATACACAGAGATAGCATATCCTCAGGGCTCTGACCTTTAAGAGTCCATCCATATAGAGACAGAAAGTTGCAGAACAGGAAATAACATTTATCTTGGAGGTTTGCAGGAACATCCTGACCTGACCTATGTGAACAGCTGCAAGAAAAAAGGGTTCGACACTCAGAAGTTTGCAACAACTAACGGTGCCCCTCCCCCACCTTACCTTTAAAAGTGCTTTGTTTATACCCTTTGAGGAGTTTGGGGTTTGGGGGACATGAGCCACCTGTCTCCTTGCATAGTCCTGTGATAAACCTTTCTCTGCTCCAAACTCCAACATTATGTTATTTGGTATCACTGTGCATAGGGCACACAAACTTGCATTCCATAACACAATAATATATTGCAGACTAAAATCTGTCCTGATCACTCTAACTAGTGTCTTTGTTTATGTTTTGTTTGACAAGCTTTGTTTATGTTTGACAAGGGTCACCAGTAGCATTGAGCAGAAAATGGTGGCCCCATGAATCTGGGGAGGGCATGAGTCAGCATCCATTGCCCTGAAAGACTAGTTTCTGAAACAAGTACTTTTAAGCCAGATAAAAATTTCTGCTTTTGCACATCTTTTCTGTTAGTTTCTTAGTTATTATTTCTTAAAACTTTCATTATTGTTAGTTTTTCATTGAGTACACTCTGTAAGTCATGAATCACTGGCAATTATGAAAAGTTAGGAACACATTTACCTTATTAGATTTCCAAGCAGCAAAGTCATTTTTGGCTTTCCTTAAATTCATTTACAAATCTGTCTGTGTCACCTTTGAAGCACAGCACATTTGTGAGACAACATTGATAAAGTGTATTGGCATTAAAACATCAAGAACCATTTGTCTTAAGGCTTATACCTGATTCAAATATTTATGTAATTTTTTCCCTTACAGCTCTTAATACTTTTTTAGAAGTTGGGCTTCACAATTTCTGGCAGCCACCTTAGGTGCCATATAAATGGCAACATTTTCATGTTTTAATCCTTTTCCATATATCTTAAATATAGCTTCAAGACATTAAAAATTAGTGGTCTTGGGCTTCTCTGGTGGCACAGTGGTTGAAAATCTGCCTGCCAATGCAGGGGACATGGGTTTGAGCCCTGGTCTGGGAAGATCCCACATGCCGTGGAGCAACTGGGCCCATGAGCCACAACTACTGAGCCTGTGCATCTGAAGCCTGTACTCCACAACAAGAGAGGTCACGATAGTGAGAGGCCCATGCACCACAAT
Source organism: Delphinus delphis (assembly GCF_949987515.2). Classification (NCBI taxonomy): domain Eukaryota; kingdom Metazoa; phylum Chordata; class Mammalia; order Artiodactyla; family Delphinidae; genus Delphinus; species Delphinus delphis. Next base: position 84,758,936 of record NC_082696.1, on the reverse strand, counting down.
GAAGAGTGGCACCCGCTTGCCGCAACTAAAGAAAGCTCTCTCACAGAAACTAAGACTGAACACAGCCAAAAATAAATAAATAAATAAATAAAAAGTGGTGGTCTTGTAATATTTATATCAAAAAAGTATATTGGATCAATTTGAATAATTTGGATCCTGTTTAAATAAAAATTAAGCATGTGGAACATTCAAAACTATTACTTGCTGGCATGCATGTTTTACAAAAATATTCTTTTGACTTGGAGATATAGACAGAATTCAATGTATAATTTTTTAAATGACAGGAAAAATATTCTTTTTTTTTTTTTTTTTTTACTTTTTTTGTTTTCTCTATTAATTAAGCCTCTGGGCAGTTTGAACTGCTTAAGCAACAAATTAAACCATTAATATGTTTCTTCATGATTGCAAACTCCATCTATAAGGACATCTCCTTGCATCATATTTTTCTATCGACATCACAGTATTGATTATAACAATTGCATAATTTATCATACTTTAGAAGGGATTGGCTTTTACTCTTAAAAACTGTATCTCCTAGAGAATTTCTATAACAATATTAAAATTCAATTAGATAAATTAGGACTAATTTAAAATTTCATATTCCTCACTAAATGGTGAAATTACATATAAAAGCATGCATTGATTGTTTGGACACATCATCCTCACACATATAAAGTGTTTACAGACCTAAGAGGTGAACCAAAGACATACTCTCAACTGCTGTCTTGATTTCCAAATCTTTTCTCTCTTTAATTCCTTTTGCTCATTGTTGCTTCACTAATAGTATATTTCATTAACTAGACTCACTGTCAGAACTTTAATTTCTTCAGAGCCCTCTCTGGCTTGAAAGAGTAGCTTTCAGAAACCATTTTTTAAATTTTTTTAATCAAGAAATTTAATTGAAATAGCTGAAGTATCATTTAAAATCTATTGTTATGACTAAGATATATTTTAAATGGTTTGAAATTATGTAAGAAGATGTTTATTTTTAAAAGGGTTATTCGAAGCAGAAATTACATTGAGAAAGCATCATCTATCTGGGATATTAAGTTTTTAGTTTTTGTTTTCGGTTAGTCACCTGGCTTGCAAAACTGTAGGAAAAGGAAATAAAGGATTTGTGATTTTTTGTCATTTAGTCTAGACTTACTATGTTTTTCCCAGTTGGGAAAATGTTGCTCAGCAAAATGACAGTATATGTGATTTAATAAGTAACAGAAGAAACAAGCAAAGAATTAGAAGAAGCATGTTTGTTTGTGTGTTTTGATTTGGTAAGAAAAAGAGGAAACCAATAAAGACATCAATGGAGGAAGGTAGGCATGTACGAACATGAGGAATTATCTGTTTCTAGACATCTAGGCAAAGGATCATAGGAATTGACCCAGCATACCAGAACATTCCCAAATAGGAGCCATTCTAATTTTCACTACTAATATATCCATCAGACTAAAAATCTATTATTAAATGCTAAGGCCTTCTGCTTTTATTTATCTCCAGTATTTTTTGTCTGTATCTTTATTTCAACATAATAGACTCACATTTGTTTTTATAGCATAAAAATTATTTTATGAAATGTAAACCTTCAAAATTGAGCTGTGTGTTATTGACAAGTCAGTTTCCATAGACTTGTTCCTAAATGAGTTTTGACTAAACACATTTATAATCTCTAAAATATGATAATTATGTGATATGAAAAAGCTTGGATTTCTGCTCTTTTGTTGCCTATGTGTTAAATTCTCTGTCTAATATTTCAAATGTAGTCTCTCACAAAATAGGCTCAGAGAAAAGAGGCACTAGCTTTTTCTGGATGGAGTTATTTACTGAAATTCAACCAAAGCACAATAGTTTGAATTCAAACACTTTATGTCATAAATTCAATATTTACAATTGAAACACTGCTATTGAACATATATTATATTTCACAATATGATAAGGGCTGGAACAAATGTGAACAAAATATGGCCCCTGCCCTGAAGAAGATCAAAAATGAATGTCAGCCTGCATTACATTTATTCAAAATGTGTTAAGTATTTTATGTGCAGTGGAGGCTGAACAAGAAGATATAACATAAAAGGAAAAACAAACAGTATAGCAATTTTATTTTAGAGTAAATAATAATTTACAATTGAAATCTGGTTTCCCCTGCTCTTGCTGTGGATAAATAATAGATCATGTTAACAGATATATTCAAAATGTCACTGGTTTCTGGCTGCAGCTACTTAAATATTATCTCCAGATATCCTCAAAATCTTACCTACTTATTTCTGAACATTCTCTAATGTTTTCTCTTGTGCACACAGAGAACAATTCTGATTATAACACAGTGTATAATGTAGTCTTAATCTCTTGCTCCAGTCCTTCATTTAAGTTCATTGCCTGGAATGTCTTCGCCTCTTTAATGGCAACTTTTGTCAATTTTATAAACAGGGATGGGTACACAAATGTGGTGTGTCTCCATGCACATAAGGTTGGTACCTCTGAAAGTACCAGATTGTCACTGCCTTTTTTTGGAGTACTCAGTATTTTCAATCTCTGCTGGGTCTGTTCGAAAGTAGACAGACTATCCTCATATACTCACATGGTAAAGTAGCAGAGCAACCAAAAGGGTGTAATGTGGCAAAAACTATTTCAAGTGGATAGTTCATTCTCCTGAGGCTGTTATGAGTCTTAGGGCTGGGTTTGGGATGTGACAAATGTGATAAACAATCTCTGCCTTTCTCTTTACTTTTCCCAGGGCACAGACTTTTAAAATCTTACAATTAATTTACTGAAATAGATATTTCATGATTAACTTGTACCCAAAGTTCATCAAATATACATTATGAAGTTTGAATTTGATCAGTAGACTAAACTTGGACTTATAGTATAAAATTAGGTTAATTTAAAATTGATTAGGAAATTTACATTTTACTTTAAATCATTATTGATTTTCTCCGTACTGTTATACAGGATTAAGTATTGGTAGCAAACTACTTTTGGTAAATATTTTACTTTGTTTAACTTTAAAAATCCAAGGCCTTCTAAGTTTAATATAACTGAGTAAATTTCAAATAATGATAACTAATGACAAAAGTGGCTCTACCTAATTAATAGCCTGAGTTACATCAAAAAGTCAAAAGATAGCAGCTGAATACTTCAATTCTGGAAGCACAATATGTATCAAGGGGAAAACTCTACATCATTATAGTTGGCTCATGAAGATGCAAGCTCTACTACCTCAACAAATGCAAGCTATGTGAATAAAAAATTCAAATCAGTATTCTGTTGATTAAGATGTTATAGTTTTTTTTTCTTTCCTTCAAACAGGAAGATAGCTGTATTTTATGTCAATTACATTTTTATTTTTTTCAAATTATAAAACAAATGATATCATGACATCCTTGTAAGATAGGTTGAAGGATGTGAAGTGAATGCACATAATTAAAGGAATTGATAATTTGATGAACTAGGTAGTAAGGTAACCTTATAGTCAATGTCAAGAATCCTTGACAGAGAATCCTAAAGATGCTACCAGAAAACTACTAGAGGTAGTCAATGAATTTGGTAAAGTAACAGGATAAAAAAATTAATGGACAGAAATCTCTTGCATTCCTATACACTAATGATGAAAAATCTGAAGGAGAAAATAAGAAAACACTCACATTTACCATTGCAACAAAAAGAATAAAATACCTGGGAATAAACCTACCTGAAAAGGTATGCAGAAAACTATAAGACACTGTTGAAAAAAATTAAAAATGATACAAACAGATGGCGAGATATACCAAGTACTTGGATTTGAAGAATAAACCTTGTGAAAATGACTATACTGCCAAAGTAATCTACAGATTCAATGCAATCCCTATCAAATTACTACTGTCATTTTTCACAGAACTAGAACAAAAAATTTCACAGTTTCTGTGGAAACAGAAATGACCCCGAATAGTCAAAGCAATCTTGAGAAAGAAAAACAGAGCTGGAGGAATCAGGCTCCTGGACTTCAGATTATACTACAAACCTACAGTAATCAAGATAGTATTGTACTAGCACAAAAACAGAAATGTAGATCAATTGAACAGGATAGAAAGCCCAGAGATAAACCTACACATATATGGTCACCTTATCTTTGATAAAGGAGTCAAGTATATTCAATGGAGAAAAGACAACCTCTTCAATAAGTGGTGCTGGGAAAACTGGACAGGTCCATGTAAAAGAATGAAATTAGAACACTCCTTAACACTGTATACAAAAATAAATTCAAAATGGATTAAAGACCTAAATATAAGGCCAGACACTATCAAACTCTTAGAGGAAAGCATAGGCAGAACACTCTATGACATACATCACAGCAACATCCTTTTTGACCCACCTCCTAGAGAAATGGAAATAAAAACAAAAATAAACAAATGGGACCTAATGAAACTTAAAAGCTTTTGCACAGCAAAGGAAACCATAAACAAGACAAAAAGACAACCTTTAGAATGGGAGAAAATATTTTGAAATGAAGCAACTGACAAAAGATTAATCTCCAAAATATACAGATAGCTCATGCAGCTCAATATCAAAAAACAACAAAAACAAACCCAATCCCCAAATGCACAGAAGATCTAAATAGACATTTCTCCAAAGAAGATATAGAGATTGCGAACAAACACATGAAAGGATGCTCAACATCACTAATCATTAGAGAAATGCAAATCAAAACTACAATGAGTTATCACCTCACACTGGTCAGAATGGCCATCATCAAAATATCTACAAGCAATAAATGTTGGAGAGGGTTTGGAGAAAAAGGAACCCTCTTGCACTGTTGGTGGGAACGTAAATTGATACAGCCACTATGGGAGAACAGTATGGGACTTCCTTTAGAAAGGAAAAATAGAACTACCATAAGACCCAGCAATCCCACTACTGAGCATATACCCTGAGAAAACCATAATTCAAAAAGAGTCATGTACCACAATGTTCATTGCAGCTCTATTTACAATAGCCAGGACATGGAAGCAACCTATGTATCCATTGACAGATGAATGGATAAAGAAGATATGGCACACATATACAATGGAATATTCCTCAGCCATAAAAAGAAAGGAAATTCATTTATTTGTAGTCAGGTGGATGGACCTAGAGACTGTCATGCAGAGTAAAGTAAGTCAGAAAGAGAAAAACAAATACTGTATAAAAAAGGGAAAAAAATGGTTGTGAAGAACCTAGGGGCAGGACTGGAGTAAAGACCCAGACGTAGAGAATGGACTTGAGGACAGTAGAAGGTGGAAGTGTAAGCTGGGACGAAGTGAGAGAATGGCATGGACATATATTCACTACCAAATGTAAAATAGATAGCTAGTGGGAAGCAGCCACATAGCACAGGGAGATCAGCTCGCTGAAAGTAACACCATTGTAAAGCAATTATACACCCATAAAGATGTTTTTAAAAAAGAAAAAAGAAATAGCTAGAATAAATGCATGGCAAGTTGAAAGTTCATGATGTATTTAAGAAGTCACAAACCTGTTGTCTGATTGAAGAACTGGGCAAAATCTTGGGTGTTGCAGGAGATAAGACTTGAAAGGATAATTGGGGCCAGGGCATCAACTATGTTAATATTATTCTTACACCAGAGGAGGAATGGTTCAAATATGTAGGGGGTTGTGTATGGATAGCTGACTGTAAATGTTTAAATATTGTCTTAAAGAAATAGACCTTTTTGTGTCGCTGTAGAGGAAAATTTAGGAGCTAGTAGGTAAAAGTTAGAGCACTTAGATATGGTAGGTATGGATAATGTTCCCAATTCTTTACTTTCTCTCTGTATTAGAATTATACATCCATACCCCTAGCTGTGTGTCCGTGCGGCCCTTCCACCTAAAATAGATGGTATATTCCCTGATACACTGATGTGTGTGTGTCCTTTTGACTTGCTTTGGAAAATATGTGGTTTGAAGGGACAGGTTACCAGTTCCAAGAAGACGTTCAAACACATTTGCATCATTTGCCTTTGCCTATAACACTTTCTTCAACTGCAATAAGAAGAACATTCCTTGAGTAGCCAGTGCTCCAAAAAGACTGGGATACACAGTGAGCATACCTGGTCCCAGCCCAAAGTCTTGAGCCAAATCCATCCAAATGCAGCAAAGTCACAGCTGACCTACTTACCAGTAAGAAGGAAATAAAGATTTGCCACTGAGATTTTGAAAGTGTTTATTATAAAGCAAACAACTGGCATTCTCTGGAAAAACCTTTTAAGAATCCAACCACCTCAAAATGGAAAGGAAAACTTTGGAGGCACTGTTTCCAGGAGTATTCAAGTAGGGCTGGCAGTCATTACTTTCCATCTCCCCTACCCCTAACCATTATTACCTTCTTCTTGGAAGACTCTGAGAGCCATGAAACACATCCCATCATCTAAACAGTGCACCACATAGCAGCAAGAATGGCCTTTTACAAAGTTGTTGGGTCATTTTTATCCCTCTTTAAAATAATTCAGTGCTTTCAAGTGCACTTAGAAGGAAACCCGGACTCCCCGTGTGATGGTCTCCCATTTCCACATCTTCATCCTGCACCACACTCTCCTTTTCTACCTGCCACCCTGAACTTCTCTGTACCATCAATGTGCCCATTTCCTCCTGGTGTAGGCCACTGAGGTGACCTGCTGTCAGCTGTTCTTTTCACCTGGATATTCCTACTCATCGTTCGATATCAGCTTAAAAATTCCCTCCTTGTGCATTTCCTGGTCATGCTGTCATTCTCCATTCCTTAAAAGCATTTATCAAAACCAGCAATTTATTTATTAACTTAATTAATTTTTCCCCACATAAATGCACATTTTGTGAAGGCAAGAACCATATTTGTGTTGCCACCTTATTACCTATATCAGGTGAGTGTATATTTATGTAGCAAAAAAAAAAAATTAAATGAGTAAATAAATATATCATCAGACATACAATAGTGCAAGTTTAATTATTGGATAAAGATTGAATAAAACAAACTCAAAACAAAATCATTTTAACTCAAAAATTAATTGAGCAATTAGACTTGCACACTTTATTAAAATGTAACTGGAAGTATTTGGGACCATATCGAACTCTTTCCTTCTGCCATTTTTGCATGGGCTTCCTTGGACTAACCTGAGCTAACAAAGGGAAGAGCCACTAAAAGGTAATTGTGTTTTTGTACTGTTCCTGAGGTCCCAAATTTATACCAAAAAGCCATCAAAACATACTTCACAAATTTGGCATTTAAAGCATATAAGAAAGAGGAAGCCACCTCCATTTTTCAAATAGAATTTTTTTCTTCAGTGTGGATTAGACTGCATATTTCTTGATAATGTACCAGCCTGTAGAGATGTGCATGCAATTAAATAAACATGCTTATCTAAAATGCACAGTGGTATGACAATTAAAAAGGAAATCAGGCTTGGAAGGACCACATAACTTTTAAATCATAGATATTGGAAAAACAGAACCCACTGCATCAGACAAGCACCATATCACAGCAGCACCTCCTCTCACAGACTGTTTTATAGGAATTTTGCATTTGTGTATGTGTGTGTGTGTGTGTGTGTGTGTGTGTGTGTGTGAGAGAGAGAGAGAGAGAGAGAGAGAGAGAGAGAGAGAGAGAGAGAATCTAGTGTTTCAAATTTGAAGCATTAGGGAAAAACCCCTAGGTGAAGATGCATTAAAAAGACTGTGGCACTTGTGTGCCAACAAGTGCAAACAATTCAAAAGTCCATCAATTGATGAATGGGTAAATACAATATGGTATATCTATACAATGTAATATTATTCAACATGAAAGGAATGACATACTGTTACATGTTACTACCTGGATAAAACTTGAAAACAGTGTGTTAAGTATAAGAAATCAGTCACAAAATCTTACAATATAAGCCACCACTGCTAATGGATACAGGCAGGGTTTCTTTTGGGGGTAACAGAATTTTCTAAATCAGAGAGTGGTGACAGTTGCAAAAAACCACTGAACTATACACTTTAAAAGGGTGAAATTTCTAGAATGTGAATTATATATCAAAGTTATGAAAAAATGCTTATAAGGCAGGACCTGTGTATAATAGAATTATTCACAAAGTAGCAAAGTTTTTGTTAGCATAGATTTGTTTCTGATAGAAGTCATCTTCAAACTATCTCCTCCATACTATGAAAACACATCACTAAGGTCATTTAACTATTTATATATCCACCAGCATATCAATAAATTTGTCACTGGGTTTCTACTGTAGATGTGACCTTTGCTTCACTAATTCTTCACTACATTACTCAAGCTCTCTTTAATTCTTTTTTATACAATAGTCCCTGATGTCTTTGAGATTATTAAACATAATATATTCTGGCACATTGTCAAATAATCACTACACACTGAAGAATTTTTTAAAAAGATAGAATTTTTTATAGAAAAAAATAATTCCACAATATCTCTGCAACTGTTAAAGCAGTTAACAGTTCTGATTGACTCTTGATTTAGCCTGTGAGTGTTTTCAAGGCAAAGATTAAGACTTTTTCATTGTTGTATCATTGGCCCCTAGCAAAGAGGGGGGAAGTTCACACCATTTCAGGTACTTAAAAATTGTTTGTTAAATATATACATGAATACAAGGAAACAGATTTTTTTAACATCTTTACTGGAGTATAATTGCTTTACAATGGTGTGTTAGCTTCTGCTTTATAACAAAGTGAATCAGTTACACATATACACGTGTTCCCATATCTCTTCCCTCTTGCATCTCCCTCCCTCCCACCCTCCCTATCCCACCCCTCTAGGTGGTCACAAACCACCTAGCTGATCTCCCTGTGCTATGCGGCTGCTTCCCACTAGCTATCTACCTTATGTTTGGTAGTGTATATACGTCCATGCCACTCTGTCACTTTGTCACACCTAACCCTTCCCCCTCCCCATACTCTCAACTCCATTCTCTAGTAGGTCTGTGTCTTTATTCCAGTCTTACCCATAGGTTCTTCATGACCTTTTTTCAAAATTTTATTCCCTTAGATTTCAGATATATGTGTTAGCATATGGTATTTGTTTTTCTCTTTATGACTTACTTCACTCTGTATGACAGACTCTAGGTCCATGCACCTCACTACAAATAACTCAATTTCGTTTCTTTTCATGGCTGAGTAATATTCCATTATATATATGTGCCACATCTTCTGTATCCATTCATCTGTTGATGTACATTTAGGTTGCTTCCATGTCCTGGCTATTGTAAATAAAGCTGCAATGAACATTTTGGTACATGACTTTTTTTTTTTTTTTGTGGTACGTGGGCCTCTCAGTGTTGTGGCCTCTCCCGTTGTGGAGCACAGGCTCCAGACGTGTAGGCTCAGTGGCCATGGCTCATGGGCCTAGCCGCTCTGTGGCATGTGGGCTCTTCCCGGACTGGAGCACAAACCCATGTCCCCTGCATCAGTAGGCAGACTCTCAGCCACTGTGCTACCACGGAAGCCCTACATGACTCTTTTTGAATTATGGATTTCTCAGGGTGTATACCCAATAGCAGGATTGCTGGGTCGTATGGGAGTTCTATTTGTAGATTTTTAAGGATCCTACATACTGTTCTCCATAGTGGCTGTATCAAATTACATTCCGACCAAAAGTGCAAGAGGGTTTCCTTTTCTCCACACCATCTCCAGCATTTATTGTTTCTAGATTTTTTTATGATGGCCATTCTGACCGGTGTGAGATGATATCTCATTGTAGTTTTGATTTGCATTCCTCTAATGATTAATGATGTTGAGCGTTCTTTCATGTGTTTGTTGGCAATCGGTATATCTTTTTTGGAGAAATGTCTATTTAGGTCTTCAGCCCATTTTTGGATTGGGTTGTTTGTTTTTTTGATATTGAGCTGCATTACTGCTTGTAAATTTTGGAGATTAATCCTTTGTCAATTGCTTCATTTGCAAATATTTTCTCCCATTCTGAGGGTTGTCTTTTGGTCCTGTTTATGGTTTCTTTTGCTGTGCACAAGCTTTTAAGTTTCATTAGGTCTCACTTGTTTATTTTTGGTTTTATTTCCATTTCTTTAGGAGTGGGCTCAAAAAGGATCTTGCTGTGATTTATGGATAGAGTATTTGCCTATTTTTTCCTTTAATAGTTTGATAGTGTCTAGCCTTACATATAGGTCTTTAACCAATTTTGAGTTTATTTTTGTATATGATGTTACGGAGTGTTCTAATTTCATACTTTTACATATACCTGTCCAGTTTTCCTGTACCACTTATTGAAGAGGCTGTCTTTTATCCACTGTATATTCTTGCCTACTGTATCAAAGATACCGTGACCATATGTGCGTGGCTTTACCTCTGGGCTTTCTATTCTGTTCCATTGATCTATATTTCTGTTTTTGTGCCAGTACCATAATGTCTTCATTGCTGTAGCTTTGTAGTATAGTCTGAAGTCAGGGAGCCTGATGCCTTCAGCTCCATTTTTCGTTCTCAAGATTGCTTTGGCTATTTGGGGTCTTTTGTGTTTCCATACAAATTGTGATTTTTTTTCTTCTAGTTCTGTGAAAAATACCAGTGGTAATTTGATAGGGATTGCATTGAATCTGTAGATTGCTTTGGGTAATAGAGTCATTTTCACAATGTTGATTCTTCCAATCCAAGAAAATGGTATATCTCTCAATCTATTGTATTATCTTTAATTACATTCATCAGTGTCTTACAATTTTCTACATACAGTTCTTTTGTCACCTCAGGTAGGTTTATTCCTAGATATTTTATTCTTTTTGTTGCAATGGTAAATGGCAGTGTTTTCTTAATTTCATTTTCAGATTTCTCATCATTAATGTATAAGAATGCAAGAGATTTCTGTGCATTATTTTTTTTTATTCTGCTACTTTACCAAATTCATTGATTAGCTCTAGTAGTTTTCTGGTAGCATCTTTAGGATTCTCTATGTATACTATCATGTCATCTGCAAACAGTGACAGCATTACTTCTTCATTTCCAATTTGGATTCCTTTTATTACCTTTTGTTCTCTGATTGCTGGAGCTAAAACTTCCAGAACTATGTCAAATAAGAGTGGAGAGAGATGGCAACCTTGTCTTGTTCCTGATCTTAGTGGAAATGCTTTCAGTTTTTCACCATTGAGGAAGATGTTGGCTGTTGGTTTTTCATATATGGTCTTTATTATGTTGAGGAAAGTTCCCTCTATGCCTACTTTCTACACTGTTTTTATCATAAATGGGTGTTGAATTTTGTCGAAAGGTTTCTCTGCATCTATTGAGACGATCATATGGTTTTTCTCCTTCACTTTGTTAATATGGTGTGTCACATTGATTGATTTGTGTATATTGAAGAATCCTTGCATTCCTGGAATAAACCCCACTTGATCATGGTGTATGATCCTTTTAATGTGCTGTTGCATTCTGTTTGCTAGTATTTTGTTGAGGATTTTTGCATCTATGTTCATCAATGATATGGGCCTGTAGTTTTCTTTCTTTGTGACACCTTTGTCTGGTTTTGGTATCAGAGTGATGGTGTCCTCGTAGAATGAGTTTGGAAGTGTTCTTCCCTCTGCTATATTTTGGAAGAGTTTAAGAAGGATAGGTGATAGCTCTTCTCTAAATGTTTGCTAGAATTTGCCATTTGGTCCTGGGTTTTTGTTTGTTGGAAGTTTTGTTTGTTTGTTTGTTTTTTTGAGGTACACATGTTTCTCACTGTTGTGGCCTCTCCCATTGTGGAGCAGAGGCTCTGGATGTGCAGACTCAGCGGCCATGGCCCACGGGCCCAGCCACTCCGTGGCATGTGGGATCTGCCCAGACCCGGGCAAGAACCCATGTTCCCTGCATCGGCAGGCGGACTCCCAACTACTGCGCCACCAGGGAAGCCTTGTTGGAAGATTTTTAATCACAGTTTCAATTTCAGTGCTTGTGATTGGTCTGTTCATATTTTCTATTTCTTCCTGATTCACTCTTGGCAGTTGTGCATTTCTAAGAATTTGTTCTATTCTTCCATGTTGTCCATTTTATTGGCCTAGAGTTGCTTGTAGTAATCTCTCATGATCTTTTTTATTTCTGCAGTGTCAGTTGTTACTTCTCCTTTTTCATTTCTAATTCTATGGATTTGAGTCTTCTACATTTTTTTCTTGATGAGTCTGGCTAATGGTTTATCAATTTTGTTAACTTCTCAAATAAACAGCTTTTAGTTTTATTGATCTTTGCTATTGTTTCCTTCATTTCTTTTTCATTTATTTCTGATCAGATTTTTATGATTCCTTTCCTTCTGCTAACTTTGGGTTTTATTTTGTTCTTCTTTCTCTAATTGCTTTAGGTCCAAGGTTATGTTGTTTATTTAAGATGTTTCCAGTTTCTTAAGGTAGGATTGTATTGCTATAAACTTCCCTCTTAGAACTGCTTTTGCTGCATCCCATAGATTTTGGGTGGTCGTGTCTCCATTGTCATTTGTTTCTAGGTATATTTTGATTTCCTTTTTGATTTCTTCAGTGATCACTTCGTTATTAAATAGTGTATTGTTTAGCCTCCATGTGTTTGTAGTTTTTACAGATCTTTTCCTGTAATTGCTATCTAGTCTCATAGCGTTTTGGTCAGAAAAGGTACTTGATACAATTTCAATTTTCTTAAATTTACCAAGGCTTGATTTGTGACCCAAGATATGATCTATCCTGGAGAATGTTCCATGAGCACTTGAGAAAAATGTGTATTCTGTTGTTTTTGGATGGAGTGTCCTATAAATATCAATTAAGTCCATCTTGTTTAATGTATCATTTAAAGCTTGTGTTTCCTTATTTATTTTCATTTTGGATGGTCTGTCCATTGGTGAAAGTTGGGTGTTAAAGTCCCCTACTATGAATATGTTATTGTCGATTTCCCCTTTTATGGCTGTTAGTATTTGTGTTATGTATTGAGGTGCTCCTATGTTGGGTGCATAAATATTTACAATTTTTATATCTTCTTCTTGGATCGATCCCTTGATCATTATGTAGTGTCCTTCTTTGTCTCTTCTAACAGTCTTTATTTTAAAGTCTATTTTGTCTGATATGAGAATTGCTACTCCAGCTTTCTTTTGATTTCCATTTGCATGGAATATCTTTTTCCAACCCCTCACTTTCAGTCTGTATGTGTCTCAGGTCTAAAGTGGGTCTTTTGTAGACAGCAAGTATATGGGTCGTGTTTTTGTATCCATTCAGCCAATCTGTGTCTTTTGGTGGGATCATTTAGTCCACTAACATTTAAGGTAATTATTGATATGTATGTTCCTATGCCTATTTCCTTAATTCTCGTGGGTTCGTTATTGTAGGTCTTTTCCTTCTCTTGTGTTTATTGCCTAGAGAAGTTCCTTTAGCAGTTGTTGTAAAGCTGGTTTGGTGGTGCTCAACTCTTTCAGCTTTTGCTTGTCTGTAAAGGTGTTAATTTCTCCATCAAATCTGTATGAGATCCTTGCTGGGTAGAGTAATCTTGGTTGCAGGTTTTTCTCCTTCATCACTTTAAATATGTCATGCCAGTCCCTTCTGGCTTGAAGAGTTTCTGCTGAAAGATCAGCTGTTAACCTTATAGGGATTCCCTTGTGTGCTATTTGTTGTTTTTCCCTTGCTGCTTTTAATATGCTTTCTCTGTATTTAATTTTTGACAGTTTGATCAATATGTGTCTTGGTGTATTTCTCCTTGGATTTATGCGTATGGGACTCTCTGTGCTTCCTAGACTTGATTAACTATTTCCTTTCCCATATTAGGGAACATTTCAACTATAATCTCTTCAAATATTTTCTCAGTCCCTTTCGTTTTCTCTTCTTCTTCTGGAACCCCTATAATTCGAATGTTGGTGTATTTAATGTTTTCCCAGAAGTCTCTGAGACTGCCCTCAGTTCTTTTCATTCTTTTTCCTTTATTCTGCTCTGCAGTAGTTATTTCCGCTATTTTTATCTTCCAGGTCATTTAACCATTCTTCTGTCTCAGTTTTTCTGCTTTTCATCTCATCTGGAGTATTTTTCGTTTCATTTGTTGTGTTGTTCATCATCATTTGTTTCATCTTTAGTTCTTCTATGTCCTTTTTGTGTATTTCTTGCATTTTATCTATTCTATTTCCAAGATTTTGGATCATCTTTACTATCATTATTCTGAATTCTTTTTCAGGTAGACTGCCTATTTCCTCTTCATTTGTTAGGTCTGGTGGGTTTTTATCTTGCTCCTTCATCTGCTGTGTGTTTTTATGTCTTCTCATTTTGTTTATCTTACTGTGTTTGGGGTCTCCTTTTTGCAGGCTGCAAGTTTGTAGTTCCAGTTGTTTTTGATATCTGTCCCCAGTGGCTAAGGTTGGTTCAGTGAGTTGTGTAGGCTTCCTGGTGGAGGGGACTAGTGCCTGTGTTCTGGTGGATAAGCCTGGATCTTGTCTTTCTGGTGGGTAGGTCCACGTCTGTTGGTGTGTTTTGGGGTGTCTGTGGACTTATTATGATTTTAGGCAGCCTCTCTGCTAATGGGTGTGGTTGTGTTCCTGTTTTGCTAGTTGTTTGTCATAGAGTGTCCAGCACTGTAGCTTGCTGATCGTTGAGTGAAGCTGGGTGCTGGTGTTGAGATGGAGATCTCTGGGAGATTTTTGCCATTTGATATTATATAGAGCTGGGAGATTTCTTGTAGACCAGTGTCCTGAAGTTGGCTCTCCCACCTCAGAAGCACAGCACTGACTCCTGGTTGCTGCTCCAAGAGCATTTCATCCACACAGGTCAGAATAAAAGTGAGCAAAAGTAGAAAGAAAAATTAGTATAAGTAGAATGAAAGAAAGAGGGAAAGAAAGAAAGAAAGAAAGAAAGAAAGAAAGAAAGAAAGAAAGAAAGAAAGGAGGGAATTAGGGAGGGAGCAAGGAAGGAAGGAAGGAAGTAGGGAAGGAAGGAAAAAAGAAGGAAAGAAGATAAAGTAAGGTAAAATATAATAAAGTTATTAAAAATATATTTATTAAGAGAAAAAAAAAACTGACGTATAGAACCCTAGGGCAAATGGTGGAAGCAAAGCTATACAGACAAAATCTCACACAGAAGCATACACATACACACTCGCAAAAAGAGGAAAAGGGGAAAAATCATAAATCTTGCTCTCAAAGTCCACCTCCTCAATTTGGGATGATTTGTTGTCTAAAAGAGGGAAGGAAGGAAGGAAAGAAAGAAAGAAGATAAAGTAAAATAAAATAAAGTTATTAAAATAAAAAGTAATTATTAAGAAAAAAAACGAATGGATAGAACCGTATTACAAATGGTGGAAGCAAAGCTATACAGACAAAATCTCACACAGAAGCATACACATACACACTCACAAAAAGAGGAAAAGGGGAAAAAATCATAAATCTTGCTCTCAAAGTTCACCTCCTTAATTTGGGATGATTCATTGTCTATTCATGTATTCCACAGATGCATGGTACATCAAGTTGATTGTGGAGCTTTAATCCGTTGCTTCTGCGGCTGCTGCGAGAGATTTCCCTTTTTCTTCTTTGTTCTCACAGCTCCCAGGGGCTCAGCTTTGGATTTGGCCCTGCCTCTGATTGTAGGTCTCCGGAGGAGGGCGTCTGTTCTTCGCTCAGACAGGACTGGGTTAAAGGAGCCGCTGATTCGGGGGCTCCGGCTCACTCAGGCCGGGGTGAGGGAGGGGAACGGAGTGCAGGGCGAACCTGCAGCGGCAAAGGCCGGCGTGACGTTGCACCAGCCTTAGGCTTGCTGTTCTCCCGGGGAAGCTGTCCCTGGATCCCGGGACCCTGGCAGTGGCGGGCTGCACAGGCTCCCTGGAAGGGGGGTGTGGATAGTGACCTGTGCTCGCACACAGGATTCTTGGTGGCGGCAGCAGCAGCCTTAGCATCTCATGCCTGTCTCTGGGGTCCGCTCTTTTAGCCGCAGCTCGTGCCCGTCTCTGGAGCTCCTTTAAGCAGCGTTCTTAATCCCCTCTCCTCGCACACCAGGAAACAAAAAGGGAAGAAAAAATCTCTTGCCTCTTCGGCAGGTCCAGACTTTTCTCCGGACTCCCTCCCGGCTATCCGTGGTGCACTAACCCCTTGCAGGCTGTGTTCACACCACCAACCCCAGTCCTCTCCCTGCGCTCTGATCGAAGCCCAAGCCTCAGCTCCCTGCCCCACCCGCCCTGGCGGTGGAGCAGACAAGCCTCTCAGGCTGGTGAGTGCTGGTCGGCCCTGATACCATGTGCGGGAATCTCTCCGCTTTGCCCCCTGTACCCCTGTTGCTGTGCTCTCCTCCGCAGCTCCGAAGCTTTCCCCCTCTGCCACCCGCAGTCTCTGCCCGCGAAGGGGCTTCCTAGTGCATGGAAACCTTTCCTCTTTCATAGCTCCCTCCAACTGGTGCAGGTCCCGTCCCTAACCTTTTGTCTCTGTTATTCTTTTTTCTTTTGCCCTACCCAGGCACGTGGGGGGTTTCTTGCCTTTTGGGAGGTCTGAGGTCTTCTGCCAGCGTTCAGTAAGTGTTCTGTAGGAGTTGTTCCACATGTAGATGTATTTCTGGTGTATCTTGGGGAGGAAGGTGATCTCCGCATCTTACTCTTCTGCCATCTTCCCAGAAGCCCCCCTGGACAATTTTAAAGTATAAAAATTATAGAAACTGTGGTCATTTAGTTTTAATTTACATTATTTTTATCATTATCATTTGTGGTATTTAGTTTTAATTTACATTATTTTTATCATTATCATTTGTGGTAAGATTAATAGCATGTGCAAAAACTTTGGTTAATTTTATAGTATTTATTTTTCTGCTACCTTAAAATTTGTAGAAGTGATGGAAATTACTTAAGGTATAATATATGAAATATATGAATATACATGAAATGATGGATATGGTTAATTTCTTAAGGAAATCAGTAATCAGTTTATTAAGATAGGAATTTCTAAATAAAATTTAGTGAAATATACTTATAAAGTTAATTCTATTTCAAGGTAAAATAAAAAGTTTCATTTCCATCTATTTTTATATGTATATATTTATGTATCCTTAACAACATACTCATAAATTGTTTTACGATTTTGAAGCTTATGAATAATAAAGTACATATCAGAGATAACAAAATGTTACACTTTGAAAAACTAGACTGTCAATTGATTTATTCATAAAGATCAAGCTTTATAAGTTTTTTTTTACAAAGTATTGTATCAAAAATACAAAGAAAATTTAAATATAAAAATATTTTAAAAAATTGGAATCTGGATTATTTCCAAGGAATATGCAAATTATTTCCTGCCCAGATAAAAAATGTTTCATTTTTTTTAAAGTTATATTTCTACTAATAGTTCTTGATTGCTGTAGTTTTTTATTAACTAATTTTTTTTTTACTTGGAATAATAATTACTTTTATTTATACTTATCTTTTCTATGAATTTCTCTTGACTTTGCTTTACTGAAATCCAGACCCCAGTCTTGGAATAAAAATAGGAAATTGTGGAAAAACCAGTAAAATCTGAATACATTTTTTTGTTTACTTTTACTTATTGCAGTATGGTTAATTTCCTGATTTTAGCAATTAGTCTATTGTTATGTAAAGTGCTAAAGGGGAACCTGGGTGAATATTATACGGGAACACTGTGCTCTATTTTTGTTACTTTACTGTAAGTCTAAAATTAGCTCCAAATAAAAAGCTAAAATTAATTTTTCCAGTTCTAATCATAAAATTAAGATGTCTTTTTTGCTGACTGCCTTTGTGCTTCATGGAATGGCTACCAATCAACACAATAATTGCAGCTTCATTTTTTAGAAGAAAGGACAATAAATAATTATTTTGTGGTATTCACCAAATTATAATTAATTTGTCACTATTGTAAATATTCTTTGTTTATCAAAATAAAATAAAAATTATAAAAATGACATATTGGAAGTTCAGTCTTCATAGTTTCAGTATACATATATAATAAATTTATGCATATAGATATAATTTCCTATTTCTAAATTTAAAATACATACTTATATTAAGGTAAGAAATAATTGCAAGTACAATAACTGTTTACATATTGTCTCTGTTTCTTTATTTTAATGCACTTGTAAATTAATAAGAGAAAATTGTGGTATGCTTTACAATATAAATCAGGTGTAACTGAAAAATTACTAATATCCTCTCTAGGTAATCATTAACTCAATCCTTACACATTGACTGTGTTAGGCCTCATGAGGGCATTCCACTCACTTGCATACTAATAATTTTGGATTAAATAATTTATTGTCCAGGACTGTTAAGTTTTATCTCTATAGAAGAGATTAATTGACATCAAATTTAAACCCACTTTACCCAAGTTTGCTAAGGATGTTTCTAGCTCAAGTTCCATGTGCCAAACTCATAACCCTGACCAAACTATATAAGTGGGACATGGGTAAGAACTAAAGCCTTAAAATCTATGTAAACATTTGAAGGTGGATTTTTTTACAGTTACCTCTTCGAATGTACATGAATGTTCTTGCCATTGTCTGTCTATATTCTCAATGGCTAGAAGATTTTCCCTGTCAAATAGCAACTGTATAATTAGTAGAAAAAGAAACAACTAAACATGGCAAACAAAATTTTAAAAAATATTCTAGAATTTGTGTCTCCAATTTTTATTATACCATGAAATAATTTCAATCTAAAATCAAGCAGGGAGGTACAAAATGGAAAATTTCATGCATGTGCCCTCAGGAAAATAAAACTTAAGGACCGAGAGACTGATTTCCCATAAATGCCTGATTTATAGAAAACTGATAATGTTGGAATTTCTTACGTGATGCGGAGGTGGCCAGAAGTTGCCTCATATCAACCTTGGAAATTTTGGTTATGGTTTCTAGAGATGTGAGCAAGAATTGACCTAGGTCATGTTGATCTTGCAAAGTGACCTGAATTCAGATTTGTTTGTGTGACTGCCTGGTTTTCTGTGCTTGAGGAATTTTCAAAGCAGGTCCCTGTTTTGTTTTAACAGACTCTAACTGAAATTTCCCTTCTTTACATCCTCTGCCCATATATATAGCCTACCTCAAAACCTTAGTGGACTCGTTTGCAGTCGGCTACAGTTTGCATGTCCCAGGTTTCAATTCCTCTGCAATTCTCGAGTAAACTGATCTCTTTGAGCTTGCTTCAGTTTACTTCATTTAGGTCTACAGTACCAACTAACTTATCATGTAAGAGAGTTGCCTATTGATAGAGACTATGATCAATAAGCTTTGTAAGATACCACTCACCATGCAAAAATGAATTGCTTTTATCACTGTAGGTCATTAATAAAAATTGAAAGAACAAATGATTCCATAAAATCAAATTACAAGTTTATTTAAAGAGTTATTAAAAAGTATTAAGGCAACATACACAATTTTTTCTTTTGCAGATGTAAGCACCTTGTTCCATGTTTAAGTACAGAAACTACCTGCATGCCATCAGCTCTTAGCACTGACTTGTGAGATGACTCTAATGAGAGACAGCTGTTGAACTGTATTGGAATAAACCATATCAGGAACTCTCAAGTATTAAGTGTTTGAGTTATAAAAAACATAGATCCCTGGATCCACACATGATCCAATGATGTAATGTCTCCACTTCTTAAAAATTTACTACTGAAGATCTCTCAAAAACAGATGGCATTAGGAAGAAGACACATTCCCAAGAACTTCAAATTAAGCAGCAGTTTCCCATATGCAGCCAGCTTCCATCTAAGATTCCCAGACAGAGATGCTTCAATATTAAGAGCCAGTATGTGTCACATGATTTCTTTGTCTCTATCTCCTTCCTTCTATAGGTATCTTTAAATTTTTCTATTGTTTACATGTATAGACTATTAATTTTCAAGAATAAAATAGAAACTTTCAGATTTTTTTCTTAACCTTTAATTCTTTTAATCTGGTTTTCAAGGTTTAATCCTTGATGTTTTGTCAACATCTGACAGGATGAAGACTGAGATGAAAAATATAATTAAGCTTGGAAAAACTGGCCACTGTGTCAGTCTCTAGGTCATTGGGCTTAGGAAATTCATATGAAAGATGGACTTGATTTTCTTTGTTAGGAACACATTATGTAGGTGGGTGACTGAGAGAAGCATTTTAGAGCCTTTTAGCAAATCACCTTTCTGCTATCTTTGGCATCTTAGTCCTATATTGTATTCTGTTAGAAGCTTTTATAAACCCACTAACTCAATAAATGAAGTCAACACACACACACATACACACAAAATCACACAAGAAAATAATGATCCCACTCGTAACTCAACTGTCTCCTAAGTTATGGACCCCATTACTTTTTCAGTCCAAGAACTATCCTACAGCAGTGTAAGTCTGGACTCCGACCTTTGCTTAAGCTTGTTGGCCCTAAAGCCATTGCTGGATAAAAAGCAGGACTGAGAAAGACCTTGAAGGAAAAACAATTCCCCACTGAGCCTTGGAAAGTCTTAGCTCCGTCTTAGTCAGTTTGGTCGGTTATCACGAAAGTAGCATTGACTTGGAGGCTTAAATAACAGGGATTTATTTTTCAAAGTTCTGGAGACTGGAAAGTCCAAGATCAAGGTGCTGTCAGATGTGGTGTCTGATAAGAACTAACTTCCTGATCCACATATGGCCTCCTTGTTTCCTCACAGGGAGGAGGGCAGAGGGAGAACTCCAGCTCCCTGGGGTCTCAAAGATAAGAGCACTAATCCCATCAGGAAGGCTCACCTCATGGCCAAATCACCTCCAAAATGTCCACCTCCGAATACCATCTTACTGATTAGCTTTCAACATATGAATTTGGAGAGAGATACAAATATTCAGTATATAGCATCTCTCAGCTATTCATCCATAACACTGTGTTAACCTCATACTGTCTGAGCAATGTCTACTAAACTGAGACCCTCGTCTTGATGTCTCTATGTTCTGTCTCACGCCAGATACAACCTCATCTTCCATCTTCTGAGAAATTCAACAGCAAACAGTTTTCAGAACAAGATGTATTCTGATTGAGCTTGCCCTATCTGTGTGACAAAATTTTTACATTCTTTGCTGTCTACAAAATAGTGATTTCAGAGTTGTTGTCAGGTTGCAATGATTTAATAAAGATTTGGCTAAAGACGTTGGTATTGTTATTTATTTCCATCCATGTGCATAATAACACATAAACTAAAATTTCATGAAAAAAACTTTTAGTTCTTTACATTTCTTATCTTTCTAATTAATGGGGCTACAGATTAATGTTAATGATTTTTTAAAATATATGCAGGGATTACATAGTTTATTAAATTATCATTCAGAAAACAATATTTGTTAGCCTACAAAGTGTAGCCATTGTGTTGTAAATTTTAAAATAAAGTAAAATTTATTCAAAAATCATGTTGTGATGATTTAATTATAAGAAATAGTCTTAATAAAATCACATATGTTAATTAAGGGCTAATATACAGACTCTAATAAATCATATATGCTAAACTGATATGTCAGCAGTTTTCACTCAATGTTGTTTTAAAATATATATTAAAAATGTGCTTATAACAGAGTTATAGTTTTAGAAGATGAATAGTAAGTTAAAAAAAAGAAAAGTTGGGCTTCCCTGGTGGCTCAGTGGTTGAGAGTCCGCCTGCTGATACAGGGGACGGGGGTTCATGCCCCAGTCCAGGAAGAGCCCACCTGCCATGGAGCGGCTGGGCCCGTGAGCTGTGGCTGCTGAGCCTGAGCATCTGGAGCCTGTGCTCTGCAACAGGAGAGGCCACAAAAGTGAGAGGCCCACGTACTGCAAAAAAAAAAAAAAAGAATAAAAGAAAAGTTGACGAGCACCTAGAGCTTATCTTAATATTACACAATTCTCTGCCAAAAGGTGTTTTTAAAGAGCAAAGTCTGAGCTACTTAAGTAGCAAAAGCTACCTCTACTAACTTCACAGTGGGCTTTCTACTGAAAGGATAAAGCCATCTCATTGGTGGTTACTATAGTTACAATTTTTATTTTCCTTTCAACAAAAATCATTTTCAGTTTCAAATTCTCATTGTGTAGCAAAGAATATCTAATAAGGGCATATCTAAACTGTCATACTTGTATGTTATATATGAAAGCAGTGGTGTCACTTTCAGATGGCAATAGTCAATTTTTTCACTGAGAAAGTATAAATATTCTAAACTTATATGTACTAAAACTGTTGCAAAAACACCAAAAACAAAAACTATATTTTTTTAGTATTCTGAGTAGGAATAAGAATCATTTATCTAAAATTTCTTATTCACTTTGGTGGAAAAATCACTGTTTTTAAAGTACAAATCATCAAATAAAAGAACAAGAAGAAAAAACACTTTTAGTTAATGCTTCAATAACCGGTTCTTACTTTTTCAGCTCTGGTCAAATATATTCTGACACTGAAATAAACAAAAAAACGAGTGCATACATAGTCTTTGGATTGTGCAATGAATGTTGAATAAAATTACATTGCTTGATCATGCTTTTCTTCATTTTTGTTGACTTGTTTTTATTTCCAAGATTCTTTAATGTTTACAGCTGAAGAATTTGTTACATCTCTGTGTAATGCAGAAGGAAGAAAAGAAAATACAAAACAGGGCACAAAACTTGAAAGTGTTAGGTCATGGCTTGTTTCTATGTCTTGTCCCCAGAATTTTATTTGACATATCCTAAACCACATATTACTATTAAGTAAACACTGGAATTCTCATATCAGTCTTTAGTGTATGTATAGAGTAGATGAATTAAATGTAACAGATGTAAAACATAAAGTGTGATTAATATATGATTGTTGCTTTCAAGAAGTCATACATTTCAGAATAAATTAAAATAACTATTTATTTCGTACAGTAAAAGACATCTAAAACCATTTGGTAACTTGTTTTTAACAAAAGGAATAATAACAATAAAATCCTAGATAAAGATGATCAAAATTTCTCTAATAGTTTCTGTCTCACATTACCAATGGAATTTTAAAGGTAAATATTGAGAGAGTAACATAATAAAATATACCTTTTATGTATTTATTCTTTAAAAAGTGTATTTTATGATAATCTTTATTGTTATCATCTTTATATTTTTTCAATGCATCTGGGATACCATAATAATTAAAGAAAGACAAAATATATACGGAAAATAAAATTGCTTAAGGGAAAAACAATTTTGAGTAAAAAGAAAAAAAAGAGAATGTGTTATATATGGTGATAAACCACAGAATGAGAAAGATAGAGTTAATTACATGGACTCACTGATAATTGCAATTTAGAGCAGAACCTGATGTTCTACCTGTTTCCATATCTGCCCTTTCTTTTCAATATGCCTTCCTTATAACCTTCCTAATTTTGTACTAGATCAATAAAGATGACTGACTACCTAGGGGCAAAATCAAGGTTTGGGGATCCACGGATTGAATTGGGTAGAAAGAAAAGGACTGTGGATCCTACTATGTTCCTAAATTCTATTTCTTGTACTTAAAAAGTTCTTTTTAAAATTTTGTAAAAAAGGTTACAGTCTTTTATGGAAACAAAATTATCCACATCTAATAATAACTCACATATAATTAAATAAGTTATTAGTGATACATCATTTTACTTGCAAATTGTAGTCCTCAATATTTAATAATAATTTTGATATTATTTGTTCCATATGTAATGGTTGAATTTACTGTAATAATACTATAGCAAAATGACAAGAGAACTAATAATTTATGGTGTATCAATGAGTACTGGAGTTTAGTTTGCACTTCTATATCTCTTTATTTTAGCAAATGCTTCTATAGCTCTTAACAAAACTCTAAGCATCTAATGTGTTTACTTAAATCTCTTAATTAGTACCAATTTATTGTTTTTTAATTTTTATTTTACACTGGAGTACAGTTGATTAACAATGTTGTGTTAGTTTCAGGTGTACAGTAAAGTGATTCAATTATACATATACATGTATATATTATTTTTTAACGTTTTTATTGGAGTATAATTGCTTTACTATGGTGTGTTAGTTCCTGCTTTATAACAAAGTGAATCAGTTACACATAAACATGTATTCCCATATCTCTTCCCTCTTGTGTCTCCCTTCCTCCCACCCTCTCTATCCCACCCTTCTAGCTGGTCACAAAGCACTGAGCTGACCTCCCTGTGCTATGCAGCTGCTTCCTGCTAGCTAGCTATTTTACATTTGGCAGTGTTTATATGTCCATATATACACTACCACTCTCTCACTTTGTCCCAGCTTACCCTTCCCCCTCCTCGTGTCCTCAAGTCCATTCTCTTGTACGTCTGTGTCTATACTCCCATCTTGCCCCTGGGTTCTTAATGAAATTTTTCTTTTTTTTTTTCTTTTTTAGATTCCATATATATGTGTTAGCATACAGTACTTGTTTTTCTCTTTCTGACTTATTTCACTCTGTATGACAGAATCTAGGCCATTCCAACTCACTACAAATAACTCAATATCATTTCTTTTTATGGCTGAGTAATATTCCATTGTATATATGTGCCACATCTTCTTTCTCCATTCATCTGTTGATGGACAATGAGGTTGCTTCCATGTCCTGGATATTGTAAATAGAGCTGCAGTGAACATTGTGGTACATGACTCTTTTTGAATTATGGTTTTCTCAGGGTATATGCCCAGTAGTGGGATTGCTGGGTTGTATGGTAGTTCTATTTTTAGTTTTTTAAGGAACCTCCATACTGTTCTCCATAGTGGCTCTTATCAATTTACATACCACCAACAGTGCAAGAGGGTTCCCTTTTCTCCACACTCTCTCCATCATTTGTTGTTTGTAAATTTTTTGATGATGACCATTCTGATCACAGTGAGATGATATTGCATTGTAGTTTTAATTTACATTTCCCTAATGATTAGTGATGTTGAACATTCTTTCATGTGTTTGTTGGAAATCTGTATATCTTCTTTGGAGAAATGTCTATTTAGGTCTATTGCCCATTTTTGGATTGGGTTGTTTGTCTTTTTAATATTGAGCTGCATGAGCTGCTTGTAAATTTTGGAGATTAATCCTTTGTCAGTTGCTTCATTTGCAAGTATTTTCTCCCATTCTGAGGGTTGTCTTTTTGTCTTGTTTACTGTTTTCTTTGCTGTGCAAAAGCTTTTAAGTTTCATTAGGTCTCATTTGTTTATTTTTACTTCCATTTCTCTAGGAGATGGGTCAAAAAGGATCTTGCTGTGATTTATGTCATAGAGTGTTCTGCCTATGTTTTCCTCTAAGAGTTTGATAGTGTCTGGCCTTACACTTAGGTCTTCAATCCATTTTGAGTTTATTTTTGTGTATGCTTTTATAGAATGTTCTAATTTCATTCTTTTACATGTAGCTGTCCAGTTTTCCCAGAACTATTATTGAAGAGGCTGTCTTTTCTCCATTGTATATTCTTGCCTCCTTTATTAAAGGTAAGGTGACCATATGTGCATGGATTTATCTCTGGGTTTTCTATCCTGTTCCGTTTATCTATATTTCTGTTTTTGTGCCAGGACCATAATGTCTTTTAGTTTTTTAAACATCTTTATTAGAGTATACTTGCTTTTCAATGGTCTGTTGTTTCTGCTTTATAACAAACTGAATCAGTTATACATATACATATGTTCCCATATCTCTTCCCTATTGCGTCTCCCTCCCTCCTACCCTCCCTATCCCACCCCTCTAGGTGATCACAAACCACTGAGCTGGTCTCCCTGTGCTATGTGGCTTCTTCCCACTAGCTATCTATTTTATGTTTGGTAGTGTATATATGTCCATGCCACTCTCTCACTTTGTCACAGCTTACCCTTCCCACTCCCCATATCCTCAAGTCCATTCTCTAGTAGGTCTGTGTCTTTATTTCCATCTTACCCCTAGGTTCTTCAAGACCTTTTTTATTTTTTCTTAGATTCCATATATATGTGTTAGCATACGGTATTTTTTCTTTTTCTGACTTACTTCACTCTGTATGACAGACTCTAGGTCCATTCACCTCACTACAAATAACTCAATTTCGTTTCCTTTTATGGCTGAGTAATCTTCCATTGTATATATGTGTCATATCTTCTTTATCCATTCATCTGATGATGGACACTTATGTTGCTTCCATGTCCTGGCTATTGTAAATAGAGCTGCAAAGAACATTGTGGTACATGACTCTTTTTGAATTATGGTTTTCTCAGGGTATATGCCCAGTAGTGGGATTGCTGGGTCATATGGTAATTCTATTTTTAGTTTTTTAAAGAACCTCCATACTGTACTCCAAAGTGACTTTATCAATTTATATTCCCACCAACAGTGCAAGACGGTTCCCTTTTCTCCACACCCTCTCCAGCATTTATTGTTTCTAGATTTTTTGATGATGGCCATTCTGACTGGTGTGAGATGATATCTCATTGTAGTTTTGATTTGCATTTGACTAATGTTTAATGATATCGAGCATTCTTTCATGTGTTTGTTGGCAATCTGTATATCTTCTTTGGAGAAATATCTATTTATGTCTTCTGTCCATTTTTGGATTGGTTTGTTTGTTTTTTTGATATTGAGCTGCATGTGTTGTTTGTAAATTTTGGAGATTAATCCTTTGTTAGTTGCTTCATTTGCAAGTATTTTCTACCATTCTTAGGGTTGTCTTTTAGTCTTGTTTATGGTTTCCTTTGCTGTGTAAAAGCTTTTAACTTTCATTAGGTCTCATTTGTTTATTTTTGTTTTTATTTCCATTTCTCTAGGAAGTGGGTCAATAAGGATCTTGCTGTGATTTATGTCATAGAGTGTTCTGCCTATGTTTTCCTCTAAGAGTTTGATAGTGTCTGGCCTTATGTTTATGTCTTTAATCCATTTTGAGTTTATTTTTGTGTATGGCATTAAAGAGTGTTCTAATTTCATACTTTTACATGTACCTGTCCAGTTTTCCCAGCACCACTAATTGAAGAGGCTGTCTTTTCTCCACTGTGACCATATGTGCGTGGGTTCATCTCTGGGCTTTCTATACTGTTCCATTGATCTATATTTCTGTTTTTGTGCCAGTACCATACTGTCTTGATTACTGTAGCTTTATAGTATAGTCCAAAGTCATGAAACCTGATTCCTCCAGCTCCTTTTTTCGTTCTCAAGATTGCTTTAGCTATTTTGGGTTATTTGTGTTTCCATAGAAATTGAGAATTTTTTTGTTCTAGTTCTGTGAAAAATGCCAGTGGTAGTATGATAGGGATTGCATTGAATCTGTAGATTGCTTTGGGTAGTAGAGTCATTTTCACAATGTTGATTCTTCCAATCCAAGATCATGGTATATCTCTTCATCTATTTGTATCATCTTTAATTTCTTTCATCAGTGTCTTATAATTTTCTGCATACAGGTCTTTTGTCTCTAGGTAGGTTTATTCTAGATATTTTATTCTTTTTGTTGTAATGGTAAATGGGAGTGTTTTTTTGATTTCACTTTCAGATTTCTCATCATTAGTGTATAGGAATGCCAGAGATTTCTGTGCCTTAATTTTGCATCCTGCTACTTTACCAAATTCATTGATTAGCTCTAGTAGTTTTCTGGTAGCATCTTTAGGATTCTCTATGTATAGTATCATGTCATCTGCAAACAGTGTCAGCTTTACTTCTTCTTTTCCAATTTGGATTCCTTTTATTTCTTTTTCTTCTCTGATTGCTGTGGCTAAAACTTCCAAAACTATGTTGAATAATAGTGGTGAGAGTGGCAACCTTGTCTTGTTCCTGATATTAGTGGAAATGATTTCAGTTTTTCACAATTGAGGATGATGCTGGCTGGGGGTTTGTCATATATGGCCTTTATTATGTTGAGATAAGTTCCCTCTATGTCTACTTTCTGGTTTTTTTTTATCCTAAATGGGTGTTGAAATTTGTCGAAAGTTTTCTCTGCATCTATTGAAATGATCATATGGTTTTTCTCCTTCAATTTGTTAATATGGTGAGTCACACTGATTGATTTGCATATGTTGAAGAGTCTTTGCATTCCTGGGATTAACTCCACTTGATCATGGTCTATGATCCTTTTTATGTGCTGTTGGGTTCTGTTTGCTAGTAGTTGAGGATTTTTGCCTCTATATGCATCAGTGGTATTGGTCTCTGGTTTTCTTTTTTTGTGGCATCTTTGTATGGTTTTGGTATTAGGATAATTGTGGCCTCATAGATTGAGGTTGGGAGTATTCCTCCCTCTTCTATATTTTGGAAATATATAGGTGTTACCTATTCTCTAAATGTTTGATAGTATTCGCCTGCGAAGCCATCTTGTCCTGGGCCTTTGTTTGTTGAAGATTTTTAATCACAGTTTCAATTTCAGTGCTTGTGATCGGTCTGTTCATATTGTCTATTTCTTCCTGCTTCTGTTTCAGAAGGTTTTACATTTCTAAGAATTTGTCCATTTCTTCCAGGTTGTCCATTTTATTGGCATATAATTGCTTGTCATAATCTCTCATGATCCTTTGTATTTCTGCAGTGTCAGTTGTTACTTCCCCTTTTTCATTTCTAATTCTGTTGATTTGAGTCTTCTCCCTTTTTTCTTGATGAGTCTGGCTAAACATTTATCAAGTTTGTTTATCTTCTCAAAGAACCAGCTTTTAGTTTTATTGATCTTTGCTATCATTTCCTTCATTTCTTTTTCATTTATTTCTGATCTGATCTTTATTTCTTTCCTTCTGCTAACTTTGGAGTATTTTTCTTCTTCTTTCTCTAATTGCTTTAGATGTAAGGTTAGCGTCTTTATTTGAGATGTTTCTTGTTCCTTAAGGTAGCACTGTATTGCTATAAACTTCCCTCTTGGAACTGATTTTGCTGAATCTCATAGGTTTTGGGTCATGGTGTTTTCATTGTCAATTTTTTCTAGGTATTTTTTGATTTCCTATTTGACTTCCTCAGTGATATCTTGGTTATTAAGTAGTGTATAGTTTAGCCTCCATGTGTTTGTATTTTTTACAGATTTTTTTCCTGTAATTGATGTCTAGTTTCATAACATTGTGGTCAGAAAAGATATTTGATATGATTTCAATTTTCTTAAATTTACCAAGGCTTGACTTGTGACCCATGATTTGATCTATCCTGGAGAATGTTCCAAGAACACTTGAGAAAAACGTTTATTCTGTTGGTTTTGGATGGAATGTCCTATTAATATCAATTAAGTCCATCTTGTTTAATGTATCATTTAAAGCTTGTGTTTCCTTATTTATTTTCATTTTTAATGATCTGTCCATTGGTGAAATTGGGGTTTTAAAGTCCCCTACTCTGATTTTGTTACTGTTGATTTCCCCTTTTATGGCTGTTAGGATTTGCCTTATATATTGAGGTGCTCCTATGTTGGGTGCATAAATATTTAGAATGTTATATCTTCTTCTTGGATTTATCCCTTGAACATTATGTAGTGTCTGTCTCTTGTAATAGTCTTTATTTTAAAGTCTATTTTGTCTGATATGAGAATTGCTACTCTAGCTTTTTTTTATTTCTATTTGCATGGAATATCTTTTTCCATCCCCTCACTTTCAGTTTGTTGTGTTCCTAGGTCTGAAGTGGGTCTCTTGTAGACAACATATATACAGGTCTTGTTTTTGTAACCATTCAGCCAGTCTATGTCTTTTGGTTGGAACATTTATACCATTTACATTTAAGGTAATTATTGATATGTATGTTCCTATTACCATTTTCTTAATTGTTTTTGTTTTGTTATTGTAAGTCTTTTCCTTCTCTTGTGTTTCTTGCCTAGAGATTTTCCTTTAGCATTTGTTGTAAAGCTGGTTATTTGTGCTGAATTCTCTTAGCTTTTGTTTGTCTGTAAAGATTTTAATTTCTCTGTCAAATCTGAATTAGATCTTTGCTGGATAGAGTAATCTTGGTTGTAGGTTTTTCCCTTTCATAACTTTAAATATGTCCTGCCACTCTCTTCTGGCTTGCAGAGTTTCTGCTGAAAGATCATCTCTTAACCTTATGGGGACTCCCTTGTATGTTATTTGTTGTTGTATTTGTTGCTTTTAATAATTTTTCTTTGTATTTAATTTTTGTTAGTTTGATTAATATGTGTCTTGGTATGTTTCTCCTTGGACTTATCCTGTATGGGACTCTCTGTGCTTCCTGGACTTGATTAACTATTTCCTTACCCATATTAAGGAAGTTTTCAAATATAATCTGTTCAGATATTTTCTCAGTCCTTTTTTTTTTCTCTCCTTTTTCAGGAACCCCTACAATTCGAATGTTGGTGTGTTTAATATTGTCCCAGAGATTTCTGAGACTGTCTTCAATTCTTTTCATTCTTTTTTCTTTATTCTTCTCTGCAATAATTATTTCTACTATTTTTACCTTCCAGGTCACTTATCCGTTTTCTGCCTCAGTTATTCTGTTATTGATTACTTCTAGAGAATTTTTATTTTCATTTATTGTGTTTCTCATCATTGTTTGTTTGCTCTTTAGTTTTTCTAGGTCCTTGTTAAAAGTTTCTTGTATTTTCTCCATTCTCTTTCCAAGATTTTGGATCATCTTTACTATCATTATTCTGAATTGTTTTTCAGATAGACTGCCTATTTCCTCTTCATTTGTTAGGTCTGGTGTGTTTTTACCTTGCTCCTTCATCTGCTGTGTGTTTCTTTGTCTTTTCATTTTGCTTTACTTACTATGTTTGGGGTATCCTTTTTCAGGATGCAGGTTCGTAGTTCCCGTTGTTTTTGGTGTCTGCCCTCAGTGATTAAGGTTGGTTCAGTGTGTTGTGTAGGCTTTCTGGTAGTGGGGACTAGTGCCTCTGTTCTGGTGGATGATCTTAGATCTTGTCTTTCTGGTGGGCAGGTCCATGTCTGGTGGTGTGTTTTGGGGTATCTGTGACCTTATTATGATTTTATGCAACCTCTCTACTAAAGGATTAGGTTGTGTTCCTGTCTTGCTAGTTGTTTGGTGTAGGGTGTCCAGCACTGTATCTTGCTGGTTGTTGAGCAGAGCTGGGTCTTGACAATGAGATGGAGATCTCTGAAAGATTTTCACCATTTGATATTATGTGGAGCTGGGAGGTCTCTGTTGGGCCAATGTCCTGAACTTGGCTCTCCCACCTCAGAGGCACAGCCCTGATGCCTGGCTGCAGAACCAAGAGCCTGTAATCCACATGGCTCTAGGACAGGTGGTAGTTTTCCAACTTGGTCATGGTTGGTCTGTCACAGAAACTGGGAAATATGGGTGCTACCTTCCTTGATGATTATATTTCAAAGGCATGGTTCCTAGTTCCTCTGTCCAGTGAGATGTGTGTCAAGGGCATCAGGTGGGACTTTGTATAACCAGGGTTTATCACTGAGCTGAAAGAAAGGTCAATGCAGTCTTAATAAATGATTAGCTGTGTTTCTGCAGTTGTGCATCAACAAACTCAAATTATGAGCTTCCAGCCTCTCATGGTTCCTTCATTCAAAGAGCTGCTGCACAATTTACACACTTTTTTTTTTTTTTCTGTATGTGGGTCTCTCACTGCTGTGACCTCTCCCGTTGCGGAGCACAGGCTCTCGATGCACAGGCTCAGCAGCCATTGCTCACAGGCCCAGCTGCTCTGTGGCATGTGGTATCTTCCCAGTCCGGGGCAAGAACCCATGTCGCCTGCATCGACAGGTGGACTCTCAACCACTGCACCACCAGGGAAGCCCTACACAACTTTTTTTTTGTTAACTGTTTTACTTGTGAGCCCTATCTATTCTTTTTTAAAATTCTTTTCTCATTTAGGTTATTACAGAGTATTGAGCATTGTCCTCTATGCTATACAGTTGGTCTTTGTTGGTTTTCTATTTTAAATATAGCAGTGTAGTACCAATTTAAAGGAAAGAAAACCAGGGGGAATGAAGTTAGGTAACTTACACAATGAAACATATGTATTACAATAGGACTTATAGTGAATCCTAGACCACCTAGTCACATTTAGTATGATGTCATATTAAGATATATACAAAGGGAAAAATGAAAAGGGAGAAAATTGGGATGGGAAAAAAGAGACAGCAGGATACATATGATAACAGTTGATAGCTAGATGATACATGATAGATAGGTAGATGACAGATAGATATAGATGGTAGATAATAGATGATAAATAGATAAATAGATGATTATAGGTTTTTTAGATAGTATATGTAGATAATAGACGATAAATAGATGATAGACAGATAGATAGATGGATAGATGATAGATGATGATAGACGCTTATTGATAGATATACATAGAATATAGAACAAATGGACAAATGGCAGAGAGAGTTACAAGCTAATTTGCTCTCTGATTACTCTCTTCATCTCTCACTGACAGGCACAATAAATGTACGCAAAAAAGACACTGATTGTTCCCTCCTGTCTTCAGAATCCTTCCTGCCTGTCTGTTTAGAACCTCACACTTGAGGAAACGTCTTGAGTCCAGCACCAGTGAGTGCCCAGCCTCTCAGCCACACATATCACAGGCAGTAAATCAAATGCGCTCATTGTTGATACAAGTAATTTTAACATCTTTATTTTCCCTCTGATGGATGATCAGAGGACACTGGCCTTTTCTGAATGAATGCAACTGCATAAAAGAGCCATGGTTTGGGGTTATTTTACTACAGAAAGCCTATTTTGCCATGGGTCACTGTGGGTTTTATCTCAAGGAGATTAATCCTTCTGAAGAAGAAAGATAAATTTATGGCATATTACTTATGTGTAGCTTGCACAGATCTGAAAAATTAACTGATAATTATGCTTACAGATGCTATTGAGGACATGGGATATTCGGGCCAGCACTGCATTCATCACCCAGGGGATAACAAGGGGGTGTTCAAGGGTCCCGTACACACTCCTTTCTCTATTTTTGTGCATCATGAGCTACATACTGAGACCTGACATATCCTTTAACCAGAAAAGAGAAGCATACCAGTGTTAACACAGCTATTGCATAATCTAACACATGCTTATGGATTTCTACATGTTAATTACTCTCAGTTGTTTCAGATGAAAGATGGGGTTACAACACTAGATGGGCAGTTGCTCTAAGCCAATTCCATACACTAAATTGGAAGATAGAATTTTTTCTCATATATTATTCTGAAGAGATAAACTTAATTAAGTTGAAGAAAATAACTTTTATCTAATACAAGGTTATATGGTGTATAGTCTTTTAATTATTTTAATCTTTTAAAAATAAAGCTGAATATATTTGTATTCATATTTCTTCTTCTCATCTGAGTTAACACAGTAGTTCGACATTATATATCAAAATGCTAATGTGTAAATTTTGTTCTTTATTCCTCTCTAAAGTGTTGTGTATTTTACAATAAAATGTATTACTTGAATAATGCTTTATAAATCAATATTTTTATATTAAAAATTCCCTCTTAAAAGGTTGATAGTCCTTTTAATCTCACCCAAGTTGTTTCAAGTCCTTCCAGGGATCTTCACACTTGAAACACAACCTATTACAAAAGGGATGGAATCCCAGAAGCCCTAGGCCTAGGCCATTTTGAAAGAAATCTACTCTCACTCTTTTTCTCTTTTTCAAATGTATACCGTTTCCCCTTACGCTTTGATTTTCTCTAACTTTCTTTTCTTTTTCTCATCAACGTTTCAGCCCTCTTTGCTCTGCAGACATTGTGCTTTCCACTTATTTATTGTCTAATATTTGATTATAATTCCTTTTTAAAACATTTCATTCTGGGCAAGACAGGTAGTTGCCTGAGGTGTTGAGATAGGAGACAGCCCTCAAAAACAATGATAAGAACAAGGAGCAAGTTTAAGGTACTCTCAGGTTACAACATACAGATCCTCACATGACTAAAAATTTCTATGTTTGCTTGATGCTACTGAAAGAAGCAATGTATTCTAAAATTAAAAACAATAATAACAGTCACAAAAGCCCCCAATAATTTCTCATCACCTATGCTAAAGTTTGGTGTAATTATAAGAAGTCCCAAGAAGCTTGAGAGCTTATAGCTCCCAGTTCCCCATAATTCAGGTATAGAATATTTCATAGGTTAATGATGTTTACTGTAAATGAGTGATTTATTTTCTTTTAAAATTTTTAAATATTTTATTTTGCAATTTAACGCATTGACATTTGGGGAAACTTCAAAAGGAGCAAAAGTAAGCTATGTAAACAAAAATCAAAATTTTGCTGGAAAAAATACTGGTTCTGAATATCACCAGATTATTAATCTGTCTGGAAAATTTTGTCTCAGTTTAAATAAAATCCTACTTTTTCCCACTGAACTACTACATTTGTAATCTAAGTTCTGTTCCAGTCTTCCTACTATGTACATTTTAAGGTACACATTACAGTTCTGATCTATTGTCTTTTTCTTCTATTGATCATAACTCTTTAGTAAAATATGCATAGAATGTTGAAAATTATATAGGTATGTCTGTATATACATATATGTGTTGTTTCATATAACTTATTCTCACTGACCTTGAATTCTGTCAAAGTCCATCTCTCCTGCTCTGGGGCATATCATTAAGGTTTTAGGGTAGTCAGAGGTCCAGATTCTTTCTGGAATGATTTCTTCAGTAATTTTTAGCTCTCCTCATTCATCCATTCATCAAACAATTATTGTCATGTTCATTAATGAATCCATGATTTACTAAGAGATGTTAAACCCAGAGGGAAAGTTTCATTATTTTGAAATATGCATGGGGTGTTATAACCTTACATTAGAAGAAATCTAATATTAAGAGGCTGAGAATATTACCTGTTCTTAAACTATTCTGAAAAACTGAAGCTGAGTTAGTCTAATACAGAAAGGGAGAGAAATAATATTTTTGTTGAAAAAAACAGTATGAGCAAGTACATTGAGGAATGAAAACACCAGGCACTTGCTAATAATTTTGTTGACCGTAGTACATGAAATGCTGATGGTGAGGGTGGCCTGGGGTGTGGTGGGATTGGATAGCAAGACATGAAACCAGAGAAATGTGCAGTGGATGGATTGTGATAAGCTCCAGAAGGCAATGAATTATTTAGGGAGGTTATGAAGAGTATTATAAATGAGGAAAAATCCTGGAGAGGTGTACATGTGACCAGGAGAACAGGGCAGAGGTTTAGACAGTGAGTTGGAGGGAATCATTTAAACAATTGGAATCATTTAAACAATTTAAGAGCCTTTCTTAGCAACCCTTGTGAGAAATGCAAGGCTCTCAATTAAAACAGCATCCTTAGGGAGAGAGGGGATTACTCTGAGAAACAGTCTAGAACGGACAACAAATAATACGTGATTGACAGCAATCCTCCCATCTTTCCTGTGTATCATCATGTTTTCCCTTTTTACTGGATTATTTCCTTTACAATATCTTAACATTTCATCTTTAAAACATGATACAAAATAAAGGTAAGTCAAGGACTGTCTTGTTCCTGCTTCCCCTTCAATCCACCTAATATATTTTACCACAAAACTGTTTGAAAGAATTGTCTATTCTCATTAGCTGTAATTCCTCTCTTCCCATTTTCTCTGAAACCCATTCACTCCATATTGTCATCATTTTACTTAACTTCACAGATACATTTCATACATTTCATCACTCATCTTCCTGAAAAATTATCTTCCTTTGGCTACTAGGAACTAGCACTCTCCTATTCTTTCTGCTACCACTGCTCTTTCTTTCTTTCCCTTTTTACCAGTGAATCCTCATTTCCAGACTTCTGATTTGCAGTTTCTCATGGCTCAGTGAATTAACCTCTTTTCTCTTTCTATATGCACTTCCTTGGTGTTTGTAGTCTGGTCGATGGGCTTATTTGCATAGATGACAGTTAATGATCCATGACTTTAAATCTTTTACTTAGTCTTCTTTCCTGAACTCAAGATTCTAGCGTTTATACTGAACTGCCTCTTCCTCATCTCATAGCATCTCAGAATTATTAAATCGGAAAACAAGAGCCCAAGCTTCTTCTCCAAATGATCTCTACCTACAACCTCCCTAGTTTCACTTAGCAGAGCTTCCCCATATCCTGTTACTCGGGACAAATAGCTCGTAAGTTAAAATCGATCCTCTTGTTCTAGAATATAAGCTCCAACAGGGCAGAAATTTGGTCTCTTTTATTCACCAATGTATCTGTAAGATATAGAAAGATGCTTAATGTAGGTACTCAAAAAATGTTGAATTAAAATGAAAATTTATCTTCAATCCTACAGTGAATTAGTCAGGAAATAGGGTCAGCTTTATTTATTTAGTTTTTAAATTCCAGGATTAAAAAACCTTTCTGATTTTTTTTCAGCCATGCCACACAGCTTGTGGGATGTTAGTTCCCTGACCAGGGATGGAACTCGTGCCCTCAGCAGTAAAGTGTGGAGTCCTAACCACTGGACTGCCAGGGAATTCCTTCAAAGCACTTGTTCTATCCATGGATACCACTGTGGTCCAATTGTCCTGTGTCAAGACTATTGGAATAGCCTCTTGCTTCTCTTACTTTCCTCATATATGTTTTTCATAAACTAGTAGCTAGCATGGTCTTATTACAAAAGACATAACTAACCCCTCTACTGAAGTCTCCCCAGTTGCACACCATATCACTAATTATAAAATCTAAAACTTACCACAGCCAATCTGTCTCTTTGTGACCTTTCTGACTTCTTCTGTTACTCTTTCTTTACTCTTCTCCAGGCTCACACATTGGCCACTGTTTATGAAAACCTAAGGTATATTTCTGCCTCTGGGCCTTTGCACTGTTTCCTCAGTTTGGAATGCTCTCCCTTTAGATATCTGCAGGATTTATTCCCTCGGCTCTTTGTGTCCTTACTCAAATATTTTGAATGAGAACTTTTTTGACCATGCCATTCAAATTACAACCCCTCTCCAATCTCTGAAAAAAACTCCTTTGCTGTATACAGCTCTTTGTCACTTCCTTATTTCTTAATTTTTAAAATCTTTCTCACTACAGTGTAAGCTCTAGGAAAATAATATTCTTTATTTAATGATGAGTCACTAGTGCCAAGAATGGTGCCTGGTACATAATATGAAATTGCTTAGTTTTCCTAAACCTTGCTTTCCTCCTGAGGCTACCTTGAGACTCATAACTGAAGTACTTTATTAGCCCTCTGATGTGTCTCTTGTCTCCGTATTTATATCTCTATAGCCAATTGCTTACAAATCAATCAATGTAGAGGTATACATTTAGAACGAAATTAATGCTTAAACATGATAATTTAATTTTTTTGAATATTGAAACTAAATTCAGAAATGGAATATTACTATCAAAACTTTCATATGTTTGGTACATAAATTTGGGAACTGTTTATATACTAACTATAATTTGTATCATTCCAATCACCTTCCAATGCTGGAAGGGGTTCTTGATGGATGTTGACATATCTTACTTTAATCCCCCCTTCAAATCTCCATAATGATTTCCATTGAGTTGTGTTCTACATGGACATCAGTTTAATAGGCAAGGTTTCCATTGACCTTCTGCCTGACTATATGTCCAGGTCCTTGGCCACTTACCATGAGCTGGTAAAAAATGAAACATCATGTCAAGAAACATTCAGTTCAGCCCACTGAGCTGATTTATTTTCACGTTGTTTAATCATAGTAGTGGCCTTCCAAAAATTTTGTTGTCCATTTACCTCAGAGCTGCTGTCCACAAACCAAATAGCTCTTTCTTAGTCAGTTGAAAGATGTTTATAGGGTCCTTTCCAAGTGATGCTAGAATCTGGCAACTCCTCATGCAGTTCCAAAGTCAGCCCTAGGGGAAAAGAGGTTCCATACTCATAAGTATCTTTTCCTTGCACTCCTGCAGTAGCATGACCTTACATAAACTACTTCCACTTTATTGGGGAATTCTTCTGGGCCTTGCCTTCCCCATTAGAATGTTTTTCTGAATGTTTATCTTCCAAGATATCAGGAGGGTTTAGTTTTCAAAATTGTTTTATGACTTTAAGTCATAAGGGCAGTTTTAATTAATGTCTGATATCAAGCTAGAAATTGCCCCTCAAATGGTAAATTTCTAGTCCAAATCCCAGTTGTTGTCTTTGGAGGTGTCCTTGGGCTTTTTTCATAGGCACCAGTCTATGTCCACGTAAGGCTATGAAACAGAGAATTTGTCCACATCAGTTTCTATTCCACACTGTGTGATCTAAGACAAACTTACCGGTCTCCATTTAGCATGCCCAAATACTCGTGCTTGAAGGTCAGGTTTACATGCCTTCTGTTTCACAGGAATAATTCCCCAGTCAGATCCAATGTCCAGCCCCCAAATATGTCCAGGTAAAGGAGGCACAACCACTTAAAATATATCAAGTTTTTTTTCATAACTTTTACCTTAATTTTAATTTTCTTGAACATTAAAATTAAATTCAGAAATGGAACACCACTATTGAAACTTTCACATCTTTGGTACGAAAATTTGAGAATTGTTTATGTGGAAACATTAACTTGTACCTTAATATCCATGATTGTGATTTGTAAGGAGATGAGAGGACGAAAGTTAAACATCTGTAAAATAAGACAAAATGGAAAAAAAGTGTACCAAGTTTGAACTTCCTGTAACAAGTTTTCATTAGTTCCAGTTTGCTTGGCTTTCCATCCATAAGATGAATTAGATTTTGATCTCACATGAATCTCCATAAATTCAAAACTGTGAATTTAATTTAAAAGATTTAAAAGTCAATATAAATCAATATATTTCTCATAGATAGCTACTTGGATTACAATGAATGCTTTGGAATAACCTTGTTCTAATTTAAGCAGAAATATAATTTAACTTATTCTATTTCATCTCATGTGTTGTAAACTAGACTTCAGATTTATAATTTGGATTGCTCTCTCTGAAAAGCCAAGAAAAATATTATCAACAAGAGAAAAAAGAGAGAAAAATATAAGACTCCGTGTCATTGTGGCATTAGCAAGAAATAAAGATGAACGGACATTTGATACCCTTGGATGTCTGGATAATGTTGAACCCAATATATTACTGTAATAAAACTATATACAAGAATCTTTCAAGTGTTTAATCCCCTGCTTGGCTGACTGACTTTCCTGGATTTGTAGTCCCCTAATGTAATTTCGTAAAGATCTGACAAAATGTCTAAGTACTGTTTAGGAGCTTAGACAAGAATAATTCAATTATTTTCTTCCATTTCTAAAGGTAAGAAAATTTGAAATGGTGAAAGAAAATGAATGAATGTTCCTTTCTCATTATTCTCTTATTTTTTTCAATTTCTGTATTTTTAATAATATCTCTTGCTCTCACTTTGCATAGGAAGAAATAAAGAAGAAGATGCAGTGAAGTTACTTTTCAATTGATAATTTTAAAAATCAAATTAAATGGTACACATCAAACAAACAAAAGAACTAGCATTTTATCTCCTTTATTCATGAACTTACCTTTTCTTAACTGAAAAATATCCTACTGTGATTTCCCTGGTGGCACAGTGGTTAAGAATCCGCCTGCCAATGCAGGGGACACGTGTTCGAGCCCTGGTCTGAGAAGATCCCACATGCCGTGGAGCAACTAAGCCCGTGTGCCACAACTACTGAGCCTGCATGCCATAACTACTGAAGCCCATGTGCCTAGAGCCTGTGCTCCACAACAAAAGAAGCCAAAGCAATGAGAAACCTGTGGACAGCAACGAAGAGTATCCCCCGCTCGCCGCAACTAGAGAGAGCCCGCACAGAGCAACGAAGACCTAACACAGCCAAAAATAAATAAATAAATAAATAAATTTATAAAAATAGAAAAAAATATTGCTTTTTTTAAAAGAAAAGAAAAATATCCTACTTTCTGATCTTAGAGTTTATTGATCTATTTTACATATCAATGTATATTCCGTGAAAGGCATTTTATGACATCCTTCATGCTCATCCAGAATGGTTTTGTGTCTTCCTTGCACTTAGGACCAGATGCAGACTCTCTTACCCCATAATTTGTGTGAGAGGCTTCAGCAGGTCAACCTAAATTTGCTTGTAATTGTTGTTCCTAATGACACACCAAAACCCAGGGAGTCACGACAGGATAATTGTTCCACTTTATTGTTTTAAATCAATTGGCAGCTTCTTCTTCCTGTGTCACAGGAGAAAGTACTGAATATCTTTTTGAGTCCCCTGGGTATGCCATTGACATAAATTGTATTTACTCTCAGTTGGATACAAAACTGATTGAAAACAACATGGCCATCTTGTGTCTGATTCATCAATAATTATTTCAATTAGATTGTCAATGCCATGGCATTTTCTGTATGGCACCCACAGGGATTATTTTGTACTTTCCAATCTATTATTAACTAGACATTTTATATTTATCCCCTTGCAATTTCCCTCAGATAAGAAAGAGTGAGTATGGACTCACTATATGACTAGAGAAAAAGACCTAATTTAATGTGGGGTTCTTTTTTTTCACATGCCTATATATTTTTAAAATATTGAGTTAAGAGGAAAGATGGCTGAATAGCTCACAGACCTTCAAGAATATAGAACATAACAATTTCAAAAGGGAGAGCATCTTGAATTGCAAACTCGGAGACAGTCTCATCTTTCCCGAGCAGAAATGTATCTTCCCCCTCTCTTAGGAGGGTGACATTTCCACTCCCATGTATGTGAAGACATTCATATTTCTATGTCACTCTCCTAGAGTGTGTGATCCTTCCATACGGTACCTGTAGTTAATGATATCCAGCTCTCATCACACCACCTGCAGGGTGTTTGTCATGGGGGACCTGCCCTGCCAACTTATTCTGTGTGCTGCCTTAACTCTGATATCTGAACAAGGTGACCCAAGTTCCTGCCAGCATATATATATATAAAATGTGTGTGAGTGTATGTGTGTGTATATGTGTGTAAGGTTAACATTCGGACTCAGTATTTCTGATTTAATAGAGTGTAGATCCCCAGGTGTAGAGACATTGGTGTCACTCTCTAGGCAGAGGAATTGAGTGATACCTTATACATATATTGAGGAAAGACAGCGCCAATCTGGAATTGTCAAAAGAATAAATCCCTAGGGGACTTATCCTCCAATGGAACTCTAAGAGTTGTTTCTCCTGGAAACTTGAAATCAAAGGAAGAAATCTAAATATGTTTATACTTTTGTTTTTGATACAATGATACCATTTATTTGGTCACTTTTCTTAGCCTCAGTTTCCTCATCTTTTAGAAATAAATACTATATCATAGGGTGCATAATAATTGTCTGATTTCATTCACAAGACCATTATTAAAATTATGTTAATAATATAGATATATTAAAATTAAGTTAACAATATATATATATGTTAATAATATAATAGGAACATATTGTGCTTTTTAATGAGTTATTTGAGATAAATCTAACTTTCCATTCTCTACATTTTTCAATGCTCTACCTTTAAAATATTTGAGGAGAAAACACAAAATTTGGGAAATGTTTTATATTTTTCCTTGCTTAAAAATTTACAACACCATGTAAATTTTTATAACACTCAGTATTATATTTTTCCTCTCAGTGTTCCACCAAGTTATTCGACCATAGAGAACTGTTTTACTTAACAGCTTTATACAACATATATATCTTAGGGAACAACAGCAAACAAACAAAAGCCCTCAACCTGTTTCCTTTTGACTCCTCAAGGAATAATGAATATTG
Source organism: Delphinus delphis (assembly GCF_949987515.2). Lineage (NCBI taxonomy): Eukaryota > Metazoa > Chordata > Mammalia > Artiodactyla > Delphinidae > Delphinus > Delphinus delphis. Next base: position 84,717,568 of record NC_082696.1, on the reverse strand, counting down.
CTAGTTTCCAGATTCTGCTGTCTAATAACTACTGGAAACATTTTTTTGAGAATTATGTCCACCTTTATAGCTTTCTTTCCTCTTCTGTGGGTGGAACCACTCTATTTCATTTCCATGTTATTTTTTTCTCATTCACCTGGACAGAGGAAGTATGCAGGACTGGAAGGGCCTGAGAAAAGCCAAGAGGTGGTGAAAAAACTTCAGCAATACCAGAAGATTTTCCAATCTCTATTATGTCACATGGTTTCTTATTTTTTGAAAATTAATATTTCACTGAAAAGAAATAAACAAACATTGACTTTTAACCATTCACAATTCTTCTGTAATTTCAGGTGTTTCACAATGAAAAGAAAAGAAAAATGTAACTTCAATGTCACTTTTATTTCAGCTCTCTGTGCCTCTTTGTTTGGCACTGGGAGATGTGCAGTGATGCTAAGCTGTTAAATTGTAGGCATAGCCAGGTCTGATGGATGGGTGCTTTAGATACTTAGACCGAGGCTATTACATTTCTCGACTACTTTCTCCACCTCTTCTTTTCTGTGTTTAGCTCCCTAAGGACTGTTCAATCAATAGTCAATAAAAATTATTGAACTGTTCAGCTTTTTATTGAAAGTCTTGATGCTACATACCCACAGGAGCCCATTGAAGAGAGAATTAACCTCATTACCATAAAGAGGCAAAGAGAATTCCAAGGACAAGGAGAGACATAAAACTAAAGACTGCAATGCACTGTAATTGACCAACTTAGTCACCTTAATAAAGGAGGAAGGTGAGTAAGACACCAACATCAGAAGAAAGCTAATGCTATAGGACAAAGGGCTTTCATTCATAACTTGTGCTTACTCATTTTTATTTACACAGATAAAATTGGAACCTATGAAATAGAATGATATTCCACCAACATGTTAAGTGCACATTGATATAGGGTAATTTACTTAAGCTTCATTGCATACATAAACCTTCTCTATTAAGACAGACCACCTTTTGAAAATTTTCATTATAGAAGCATCCAACTGCAATGTATTAGCAACATCCTCAAGAATTTTTTTTTTTTCTTGCGGTACGCGGGCCTCTCACTGTTGTGGCCTCTCCCTTTGCAGAGCACAGGCTCTGGACGCACAGTCTCAGTGGCCATGGCTCACGGGCCCAGCCGCTCCGCGGCATGTGGGATCTTCCCGGACCAGGGCACGAACCCATGCCCCCTGCATTGGCAGGCAGACTCTCAACCACTACCCCACCATGGAAGCCCCTCAAGAACTTTTGCTTTGCTATCTTTTCATCTGAAAATTTTGGGAATTTATTTTAATAAATTTTGTAGAAAAATGTAAAATACAACATATAGCAGCTGGAATAACTTTATATGTGGGGGAAAAAGCCACACAATAATTTGGAGAAACAATCTATGAGAACCAAGAATGTCTACTCTCATTTGAGCATCTCATTCATTTATTCATTCATTCATTTGTCTTTTTCATGCACTCTCTTTGGATCTGGGGATATGGGCATGAATAAAACCTAAACTCTGACCTTAAGACCTCTGATCAAATCATCTGAAGTGATCTGATAATAGCTGTAAGAATATGATTAATAATATTTTTGTCAACAAAGATTAAAATATAAAACAAAGTGATCATCTGGATTTTAATAAATCAGAAGTAATCATTGAGAAATTATTTTGGTAATAAGCTCTAAATTATTTGGAATATTGTATATCATTTTGGTTTGTGACAGGTTCTGTTGAACATGAAGTATTACAAGGCATTTCACAGGACATGTCCATGTTTCACAAATTTTATACAAAACTTAGTAGGTAAGCTTGCTTGCCTAAAAATACAAAAGTCAACAATATCTAAAACAATGTTTTAGACAAAATAGTTATTATATTTGTATTACTATTAATTCCTTTGCATAAAAAGAAGGTGCTATTTATTCATGAAGAACAGGAGACACAGTATTGATCCCTCAGTATTCCTTCCTCAGTTAGTCTCACAACTGATCCTAGAATAGAAAGCAAGAAATTGACTGACCATCATTACAAACAGCTCTGGGCTGGTGTTTCTCACCTCTGGTGGTGTCCATGTTTCTCTCCTTGACTACTAGAGAAAATGGCAATTCTCGTGTATCACTCAGACCAATTATACTGTATCCTTCGGTGCACTGTGGGCATGCACTGTTCTAATTTTTATAAAAAATAACTGGAACCAAAAAGCATTTAATAGTTTAATTTGGGGGGACTCTGTTTTTATGATTAGCAGCCACAAGTAAATTGAGACACTGTGGAAAAATATTTTAAATATTACAGATGACTATTTGTGCATATCATAAAAATTAAAATAGATCCCAATTAATTATTAAAAATAATAACTAATAAACATTATTAATTAATAAATAGTTCATATTTATTAAAATAGGAACATATGACACTTCTAAAAATATAGTTTATCTTTCATATTTATTTTGTGGTAATTTCAAATTTACAGTAAAGCAGCAAGTATGATAAGATAATTTTTTTCTAAGACATTTGGTAACAAGTTGCTGACAAGGTGTCCATCATCCTGAAATCTTCAGTGAAGATTTCCTACCAAAAAATATAAACACAAAATCAGGAAATCAACAATTATATATTATAATCATATAAGTGATACTGTTAACCCAACATTCTAAGACTGGAGAATTGGTTGAGGCAAAAAGTACTTTTATTTGGGGTTTGTCAAGACGGCATCATGGAAAGTACAAATCCAGGAAAATGCCTGAATTATGTTCTGCTGGACTACAAAATGGGGAAGTCTTATAAAGACAAAAAGCCAAAAGGTAAACATGAGTCTTTGGTCAAAAATTAGGATTGGAACTAGCAAGAAATAAGGGTGTTTGTTAAGCAAGGATTAGTCAGAGTTCAAAATGATTACACAGGGAGATTTGAAACTATGAAGTTGCAGCTGGCGGCCACTAGCAGATTTGTTTTGAAAATAGCTGGTGTTGACCTTGAGTTTGATAGAGTTCAAGGAAATTTCAATTTCTCAGTGATGAAGGAACATACCTGAAACCACATCCACAATGGCTACCAGGTTCCATTTTGGATGACTGAAACATAGTTACTCCATTTTTATTTTTAAATCATCTTAATTATGTCATAATTTCCCACTTTTGATCAAAATCTTCCCTTTGGAAAGCATTGATGATCAATTTTGGTCTTATTATGTCTCATTTGTTGCCTGAGTGACTAATAACCTGCTCTGAATTCATGGTCTCTCTCAGAGCTGAGATGGATTTGCCCCAGGAGATGAGTGTTGGAGGCAAGAACAAGAGAAGTAGATTACAGACTTGGGTCACATTTGAGCAACAGAGAGGATTCAGGGATATGGTCTCAGGCAGGTCATATCTCAATCAGTGTTTCAGTATGAGTTGACTGTTCCCCAGGAGGAAAGATGTGTTGAAGATTCAAATCACTTTGCAGTCATAATTTTGGTGGAAGTTTCAGTCTCAAGCCAGCAGGTTAAATTTTGGTGGAAGTTTTAGTCTCAAGCCAGGAGGTTACATAGAACATAAACAGTTTGAATATCATTAAGACACAACCGTTAATGAAAATCAATAGAAGGATGATCTGTAGTCCATATTGCAGGAGAGCTCCAATACCTGAAGGTTGCCAGCTAAAACTGTCAGAAAACTTAAGATTAAGCTATCTGGGTACAAAGTTAGAATATCCTTTAAGAGTTTTGGCATGTTTAGAGAGTTTACTTGTTTCAAGTTTCAATACCTGAGATGAGATATTGCTCCAACAGCAACAAGAAGTATTAACAGTAACACAGATGTTTCATTGGGCAACAAGGAGATAATCTAATGCAATACGGTTATCAAGTGCTATGGGAGCAAGAGAAGGATCTCTGTTGAGCCCTAATAGCTTTTGCAGAGCTCTAGAAATTCTATTGACAGTGTGAGTAAGATTCCTCATCATTATTTCTAGATCAGTGGTACCTGTTCCAAAGCAGGAACCCCAAATCCTGAGGAGGAAACTTAATTGATCCCCTGAACATCCTGCAGAGAGGTCACATCCTGGAGAATGAGCACAGCTATTAGCTTCATATTCAGAGGGATCATCTTCAGGGTAGTCATCAATTATTGAGAGGGACCTTTTCTCTGGATTGGAACTATTAGTGTTCGAATTTAAGCTAATGAGTAGTTTTAAAATGCTGATTAGAGTGGTCAAATGCCCCAGCATGCAAGTTCCTCTTATTCTCCAACTATCTAAATATTCATGTGCTCAAGGTTGGTTGTTGTACTCATGAACAAATATAAATGCTTTACGGGGCACATAGTACTCCAAGTTTTGAGGGTTTTTTTGGAAGGTGGGTGACCACATTTTCTAATCATGCACCAGTACATGGAAGTTTCCAATCAGTCAAACTAAGCATGCAGGTAGAAAGAGGAGTGAGTCCTCCATTAACCCAAGTAGGTTGGATTCTTATTCCCATATAAAAAGGAGAATTATATATTTTATATATAATATTATATTGGCCTAATTATAGCAGGTTGTCAGTAAGTATGGTATAGAGGGCAGGGAAGAGAAGTAAATAGTATTTACGTTTCAAATGGTAATATTTTCTTTTGCAAAAATGTTTGACACTTATCATAGTCATAAGCATTAGACTGGTTACATCTAAGTTCCCCAGTGTCCCTTGGAATTGTTTCCCATGGGGTTAGGAAGAAACAAGGAACGGGATAGGACTGGGTACAGACCTGAACTCCATAAGCAATCTCTGAGAGTTCTCTTTTATGACCCATGGTAAAGTTACGTACATTGGTGAAATTGGTAACAATGATGAGGTCATTATTTTTTTCAAAGGACCCAGTAGGTAAATGGTGATGTATCCAACATTCAAGTAAATTTCCTTAAGTGGCAAGAAACATATATTTGGAAAATAACATTGTCTTTCCAGGTACATGAATGGATGGTAGAGACAGGAAACAGTAGAACAGTCAGGAAGGATTTTAAAGGTCACATGATGGTGATTAGATTATATTGGGGACCAGTGGACTAGGGCTATAAAAGGATCAGGAACATACCAGATGTCTTCTGTGAGCTCTTCTCATGGCAGGAATATACGTTTTTTAAAATGATAATATTTAATTATATTGAGAATTTGTAGGATCACTGTAACTAATAGTAGATTATACATGAGGAAAATTAAGGAAAATAAAGTAGCAGCCACTTAGATAATTGCTAAAATTATAACACCTGCGAAAGTTTCACCAAAACCACCACTGTAGCAATCCCACAGTATGTAATAGGGCTAAGAGCATATCCTCACATAAATTAGACAGAATTCCGCAATGTCATAGATGTCAGGCATGACGTACACTGGCCTGGTCTGTATTCTTGGGAGAGCTGTTTACTTCAGGTGTTGTCTGCTTCTTATCCAGGAAAGCTTTTGTTTGTTTGTTTGTTTCCAGTTAGCTTCAGTTGGAAGTCACCAATAGGTTGAGAGATCCAGTCAGGACTGTGAAAATTTTTAAAATGAGGTATATGGATCCATGAGTTGATAGGAGCAAGTTTCACTGCACATGGTTTAGTTAATGATTCCTGATATGGTCCTTTCCACTGAGGGTGCCAAGCATCTTTGTGAAGCCGTCTTTTCTGGTAAACAAAGTCACTTGGTTATAGATCATGTTCTTTGAGGTCTTCATCTCCCAGGAGCTTGTTATTAAAAGATTCCTCTACAAATGAACTATTAATCCTTAACAGTTTGAGCATTTCATGTCACTACATTAACATTTCCCATTTAATCAAATTGGACTCATCTAACCTACTATATATTTTCACCGGTCTTCCAGTAATTATTTCAAAAAGAGAAAGTAAGTGTTTTCCAAAAGGAGTAGACTTTAGATAAAGCAATACCAAGGTCACATTTATTGGCCAAGGGGGATTGAAAGATTCAATCAATTTAGCCAACTGAGACTTAATTGTTCAATTGGTATGTTACACTAATCCAGCAGTGAAAATGTTGAAAACTAGGTCAAATTAGAGACTGAATAATTTTTCCAGTAAAATGGGCCCCTCAATTGCTGTTAATCTCATAGAGAATACCCCATGTAGGGATTACTTTTTCTAATTGTACCCATTGTAAATGTGATAGCCCTGGAACATGGAAATGCTTCAACCCCATGAGAAAACATGCATATCAATACAAGTACATATTTATATCCTCAAGATGGTGGCAGTTGGTTAAAACCCATTTGCAGTACTTCAAATGGTCCCAAAGTTAAAGGGAAATGGCCTTTGGAAGAATAAATAGTTTTACCAGGATTATGTATTGGGCAAAAGTGACATTTTAGATACATCTCCCTTGCTATTTTGTGGGTTAATTTCCAATAGTATTGCTTCCTCATAATATAATTTTGTCTAGACCCCAATGGGTGAGTCAATGGACATTTGACAGAAAATATTCTTTCAGGCATTGAGTCAGGGTTATTGTTGGATCCATACCATAAACTATGATTTCCCAGAATTTACAACTGTTATATAGCAGTTTGTTCTGTTCCTCCTGAAATACATTTTTGGGGTTTCTGCCAATAAGTCTTACATGCTAATAGAAGGTTTAGTGATCAAAACTGAGGTTTTCCTTAAAGTAGAACAAATGAGAACAGCAGCAGCTCTTGCTGCTGTATCAGCCAGTTTATTTTCTTTACTTTCCTCTGAGTTTAGTTTTGAATGGCCTGAGATTTTTATAATGCCTAAAAGTTTTGGTTTTTTAATGTCTTCCAGCAGGTCTAAGGAATATTGGTTCTTTTTACTTGGTTGCTCTGTGGAGGTCAAAATTCCTCTTTGTTTCCATAGCATGTAATAATCACGAGCAACACCGAAAACATATCAGCTATCAGTTTAAATATTACCACTTTGATCTTTTGCTATAATGCAAGCCTGTGTTAAAGTCATTAGTTCAGCTTGTTGGGCTGCCATGACTAAAGGAAGAGGGTCTTCCCCAATGATTTCATGGAGAGACACAGTAGCATATCTATCACAGTTTTGTCCTTGATCAGCCTTCAAATAAGAACCATAAGTAAACAGCATCTACTAGAGCAAACGTATTGAATATGATGAGAATTTAAAAGAGCTTCAACAGAGTAGTGTATGTAAATGATTAGAGAAGACCCCATGACAATTTTGTTAGTAAGGCTAATAAAATTGACATTTTGAGTAAGGCTGCTGTGTTGGAAACTGCTCTCATGCAGCAGGGGCAAGCCCTGCTTGAGAGACAAAATCTAATTTCTGACTATAATAGCTTACTGATCTATTTTGATCACCATGTTTTTGAATGAGTACTATTATATCTAATTCCTATTGCTTGTGCACATTTAGTTAAAAAAAGGCATCTTTGAGTTAGGATGCTTTAAGGCTGGGACTTCAGTAAGCTGTTCTTTTTTTTTGCGGTACGTGGGCCTCTCACTGTTGCGGCCTCTCCCGTTGCGGAGCACAGGCTCCTGACGCACAGGCTCAGCGGCAATGGCTCAAGGACCCAGACGGTCCGCGGCATATGGGATCTTCCCGAACCGGGGCACGAACCAGTGTCCCCTGCCTCGGCAGGTGGACTCTCAACCACTGCATCACCAGGGAAGCTCTAAGCTGTTCTTTCAATTGTCTAAAGGCTAAATGGCATCTTCAGTCCATTGAAGGGGATCTCATTTATTCAATTTTAGTAATGATTATAATGGGTGAGCCATAAGACAAAAGTATGGAATCCAGTTTCTATAGTAACAAATCAATCCTAAAAATCCCCTGAGTTGTTTTTAAGTCTTAGGAATTGAAAAGGCTAAGATTCCTTTAATTCTATTTAGATGAATTAATAATTACTCAACTGATATCAGATGTCCTAGATATTTAACTTGAGGCTGACAAAATTATCACTTATCTTTGGATAATTTATGACCCCTTTATAACTAAATGTTTGAGAAGATTGAGGCTGTCCCTTGAAAAGTCTGACTATTTGGGGAACAAAAAAGTAGATATTCTACCTATTATAGTATTCTACCAATTATAGTAAAGTATAGTCTTTTGGATAAACAATATCAGCGAGATCTGATTTTAGGACTTGGGAATAATAAGTAGGGCTTTCAGTATACCCCTGGGGCATTACCATCCAGGTATATTGTTGGTCATTTCAAGTGAAAACAAAACAAGTATTGACTGTCTGAATCCATGGGCATGCTAAAGAAAACACTACATAAATCAGCCATTGTGAAAATTTTACTTCTTGCAGGGACTGTAGATAAGAGGTTATGAGGATTAGGTGGAAAGGTATGATGATATTGCTAATGCCTCTTAGGTCCTAGACAAACTCCATCCTCTTCCATTGGGTTTTTAAACTAGGGGGATGGGAGTATTACATGGACTGGTACAAGAAACTACCAGACCTTGTTTAATATACTCTTCTACAGTAGGCTGGATCCCTATAGCTTCCTTTCTGAGGGGATATTGTTTAATATTTGGAAGGGGTTTAAATGAGTCTATTTTTATTGGGGTTGGTGAATGAATTTTCCCTATATCCATAGAAGACTGAGACCATAGAGGTGTGGTAAAGTTTGTAAAAGTCCATCTTTTGTTTGGGTTGCAATTGGTATAAGGAAAAGAATGGTATCTCCAAGCAAAGGATTAAACTTTAAATTATTAGATTCATAATTTTGTTTATCTGGATTATCCTTTAGATTTAAAAACATTTTCCCTTTTTAAGATAAGGAAATATGTGTATCATGGACTTCTAAAACATCTCTTCCAGCAAGGTGTAAAGGAGAGGAAGGAATAAGAAAATAATGTATGTCTATATGGAGGGCCAAGTTGAAGCAGCATGAGTTGAGATTTAAAAGCTGTCATTAGGCAATTAGAAAACCCTACCATTGAAATTGTTTTAGTACTCTGAGGCAGGGGATGCTTTAAAGCATTGGGTTGAGAACAGAAAGAGTTATCAATTAAGCCTTGATATCAACCCATATCAATTAAAGCTTTAGTCTGTTTCACAATAGTAAATTCAATTTCTCCCAAGACATTAGTGAGGAGAAAAGAAAAGATCCTAGATATTTCCTCAGAGCAACACTAAAGGAGAAGGGAATGAAGTTGGGCAGAGTTTTAGTGTGGTTTAAATTCATAATTTGAGGGAAAATGCAAAAGGTTTTGTTCCTTTTAATCTAGGGAAATCTCTTCTGAAATGCCCAGGATTTTTGCAGTAAAAGCAAGTGTTCCTCTGGGAGTCTTGTGGGTTAGAGGATCATTTATTATATATTTGGCATTGAGTTGATTTAGCTTGACTCATTAATTATTGAAGTTGTAAATTCATTATTTGAGTAGATCCTTTTTGACAATTTTTTGTATAGCTTTAGAAAGTTGATCTTCCAGATTAAGTCATTGGCATCCATGGTTGGCGAATTTAATTGGTGCCTTTTCACTAAGGACCAAGCTCTTCATCAAGGCCATTTGGAAAGAAAAAGTTAAAGAGGGTTTATGATAATTAATATCTTCCATTCCTGAATATTGTTTGAAAGTTTTCTTAAACATCTCAGAAAATTGGAGAATAGGTTTATCAACTTTTCAGTGCATAATTGACTTTTTTCCAACCAACGATTTTAGGGCAGACTTCTGGAATGACCCAGGGAAGGGTTTTAGCTAACTCTTTTGGAGTATTCTTTTGGAAATCTTCTGTAGGGTTTTCCCAACCTGCCTTACTAAGCAATGCCTTACTTTGCTCTGCCTTCTGTCGCTGACATGTGTATTAGGTATGAAGTCAGAGTGGCTGGATCGGTAAATCTGGATAACTATACAGGATATTGTTTAGCTGTGGCTCTTAGCTCAGCTTTAGTCCATGGGATATAGACAATACAGGGTTCTCCTCGCCCAGTGGATTTGGTTTCTAAAGGGGCTTTTAGGACAAGGACTTTGATAGGGGTTTCATGTCCAGAGGAATCAATTAATGGTGGAAGATGAGGAAGAGAGCCAACAGTGGGGAAAGGGGGAGTTCAGAAAGAGGAGGGTAAAAAGATGAAGGAGGGGCAGAACCTCAGAGAGAAGAAAGGCAAGGATGAGACACTTCCTGGGAAGGAACATGAGGGGAGGGAGAAAGTTTGGCTGAACTTTTTGAGTTTGGAAATAGTTTGAGTCATTTTTTTCATTTACAGTCTGGAGGGAGATGACTTTTTCAGTGTTATGTCTAGGTGTTTCTCAATATCTATTAAAATAAACCTTCCATTCATTTTGCCTAGTTTTATACATTTCTTTTGAGCACAGAGGTGAATTAATTTGGAGATTTTGAAAGTTTCCCATTTTTGGTCAATGTAATCTTAAATCACCCCAGGTTAGTTGTACCCATTTAGATACATATTTATAGAATGAGTACCATAGGTGTTAAACATAAAGCTGGCTCTTGTTACTGAGGGGGCTTCATGTCCCTTGGAAATTTTACTGTAAGAACTTTCCATTGTTTGAGGACTCAACCAGGACAAAAACCTGAAACTCAAATCACCTATTAAGTGGTAGAGATGGAAATCCTCAAACAAAGCTACATCTCCTACCAAATATTAGAGACAGAATCCTCTTCTCCAGATGAAGAGAGGACAAAAGTAGACATCTAGAAATATCCAAATAAAGATTTGAACCTCAAAGGGAGGTTTGAATCCAAGCAGGGACTTACCCTGTAGCACAGACACAACTGAAGAGAAGGCTGGACACAGTGGGTGCATGCAGGTACCATTCATGTATTTGATGAAGCCCCAAGTTACCACTGAGGGTCTCTCTGGATCTGGATTACTATGTCACATAAAATTTCTTTTTGCCTCAAACAGGTCTCTGTTCTTGGAATTTTGGGTTAACATTATTTGTGTGATATTATAACATAAATTATACTCACCATTTATGATTTACCCATTTTTCCAAAATATGTCATTTATAACAAAATGATTTAATCCAGGGTAACGTATCCCATTCTTTTACTCATTCTTCCAGCTTCCTTCAATGTAGAACAGCTCCACAGTCTAGCATTGACACTGATGACCTTGAAATTTTGATGATTATCAGCCATTATTTTGAAGAATGGGTTTCTATTTGGCTTTGTTTGGTGTTTCCTCATGATTCAATTCTGATAATGATTTTTTGGGAAAAATATCATAGAAGTAAGAAGTAATGATGCATTCTTCTCATTGTATCCATTACATGACACATGATTTAATTTCCCCCATTATTGGTGAAATTAACATTGATCACTTGACTAAGGAGGTATCTGATGACTCCACTGTAGTCATCTACATTTTCCTTTTATAATCAGTAAGTATTTTGGGGGGAAACTATATAAATATTTCATTACTCATCAAACTTTTATCCATTAGTTTTAACATCCTTTGATTTGTTTTTCTTGGCTGAATTAATTATTAATGTAATGGTTTTGCTCTTTATGATACCCTTTAGCAGAGATATTAAACCACTGAGTTCAGAATACAGTATGTAAAAATAAGTCCATGTTTAACTCTTTTAGTTGAATCCTCCTACCTAGAACGTATTTTTCCTTATTCGCCCAGCCTTGGATGTAAATTATTATTGTCCTGCTTGGCTCATTTTTAGTATATTCACTCTTTTCTGTTGCTTTATTTGTAAGTCTAGAATATGAGTTTCTAGGGCATGTGTGCTCAGCTTACTACTGGAACTGCATTTTCACCTATATTAATTGTGCCACTTGAAACTCATCTGTGATATATTGAGTATCTCATAGTGATCCATGTGGTCTTCCTTTATGCAATCTGTCCACATTTCTGGTGTGTGTTGAGAGACAAATCTCACTGAATATTTCCATATTTTTAGCATGCTCTGGGCCTTCTGAAAGAATTGTAAAGAGCAAGATAAAAGATAGAAAATTTTACCTCTCATCATTATCATTGTTGTTGTTCTTATTGTTATTATTTCAGCCTTAAGAAAACAGCTCTCCATGATTTCCTTAATCTAGGCTTCCTGAGGTGCATTCATTCCAGTCCAATCCTTGGAATCTTGCCCCTTTTAATCTATTAAATTTCTTTCACAATAGTCACTTTTTGATCCAACAGAGGTTAATATGTGAAAATGTTTTCTTACATTTAAGAAGTTATAAGAGACAAAAAAAGAAAGGTATTCCAAATATAAGACAAAAGACAAAGATAATGTATGTTATGAGGACTGAATCAGAAAAGTGTGTAAAAGAGATTCAAACAGCATTCAAAAATCCCTGTGGATAATGAAAAATACAAATTAAGATTCCAAATATATCTAAGATAGATAAACTAATCAATGTGGGGGAGATTTCTACCCGATACGGATTAGTTATAAAATGAAAGAGCACATTCAAGGTCATTCTGTGTGTATCCTGAGTCAAAGAAACCGTAAGCCTGAGGAACTTCACCCTCCCCATATTTTTTGTCTTCTCAGGCCACTTTTAAGAAAGAAGGTGAAGGAAGACTCTTAGGAATTTTTATATTGCCTCCATTTATGATCACTGTTCCCCAATATGAACCTCAAAGTTCAGGTACTGGAGGTTAATTTTTTTAATCAACTTTATTCAGACTTGATCAGAAACTAACCATCTCTTAAAAGTATGAGAGATAAGCATAAGCTTACTGTATTCATTTATACTATCATGCGGAAGCTGTGTCTGAAATTGTTATGTCTGAGAGCAGAACAGGAAAGATAAAGGAGTATGACTAGAGTAGTGTGTGTGTGTGTGTGTGTGTGTGTGTGTGTGTGTGTGTGTGTGTATTAATTTTTACCAGCTTGTAGAAATTAGGAAGGGATGAAACAATGAAAATGAGACCAAAGCACTAGTAAGCATTTTAATTAAAGGAATGTTCAAGTGAAAGAACAGATCTTATGTTTATATTAAATACATATAATTTAAAAAGCACATGGAATATTTAGTTTTTTTTTGTTTTTAATGTTTGTAAATCTGGAGCTTAGAGTGAGAAGAAAGAGATGTGCCTGGAGAGAAAAACAGAACCTGAATTAGAAAGAACTGCTATAGACTTCCAGACATTATCCCAAGGGTTTTTAAGAGAGCATGTATATGGTCAGATATAAACTTTCATAGGAGTGTGTGTTTGCCATGCAGGGAGGGGGCTAGGAAGGGGTGTATCAATCTAATTCGTATTGAGTCCAGTTGCAAAGCTGTTGCTTAACACAAAACAGCAGTCATCATAGTGCATTTGGATGTTTAGAGTGGAGAGATTCCAGAAATATTTTGGAATGAAAGTTTGCAGAGCATGGTGATTTGATACCCTGTGATGAGTAATAAGGACACAAATGAGAAGACATAGAGTAATCCATGGTTTTCTCCCTCAGCCATCAAGTGGATAATGTTGCCTTTCAGTAATAAAAAGAACAATAGAAAAAGGGTAGATTTGTAGGGAGTGAGGGGGTGTTTAGCTTTGAACGGGCTTTGTCGTAGGTACCTGTGAGGCATTTAAGTGGAAAATTTTAGTAGACATTTAAACCTACAGGGCTGGAGCTTACAGGAGAGATTTGTAGTGGGGATACAGATGTGGAAGTCATAAACAAGACAAAAACAATTCAGTCTCCCAGGGAGAGCATGTAGAGGGAGCAGAAAATAACTGACTGTGATAAAAGTCATCATTTAAGAAGAATCAGAGGGAAGGATGTCACAAAGGTACCTGAAAAGGAGCAGTGAGGTGCATAAGAGCTACGAGAGAATTGTGTCACATTATTGAGTGCAAGATACTTAGTGAAACAATTTATTTACCTCTGATGTTTGAAACCTCAAAGTAAAACAATGTGGTTTGTGTCACCAGGAAGCAACTATGTTTAGATGAAATTTTTAGTGTAAACAGCTCTAGAAGATTAAAACTATAAAAACAAGAGTATACTTAGGTCTGACTCAAGATAAGTAGCACTGATGATGTGAGAAAGAAAGCAAAGTAGTTTTGGACTGTCTTAAGGAAAACCCCTAAATACCAAAGTTAATATTTTTTTAGAATTTGCCTGAAGTTTCTGTTTATTTCCTAAACATAATTTCTTAATATATTTCCATGTTAATACTATATTTTTATTAGAAACAATAAATATATTGGAAATGTCTCTATGCTAGAGTTTGTTACTCAGGTCTTAGCCACATTATTAAGAGACAGAACTAAGTAAGATAGATTATTTTCAAGTAAGATAGACTATTTTCATACTGAAGAATAGTAGCTAGTACATGATAGGTATTGAATAAATATTTTATAAACTAAAATGGATTTCACCTTCTGTCTTATTGCATGCACTAAAAAAGAAAGGGTTTTGAAAAAGAAAACATCAGTTATTTCCTCATCCATTACACTAATGTAACATTGAATAGTATTTTTCTGTTGATTTGCAGTTCTGCAGGCATACAATAGCTAATTGTTTAGATTAATGAATATTATACAAGGAAATGAAAATGCTTTGGGGAATCTACATGATTACATCATAATAATCAAATTTCAAAATGAATTACTTGTTTATTGAGTCTAAAATATTATAACATTTTTCAATACTTTCCAAAAGAAAGCACCTCTCTCTTGTTGATCTAGGTTTGCCTTAGTTCAAAATCTGATATAAATATAGTAAGGTGACATAAACTTCTTGCTCTAAAATAAATTATTTGCTTTTTGACAGTATGTCTATGTGAAAATATGAGCAACACACACAACTACTATGTTTCTTAACAAAAACAAAACAAAGAATTTGGTGTTTAAAGTCAAATAGCTATTTTACTCAATTATATTTCTAAGTTAATTCTGAAAATTTCCTAATTTTTAAACTCATTGTGTAACAATATGGTCTAATGAATCTTAAACTAGAGTGGATGAGAAATACAATCCATTGTTAAAATGGAGATGTGAGGTCTTTCTTCCCATGGATTCTGATCTTGTAAGTATGGATAAAATAGAGAAATCTGTATCAGAACAATCCCTCCACATCATCCCTACACAGGCGGCCAGACATTTATACCCATGTAATGAAAAACAAATTTATCATAACTTTTTTGCATGACGATTAAGAGACAGTTTGAGTTACTCTAGCACATTTTGTTTTAGTGCAAATATTTTTGTGAAACTCATAATAAATAGTGTTATAATTGGAATATATCCATCCTCTAAACAAGTGACTCTATATTCATAGTTTCCTATGTAGACAACTTTGAGAGACAATTCCCAGGGTGAAAAATTAAGAAACTTCTGTCATCTTTGCAGAACCTCACACAACAAGGGGCACTGAAGTTTTAGCAAATCGATTATGCTCCATAAAACACTCTGAAAGTACCTTCATGCATTGAAACACCATGGAGTGCATTTTACAGCCTTCCAGTACTCAGAGGTGGTTAATAGTAGACTGTAATCTGCATGATAAATTTTCAGAGACTTGCTGGGAAAAAAACAAAGTATCTGGGGACCATAATAAAAAATAGTAAAATTGAACATATTCTTTCAGGTATAAGAGAGTATGTTTAATTTTTAGCAGAACTCTAAAATATTCAAGAATGATTAATATCTAAATCTGCTTTGGTTCATATATGTATATAATAAAATATATAATTACTTTTTTAGTTAAGATAATGAATTCATAAATTTTAAGTTGATAATGAAGAGAAACCTTTTAGTAATCAGTAGGAGTCAATTAACTTATGGTGTCCTTACTATTTGTCAAGCCCTGTGTTACAGCCCAATATATTTAAGCCATATAAGGGTCCTGTGAGATAGATAGTGTATTAGTCAGCATTCTGCAGAGAAACAGAATCAATAGGAAGTATAGACAATATACTGAGAATGATTTATTTTAAGGAATTGGCTCATGTGGTTGTGGGGACTAGCAAATCCGATATGGACAGGGCAAGGCTGCAGAATGGAGATTCCAGCACGAGCTGATGCTACAGTCTTGAGTCTGAAGGTAGTCTGAAGACAGAATTCCCTCCTCTTTAGGTATTTTCTCTGAAGGTCTTCAATTGATTGTATGAGACCCACTCACCTTATCGAAGGTAATTTGTTTTACTCAAAGTCTACTGATTTCAATGTTAATCACATCCAAAAAAAGCTTCACATTAACTTTTTTTTTTTAATTGGAGTAGAGTTGCTTTACAATGGTGTGTTAGTTTCTACTGTACAGCAAAGTGAATCAGCTCTACATATACATATATCTGCTCCTTTTTGGATTTCTTTCTCGTTTAGGTCACCACAGAGCATGGAGTTCCCTGTGCTATACAGTAGGTTCCCATTAGTTATTGATTTTATACATAATATCAGTAGTGTATATATGTCAATCTCAATCTCCCAATTCATCCCACCCCCCAACCTTGGTGTCCATACACCTGTTCTCTATGTCTGTGTCTCTATTTCTGCTTTGTAAATAAGATGGCCTATACTAGTGTTTTTCAGATTCCACACATATGCGTTAATACACGATATTTGTTTTTCTCTTTCTGACTTACTTCACTCTGTATGACAGTCTCTAGTTCATCCATATCTCTACAAATTACCCAGTTTCATTCCTTTTTATGGCTGAGTAATATTCCATTGTATACATGTACCACATCTTCTTTATCCATTCCTCTGTTGATGGACACTTAGGTTGCTTCCATGTCCTGGCTATTGTAAGTAGAGTTACAATTAACATTGTGGTACATGACTCCTTTTGAATTATGGTTTTCTCTGAGTATAAACAACCTAACCTTATACCTAAAGAAACTACAGAAAGAAGAACAAACAAAACCCAAAGTTAGTAGAAGGAAAGAAATCACATTAACATCTTGACTGATGTTTGCCCATATAACTGGGCAACATAGCCTAGCCAGGTAGACACATTAAGTTAACCATTACTGGTAGGTACTATCATTATTTCATTTCAGAGAGGATTAAACTGCGGCAAAAAATAAATTGAAACATTGTCCAAGATCATAAAATAGATAAAAGCAGTATCCAAGGCTCAAAGCTAAGCTGTGGACTACCTGGAGATACACAGTCCAGTTTCCCTTCACAAAAGACTTGCTACCAGGTGTGTTGGAGATGGATCATGAGGTATGGGAGAACAGGGGGAGGTGAGGACAATGCAGTCAGTAAACAGGTAGCCTTCAGTTTCCAATTTCTTTGGGTCTTCCTCAGCTAAAGGAAACCCTTTCACCATTCCTAGGGAAGTCTGCATCTGTTGAGTAAGATCTGGGTATAAATGCCAGGCCATTTAGGCCACATGTAGCACATTCTGAAGGACAATATCACTTCAGAGTTCCCTTCCAAATTGTTGATACTTTGTGGACACTACATTGAATTTGAATTCTTTCTCTGCCCAAACCTGCTCTTCCCTCTTTCCCTCACAAGTGTTGATTCCTGTGCACACCAAACTTCATCTTTGGGACTTCCTCCAGAATATTTAACCTGTAACATAAGCCATCTTATCCTGAGCTTGAATTCTGAAACCACTATTAAGGCATTTTATGTGCTATATAGTTATGGCCCTTATTCTACAAATACAAAAATTCTTAGGCACAAATATAAGAATTAAATCTTAGTAGACCATGGAAAATAGAATTATAACTGGATAAAATGAAAAAAAAACATTTTCCAAGATGTTTTTTAATCCTACCCTCTTTGACTCTCCTACTTTCCTGCCACCTAGAATTATAATGAGCATGGAAAATGTATCAGTGAGCATCAAGGGCAAGTCAGAGAACAGCCCATGGCAAGCAGTTCATCAGAGTGAAATTAATAACAGGGAATAATTACAAAGGCAAGAAAGAGATAAAAGCCAAGCAAACAGCAGTGAGGAAACTCAGAGATGAGCATACTTAAGAAGCACCTGAGAGACAGATGGAATCCTTGAGCTCTAGTGGGAGCTGAACGGAGGGAACTAGAGACAAGGAGAGGCTTTTCCAACAGGAGCTGCCAACACAGAAAGAGGTGCTGTTAAGAAGAAACTGAAATATCAAGAAAATGCTGCCTACATATATACACTAATATGTATAAAATAGATAAATAATAAGAACCTGATGTATAAAAATAAATAAAATAAAATTCAAAAAAAAAAGTAAAAAGAAAATGTTACCTACAACATAGAAGAATAGAACACATATCCTGGCTTCTTGCTTTTTTCTTTTCTCCTTTCCTGCACTCTTCTGCCGGTATCATCTCATGGTCAGGAGTCTGGCAAATGTCGTTGGACAAGCCAGCCTTCTGAGAAGCAGGAGAGAACTGGAGGAAGGGAAAATGAAGGGTCTTAGACAAACCCATTAATGACAGACACACCACCAAGATGTTTAGTGCAGTCAATGACAATAATTGTTAACTACACAGTTAAAGACCAGGCCCCATGGTATGCTGATATTGTTATCGCTATTATGAACCTTGCATCAATGTGATTAACCAGTTAATCCCAGCCCTTGTTTCATAGAACATTTCTTCATCTTGCCCACAAGAACTCATGATATAAATTGAAATTTTGCAACAGAAACTAAGACATGTAATCTGTAGCTATTTATTCAACAAGTAGACCGGTAACCCCTAAGGAAGAAATCAGGCTTCACTTGTTTTCCTGTTCAAATCTTAAATAGTTATGTTTATCTTGCAATCATACTGGGAGAAAGAGTAGGTATATGGTTTCTGAGATTTTTATCAGAATAGCAAAAGAAGGTAGACAATTTATGTAATGAGAGTATAGGTAAATGCAAGGCTATTCAAGTTCGTTTACTACTTAGGTAGAAGAAAGATCCCTTTCCCTAAAATAAACATTCTCTAGTTTATTTGAACACTGCAATGTTTTACATACAGGTTTTTTATAGGGAGATTTAAAAAAGAACCATGTACTAAATAGCTCAGGGAAAATTTTGTTATTACTTATGAATATCCTAGGAAAATTTGTGCTCCTTTCAAATAATCATAACAAGAGAGGGTAAATAAATTTAAATTTCAATAAAGTCTCTCTCCCATCCTTCTGTTCCCTTTGTTCTATAATCGCCTGAGGTCATAGGTAGTCTTACCTACACTCTCTTTTCTCTTATCTTAGCCAGAGTCTAATCATTACCGTGTTCATTGAAAGTGGAAAGTAATTAATATGTGATTTTTCTTCCTACCTAACAGTTTAGTAATAAAATTGTGACTTATACCTCAGCCCTACTCCTAGCAGCAGGAAACCACTGATCTACTTTCTGTCACTGGAGGTTTGATTTGTCCTTTCAGACTTTTATATAAGTGGAATCATATAGTAACCACTCTTTGCTGTATGGCATTTATCAATCCATATCATGTGTGTGAGATTCACCTGTGTTTCTGCATGTACCACCAATCATATTTTTCTAATGCCGAACATTATCCCATCGTTTTGATAGACCACAATTTGTTTATCCTCTCACCTGCTGATGAACATTTGGGTTGTTTCTAGTTTTTGTCAAAATAAAGTAGAAATGCAAAATAGTGCAACTATGTTAGAAAACAATTTGAGAGTTTCTTATAAGTTAACATCAACTTTCATTGACTAAGATGGCTTTAATATTCCCCTCAGCTTGACTAAGCTTTAGACAAGTTTCTTCTTGATATAGGTCTATAACCCATAGAACATTTGTTTTAGGAAAACTTCAATTGAAAATTCTTCCTCTGCCCTTTAAGAGATAGATCTTTGCTTAGCCTCTTGCCAGTTTTAGAAACCAGAGAAAGTTTTTCTCTGAGATATGGGGTCATCCCTTTTAAATGTAATCATCAAGAAAGATAAGGCTCAGTCTCTGTGGAAGAGCAGTCATCTAACTTTAATAAAAACCTATCAGCAAACACGCCCATTCACATTGGCTCATTCACATTGACCAACCTCCCCCTAACCTCCTCCAGTAGTTTTCCATTAGCTCACCCCAGTGATTAAAACCCCTCCTGCCTTTTATTTCAATAGAGTTGAGTTTAATCTCTCTCCCTATTGCAGTTGTCTCAAAAAAAATCTACCTTTGCTGATTTAACTCTGTCTGGTGCAATTTTTCTTTGACATTATTTCACACAGAGATTCCATTCCTAGTCATTTATCAGAGAAAAACAAAAACAAACAAACAAACAAAAAAACCCACTGAAACATATACATTGACAGTGTTGAACTTTACCAAGGCCTGTGGAAAACAAGTAAGCTAAAAAATCCCTTTCAAGTTCCAGGAAAAATCTTGCTAACCTCTCCTTCTTCTATGGCTTACAGATTCCCTCCTGTTTAACTATGAGAAGGCCAGGCACTCTCAAAAATGCCTTTCTGTGTTTCACAAATGATTGCTAAACTATTTGTCCCCAGTCATCAATTGCAGAAAGAATGAAAAAATAAAATGCCTGTAAATCTGACTTGTTCAAATTTTAAATTTCTCTCTTTACCCATGGGCTCCAGATTTTTGACTCAGCCTCAGCTTGAGCCAGCATACAAATTCTCCTTAACAGTGCCTACCAGAGAGAGAATTGGCTGACCTCAGGATAAAACATTCTCTGATCAATTGTCCTACTATATAACCTGCACTCACTCTTCTCATTTCCTCATATCCTTTCCTTGTCATTTTGTTCACTTTTCCCTATAAAAAGAAATGTCCTTTTCTGTTTGCAGTGAGGTTTTCCAGACCTCATAGTCAGGAATATTCTCCCCATTGTAATGGTCCCCCTCTCCCTATTGTAAAATTCTCTTCCTCTTATTGCAATAATCAATTCAATGAAAGTCTCTTTTTTCCTAAGTCTAGATTTGTTTTTGTTTGACAATACTGATGTTCATAGGTTCTTTTAATTTTAATCATGTGTTATTTGCATACACATGAAGTGTGTTTTGTTTGAAATATTTCACCCTTGTTAATGACAGAATCACATAGTCATAGTTTTATAAAATGTTCTTGTTAGAAGAGAACTCAAGTAGTGTCTAACATAATTTTTCACTTTTTATGTGATGAAACATAAATCAAGAAAATGAGGTATCTTGACTAGGGTTACAGATTAAGGAATTTGAAAGATAAGGTTTAGAATCTTGACATTATGGCTCTTTGTCAACTATAAATTTGCTTACAAACACTCTGTTTTATAATTAATACTCAAATTTTGCCAGGAAAAACTTTTAGTGCACTTTGCCTGTAGGTTCCAGAATACATCATTTTATCATTTATGAAAAGTGAAGTAGTATTTTCCTGGTTTTAAATTTTGGCCCTAATCCTATTATTTTTAATACTTCATAGATAGCCAGCAATGACTGCACAACCACACTTTAAATTATTTATCAAGTCATATTTAAAATCTCCAGTGTCTAGAAATTTTAACTCATTTAAATGAATTTGTCACAAGGAAAGGTACCTCAACTATAAATCACTAACACTTTCCAGTTTATAAATTGTTCTCTTTGAAAGAAGAAAAAAAAAGCATATTACATTTAGTAGTCCCTTTTATTACTTTTTAAGATTTGCCTAAAATAGTGAGTATATCCATATTCATATGTGTCCTTGTTATTTTTGATGTATTTTACAGGTGCCAGCTTATTTTTGATAATAGACACACTGGGACTTTTACACTTTTATTCTATTGATGTATTTACGCATAGTTAAGTATCCTTTCTTCACACATTAAAACAAAATAGAAATATCCTTATTAGAGACATATCTAAGCTGCTATACTGCTTGTTATTGTACTCCTTCTTTATCTTCTATTTATTTATTGATTTATTGAAATAATAGAATTTCATTATCAAAATCTCTCAATAAGATACTTTGCCAGGTACTGTTCTAAGCACTTTACATATTTCAATCTATTTAAGCCTCCCAGCAATTCCTTGGGATACGTAATGTTAATACTCATAGTTTAAAAATAATGCAGAAAGTTAGATAATTAGTAAGTGGTATGGCTATGATAAGGTGCTCTTAATCACTTTTCCATGTTGCCTCTAACCTCTGATAATCCTATGTATTATTTTATTCTATTACCACAGAATTATTTCATTATCTTCTTAAAACTTTAAAGCATCTCCTTTTCTGCAGGGAAGAATAGTAGAATACTGTTATTACTATAGTAGTAAAATAGTTCTTATGACTATACGAAGAAAGTTAATACTTTTTGCCCCAAATTTCTCATCCCTATTCTTCTGTAAGCAGTATTTCTTTTTGTTAAAATTAAGTAAAAATTGAAGTTCCTTGGTTATGTTCCCAATTTTCTGGAAGATGACCCTGTCAGCAAGGGAAGGAAAGAATTTATTACATGGTTTTATTAGATGTACAGTTGGAAGAAAATGATTTCTTTCTAAAACCTCATCCAAATACACTCTATCATGCTTCCATTCTCATTTCATTGATTTAGAACCAAATCAAGACCATTGCTGAAAATTTTATCTGTAGACATAAAAGCCATACACTTGAAGTAAAAACTTCTAGTTGTTGCTGGAGTCATAGCAGTTTAGATAAGCACTGTAATTCTGTCTTGAAAAGGTGCCTGCTTCTGAGGATGGACCAGCTCATGACCGTTTGAGATAAGAAACCATCCAAGTTTGAAAAGGACAGAGCCATGGACTAGGACTCCTGTGCTCAGTTCAAATGGGGGACATGAGAAACAGCCCTCACAGATTTACCTATTGCCACATATACATGCCTTTATTCTGCAGGAATTATATCATTTCCCATTTCTCTATACAAGATTCATCAAACCTTTCAGAGATTTTATTGTAGAAAAAGTGGTCATAATTTACTGAGATCCAGATGACTAACATAAAACATATTTTCTGAATTTAACTCAGAAGTATTTTCATTGTTTCCTTAGTAGTATCAAAGTTTGCTGACTCTGGATTATCGAAGCCATAGATAAAATATACAGGGATACTTGAAACTTAACGACACACATGTCTGAATCTATGTCCAAAATCAGGATTTCTCTTCACATGAGATAATATTTTGTGTTGGATGAATTGTGCGTAAACTGAACAAGAACAACCGACAGATATTATTGCTACTTTCCACCCTCCATCTAAGTTATGCATTTTAGTAAATTTTCATATAATATTTAAATCTGAAATGTAACTCCAAGAAAGCAAACCAATGCAAAGAGCATACTACCTATGTTTTCTTCTAGGAGTTTTAAGGTTTCTGATCTTATATGTAAGTCTTTAAATCCATTATGAGTTAATTTTTGCATATTGTGTGTGATAAGAGTCTGATTTTATTATTTTCCAGTTGGCTCTCCAGTTTTCCCAACACCATTTATTCAAGAAACCATCCTCTTTTCATTGTATATTTTTGGCTCCTTTTTTGTAAACTAATTGGTTATATATGCATTGATTGGTTTCGGGGCTAATGATTCTGTTTTATTGATCTGTGTATCTGTTTTTGTTTTTTTTCCCAATATAATACCGTTTTGATTACTATAACTATATAATATAGCTTGAAATCAGGACGTGTGATGCCTTAAGTTTTGTATTGTTTTTTTTTTTTTTTTACATCTTTATTGGAGTATAATTTCTTTACAATGGTGTGTTAGTTTCTGTTTATAACAAAGTGAATCCGTTATACATAAACATATGTTCCCATATCTCTTCCTTCTTACATCTCCATCCCTCCCACCCTCCCTATCCCACCCCTCCAGGCGGTCACAAAGCACCGAGCTGATCTCACTGTGCTATGCTGCTGCTTCCCACTAGCTATCTACATTACGTTTGGAAGTGTATATATGTCCGTGCCTCTCTCTCACTTTGTCACAGCTTACCCTTGCCCCTCCCCATATCCTCAAGTCCATTCTCTAGTAGGTCTGTGTCTTTATTCCTGTCTTACCCCTAGGCTCTTCATGACATTTTTTTTCTTAAATTCCATATATATGTGTTAGCATACGGTATTTGTCTGTCTCTTTCTGACTTACTTCACTCTGTATGACAGATTCTAGGTCTATCAACCTCATTACAAGTAGCTCAATTTTGCTTCTTTTTATGGCAGAGTAATATTCCATTGTATATATGTGCCACATCTTCTTTATCCATTCATCCGATGATGGACACTTAGGTTGTTTCCATCTCTGGGTTATTGTAAATAGAGCTGCAATGAATATTTTGGTACATTACTCTTTTTGAATTACAGTTTTCTCAATGTACATGCCCAGTAGTGAGATTGCTGGGTCATATGGTAATTCTATTTGTAGTTTTTTAAGGAACCTCCATACAGTTCTCCATAGTGGCTGTACCAATGCATAGTCCCACCAGCAGTGCAAGAGTGTTTCCTTTTCTCCACACCCTCTCCAGCATTTATTGTTTCTAGATTTTTTGATGATGGCTATTCTGACTGGTGTGAGATGATATCTCATTGTAGATTTGGTTTCCATTTCTCTAATGATTAATGATGTTGATCATTCTTTCATGTATTTGTTGGCAGTCTGTATATCTTCTTTGGAGAAATGTCTATTTAGCTCTTCCACCCATTTTTGGATTGGGTTGTTTGTTTTTTTCTTATTGAGCTGCATGAGCTGCTTATACATTTTGGAGATTAATCCTTTGTGAGCTGCTTCATTTACAAATATTTTCTCTGATTCTGAGCATTGTCTTTTGGTTTTGTTTATGGTTTACTTTGCTGTGAAAAGCTTTGAAGTTTCATTAGGTTCTATTTGTTTATTTTTGTTTTTATTTCCATTTCTCTATGAGGTGGGTCAAAAAGGATCTTGCTGTGATTTATGTCATAGAGTGTTCTGCCTTATGTTTTCCTCTAAGAGTTTGATAGTTTCTGGCCTTACATTTAGGTCTTTAATCCATTCTGAGCTTATTTTTGTGTATGATGTTAGGAAGTGATCTAGTCTCAAACTTTTATATGTACCTGTCCAGTTTTCCCAGCACCATTTATTGAAGAGGTTGTCCTTTCTCCAATGTACATTCCTGCCTCCTTTATCAAAGATAAGGTAACTATATGTGCATGGGTTTATCTATCCTGTTCCATTGATCTATCTTTCTGTTTTTGTGCCAGTACCATACTGCCTTGATTACTGTAGCTTTGTAGTATAGTCTGAAGTCAAGGAACCTGATTCCTCCAGCTCCGTTTTTTGTTCTCAAGATTGTTTGGCTATTCTGGGTCTTTTGTGTTTCCATACAAATTGTGAAATATTTTGTTCTAATTCTGTGAAAAAGTCCAGTGGTAGTTTGATAGGGATTGCCTTGTATCTGTAAATTGCTTTGGGTAGTAGAGTAATTTTCACAATGTTGATTCTTCCAATCCGAGAACATGGTATATGTCTCCATCTATTTGTATCATCTTTAATTTCCTTCATCAGTGTCTTATTATTTTCTGCATACAGATCTTTTTTCTCCTTAGGTAGGTTTATTCCTAGATATTTTATTCTTTTTGTTGCAATGGTAACTGGGAGTGTTTTCCTGATTTCACTTTGAGATTTTTAATCTGAATGCAAGAGATTTCTGTGAATTAATTTTGTATCCTGCTACTTTACCAAATTCATTGATTAGCTCTAGCAGTTTTCTGGTAGCATCTTTAGGATTGTCTATGTATACTATCATGTCATCAGCAAATAGTGAGAGCTTTACTTCTTTTCCGATTTGGGTTACTTTTATTTCCTTTTCTTCTCTGATTGCTGTCACTAAAACTTCCAAAACTATGTTGAATAAGAGTGGTGAGCCTGGGCAACCTTGTCTTCTTCCTGATCTTAGTGGAAATGCTTTCAGTTTTTCACCATTGAGGACAATGTTGGCTGCGGGTTTGTCATATATGGCCTTTATTACATTGAGGAAAGTTCCCTCTATGCCTACTTTCTGCAAGGTTTTTATCATAAATCGGTGTTGAATTTTGTCGAAAGCTTTCTCTGTATCTATTGGGTTGATCATATGGATTTTCTCTTTCAATTTGTTAGTATGGTGTATCACATTGATTGATTTGCATATATTGAAGAATCCTTGCATTCCTGGAATAAACCCCACTTGATCATGGTGTATGATCCTTTTAATGTGCTATTGGATTCTGTTTGCTAGTATTTTGTTGAGGATTTTTGCATCTATGTTCATCAGTGATATTGGCCTGTAGTTTTCTTTCTTTGTGACATCTTTGTCTGGTTTTGCTATCAAGGTGATTGTGATCTCATAGAATGAGTTTGCGAGTGTTCCTCCCTCTGATATATTTTGGAAGAGTTTGAGAAGTATAGGTGTTAGCTCTTCTCTAAATATTGGATAGAATTCGCCTGTGAAGCCATCTGGTCCTGGGTTTTTGTTTGTTGGAAGGTTTTTAGTCACAGTTTCAATTTCAGTGCTTGTGATTGGTCTGTTCATATTTTCTATTTCTTCCTAATTCAGTCTTGGCAGGTTGTGCATTTCTAAAAATTTGTCCATTTCTTCCAGGTTGTCCATTTTATTGGCATAGAGTTGCTTGTAATAATCTCTCATGATCTTTTGTATTTCTGCAGTGTCATTTGTTACTTCTCCTTTTTATTTTCTGATTCTATTCATTTGAGTCTTCTCCCTTTTTTTCTTGATGCATCTGGCTAATGGTTTATCAATTTTCTTTATCTTCTCGAAGAACCAGCTTTTAGATTTATTGATCTTTGCTCTTGTTTCCTTCATTTCTTTTACGTTTATTACTGATTTCATTTTTATGATTCCTTTCTTACTGCTAACTTTGGGTAATTTTGTTCTTCTTTCTCTAATTGCTTTACGTGAAAGGTAGGGCTGTTTATTTGAGATGTTTCCTGTTTCATAAGGTAGGATTATATTGCTATATACTTCCCTCTTAGATCTGATTTTGCTGCATCCCATAGGTTTTGGGTCATCATGTCTCCATTGTCATTTGTTTCTAGGTATTTCTTGATTTCCTCTTTGATTTCTTCAGTGATAACTTCGTTATTAAGTAGTGTATTGTTTAGCCTCCATGTGTTTGTATTTTTTACAGATCTTTTCCTGTAAGTGCTGTCTAGTCTCATAGCATTGTGGTCAGAAAAGATACTTTATACAATTTTAATTTTCTTAAATTTACTGAGGCTTGATTTGTCACCCAAAATATGATCTATCTTTGAGAATGTTCCATGAGCACTTGGGAAAAAGGTGTATTCTGTTGTTTTGGATGTAATGTCCTATAAATATCAATTAGGTCCATCTTGTTTAATGTATCATTTAAAGCTTGTGTTTCCTTGTTTATTTTCGTTTTGGATGATCTGTCCATTGTTGAAAGTGAGGTGTAAAAGTCCCCTGCTATTAATGTGTTACATCGGTTTACCCTTTTATGGCTGTTAGTCTTTGCCTTATGTATTCAGGTGCTCCTTTTTTGGGTGCATACATACTTACAATTGTTATATCTTCTTCTTGGATCGATCACTTCATCATTATGTAGTGTCCTTCTTTGTCTCCTCTAATAGTCTTTATTTCAAAGTCTATTTTGTCTGATATGAGAATTGCTACTCCAGCTTTCTTTTGGTTTCCATTTGCATGAAATATCTTTTTCCATCCCCTTACTTTCAGTCTGTATGTGTCTCTAGGTCTGAAGTGGGTCTCTTGTAGACAGCAAATATACAGGTCTTGCTTTTGTATCCATTCAGTCAATCTGTGCCTTTTGGTGGGATCATTTAGTCCATTAACATTTAAGGTAATTATCGATATGTATGTTCCTATGCCTATTTTCTTAATTCTTGTGGGTTCGTTATTGTAGGTCTTTTCCTTCTCTTGTGTTTCTTGCCTAGAGAAGTTCCTTTAGCAGTTTTTGTAAAGCTGGTTTGGTGGTGCTGAACTCTCTCAGCTTTTGCTTGTCTGTAAAGGTTTTAATTTCTCCATCAAATCCGAATGAGATCCTTGCTGGTTAGAGTAATCTTGGTTGCAGGTTTTTCTCCTTCATCACTTTAAATATGTCCTGCCAGTCCCTTCTGGCTTGAAGAGTTTCTGCTGAAAGATCAGCTGTTAATCTTATGGGGATTCCCTTGTGTGTTATTTGTTGTTTTTCTCTTGCTGCTTTTAATACATTTTCTTTGTATTTAAATTTTGACAGTTTGATTAATATGTGTCTTAGTGTATTTCTCCTCAGATTTATTGTGTATGGGACCCTCTGTGCTTCCTTGACTTGATCAACTAACTATTTCCTTTCCCATATTAAGGAAGTTTTCAACTATAATCTCTTCAAATATTTTATCAGTCCCTTTCTTTTTCTCTTCTTCTTCTGGACCCCCTATAATTCGAATGTTGTCCCAGAGGTCTCTTAGACTGTCCTCAGTTCTTTTCATTCTTTTTTCTTTATTCTGCTCTGCAGTAGTCATTTCCACTATTTTATCTTCCAGGTCAATTATCTGTTTTTCTGTGTCTGTTATTCTGCTATTGATCCCATCTAGAGTTTTTTTAATTTCATTTATTGTGTTGTTCATCATTGTTTGCTTCATTTTAATTCTTCTAGGTCCTTGTTAAATGTTTCTTGCATTTTCTCTATTCCATTTCCAAGATTTTGGATCATCTTTACTATCATTATTCTGAATGCTTTTTCAGGTAGACTGCCTATTTCCTCTTCATTTGTTAGGTCTGGTGGGTTTTTATCTTGCTCCTTCATCTGCTGTGTGCTTTTATGTCTTCTCATTTTGCTTATCTTACTGTGTTTGGGGTCTGCTTTTTGCAGGCTGCAGGTTCATAGTTCCCATTGTTTTTGGTGTCTGTCTCCAGTGGCTAAGGTTGGTTCAGTGGGTTGTGTAGGCTTCCTTGTGGAGGGGACTAGTGCCTGTGTTGTGGTGGATGAGGCTGGATATTGTCATTCTGGTGGGCAAGTCCACGTCTGGTGGTGTGTTTTGGGGTGTCTGTGGATTTATTATGAGTATAGGCAGCCTCTCTGCTAATGGGTGGGGTTGTGTTCCTGTTTTGCTAGTTGTTTGTCATAGAGTGTCCAGCACTGTAGCTTGCTGATCGTTGAGTGAAGCTGGGTGCTGGTGTTGAGATGGAGATCTCTGGGAGATTTTCACTATTTGATATTATGTGGAGCTCGGAGGTCTCTTGTGGACCAGTGTCCTGAATTTGACTCTCCCACCTCAGAGACACAGCACTGACTCCTGGCTGCAGCACCAAGAGCCTTTCATCCACACGGCTCAGAATAAAAGGGGGAAAAATTAGAAAGAAAGAATTAGCAGAAACAGAAAGAAAGAAAGAAAGAAAGAAAGAAAGAAAGAAAGAAAGAAAGAAAGAAGGAAGGAAAGAAAGAAAGGAGGGAGGGAGGGTGGGAGGGAGGAAGAAAGGAAGGAAGGAGGGAATGAAGGAAAAAAGAAGATAAAATAAAATAAAATAAAGTAAGATAAATATAATAAAGTTATTAAAATAAAAAATAAGTATTAAGGAAAAAAATTTAAAAAAAAGATTGAAAAAAATGGACGGAGAGAACCCTAGGACAAATGGTGGAAGCAAAGTTATACAGACAAAATCTCACACAGAAGCATACACATACACACTCACAAAATTAGGAACAGGGGAAAAATCATAAATCTTGCTCTCAAAGTCCAACTCCTCAATTTGGGATGATTCGTTGTCTATTCATGTATTCCACAGATGCAGGGTCCATCAAGTTGATTGTGGAGCTTTAATCTGCTGCTTCTGAGGCTGCTGGGTGAGATTTCCCCTTCTGTTCTTTGTTCTCACAGGTCCCAGGGGCTCAGCTTTGGATTTGGCCCCTCTACTTCGTGTAGGTCACGGAGGGCGTCTGTTCTTCGCTCAGACAGGACGGGATTAAAGGAGCAGTTGCTTTGGAGACTCTGGTTCACTCAGGCTGGGAGGAGGGAGGCATGCGGATGCATGGTGAACCTGCGGTGGCAGAGGCTTGCGTGACGTTGCACCAGCCTGAGGCGTGCAGTGCGTTCTCCCGGGGAGGTTGTCCCTCAATCCCGGGACCCTGGCAGTGACAGGCTGCACAGGCCCCCCGGAAGGGGGTTGTAGATAGTGACCTGTGCTCACACACAGGCTTCTTGGTGGCAGAATCAGCAGCCTTAGCGTCTCATGTCCGTGTCTGTGGTCCCCGCTGATAGCCAAGGCTCACGCCCATCCCTGGAGCTCCTTTAAGCAGTGCTCTTAATCCCCTCTACTCACACACCAGGAAACAAAAAGAGAAGAAAATGTCTCTTGCCTCTTTGGCAGGTCCAGACATTTCCCCGGACTCCCTCCCGGCTAGCCATTGTGCACTAACCCCCTGCAGGCTGTGTTCACGCCACCAACCCCAGTCCTCTCCTTGTGCTCCGACCAAAGCCCGAGCCTCAGCTCCCAGCCCCCACCCACCCCGGCGGGTGAGTAGACAAGCCTCTCGGGCTGGTGAGTGCCAGTTGGCACCGATCATCTCTGTGGGAATCTCTCCATTTTGCCCCCTGCACCCCTGTTGCTGTGCTCTCCTCCGTGGCTCCGAAGCTTTCCCCCTCCGCCACCCGCAGTCTCTTCCCGCGAAGGGGCTTCTAGTGTTGGAAACCTTTCCTCCTTCACAGCTCCCTCCCACTGGTGCAGGTCCTGTCCCTATCCTTTTGTCTCTGTTTATTCTTTTGCCCTACCCAAGTACGTGGAGGGTTTCTTGCCTTTTGGGAGGTCTGAGTTCTTCTGCCAGTGTTCAGTAGGTGTTCTGTAGGAGTTGTTCCACGTGTAGATGTATTTCTGGTGTATCTGTGGGGAGGAAGGTGATCTCCGCGTCTTACTCTTCTGCCAACTTCCCCTCGTACCGATGCGTTCAGTTTTGTTCTTCTTTCTCAAGATTGCTTTGACTTTTCAGAGACTTTCATGATTACATAAAAATTTTAACAACTTTTTTTTTCCTATTTCTGTAAAAACATACCACTGGGATGAAGTGAGAGAGTGGCATGGACTTATATATACTACCATATGTAAAATAGATAGCTAGTGGGAAGCAGTCACATAGCACAGGGATATCAGCTCAGTGCTATGTGAGCACCTAGAGGGGTAGGATAGGGATGTTGGGAGAGAGACGCAAGAGGGAGGAGATATGGGGATATATGTATATGTATAACTGTTTCACTTTGTTATACAGCAGAAACTAACACACCATTGTAAATTATATGCCAATAAACATGTTAAAAAAACCACTGGAATTTTGATAGACATCGCATTTAATCTGTAGATCCCTTTGGGTAGTATGGACATGTTCCCAATATTAATTTTTTCCAATCCAAGAACTCAGGAATTCTTTTCATTTTTTGGCATCATCTTCTATTTCTTTGATCAACTCCTCATAATTTTCAGTGTCCAAGATTTTGCCTCCTTGGGTAAATTTATTTTTAGGTATTTTATTGTTTTAGATGTTATGTAAAATAGGATTGCTTTTGTGATCTCTCTGTCAAATAGTTCATTGTTATTGTATAGAAACCCAAATGATTTTTTTTATGTTGATTTTGCATTCTGCAAGTTTACCTAATCCATTTATCAGTTCTAACAGTTTTAGTGGAGTCTTTAGGGGTTTTTCCATATGAGATCATGTCATCTGCAAACAGTGACAGTTTTACCTCTAACTTTCTGATTTGGATTCCTTTTACTTTTCTTTCTAGCCTAACTGCTGTAGCTAGGACTTCCAGTACTATGTTGAATAGAAGTTATGAGAGTAGGCCTTCTTGTCTTGTTCCAATCACCACATTTTTTACAGCAATCTTTCAGTGAAATTCTGCAGAGCACACTGTTTTTCTACTTCTTTTATACTAACAATATATACTGCTTCATCTCTACTAAAGTTAAGATAAACTAAACATGAGTGGGTCAAGAGAAGATACACAAAACATGTCATTAAGTGAAGTGACACTTAAGGCTATGAAAATGATTCTTTAAACACCTAACAAGAAAAAAGATATTCATTACATTTTGAGAGAGTTGAAGGTTTGACTCTATTTGATACTACTTTTTAAATAATAACATTATTACCACTTGGTTAGCTCTTCTGCAAAAGTACCATTGCTTGTTTGCCATTAGCAGTTTTCTCATTCCTATTTTTCTCCTTGAAGCTGTTTGCATATTCCACAGTCTCATTTGTTATGTTTATGTTTCTTACTATATCTAATTGAATAGAATAGGATGCTGTGGCTCATTCTGTACACAGCGTGGTCTCTGCAGGCATGCTTTTTAACACATTTTAATATCCTAAAAGAAAGCCCTATTACTGCAAGATAACTTTCAGATTAAAAAAGAAACTTTCCAGTCTATTGCCTTACCTTGTTTGCAATCCCAGGGGTCATGAGACAGAGACTCTTAGAGTCTAATACAAACACCTGTAAAGTAAGCATAATGAACTTTATATCATAGATAATAAATGCTATGTACTGTTATCATATTCATCTTATTCACTTTCATATTGTGGATGCAGGAAAGGAGAGATGGAGATACTCTTTGGAAGATATAAATGGATTTTAACAAAATTCAATAAATAAATGTAGACTAAGTCAGCAAGTCAAATAAGACTAAGCAAGAATCAGAATTTATGGATTTACTATGTGCATTTCTAAAATCCATAGGCCATGATGTGGGTAGAAAATGATTATTAATCAATTAGGAAATTTAAGTAAAGGGAAATAAGTTCATAAGATATCATAAATGCTAATGACTAATTTAATGGCATAAAATTCAGTAACCAAGTCTTCATAATTTCAAGTTTAAATAGGACAACTTGAAGCCAAATAATTGACAAGAAAATATTGCCTAATCATTTAGGGAGCTTTAAACTTCATGCTGTATGTGTGCTTATCTGGCTTGTAGTGGTTATTCCAAGACTCCTAGCTAGGGTACATGTAAAGGCTTTTGTACTATACTTTAGGTATATACAAGCAAGAGGATAGCACAGAAAAGTGTAAATAGGTAGAGAAAAGATACATTTAAAGGTAAGAGGAAGTGAGAAAACATGGAATCAGAGGGTTAATAGAGATCTCTGTCATCAAAAAGAGCATCTACATCCATGAGGTTCTATCAACATGCTATGCCTCTGCTTCTACCCTGGCTCATTTTGTAGGTTGTATTTTCAGAACTCAAGTTTAAAGTGAATCTTGATTTCAAGTGAACTCTCTGCCAACGTTATTTTAGAAAATAGACACAGGACTTCTATTCACTTATTTAGTTGTAATGATCTTGATTGGAAAACATTTCCCAGGAAAAAGATTGCCTTGTGGGAAACATTCATTTGGCTCTACAACCTTGAAGTGTCGCATACTGTGGTTTTGTTTCATTTGATGTAGCCAGAGCACGAGGCTTTCTAGTATCTTTCATTTCTAAGATCTCTATGAGCTCTCTGGCTGCACCTAGGGTTATATTTATGTTAATGTAAGCCCAGCAAATGGTTAAAGGATTGCTTCTCAGATTTTAGCACATACCAGAATTACCTGGAAAACTTGTAAAAATACAGATTGTTAGGTCTTACTTTCAGAGTTTCTGAATCACTAAGTCTGGGGTGGAGCCTGAGAATTTGCATTTATAATAATGTCCCAAGTGGTGCTGATGCTTCTGGTCTGGAGCTTACCTTCTGCAGATTAGTTCTATAAGCCATAGTATAAATATTGCTAGCATACTAATTTTGAAAAAGATACTAACAATTTAGATTCAATTAGTTGGCCTTGATTCATATAGCTTTATGCATTTGTACATTACATGGCACATCTACTATTTGTTAATGTATATTATATGATATAAATTGTTTAAACTGAGCACAGTCATATTTGTACTTTCAGGAGCACAAGCATGGGATATACTATACATCAATAATTTGAGTATGACTCCCAACTTATGTGCATATTTTATGTCATTTTACAAAACTGTCATTATTTGAAGACATACAGACACCTGCAAATAGAATCCAATTGTTTAAGGTAACATATAATTCTATATAAGTTTGACATACTGAAAAATTGCAACATATTACATTGTCATTTGCAGCTTAATAGCATTATCAGAAAAACAATATGGACCTTTAGGCCACCAGAATACTTCAAAAAGCAACATTTTCACACGATAAATAGGGCAATTAATATAAGTTAGAAAATAAATGAAACATACCATGGTAAGCTATGCTGCAAGATAAAAATCAATATTATGACTAGTATTCTTCCTGTGGAGATATTAATGTTGTGACCATAGTTTTAAATGAAGTTGTAGCTGACACATACAGTAAATTTTTGCAATGAATAAAGTATCAAGACACTAAAATATGTTACAAACTTAGGCTTTGTAAAACTGTACATTTCTTTATAAGCTATTGTTCAAATTTTACTTTTTCTTTTAATTTCCATCCAGACTGGATGTTTACACTTTTATTTCTTTTCTTAAAAAAAAAAGGTATTACTTGGCTTTTCTAATTTGCCCATAAGCATTGTGTTAAAGATAAGATGAGTCAAGGGAACAATATGACCTAAATAACTGGTTAACTTCAAAGAGAGAGCAAGAAATTAGAATTGACATTGGAAATTTCTAATTATATTTTCTATGATTCTTAAATTATTAATTAAGTTAATAACACTCCCTGCTCAAGATAAGCTGAGGTGGAGTTAGAGAAATTAAGTAAGTTAGGTTTGTAACACGATGTACAAGCAGACACATACAGTAAATTTCTGCAATAAATAAAATAACAAGACACTAAAATATGTTACAGTCTTAGGCTTTGTAAGCCTGTACATTTCTTTATGAGTTATTGCTCAAATTTTACTGTTTCTTATTTTTCTCTTCTAAGAGTGAAGTAAGTTAGTTACAAATTCTGTTAAAATCTTGGTGTCTCTGCTTTTAATGTGTTACTAATTTATTAAAAATTACTATGACAATATATTTGAACCATTTCTAAGTATTATTTTGTATTTGCTTACAGTGCTTTCTCTGTGTATATTATATGCTTTTCCCTATGATGATTTTTCTTCTTTAATAATTTACCTGAACTATATTTTACACCAAAAGATGTTTACCGTATATATCCTTTCCTGGATTTTTTTAAAAATTAAAATATAGTTGATTTACACTGTTGTGTTACTTTCTGATGTACAACAAAGTGATTCAGTTATATTTTAGCAACCATAAGTTTGTTTTCTATGTCTGTGAGTCACTTTCTGTTTTGTAAATAAGTTCACTTGTATCATATTTTAGATTTCACATATAAGTGACATCATATGGTATTTGTCTTTCTCTTTCTGACTTACTTCACTTAGTATGATGAACTCTATGTCGATCCATGTTGCTGTGAATGGCAGTATTTAATTCTTTTATGCCTGAGTAATATTCCATTGTGTGTGTGTACCTGTATATACATGCCACATCTTCTTTATCCACTTATATGTTGATGGACATTTAGGTTGATGCTTTCCTGGATCTTATTTGTTATTGTTGAGTATATTGTTTAATAGTATTTTAGATTTGCCATTCTTAACCCAACTGTAAATTTATCACTACCATTTAAAATTAATAGATTTTGGGGCTTCCGGGAAGATGGCGGAAGAGTAAGACACGGAGATCACCTTCCTCCCCACAAATAAACCAGAAATACATCTACACGTGGAACAATACAGAACACATACTGAACGCTGGCAGAAGACCTCAGACCTCCAAAAAGGTAAGAAACACACCACATACTGGGGTACGGCAAAGGAAAAAAAGAATAAACAGAGACAAAAGGATAGGGACGGGACCTGCACCAGTGGGAGGGAGCCGTGAAGGATGAAAGGTTTCCACACACTAGGAAGCCCCTTCACGGACGGAGACTACAGGTGGCAGAGTGGAAAGCTTCAGAGCCATGGAGGAGAGGACAGCAACAGGGATGCGGAGGGCGAAGCGGAGAGTTTCCCGCACATGGTATCAGGGTCGACTGGCACTCACCAGCCTCACTTGTCTGCTCACCTGCCGGGGTAGGTGGGGCTGGGAGCTGAGGCTTGGGCTTCGGTCGTAGCGCAGGGAGAGGACTGGGGTTGGCGGCATGAACACAGCCTGCAGGGGGTTAGTGCACCACGGCTAGCCAGGAGGGAGTCCGGGGAAAAGTCTGGAGCTGCCGAAGAGGCAAGAGACTTTTTCTTCCCTCTTTGTTTCCTGGTGTGTGAGGAGAGGGGATTAAGAGCGCTGTTTAAAGGAGCTTCAGAGACAGGTGCGAGCCACGACTAAAAGCGCGGACCCCAGACACGGGCATGAAATGCTAAGGCTGCTGCTGCCACCACCAAGAAGCCTGTGTGTGAGCACAGGTTACTCTTTACACCTCCCTTCCGGGGAGAATGTCCAGCCCACCACTGCCAGGGTCCCAGCGTCCAAGGACAACTTCTCCAGAAGAAAGCATGTCGTGCTTCAGACTGGTGTAACGTCATGCCGACCTCTGTCACCGCAGGCTCGCTCTGCACTCTGTGCCCCTCCCTCCCACCCAGGCTGAGTGAGCCAGAGGCCCCGAATCAGCGCTCCTTTAACCCCACCCTGTCTGAGCAAAGAACAGACACCCTCCAGAGACCTACATGCAGAAGTGCGGCCAAATCCAAAGTTGAGCCCCTGGGAGCTGTGAGAACAAAGAAGAGAAAGGGAAATCTCTCCCAGCAGCCTCAGAAGTAGTGGATTAAAGCTTCACAATCAACTTGATGTAACCTGCATCTGTGGAACACATGAATAGACAACAAATCAACCTAAATTGAGGAAATGGACTTTGAGAGCAAGATTTATGATTTTTTCCCCTTTTCCTCTGATGCAGGAGCCAGGAGTCAGTGCTGTCCCTCTGAGGTGGGAGAGCCAACTTCAGGACACTGGTCTACAAGAGACCTCCCAGGTCCACATAATATCAAATGGCAAAAATCTCCCAGACATCTCCATCTCACACCAGCACCCAGCTTCACTCAATGACCAGCAAGCTGCAGGGGTGTACACCCTATGCCAAACAACTAGCAAGACAGGAACACAACCCCACCCATTAGAGAGAGGCTGCCTAAAATCATAATAAGTCCACAGACACCCCAAAACACATCACCAGACATGGACCTGCCCACCAGAAAGGGAAGATCCAGCCTCATCCACCATAACACAGGCACTAGTCCCCTCCACAAGGAAGCCTACACAACCCAGTGAAACAACCTTAGCCACTGGGGACAGACAACAAAAACAACAGGAACTATGAACCTGCAGCCTGCAAAGAGGGACCCCAAGCACAGAAAGATAAGCAAAATGAGAAGACAGAAAAAACACATAGCAGATGAAGGAGCAAGATAAAAACCCACCAGACCTAACAAATGAAGAGGAAATAGGCAGTCTACCTGAAAAAGAATTCAGAATAATGATAGTAAAGATGATCCAAAATCTTGGAAATAGAATGGACAAAATGCAAGAAACATTTAACAAGGACCTAGAAGAACTAAAGATGAAACAAACAATGATGAACAACACAATAAATGAAATTAAGAATACTCTAGGTGGGATCAAGAGCAGAATAACAGACACAGAAAAATGGATAATTGACCTGGAAGATAAAATAGTGGAAATAACTATTGCAGAGCAGAATAAAAAAAAATAAAATAAAAAGAACTGAGGACAGTCTCAGAGACCTCTGGGACAAAATTAAATGCATCAACATTCGAATTATAGGGCTTCCAGAAGAAGAAGAGAAAATGAAAGGGACTGAGAAAATATTTGAAGAGATTATAGTTGAAAACTTCTCTAATATGGGAAAGGAAATAGTTAATCAAGTCAAGGAAGCACAGAGAGTCCCATACAGGATAAACCCAAGGAGAAATACACCAAGACACATATTAATCAAAATGTCAAAAATTAAATACAAAGAAAACATATTAAAAACAGCAAGGGGAAAATAACATGCAAGGGAATCCCCATAATGCTAACAGCTGATCTTTCAGCAGAAAATCTGCAAGCTAGAAGGGACTGGCAGGACATATTTAAAGTGATAAAGGAGAAAAACCTGCAACCATGATTTCTCTACCCAGCAAGGATGTCATTCAGATTTGATGGAGAAATTAAAACCTTTACAGACAAGCAAAAGCTGAGAGTTCAGCACCACCAAACCAGCTTTACAAAAACTGCTAAAGGAACTTCTCTAGGCAAGAAACACAAGAGAAGGAAAAGACCTACAATAACGAACCTAAAACAATTAAGAAAATGGGAATAGGAACATACATATCGATAATTACCTTAAATGTAAATGGACTAAATGCTCCCACCGAAAGACACAGATTGGCTGAATGGATAAAAAAACAAGACCTATATATTTCCTGTCTACAAGAGACCCACTTCAGACCTAGAGACAAATACAGACTGAAAGTAAGGGAATGGAAAAAGATATTTCATGCAAATGGAAACCAAAAGAAAGCTGGAGTAGCAATTCTCATATCAGACAAAATAGACTTTAAAATAAAGACTATTAGAAGAGACAAAGAAGGACACTACATAATGATCAAGGATCGATCCAAGAAGAAGATATAACAATTGTCGATATTTATGCACCCAACATTGGAACATCTCAATATATAAGACAAATATGAACAGCCATAAAAGAGGAAATCGACAGTAACCCATTCATAGTAGGGGACGTTAACACCTCACTCTCACCAATGGGCAGATCATTCAAAGTGAAAATAAATAAGGAAACACAAGCTTTAAATGATACATTAAATAAGATGGACTTAATTGATATTTATAGGACTTTACATCCCAAAACAACAGAATACACGTTTTTCTCAAGTGCCCATGGAACATTCTCCAGGAGAGATCATATCTTGGGTCACAAGTCAAGCCTTGGTAAATTTAAGAAAATGTTTCAAGTACCTTTTCCAACCACAACGCTATGAGACTACATATCAATTACAGGAAAGGATCTGTAAAAAATGCAAACACATGGAGGCTAAACAATACGCTACTTAATAACGAAGGTATCACTGAAGAAATCAAAGAGGAAGTAAAAGAATACCAGAAAAAATTGACAATGGAGACAAGACGACCCAAAATCTATGGGACGCAGCAAAAGCAGTTCTAAGAGGGAAGTTTATAGCAATACAATCCTACCTTATGAAACAGGAAACATCTCGAATAAACAACCTTACATTGCACCTAAAGCAATTAGATAAAGAAGAACAAAAGAACCCAAAAGTTAGCAGTAGGAAAGAAATCATAAAAACCAGATCAGAAAAAAATGAAAAAGAAATGAAGGAAACGGTAGCAAAGATCAATAAAACTAAAAGCTGGCTCTTTGAGAAGATAAACAAAATTGATAAACTATTAGCCAGACTCATCAGGAAAAAAAGGGAGAAGACTCAAATCAATAGAATTAGAAATTACAAAGGAGAAGTAACAACTGAACCTGCACAAATACAAAAGATCATGAGAAATTACTACAAGCAACTCTATGCCAATAAAATGATCAACCTGGAAGAAATGGACAAATTCTTAGAAATGCACAACCTGCCAAGACTGAATTAGGAAGAAATAGAAAATATGAACAGACCAATCACAAACACTGAAATTGAAACTGTGATTAAAAATCTTCCAACAAACAAAAGCCCAGGACCAGATGGCTTCACAGGCGAATTTTATCAAACATTTAGAGAAGAGCTACTACCTATCTTTCCCAAACTCTTCCAAAATATAACAGAGGGAGGAACACTCACAAACTCATTCTACGAGGCCACCATCACCTTGATACCAAAACCAGACAAGGATGTCACAAAGAAAGACAACTACAGGCCACTATCACTGATGAACATAGATGAAAAAATCCTCAACAAAATACTAGCAAACAGAATGCAACAGCCCATTAAAAGATCATACAACATGATCAGTTGTGGTCTATTCCAGGAATGAAAGGATTCTTCAATATACCCAAAACAATCAATGTGATAAACCATATTAACAATTTGAAGGAGAAAAACCATATGATCATCTCAACAGATGCAGAGAAACCTTTTGACAAAATTCACCACCAATTTATGATTAAAAAAACTGCAGAAAGTAGGCATAGAGGGAACTTTCCTCAACACAATAAAGGTCATATATGACAAAACCACAGCCAACCTCGTCCTCAATGGTAAAAAACTGAAAGCATTTCCTCTAAGATCAGGAACAAGACAAGGTTGCCCACTCTCACCACTCTTATACAACATAGTTTTGGAAGTTTTAGCGACAGCAATCAGAGAAGAAAAGGAAATAAAAGGAATCCAAATCGGAAAAGAAGTAAAGCTGTCACTATTTGCAGATGACTTAATACTATATATAGAGAATCCTAAAGATGCTACCAGAAAACTACTGGAGCTAATCAATGAATTTGGTAAAGCAGCAGGATGAAAAATTAATGCACAGAAATCTCTGGCATTCCTATACACTAATTATGAAAAATCTGAAAGTGAAATCAAGAAAACACTCCCATTTACCATTGCAACAAAAGGAATAAAATATCTAGGAGTAAACCTACCTAAGGAGACGAAACACCTGTATGCAGAAAATTATAAGACACTGATGAAAGAAATTAAAGATGATACAAATAGATTGAGAGATATACCATGTTCTTGGATTGGAAGAATCAACACTGTGAAAATGACTCTACTACTCAAAGCAATCTACAGATTCAATGCAATCCCTATCAAACTACCACTGGCATTTTTCACAGAACTAGATCAAAAAATTTCACAATTTCTATGGAAGCACAAAAAACCCCGAATAGCCAAAGCAATATTGAGAACAAAAAACAGAGCTGGAGGAATCAGGCTCCCTGACTGCAGACTGTAATATAAAGCTACAGTAATCAAGACAGTATGGTACTGGCACAAAAACAGAAACATAGATCAATGGAACAGGGTAGAAAGCCCAGCGATAAACCCACACACATATGGTCACCTTATCTTTGATAAAGGAGGCAGGAATGTACAGTGGAGAAAGGACAGCCTCTTCAATAAATGGTGCTGGGAAAACTGGACAGCTACATGTAAAAGTATGATATTATTTTACTCCCTAACACCATGTACAAAAATAAGCTCAAAATGGATTAAAGACCTAAATGTAAGGCCAGAAACTATCAAACACTTAGAGGAAAACTTAGGCAGAACACTCTAAGACATAAATCACAGCAAGATCCTTTTTGACCCACCTCCTAGAGAAATGGAAATAAAAACAAAAATAAGCAAATGGGATGTAATGAAACTTCAAAGATTTTGCACAGCAAAGAAAACCATAAACAAGACCAAAAGACAACACTAAGAATGGGAGAAAACATTTGCAAATGAAGCAACTGACAAAGGATTAATCTCTAAAATTTATAAGCAACTCATGTAGCTAAATAACAAAAGAACAAACAATGCAATCCAAAAATGGGCAGAAGACCTAAACAGACATTTCTCCAAAGAAGATATACAGACTGCCAACAAACGCATGAAAGAATGCTCAACTTCATTAATCATTAGAGAAATGTAAATCAAAACTACAATGAGATATCATCTCACACCATTCAGAATGGCCATCATCAAAAAATCTAGAAACAATAAATGCTGGAGAGGGTGAGGAGAAAAGGGAACCCTCTTGCACTGTTGGTGGGAATGTACATTGATACAGCCACTGTGGAGAACAGTATGAAGGTTCCTTAAAAATCTACAAATAGAACTACTATATGATCCAGCAATCCCACTACTGGGCATATACCCTGAGTAAACCATAATTCAAAAAGAGTCATGTACCAAAATGTTCATTGCAGCTATATTTACAATAGGCTGGAGATGGAAACAACCTAAGTGTCCATCATCAGATGAATAAATAGAGAAGATGTGGCACATATATACAATGGAATATTACTCAGCCATTAAAAGAAACCAAATTGAGCTATTTGTAATGAGGTGGATAGAAATAGAGTCTGTCATATAGAGTG
Organism: Delphinus delphis; assembly: GCF_949987515.2. Lineage (NCBI taxonomy): Eukaryota > Metazoa > Chordata > Mammalia > Artiodactyla > Delphinidae > Delphinus > Delphinus delphis. The sequence continues at coordinate 84,675,827 of NC_082696.1, read as the reverse complement.
AAGTAAGCCAGAAAGAGAAAGACAAATACCGTATGCTAACACATATATATGGAGTTTAAGAAAAAAAAAAATGTCATGAAGAGCCTAGAGGTAAGACAGTAATAAAGACACAGACCTACTAGAGAATGGACTTGAGGATATGGGGAGAGGGAAGGGTAAGCTGTGACAAAGCGAGAGGGAGGCATGGACATATATACACTACCAAACGTAAGGTAGATAGCTAGCGGGAAGCAGCCGCATAGCATAGGGAGATCAGCTCAGTGCTTTGTGACTGCCTGGAGGGGTGGAATAGGGAGCGTGTGAGGGAGGGAGACGCAAGAGGGAAGAGATATGGGAACATATGTATATGTATAACTGATTCACTTTGTTGCAAAGCAGAATCTAACACACCATTGTAAGGAAATTATACTCCAGTAAAGATGTAAAAATAAATAAAATTTTTAAAAAATAATAGACTTGTTATCGTATTTTATTAAGCATTTGTTACCCATGCTTTCTTTCATCACTTATTTCAGAAACAGTTTCAGAGGAGATGCATATTTGTATGAGTATGCCAAAAAATATTTTCATATATTTCTTTAGGTCTTGAAAGATATATATCTTATTTTCCCTAAGAATTGAAGCTGGTATTTTTTTAAATTATTTTTTATTTTTTTATTTTTTGCGGTACGCGGGCCTCTCACTGTTGTGGTCTCTCCCGTTGCGGAGCACAGGCTCCGGACGCGCAGGCTCAGCGGCCATGTCTCACGGACCTAACCGCTCCGTGGCATGTGGGTTCTTCCCAGACCGGGGCACAAACCCATGTCCCCTGCATCGGCAAGCGGACTCTCAATCACTGCGTCACCAGGGAAGACTTTGAAGCTGGTATTTTAATGACTTTTGGAAACTATTTCTGAACGTAGAAGTTTTCAAAAATCTATTGTCTTTGTTCATAAACAGTTCTAAATTTTCTTTTTATTTGCCTTTAATATTTTCTCATTTGCTTTGTGTTTCAGTTCTTTGTAATGTTTGTTTAAATTTTTACATACCCATGTTCCTTTATGTATTTTTTTAAGTACACATATCTTTCTTAATTTAAGAGAAATTCCAGATAATACCTGTTTGAATATTACCTTTTCATCATTTCCTATATGTTTTACTTCTAGAATTGGTATGAAATGTGTACTTGAAGCTTAATTTATTGAATGCACTCTACACTATAGCTCACTTCTTGATGTATTTTATGATTTTCATTTTTATTTATATATTTTTCATATTCATATGTTTCCTACTTATACTCTTTGTTTTGTTCATAAGCTCCTGTCTTTGGTCATGGCTGTAATTATTTTCTTTAGTTTTGAATGACTTAAACACACTTATAAACTGCCCTTATAACATTGTATTATAATTGTAATTGCCTCAGGAATGAATTCTTTATTTACTTTGTTGGAATTAATAACAGGTTTTTTTTTCCTTCTTAAAATTTTAGCTTGCAAATTTATCTTTTCTGGTAGTTCCTTTTTCTTTCCCACTCTTCCTCCACCTACTCCTCTGTTTTTGGTGACTTTGTAAGCAGCTTTTGGCAGGAAAAAGCTTTTTTGGTCAAGAGCTTTCTGCCGGAGGCCCTTTGTCTTGTCACTAAACTTTAACCAGGCACCCCCATGCTCTACTCATCTGTGACCCTGGCACACCTTTCAGTTATTTTGATCACACAATACTTTGCCTAACTTCTTGTTTGCTTCCATAGATCAAAGAAGTAGAGATAAAGAATAATCAATTAACAGAAAACCAGATCTCTTCCCTTGCTTCCCCTTCAGTAATCTCAGGAACAAACTGTGTGAACAAGACAGCATCTAAAGACAGATCATGAGGAGTTGACAAGCCGGCACACATGACTGCACATGGTAGGGGATGGTGACAACTCTGACACTCTATCTCAATGATACCTGAAATTACTTCCCTGTTTCCCTTTAAAAGCATTCATGACTGAACAAAATGTTCAGAGGTGGTTTTGGGGTGACTCTGAATCCACTGTCTCCCCAGATTGCCAGCACTCTGATTAAAGGCATCTTTCCTTTCTATCAACATTTGTGAGCATTGATTTTGTATGCAGTGAACAGAGGGACCTGATTCTATAACAACTTCATTCTTATTCTTCCCTTCTCTCTGCCCTTCCTATCAAGTCTTATGGAGAAAAATATTCATATATTGGTAAGTTAATTGTAATATCATGTAGGGCTATTTCATATTTATTCCACAAGCCAGTGCTCTGTTATCCCATTGTGTGGGGCTGTGCACAATCTATCTGGTCACAAGTAGAAAGAAACAGTCTCAAGTAGTGGGCACATTTTGTAAATCTTTGGTCCAGGTGATAAACTGGGTCCACTCCTCAGCCACACACACAAGTATTAAATTCTCTTACCTTCACAAGAGTTAAGCTTCCAGACACCATTGTCTACTTCCTATTCTGGCTTCTACCTCCACAATCTGCTTTATCTGTTTGTTTCATTTAAGGTCCACAAAGAGAGTATTCTTTTTATTTTATAGCTGCTGTTATGTGTGGATTTCTGCATAAATTATTCACTATTATCTTGACCACAATTACAGATACACATATATATATGTCCTTTTTTAAGACCATAATTTTCTCTTTTGAATTGAAGGTGCAGAGGATACATATTATATGAAGGAGGGGTTTAACCTCTCTAATGCTTTCTTTATATCTTTATTTCAGTGTCATGCTTATCATAGAATAATGTAAAGGGTATTCAGTGACTATCAAAATGTGTAATGATGTCAAATACACTTTCTTAAAGACTACTAGAATTGCAAATTTATTCTAATATTAAGCCACTTGATTTGTGAAATCTGACTCCATTTAAGAAATATATTTTCTAATGTATCTGTTTTCACCATATGCACAGAATGTCCCCAGTAGTTTGGGTCATACTCAATATTTTGAGAACTGGCTATATCCCATATAATGTGTCCTTTGACCTATAGACTCACCAGCTATATGGTTTCTAACAGCAGCTATTCTAATGATATTCAATGACATTAAGTGTACTTAAGAGTGAAGTGTATCTGTTGCTGCTTGAAAATACACTATCTTTTAAAGGAAAAATAAATCTTTTAAACTGCCATACACATTCTTGGATATGTTTCACGTGGCTACATCCATCACCACTCTTGTACCTTTATTTTTTATACAATTCCCAAAGATTACTCCCCATTCACAGTTACCATAAAACATTGGTCACATGATCCCAATCCTTACAATTTTATATTTATAATTTTATATTTTTGTATTTATTATACCTTAGTTTATATATAATATATATATATGGCATATATATATATTTATTTATTACAGATTTCTTCTTACAAGAATTCTGCACATTCTATACTGCTTTTAAATAGGTTTACAGAAGGGACTTCCCTGGAAGTCCAGTGGTTAAGACTCCATGTTTCCAATGCAGGGGATGTGGGTTCGATCCCTGGTCAGGGAACCAAGATCCCACGTGCCACGCATGCAGCCAAATTAAATAATTAGTTAATTAAAAGTTTACAGAAATAATCATGTCATGTAACCAGGATCTTTGTCAAGAAGTGTTTGATATAGCAGTCTGATTGCACACACTTTTTTTGAGAACTGCCAACGTGAAGAGTGAGAAACCTTAACAGAAAGAAAAACAAAAAAAATGTGGGATGCTTCAATGCAAAGAGAATATCTGAATAGGGTCTACAAGAAATTCTTTTGTAATGCTGCTACCTAGAGGTTGGAATATTAATCAAAGTTAAATATTAATTCTGTTTCTTACCTCTACATCTGGAACTTGGTGTAGTTGTTTTTTTTAACTAATGCTATATTCACAAGCCTTATTAACATTAATTGTTCTTTAGATTTTTTACCTGGCTTGTCAAAAATTGTGATCTCAAAACTATGACTTTTCTAGTTGCCATTTATATGAACAAAAACCACGAAAATTTGAGAGTACAGCAAAATAAAATTACTTTAAAATATTTGCTATAGCTTAAAACAATGACCAATTAAAACAATCTCTTTTTACTCATTAGTATAATGCTTAAATATCTGAACTTAATGCACTCTATTTATAATTTGTTCATCTTAAACTATTTAATATGCAGTATTTTCCATGAAAATGCCAACCTCTTGAAAATAAACAATTTACTTATAATAAAGCTTTAATTCCATAAATTAGAATAAATGAATACAGGTGAAGATTTGCCTCTTTATACGGTGGCCCAATACACTGGCATACTCCCTAGGTAAGCTGTGCTTGCCCTGACTCTCGCAGTCTCTATGTCAATGTGTCCTGCCACCATCTACTGAGGCACTCACACCAGCATCCCTATGAATATCTTAGACGATCCACATCCCTTTCTCCTCTACCTCCTATGGCTACTCGATTACTAGATCACATACTCTGCTCTCTAAGCGTATTTAAAATCCATCCCTCATGTCCACCCTCTTTCTGTAATAAGCTCCCAAATGGAGAACGTTTTAAAAGTTCTCCTGCTTCAGATTCATTGACCCCATGAGTCACAAGTGATTTTTCAAACATTTTCAGATCAATAACACTACTTACATCAGCAAACATCTTGAAAGGCTCTTCCATTTTCTTCCAAATAAAATTTACCTTTGGGGCTTCCCTGGTGGTGCAGTGGTTGAGAGTCCGCCTGCTCTTACAGGGGACACGGGTTCGTGCCCCGGTCAAAGAGGATCCCACATGCCACGGAGCGGCTGGGCCCATGAGCCATGGCTGCCGTCCCTGTGCGTCCGGAGCCTGTGCTCCACAACAGGAGAGGCCACAGCAGTGAGAGGCCTGCGTACTGCAAAAAAAAAAAAAAAAAAATTATCTTTATATTAAGGTGATTCCTGATTTTGTCCCAGTGGCCTCTCCTGCTTCATTCTTTATCATATATTTATAGAGTAAACACTTTTTGTAATGCTTATTATGTATCAGGTACTGTTCTAAATGCTTTCCAAAGACCGTCCCTGTAAGTAGGCGCTGCTATTATTCCCATGTAGACAGCAGAGGAAGCACAGAGAAAGAAAGTAACTTGGCCACAATCACACAGTTACTAAGTGGCAGAGCCTGCATTGGAACCCAGCTTCACTGGCTCTAGAATCTGCCATTGATTTCTTTCCTCCTGCCTCTGTTCTGCCTCATGAAAAAATTAGCCATACTGGAAAATCATAATTGGATGATTTATGTTTTATTTTTCCTAGGTATCTTCAAATAGTCGGTACTTTCTCTTTGGAATGTGTGTGTGCGTGTGTGTGTGTGTGTTTCTGTGTACAAAGTATAAGTTTTTCTCACATTATATGAGAAAATAATATTTATTTTATACAAACTCAAATAAGACTTCTCTGAGCCTTTAAATCTTAAATTCTTCTCTTATTCCTTTTTCTTTGACTTCCCACAGTAAACAAGATATCAAGTGCGCGTGTATTTAACATAAAAGAAGAAAAGAAAAACTTTTACACTCTCACTTTTTTTAATGGAAGGTAAACATTTATTTGACAAATATTTCATAGTGTATTAGACAAAAATTAATACCTTCAATAAAACACACACATCTAGGAAGTAAACAGTGGTGACACCGTTATTTCAGACCATGGTCCTCAGTGCTTTAGCTGATGATGGAAGTCAGCTGTGAAGGGCCAGCCAGGTTTGGAGGGCTGCTCCAGCCAGACTAGCTTTGCTTCCACTGATTTTATATATTGGGCTTCTGAGTAAAGCTTTTTTTTGAAGAAAGTGTACTAACGATATTAAAACCAAAACTCTGAAATCCACTGTCTAAGATATAGTATTATGGACCCAGAAAAAAGTTTATATAGTGACATTATATTATTTTTTCTTCCAGTTTTATTAGGATATAACTAACATATAGCACTGTGTATGTTTAAGATATATAGCATAGTGATTTGACTTACACTTATCATGAAATGAGCACCACAATAAAGTTAGTGAACATCCATCATTTCAGTACATACACAATTAAAGTAGGAAAAAATATTTTTCCATTGTGATGAGAAATCTTAAGATTTACCCCTTTTTTTTGCAGTACACAGGCCTCTCACTGCCGTGGCCTTTCCTGCTGCGGAACACAGGTTCCGGACGCGCAGGCCCAGCACCCATAGCTCACGGGCACAGCCACCCCACGGCATGTGGGATCCTCCTGGACTGGGGCACGAACCCACGTCCCCTCCATTGGCAGGTGGACTCTCAACCACTGCGCCACCAGGGAAGCCCAAGATTTACTCTCTTAACTTTCATATATAACATAAAGCTGTGTTATTATATCTACCATGTTGTGCATTGCATCTCTAGCACTTATCAATATCGTGTACTAGAAATTAGTACCTTTTGACCACCTTCATCCAATTCCCCCTCCCCCCACAACAAGCCTCTGATAACCACAAATTTGGACCATTTTACTATGTGTTTGCTTGTTTGTTTTTGAAGTATAATTGACCTATGGCACTAGTTCTCGGTATAACATAGTGATTTGATATTTCTATACATTTCAAAATGATCACTAAGATAATTCTAGTAATCATCTGTCACCAAAGATATTACATAGTTATTGACAAAATTCTGCACACTGTACATTTTATACTTGTGACTCGTATTTTGTAACAGGAATTTTGTGCCTCTCAATCTCCCTTACCTATTTCTTTCCTCCCCTGCTCCCTTCCCATCTGGCAACACCTGTTTATTCTCTATATTTTTTTTTTTTTTTTTTTTTTTTTTTTTGGTACGTGGGCCTCTCACTGTTGTGGCCTCTCCTGTTGCGGAGCATAGGTTCCGGACGCACAGGCTCAGTGGCCATGGCTCACGGGCCCAGCCACTCCACGGCATGTGAGATCTTCCCGGACCGGGGTGTGAACCCATGTCCCCTGCATCGGCAGGCGGACTCTCAACCACTGCACCACCAGGGAATCCCTATGCTCTGTATCTTTAACTCTGTTTCTCTTCTTTTAAGTTTGTTCATTTGTTTTGTTTTTAGGTTCCACATACAAGTGATAGCAAACAGTATTTACGTTTTTCTGTTTGTCTTATTTCACTAAGCATAATACCCTCTAGGTCCATCCAAGTTGTTGCAAATGACAAAATTTCATTCTTATCAATGGCTGAGTAGCATTTCATTGTATATATACATCTTCTTTACCCATTCATCTATTGATGGGCACTTAGGTTGCTTTCAAATATTGGCTATTGTAAATATTGCTGCAATGAACATAGGGGTGGATATATCTTTTTGAATTAGCATTTTTGTTTTCTTTGATAAATATCCAGGAGTGGATGTGCTGGATCATGTGGTCATTCTGTTTTTTTTTTTAATTTTGTGGGGAATCTCCATATCGTTTTCAATAGTGGCTGAACCAATTTACATTGTCACAAAGAGTGCCCAAGGGTTCCTTTTTTCCACATCCTCACCAACACTGATTATTTGTTGTCTTTTAGTTAATAGCCATTCTGACATGTGTGAGGAGATAGTTCATTGTGGTTTTGATTTTCATTCCATAATGATTAGTGATGTGGAGCATCTTTTCCTGTGCCTGTTGGTCATCTGTATGTCTTCTTTAGAAAATGTCTATTTGGGTCCTCTGCCCATTTTTATTTTTATTTTTTTTATGTTGAGTTGCATGACTTATTTGTATATTTTGGATATTAACCCTTTATTGGATGCATCATTTGCAAATATTGTCTCCCATTCAGTAAGTGGACTTTCCATTTTGTTGATAGTTCCCTTCAATGTGCAAAAGCTTTTCAGTTTGATGTAGTACCATTTGTTTATTTCTGCTTTTGTTTCCTTTGCTATGGAGAGAGATGAAAAAAAGTATTGCTGAGACAGACATCAAAGAGTGAACTGCTTATGTTTTCTTATATAAATTTTATAGTTTCAGGTCTTTCATTTAAGTCTCTGATCCAATTTGAGATTTTTTTTTTAGTATGGTATGAGAAAGTAGTTCAGTTTGATTCTTTTGCATGTTGCTGTCCAGTTTTCTCAACACCATCTATTGAAGAGGCTGTCTTTTCCCCATTGTATATGCTTGCCTCCTTTGTCATAGATTAAGTGCCCATATATATGTGGGTGCATATCTGCATTCTCTATTCTGTTCCATTGATCTATGTGTCTGTGTTTGTGTCAGTACCATACTGTTTTGATTACTGTAGCTTTGTAGTATAGTTTGAAATCAGGGAGTGTGATACTTCCAGCATTGCTATTCTTTCTCAAGATTGTTTTAGATATTCAGGGTCCATTGTGATACTGTACAAACTTTAGAAATATTTGTTATAGTTTTGTGAAAAACACCATGGTATTTGGATAGGATTGCATGAAATCTGTAGATTGCCTTGAGTAGTATGGTCATTTTAACAATATTAATTCTTCCAATCCATTTGTTTTGTCTTCAATTTCTTTCATCTGTGTCTCAGAGTTTTCTGAGTACAGGACTTTTAAATCCTTAGTTAGATTTGTTCCTAAGTATTTTATTCTTTTTGATGTGATATTAAATGGGATTATAGTCTTAATTTCTCTTTCTGATACTTCATTGTTAGTGTATAGAACCACAACAGATATCTGTATAGACATCATATACATCCCAGCAGCATACTCCCTTCTGGTCACCAGAGCTATATGCTGTAGGGGTGCCCTCTATGTGGGCTGTGTAGGCCTTTCTACTGTGGTGGGCTGAGTATTATGCGTGCAGTAGTAAGCATAGCTGGTCCACAATCCATCTGGTTACCAAGACCTGCCTATTGCATAACTGTCATCTCCTAGTTGGAAGGGGTGGGGGGCTGGTTCCTAGCACATTTGGCTCCATGGCCGAGGGAGTCCTGGGCTGGTGTCAACCCACTAGTGGGTGGTGCCAGGTCCCCAAGTGGCTGGCTATGGGGCCAGGGGGTCCTGGAACTAGTGTTAGCCTGCTGGTGTGTGGGGCTATTTTACGACATGGCTGTTTGTGGGATCTGGGGTAGTCTAGAAGCTGGTGCTGTCCCATATGTAGGTGGGGCTGGGGCCTAGGAGGTCACAGGGCTATTGCCCACCCACTAGTGGATATGATTTCTGGGGTCTTTTGCTGTAGGGCCTAAGGGAGGGTTTGGATTGCTGGTGGGCCAAGTTGGGACACTGGGGATCCTGAAGAGCTGGTGCTGACCCACTGATTTGCGGTGCCATGTCCTGAGGGCCCTAGAGTCAGGGTTCTGGGAGTCACAGTGTTTGTGTCAGCCCACTGGTGGGTGGAGCTGAGTCTTGGGCCCCTTGTGGGTGGAGTCAGGTCCCATGGCTTCTGGATGCTTAGGAGGTCCTACAGCAGCTGATCTACTCATGCATGGGGCTATGTCCAACCTGGATAGTTGCTTGGTTTTGCAGGAGGTGTTCCCAGGACTGGTGTTGAATAGTTGGCGTGTACAGGCAGGTCCTGATGCTAATAGCTAGAGGGAGGATTCCAAAATGGCGCTTGTCAGCATCAGTGTCCTTGTGGTAGAATGAGATCCCAAAAGTGACTGCCACCAGTGTCTATGTCCCCCAAGTGAGTCCTAGTATCCTATCTTTCTGGGAGGCTCTCCAAGTTAGCAAGTGGATTTGACCCAAGCTCCTTTTAAATTACTGATTCTACCCTGGATCCTAGAACATGTGACATTTTTTGTATTCCTTTTAAGAGTAGAGTTTCTATTTCCTATATTATAGCCCTTTGACGCTCCCAAAAGTGATCTCCATTGACCTTCAAACCAAATATTCTGGAGCTTATCTTCCTGGTGCAGGACGCCTGAGCTGAGGAGCTCAATATGGGGCTTAGACCCCTCACTTCTTGGGAACAACCTCTGTAATTTTATTTATTCTACACTTTTTTGGGCCACCCACCAGGGTGTGTGGGTCTTGACTCTATTGTATCTCCAACTCTCCTATCCATCTTGCTGTGGTTTCTTCTTTACATCTTTAATTGTAAATCTTTTTTGCTGATCTTCAGCTCATTCTCATTGATAGTTGCTCTGTATGTAATTGTAAACTTGGTGTGCCCGTGGAAGGAGATGAGCTCAGGGTTTTCCTACTTCACCATCTTTAAACAACATATTCTATACTATTTTTATCCCCATGGACACTAGTCTAGTTCTAGCCATGCATCCCTTATGCATAGTTCTCAAAAAGAAGCAAAGGCTACATTCCAATTACAATAATTTAAAGAGAGTTTAATGAAGGGGCTAATTTAAAGTGTGTACAAAGTAAAGAGAAACCACATGCAGTAATGCATAGACTACTACTGTTCTTTCCTAAAAGGGTTGGAGAAGAGAGCAGTTAATGGAACCAGGAAGCAGGAGCATTTGGAGAAGGTCACTGTGCATGGAGCAGTAACTTTTGGTGGCAGGATGCTTCAAGCCTAGGGCCACCGTACAAGGAGTGAACTAGGGAAATAAACATGCTAATCACGACCTCCTTTCTCCCTACAGTTTTCTCCTAGGGCTCTCATTAATAGAATCCACCTGGAATCCACGAGGCAGGAAGGCTCATTGATCCCTTTCATACAGGGGAATCTCCTTGGACAGAGAGCAGAATGGGAATGAAGGGTGAAACCAAGGGAGCAAGATGAAGATTCCCAGCACATATCCTTCACAGGAGAGAATGGAGCTCAATGTAAGCATCTAAAGAGACCCCTCTATATTAAGGATTAAAAAGATTAAGTCTGTTTAAGATTAACTGTTTAAGCAGAGTTGAATATTTTAAAAGTTAATGTGAAAAATGTTAAGCTTTGTTGTTGTAAAAAGCTAATCCATTTTAGGATTAGACAGACAACTCAAACTTATGCTAAATAATTGACTGCTGGTTTGATTCCTTTAACATTTTTTGCTATTTGCTGTGTTTGGTCAGGAAACATAAGATTACAGATCTACACTTCCATTATGTTCCAATCTGTATATCACAGAATATGAAAATCCATCAGCACTGATATTTTTATATCAATCACTAAATAAACTGTAATGTGTCAAAGTAATGTGTAATGTAGCTTTGTCGATAAGATACACAAAGCAACTACCTGGTTATTTTTAGCAGCCTATTATTATGGATGTCATTTTGGCTCATTTATAGATGCTTACAGTAGCCAAAGGGAGATAAGTTAATGATGTTTTGGTGAATTAAAGCAAATTAAATGAAAATAAAAGGTCACAGCTGGAAAATAATACTTGTTATTGGTACACGCACTGGCCCCTGTGTTCATGTTATAAGTACTGAAATTCTACACATACTTGTAATATCTGTACTCTTCCTTTGGAATGGATTGTTAAAAGTGACTATGTATGCTAATGAAGAGAAAAAAAAAGATACTACTATGAAGAGTTTATAAAGATATATAGTTTGTAAGCTATAAGGGTGTTTCTATTTCTGATATTATATGAATCTAGATATTCTGCACGGTAATCTTGCATTCAGAAAACTAAGTATGCAGGATAAAAATTTATATGTAGAGCTGAGTGGGCAAAAACTAAGGGACTCTCAGAAAATAAATGCAAATTTAAATGGCTGGTCCTGAGACCTAAGAAAGCAGTTAAGTTTTTGCTTCAAGGCTGGTTTTAAAAACTGGTGACATCAGTTTCTGTTTCCACTGCCACCTGGCATACAAAGGACAGGAGAAAAACCTAGGGATTTCATGCTAAGTAGGAGTCCAATAGGAGTCTACATAGAAGTGTTTCTATTCTTAGTGAATGAGAGGACTAGGGATAAACCTGCTCCTGAGAAGGTGAAATTAAGAAATTAGCTGACTTGAATTTGGCTCTGTGGGGATGAAAAACATTCTCCCTTGAGAAATTACAAGCACAGACTTGATCTCATGCACTTTTGCACCTCAAATTCACACAATTTGTTTGAGAAAACTTTGCAAGAGTATAATAACTGTTATCCTGTGCTGGAGGAGCCGATCAAATCATGGCTTGCACTATTACAAATAAAAACCACCTTCAAAACCAGGCCTATTCCCAAAGATAAAAGAATATGAGCTCACAGTCAACAATGACCAAATGCAGATAAAATATAGCACTGCGAGCAACAGAAAGTAGAACAAAGGATAAAATGAGATTGCTAAAGATTTACATACAGGAAGCATAAATAACTGACTATAAAGCAAATATGTTTTTAAAAGCAACAGATAGATGTTAAAATATGTGTAAGGAACAAGAGATGTAAAAAATAAGCAAGCTGGTCCAAAAAGGTATTGAAGAAATCATTCAGAAATAAAAAAACATCGTAATCAAAAAATATTCAAGATAATATTTAAACAGTGGAAAACAATTTTAAGGATTTATGACACATGTAATGATTATGTAGAGTGTAGTGAAGAGGCAGGCAGTGCTGGATGTGGTCATTCAAAAGCAAGTAGAAGACATAGGAAACAGAGTGTCAGTTCTCACATAATTGCAAATATGAAAGGAAATGAGTGCTCATAGCTTAAAATTTGCCAAAGTCAGTGAAAGATACTCATGCTCAGTGATTGCAATTAAAGAAAGTAAATTTTTAAAAATGTAACCAGACTTATCTTACTAAGAGTACAGAACACCAAATACAAACATAAGATCTTAAAAATCAGAGTTTCACTTAAAAAAATTTAAAAACAAAACAAAAGCAGAACAAAAATCTATGAATAGGTTGTTGATTAGTATTACACATCTCAACAACAGACAAAAATAAAAGTAAGATAGAGAACAAACAATTTGAAAATATTTTAAAGAATATAAAAAAATGAGAAAAAAACATAATGAGGCTGCTTACACAAGATAGCTAAAATTAATCCAGATAAATCAGTAATCACAGTTAATGCAAGAGGGTTAAACGCTCCAATCAAAAGACAAAGATTGTCAGAATATTAAGAAAAACTCATAAAATGAAGTTATATGTTATTTAGTTCAGATATATCTTGAATATAAGGGCATAAAATATTTTTTTCAGTAGTTTTAATTTGTTATTGACATACGCAAAGAAGATGAAGAACAAGGATGGCTCACAGGTGAATTGCCTTATAGAAGACAGGGGAATAATCAACTAAAATATCTGGAATTAGTCTGATGGAGCAGAGAAAGTCTGCTTATGTGTTTCTCAAATTTGCAAGTTTTTACTATCAGAGATGAACTATCAGATATGTATGAAAAATGAATATTAAATCTGCATTACAGATAAATTATGTAAGTATTTAAAAATTATTTAATTGTACATTCCCAACAAAAGGATAAATGATTAGAAAGCAATAATGAGATGAATGAGAGGTTTTTTCCTCATTTATTATTGTATTTATTTATTTAGTATTTGACCACATTGTCTATACTTGAAAAGCCTCTGGAAAAGAAAATAGTTAAATATGAATTGGAATTGATCTTGAAATTAAACAAAACAAAACAAAACAAAACAAAACTCGTCAAAAGTCCCCATAATAGGCAGAATAATGGCCCCTCAAAAATGTTCACTTCCTAATCCCCAAATCTGTGACTCTATTTAGGTTACAGAACAAAGTGGAACTAAGGTTGCAGATAGAATTAAGCTTGTAAATCAGCTGCATTTAAGGTATGGAGTTGGCAGAGGTTATTTAAGTGGGCTCAATAAAATCACGTGTCCCTAAAAGTGGAAGAGCAATACAGAAAATCCAGAGATGTCACAGTGGAATAAAGGTCACAGTGATGCAGTTTGAAAGGAATTTGACCCACTCTTTCTGGCTTTCATGATAGAGGAAGTGGGACATGAGTCAAAGAAGGCAAGTACCCGCTAGAATCTGGAAAGGGAAGGGAATGATTATTCTCCAGACCACTGTAAAGGAATGCATCCCTGCCAACACCTTGGTTTTACCTGGGTGAGATTGTCAGACTTCTAACCTCCAGAACAGTAAAATCATAAATTTGTATTGTTTTAAGCTGATATTTGTGGTGATTTGTTACAACAGTAATAAAGTTAATACAGTTCCTAACAAGGCGATCAGATAACTTGTTCTATTATTTCTATTTTACCATCAGAAAAGCTAAGAAGAAGTTCTAAATTATGAAAGTAAATCAAACTTTATTAAACCACTGCTATGCATTTAACATTTTGCAGCACCAATAAAAATTTAAGTATAGTCAGTTAAAATATGTTGAAAGGGTTGGAGGAAAAACAATATTTGTACATTAAAATATTAAAGTGCATTTAGTGTTAAACTAGAATCAACAATGGCTCAGAACAATGAAAGAAGATACACAGTATAAGCTCTAACATGGAAGAGTTTGGATGTACCTGTGAGGAAGAGAGAGTGGTACCCATCTTTTGGATTAGTCTGAGTGAGAGGATTCAGTTTGAATGAGCATGAGTATCGGGGGCAACCAGAGAGGAGAAAGCCACTGCACAAGGACCTAACCATCCAGAAACCTCTCTCACGCACCTTCTCACATTTTGCATGTATGCGAACTCTATCTCGTATTCCTAAAACACAATCTGTTTTTCTCCTTAACTCCTCTGGCTTTGATCAACACTACTCCACTCTGCTTGGCCTGCCTTTTCACCTCTTACTCAAGTGAAGACATCAACTATTCATCTTTCAAGATGCAGCTTAAGGACCACATTTATATTTACTTTTCTGTTTTGTATGGCTGCTTTGCCTGTTTGTCATAGGTCTCAAAGCAACTTGTCTGATTTATCAATGTGCCTCTCTTCTCCTACTGTCAGATCCTCAATGATTCCTCATGGAATGATTTTTAGACCAAACATCTTTGTATTTCAGCTCCAGACAGAGTGTGTACCTCATCGTAGGTATTTTTTAAAAGTAGGGAGTAAAGTAAGCACCTTATTTTTTTTTTTACAGCAAAACACCAAATTTTGAATTATCCATAAATCTCAAACACATTTAAACCTCAGAGAAAGACAGTAACTTATTACACTTTCATCTCTCTTACTTTGGTCAGTTGAATCTTTTGTCAGATATTTTTCACAAAAGATAGAATGTCTCTGAAATACAATTTGAGTTATGTTTTCTGCCACTCAAATCATCTGCTGCTGCTTCATTTAACTTTGATGAAAATTGAATAATCTTATTTTCATGTTTAAAGAAAAATAAACTAGTTCTTCAAAATTATGGTACCTGGAAACCCTAGATAAGGCAGAAAATTTTTTTTTTTTGGAATTCAGTAGGAAAAAAGGTGTAATTGTAATTTTAAAAAACTATAGAAATGATTTCACAGTTGAATATTTAATATGAGCTTAACTTCATTCCTTACTGTTTCTTCTTCCTGAAAATGTTGGCATACTCTGAAAAAAAGAACATTTTGTGTAAATTAGAAAAGGGAGTGGTAGAAGTGCCATTTGGCAGATTTGCATCACATTTCATTGAGTATTGAATTTGTTGGAAATGGGTTTTAGAGGGAGAAAATTATAACAAGGGCTAGATTCAAATTCCTTTAAGTACTATTAAGAAATAAGCAAAAATATAATGGACAAATTTTCTTTAGAAAAAAAAAATCTCTGGGCATTTCAGGGAAATAGTAGAAAAATATGATGTTTGAAAAAATGTACTGTCCCAAGAGGTACACAAGCTGAGACCAGCAGAAAACAAGTAATCCTAATATGTTTAAGAATTTCTGTTTTTATTTCTCTCCAGAGAATTGCATTAAAAGTATATATTGGTGCAATAATATTTTGTTGAAACTTTCCTCAATTTCTTATTGACTCTTTTGCAGTAACATTTTTCCTGTCATAATGTTTCTGGGGAACAAAGAAAAGGAAATTATGTGCTTGGGAAATGTTCAATGTAAAAGCAACATAAGGGCTTCCCTGGTGGCGCAGTGGTTGAGAGTATGCCTGACGATGCAGGGGATGTGGGTTCGTGCCCCGGTCCGGGAGGATCCCACGTGCCGCGAAGCAGCTGGGCCCATGAGCCATGGCCACTGAGCCTGTGCGTCCGGAGCCTGTGCTCTGCAACAGGAGAGGCCACAACAGTGAGAGGCCCGCGTACCACAAAAAAATAAAAATAAATAATAAAAATAAATAAATAGAAGCAACATAAGATTTTTCTGCCTAAGTAATGAATTTTCTCCAGAGCAAAGTAGAAAAAATTGTGGAGTCTCTCCTTTTCATGTTTATCACCTCTTTATTTTTTAAAGATAAAGAACAAGTTATAATGGCTATTAGAATAATTATTTCAGCAAATTAAATTTCATATTTATTGTAACAAATCCTGGCTTTTATATTAAAAATAAAATTATTCATCTTGATACCAACAGATTGAACATAGACTAGACATTAACTTCATGTGAACTCTATTAAATTTTTTCATTAAAAACCAATAGATATCAAGAATACTTTCATATCAATTTGAGCACTATGAGAAAAAAACAATTTTCCTACAATGATGAATATTTTTTGCTTAT
Organism: Delphinus delphis; assembly: GCF_949987515.2. NCBI lineage: Eukaryota > Metazoa > Chordata > Mammalia > Artiodactyla > Delphinidae > Delphinus > Delphinus delphis. Next base: position 84,659,442 of record NC_082696.1, on the reverse strand, counting down.
AGTGGAGGGCTGTATGGCTCCTAAAATAGGACAGTATTATGTTAGACAGCAAGGATGTAACAATTTTGGTGGATTAATCGATTAGCTGTGACTTGGGTTTGCCCTCTTTGTAGGAGAGGATAAGGATTTTCTACTTATGGGAGGAAGAATAAAACAGATTTTTGATGATCAGAAGGAGATATGTTGTCTCTTCACCAATCGTTTTATCCTTTTCCCAGGCATGGAGCTAAGCCTCATTTCCAACCCTCCCTTTTAGTTAGTCGTCACCATGTGGTTGAATTGTAGCCATTGGAATGTGAGCAGGTATAAGTACCACTTCCAGGCCCCTTCCATGATTTGATGCAAAAAAAAAAAAAAGAAAAGAAAATTCAGAAAAATCTTGGAAGCAACATATTGAAATTAGCAATGCCACAAATGGAAGAAGTCTTATTCCTGAATGAGCACTTGGAAGGGAACCCCTTCCTGATATGAACTGTGCTACCCCACTGAGATGTGGGTTCTTATCTTGTAATTAAACTAATACAAAGATATATGTGCTATAGAAGAACACACTTTTGAGTAGCTATTTTATATAAACAGTTCTCCAGATAGGGATAAAAAGATGAATAAAGTGCTTAAGTGTTATGCAATAAACATAGACTCTAAAATTAAAGTTGGTATATATTTTGATCCTACTAACTACTACTTATGGCCCTTAGTTACTTAAAATTAAGGATAATCATCTGTGAATTGTTAACAGTAGTAACTTCTTTGGGGGAGTGTTTTGCAGATGAAAGAACACTTGTAAATTTGCTAATATACTGTCCATACAAAGAAAGTACTCAAAATTCTGGTTCCAAATGTAATAAGGTACAGTTACCATTCAGAGACCTCTCAGTTCAGTGTGTTTAGGGTTTCAGTTGTCTTATATTGATTTGATTTATAGTAAAGCACAAGAAGATGTTTGCTGTACAGATAAGAAAATGTGAAATAACAATGTATCATCATTATTATTACATTTTTCTGTACCTGTTATATGCTATATGTTTATCTTTAGATTACATGACTTTAGTCTCTTGGATTCTTTTTTCCCTTTTTTTCTCCTTTTCTCAAAGTGATCCCCTGTAGGACTACCTCTTGACACTGTAATACTGTGATTTAATATCTAGAACAACTCCCAGGAAAAAGTCCTCATAGCTTAAGGCTATAATCTGAACAAGTCATATTTCTTACACTACACTGGAAAGCTGTATCTCATGTCCAGCTATGGGACTTAACATTGGAAAAGATGTAAGTCACACAGTTGAAAACTTGACCCAGCATTTGTCTATTAAGGTTTCTGAAGTAAAATAAAAGTTTTCTCTTATATCTGTGTTACAGAAGAAGCATCTTTTGGTAACTAAGTAAATAATCCAATAGTTGAAATAAGAAAATTGTTTAGCTTGTAAGTGACAAAATTAAATGATATTTCAACTGGAGAGAGATAAAGACTTGACTACTATTTATGTTATGTATAATCTCTCCATGCTCACTTAGAATATCGACGTCTCTCCTCCCTTAATAAAAGACCAAGATTGAAAACTCCCAACAAAAGAGTTCAGTATGTTTATTTTTCCAACATGTTAGGGATGAAATGAGCTACCACACTTTTAGTATATATATGATAGATCTAGTTAAGAATATACAAAGAAGTCATATTTGGAGACAAGGTTTTGCTATTTGGAAAAGAGATGCTAGGTTGCATATTGCAGAGGTGAAGGGACGTGATTCTCATGTGATTCAGACTCCCACATAGTGGAGGCTTTTGCTGCCTCCTGTTGAAGCCTGCAGACTCAAGGCAGAGTCCTCCAGGGAAACACAGAAAACAGAGGGAAACAAAGGACTGCTTGAGTGACTGTACTTTTAATCTTTGGAGATCATTCAGTCTAGGTGGAAGGAACACACACCTGGAATAGGAGCCACTTAGTGGTGATTAGGATTCTATTCATGTTTCCAATTCTTGCCCCTTATAGTGTTTCTATTACCTACCACAAGCATCCTTTTGGCTGACATACAAATGTCTGAAAGACGAAAGTAACCTTTCCTGGATTTTTCTATATTTATTTTCAGACCTTGGAAAGACAACATAATTACTTGGTGATGTTCCATGACCTGCAAAGCTGTCTGTGGCTTTTTCTTCATATTCTGTGGTCAACTTTCTCTGAGTAAATATTTTACCCCTTCAATATAGCTAAACAATTCAAAACTGTATAAAGTAATCTGATGTACAATGAACATTTTTATTTCTTTTATTCAGGGATTAGTGTATTATTTTGTCCATTTATGGAATACATAGTTATAGAGCACTAGAAATTCACCAGTTACTGTTCCAAGCCCTGGAAACAACTCAGATCTGATGATAGTGGGGTGAAAATGTCAAGAAATACTCACCAATAAATAGAAACACATGGTTTTAAAGAGTGATAACAATATTTTGAATGAAATAAAATGGGGGGCATAGGAGAGTGACTTGGGGGATGGAGAGTTTTCTTAAATAGAATAGTATTAAAAGAGTCTGGAAAAGGAGATGTTTAATTAGATCAAAATGGGGAAAAACAGATAGATATATAACCTTCCTTGTACAAACTACATTTAGCAGAGGAAAAAACAAGCTCAAAGAACTAAGGTAAAGAGAATTCTGGAAAATCATGAAAGAGAAAAGGAAAGAAGCCTGAAGTATGAAAGCAGGTGAGTCTAGGGATGTAGAAAGAGGTGTGAGTTTGAAGGGGTTAGTCCTTTATTCTCAGTGTGATGTCAAGACTGTGGGCAGGAAGGTGGATACTCACTGAGACCCTTTGAAATGCACTTGGCTGTTCCTCTGTGAGCAAGAATTGAAACAGGGGAACCTGTTAGATGGTAATTATAGAAGTTTAGGGAAGAAGAAAGAGTATCTTGGACTAAGGTGGTGGCAGAAGTAATGGGGTGAAGGATTATACTTTGGAGATAAGATTAACGTGGATCAGGAGAGATCAGGGAAATGAAATAGTTAAGGGTGGCTTCTAGGTTATGGGTTTGACCATTTCCTGTTACTGAGAAGGCTGGAGAAGCTTACAGTAAGGAGGTGGGAGATGTTGAGTTTGAGATATTTTATGTAAATCTAAACGAAAATTAAAGTTGTTATACTATTTAGTATGTCTGTATGAATCTAGAGCTCTAGCCCAGTTAAGGAAGGAGGTTATAAAATGATTTGGCAGTATGTTGATGGAATTGTCATCAAAGACCTGAGTGGGTTCACTGGAGAAAAACTGCAATTGAATGTTGGGGAAAGATAGAAAAATGGAAAAGAGAAGAGACTGAGACCTAGAATGTCTTTTAGAGGAAGAAATTCCAGCAAAGGATGCTGAGGAGGCTTGCCCAGTGTGGGAGAGGAAAAGAATGGAGTGTGACATAATGGAATTCAGATAGAATATATTTCAAGAAGAAGGGAATGATTAACTATGAATGATAATAAGGAGCAATAAATCATTGAAGTGCATCATAGGAAAAAGTACAAGCATTGAAGAACGTGTCTACGTTTTTACAAAAATATATTTTGAAAAATTTTGCATGCAGAATGTACCAATAACAAAAATTATGTTGGAAAACATTTTTTCTCAGTGAGTCATCGTTTCAGGACCTGGATGAAAACGGTTTACACCCTAAAGTTTTAAATAAAATGAGCCCCATGAAATCTGTCTTTTTGCAGCTTTTATTGAGGATACTTAAAAAAAAATACTTGGTATATTTCTGATTTTTAGACTGTATTGTATCAATGCACCTATAACATTAAATGGTAGTATGCTAATTATGCAAAAGAGTAACATTTCTAGACTGTAGGAAATCTGAATTAATCATTCTTTCTCTGATTTTTCTCTCCCTCTCTCTCTCTCTTTTCCCTCTCACTCCCTAAAGAGTGGAAATAAACCAATGGAATTGTAATTCGTGATTGAATTAATAGCTTTTAACATTTCCCTTAATTTTGTCCATGAGAAATATTATTTATTTTTCTTTTAAATTCATTTTTACATTTAAAAAAATCTGAAAATTCTAACAGTAAGTTGTATCTTGAATTGCTCTTTGTTTTAAGTAGACAATTTATACGGCTGTGTGTGTGTGTGTGTGTGTGTGTGTGTGTGTGTGTGTGAAATAGAGAGAAAGTGGTAGAGAGAAAACATTGTAGTTTATTACATGATTTAGTTTGCCTGGGACTATATCCCAACTGTCATATTATAGTTATATAATATTACTTAACCTTTGTGTATATCACATTTCTTACCTGTAAAATAAGTAACATGATAGCACTCACACTCATAATGTCATCTTCAAGATTAAATGTGTTATGACATTTGAGCTCTTAGAGTATCTGGCATATTAGAATAATCAATAAATACTGGTGTTATCATTTTATTGTTATTGTTCTTAGTCTACATAAAGTGAAAATTTATTAGATAATATATATTTTGTATATGTTAAGTATAATACATTTAGTGCATATTCTTGAGAAAATCAATTAAAAGATAGTATTAATAATTATTTAAAATATTTTTAGAATTTCATTAAATTTAAATGGATATTTCATGAATTTTATATACTCCATGTAAAATCTCCATATATAACATTTTTTATCAATTTATTCAAATAATATTAAAAATATTAGTCTCCAAATTTTATCAGTTATTTTTCTGTATAGACAAATTTCTTGAAATGAAAATTAGACAAAATAACCCTGTGAGGTATTCTATGCTGGGGCTACATCTCTTGTATTGTGATCAGGCTCACTGGGGTGCCCTGGAACTAAGGGTCCCCTTTACAAGCTCCTCTCACTCCAGTGCTGCTTCACACCTGCAATGATTCCTGGTTCCCATTTTTCTGGGTATTCTCTTGCTTGTTTTATGATTCCAATCCTTCTTCTTCTCCACATTTCTCCATAAAATGACCTTGTATATTTATAGTTTATATACTCCAAAGCCAGTTTTGCCAAGGAAAGTTAAAATTTTCCTAATGATTAATAGAAGCGAATATTTTACCAAGGACCAAATGGACCAATAAACAAAACAAATGAGGTTACTTTTATCATTTATAGACGTTTCTCAGAATTAATTTGACACCTGATTAAGGACTCAGAAGAGCCAGTATTTTTACCCAAGAGTAAGGGTAAAAGTCCTGTTATATTAATGCTAATTGATCAGTTAGAAATGCAAAATAAGCTGGATCAGATTAACTCTCGGTGGTGCAGTCCCTTAACAAAGAAACAGTTACATTGTTCGAATGATCAACACAGTCAAATTAATTGCACTTAGTTTTCTAGTTCAATGATTTGATTAAGCTTACACCAACAGTCCATTTTCACAAACTGCTATGACCATTACTTTTATATGTTGACAGTATTACTTAACTTTGCCTGATAGACATAATGGGAGTGCCATGTTTCTTTACTATCATTTCCTTGAAAATTGCATCTCATTTTTTCTTATTATTTTTAATAAGAAATTCACACAAGCATTCATTATTAGTAAAAATACATATAAGTGATTGAAATATATGCTTGCTAAGAATGGGCACTGGTCTTTCAATACCTGTGTGATAAAATCTAATGTTAGGGCAGATGACTGTAGTCTTCTCTGGCCAGGTTAGAGCACTTTATTCAAACTGATGTCAGTTCTCAGTGAAATCTCCATGGAATTATCAATAGTGATTTTACAAAACTTTTTTTTACAATATGATGTCATCATTTTTCAATATTAGAAGAAATAATATATCACTAATAAATAAAATGTTTTTAATTAAAAACTGTGCAAAATGTCTAAGCCCTTTTAAAAAGTTCTGTTTTCCTAACAAATGCAAAAAAGAAGACAAAAATTTTATAATATAGACTGAAATGGAGTCAAAGTGAGTAGTTAAGCAAGTAAAATCAGAGAAAAAAAGTGTTGAAAAATCTTAGTAGAAAATGATGGAAACAAAAAGAGACAGAAAGCTTGAGAGTATTAAACATGATCGACTATAACTAAATGACAAAACTAGATTTACCTTTTTTCTGCCTTTGAAACAAGTAACAAGTATTATGTTTGAATATTTATTATTCAATTGCTTGAACAACTTTTAAACTAGAATGATCTTTAAAGTCCTGTAGAGCTTGAAATTATATGAGCATTATATTTATATCATATTCTATTTTATCATTTATTTTAGTCATAGAAACTGTGTAAAATTTTGAACTACCAGGCCAACTGGTGTCTCTTAAGTATTAAATAACTATTTTTGAATGTGTAGATGAATCGATGTATTTATCACTTCCATTCCTGTAATGTAATACGTATTATTTTCTTGGTAATGGCAGTGAAGATGAAGGTTAACTCTTCTCTATCCCAGTGCCAATGTTTCCTGCCCACCACCTGCAGATGTTCATTAGCAAAACCTAGGTTTGCATGCTGAGCTTCTGACCAAAATAAGGATTGTAAAAGAATGTGCTCAACTCTGACATTTTCTCAATAAGGACATGATATTAACCTCCTGTGCAATAAAATAGTTCCACCCAATTTCCCAGAATGAGTTCCTAATTTAACTGGTCATTTGAAGTGCATTTATGTATAAAGAGTGCATAGTCTTATCTGAAAGGAGGAAACCACCTATAGATTAAAATTTTTAATGTAAAACAGAAATGTAAGAAGAATATTTTTGGAACTAGTGAAGGTTAAGAAGAAAATATTACTTACAAAAACTTTCTTGAAGTTCATCAGAACAACCACATGTACAGAATTTAATGATATATTAAATTTTGAAAGTCCAGCTTCACCCCAAAACTATTTTTATTTTCATTACAGTTTTTATTCAGAAGAAAGGAAAAAAGTTTTTACCACAAAAAAATAGATTTGTTGACAGCTTTGATCCTTTTTTTTTTTTTTTTTTGCAGGATGGCTACAGCAACTATAGGAATATTCAGAAGTTTCAAGCCTGATTACACAGCCCACTTGTCCTTCCCTTCTTGTTTCCACATATCTTCTTCATAAACTCATAGTTCCTAATGATTTGTCAATTTCTTCCTGCACAGAATAGATATGCAATGATGCAGGTAAAATGAAAGGAAAGTCAGGTCCCCAATTTTTTATATAACATACAATTTTTGTATTCAGTTTGCCTAATAATGACATAATGTGGAGTATTGCCTACAAAAACATGGCAAATACTTTGGATAAGAGTCTTAATTCTGGTGATCTGTACTAATTAGTTTACTTTCTACTTTTTCTTTTGTCAGATAGGATCTGAATGTCCTAATTTAACTGTATTATCTTTTTTAAAATTTACTATTATTATTTTAATTTTTAAATTCTCTTCCAGTTTTATTGAGGTATAATTGACATACTGACCTGTATAAGTTTAAAGTGAAGAGCATAAGGATTGACTTACATACATTATGAAATTACAACCACAAAAAGTTTAGTGAACATCCATAATGTCATATATACACAACTTTAAAGAAATAGAAAAAAATATTTTCTGGGTGATAAGAGCTGGGGATTTATTCTTAAAAATCTTGTACCTTTTGACTATCTTCTTCCAATTTCCCTTCCCCCAAAACCCCACCTCTGATAACCACAAATCTGACCTCTTTCTGTATGAAATGGTTTGTTTGTTTGTTTTTGGAATATAATTGACCACCAACATGTTAATTCCTTGTACACATTATGTTGATTCTATATACATTTCAAAACGATTACAGTAAGTCCACTACAAGCGAACCTTCAAGTTGCAAACTTTCAAAAATGTGAACGTGCATTCCCATGTCCAGTCACATAAGTTAGTTCTATTTGAGGAGGCACTGTTAATTTTTGAGGCAGAAGACCTAAAATTAGAATGGTACACGAAGGTTGCCGCAGCCATTCAGAATGCAATCCAGTGTTACCATGTTATCTAGATGAGAGAAAAAGAGCTACTACCCAAACATCACTGGATCATTTTTTTCAAGAAGGTAGATAGAATTGAATCCATCAAGGAACCAGAACCTGTGCCATCAACGTCAGGCGTGAGTGAAATTGCAGCTTGCCCTCTGTCTCCTATTGCTGACAGTCCTTCAGCTCTACCGTCTCCCACCTCCTGTCCCTCCTCCAGTCAGTAACTCTTCTTGCCTGTTCACTGGATGCCAGGCCCTGTACACCAGCTGTTGCGCTGTACTACTGTGCTTTTCAAGGTACTATACTGTAAGATTAAAAATGTTTTCTTTATTTTTTGTGTTTATTTGTTTTTTATGTATTATTTGTGTGCAAAGTACTATAAACGTATTACAGTACAGTACTATATAGCTGATTGTGTTAGCTGGGTGTCTAAGCTAACTTTGCTGGACTTACAAACAAATTGGACCTCACAGACACAGTCTTGGAATGGAACTTGTTCATATGTAGGGGACATACTCTACCCTGATAAGTCTAGTTACCACCTGTCACCATACAAAATATTACATAATTATGGACTATATTCCTCACACTGTACATTTCAGACCCATGACTCATTTATTTTGTAACTGGAAGTTTGTGCCTTTTTATCTTCCTCACCTAATTCTTTCCTCTCCCACTTCCTTCACCTCTGGTGATCACTTGTTTGCTCTCTGTATATATGATCTGTTTTTACTTTGTTGTGTTTGTTCATTTGTTTTGTTTTAATAATTCATTTATCAGCAAAATTATACAAGTTTTTCCTTTTCCATATGATTTATTTCACTAACCATAATAAAATCTAGGCCTATCCATGTTGTCACAAATGGCAAGATTTCATTATTTTTCACGACTAATATCCCTTTGTGTGTGTGTGTGTGTGTGTGTGTGTGCGCACGTGTGTGTGTTTGTATAGGTATATATACATCTTCTTTATTTATTCATCTCTTGATGGTCACTAAGAATGCTTTCACATCTTGGCTATTGTAAATAATGCTGCAATTACCATTGGGGTGCATATATCTTTTTGAATTAGTGTTTCTTTTCTGGGGATAAATACCCAGGAGTGGAATTGATGAATCGTATGACAGATCTATTCTTAATTTTCTGAGGAAACTCCATACCATTTATATAGTAGCTGCACCAATTTACTTTCTCACCAATAGTGCAAAAAGTTTCCTTTTGTACACATCCTCACCAACATTTGTTATTTGCCGTATTTTTGACAATAGTCATTCTGATAGGTATGAGGTGATATCTCCTTGTGGTTTTGATTTGCATTTCTCTGATGATTAGTGATGTTGAGAACCTTTTCATATGCCAGTTGGTCATCAACATGTCTTCTTTGGAAAAATGTCTATTCAGGTTTTCTGCCATTTTCTAATTATGCTGTTCATTGTTTTTTCGATGTTAAGTTATATGAGTTCTTTGCATGTGATGTGGGAAAGTAGTTCGGTTTGATTTTTTTACGTGTAGCTGTCCGGTTTTCCCAACACCATTTATTGAAGAGTCTGTCTTCTTCACACTGCATATCCCTGACTCCTTTGTCAAATATTAATTGGCCATATAGGCATGGGTTCACTTCTGGATTCTCTATTCTGTTCCATTGATCTATGTGTCTGTCTTTGTACAAGTACCATACTGTATAGATTACTGAAGCTTTGTACTATAGTTTGAAATCAGAGAGCATGAAACCCCTAGCTTTCCTCTTCTTTCTCAAGATTGTTTTGGCTATTCAGGGCCTTTTGTGTTTCCATACAAATATTAGAGTTACTTGTTCTAGATTTGTGAAAATCACCATTGGTATTTTGATAGGGATTGCATTGAATTTGTATATTTCCTTGGGTCATTTGGTAATTTTAACAATATTAACTTTTTCAAACCACACAGTATATCTTACCATTTGTTTCTGTCATCTTCAATTTCTTTTGTTTGTGTCTTCCTTTTTTTTTTTTTTTTTTGAGTAAAGGACTTTTGCCTCCTTAGATTTATTCCCAAGTATTTTACTCTTTTTGATGGAATTTCTTCCTTAATTTCTTTTCTGATAGTTTGTTTTTAGCATTAAAAATGTGAGAGTTCTGTATATTCATATTGTATTCTGAAAATTTACTGAATTCCTTGGTAAGTTCTAGAAGTTATTTGGTGGCATCTCTAGTATTTTCTATGTATAGTACCATGTCATCTGCAAACAGTGACAATTTTACTCTTTCCATTCCAATTTGGATGTTTTCTATTTCTTTGTCTGATTGCTGTGGCTAGGACTTCCAATACTATGTGGAATAAAAGTGGTGAAAGTGGGAATCCTTGTTTTGTTCCTGATCTTAGAGAAAATACTTTCAGCTTCTGACCATAGAGTATGATGTTCTGTGGGTTTGTCACATATGGCCTTTATTATGTTGATATATATTTCCTCTATTTCCACTTTTTTTTTTTTTTTTTTTTTTTTTTGCGTATGCGGGCCTCTCATGTTGTGGCCTTTCCCATTGCGGAGCATGGGCTCCGGACGTGCAGGCCCAGCGGCCACAGCTCACGGGCCCAGCTGCTCCGCAGCATGCGGGATCTTCCCGGACCAGAGCACGAACCCATGTCCCCTGCATCAACAGGTGGACTCTCAACCACTGCACCACCAGGGAAGCCCCTCCACTTGTTTGAGAGTTTTTATCATGAATGGATATTGTATGCTGTCAAAAGCTTTTTCTGCATCTAATGAGATTATCATGTGATTTTTGTTCTTCAATTTATCAGTGTGGTGCATCACACTGATTGATTTGCAGATATTGCACCGTCTTTACATCCCTGGGATAAACCCCACTTGATTATGGGGTATGATCATTCTAATGTTTGCTAAAGTTTTATTGAAGATTTTTACATTTATATTCATCAGGGATATTGGTCTGTATTTTTCTTTTCTTTTCTTTTTGTATTTTATTTAGTTTTGCTATTAATGTGATGCTGGACTAATAGAATAGGTTCAGAAAGTTCCTTCCTCTACAATTTTTTGGAATAGTTTGAGAATTACAGGTGTTAATTCTTCTTTAAATGTTTGATAGAATTCATCTGGACTTCTGTTTGCTGGGAGTTTTTAAATTACTGATTCAATTTCATTACTGGTTACTGTTCTGCTTATATTTTGTATTTCCTCCTGATTCAGTCTTGGGAAAATGTACATGTCTGAGGATTTGCCCATTTCTTGTATGTTTTCCATTATATTGGCATATAGTTATTCATAGTAATCTCTTATGATCCTTTGAATTTTTGTGCTGTCAGTTGTAACTTTTTCTTTTTCCTTTCTGATTTTATTTATTTGGCCTCCTTTTTTGGATTAATCTGGCTAAAGGTTGATCAATATTGTTTATCTTTTCAAAGAACCAGTTCTTAATTTCATTGTTCTTTTCTATTTTAGTCTTTTATTTTCTATTCATTTATTTCTACTCTGATCTTTATTATTTTTTTTCCTTCTATCAACTTGGGATTTTGTGGGTTGTTTTCCTAGTTCCATTGTTGTAAGATCTTGTTGTTTATTTGAGATTTTTCTTGTTTTCTGATGTGGGTTTGTATCACTATAAAATTCTCTCTTAGAACAGCATTTGCTGCACCCCATCGGTTTTTGATACTTGAGTTTCTGTTTTCATTTTTCTCCACATGTCTTTTTGATTTCCTCTTTGATTTCTTTAGTGACCAATTGGTTCTTTAGCCAATATTGTTTAGCCTTCATGTGTTTGTGTTTTGTGCAGATTTTCTTTCTTTTAGTTGATTTCTAGTCTCATATCACTGTGGTCAGAAAAGATGCTTTATATGATTCCAATCTTTTTAAATTTACTGAGACTTGTTTTGTGTCCTAACATGTGATCTATCCTGGAGAAAGTTCCATGTGTAACTGGGTACTGCACACCCCTACTATTACTATGTTACTGTCAGTTTCTCCTTTTATGTTTACTAGTATATATGTATTTAGGTGCTCCTATTTGAGTGTATATATATATTTACAATTGTTATATATATATTTTTTTTGGATAGATGCCTATATCATTATGGGAACTTTTGGTCTGTTTATTTTATAATAATGTGCCTCTTTTTCTTAGACTCTATTTTGTGTGATGTAAGTATTATTACCCTTGCTTTATTTTTGTGTCTATTTACATGGAATACCTTTTTCCACCTCTTCACTTTCTACATGTTACTTTAGGCTTGAAATGGATCTCTTGTAGACAGCATATATATGGACTTTGTCTTTTTTATCATCTTGCCAGTTTATGTCTTTAAATTGGGCACTTTAGTCTATTTTCAAAATTAATAGTTGTTGATATGTAAGCATAATTAATTTACAATAAAGTAATTTTTGATTGGTATATACTTATTTCCATTGTGTTCATTGTTTTCCAATGGTTTTTGTAGTTCATTTTTGTTTCTGTCTTCTTCTTTAGCTCTCTTCATTTGTGGTGTGATGCCTGTCTTTAACTTTTTTTTCTTTTTTTTTTTTTTTTGCGGTACGCAAGGCCTCTCACTGTTGTGGCCTCTCCCATTGCGGAGCACAGGCTCCGGACGCACAGGCTCAGCGGCCATGGCTCACGGGTCCAGCCACTCCGCCGCATGTGGGATCTTCCTGGACCGGGACACGAACCCGTGTCCCCTGCATCGGCAGGTGGACTCTCAGCCACTGAGCCACCAGGGAAGCCCACCTGTCTTTAATTTTATCTTTGGATTCCTTTCTCTTTTTTGTGTAACTATTATAGAATTTTGGTTTGTGGTTGCCATAAGGTATATAAATAGGAAACTCTCTCTATATATAGGTGTTTCTTTTAAGATGCAGATCTCTTACGATCAAACACATTTTATAAACACTGCAATTTTTACTCCCTCCCACCACATTTAATATTTTTGACATCATACTTTTAATATTTTTGGGTTTTTTTAATCCCTTAATTACTTGTGGATATATGATTTTACCACTTTTGTTTTTCAACATTCTTAGTAGCTTCATAAGTTGTTGATCTCCTACCTTTACTGTGTATTTGCCTTTACCGATGAGATTTTTCCTTTTATAACTTTCATATTTCAGGTTGTGACCTTTTCTTTTCTGCTTAGAGTAGTGTCTTTAACATTTATTGTAAAGTCAGGTTTGTGGTGCTAAACTCTTTTAGCTTTTGCTTGTCTGTAAAATTATTGATCTTTCCTTCAAATCTGAATGATAGCCTTACTCAGTAGAATAGTCTTGGTAAAAGTTTTTTTTTTTTTTCTTTCATCACTTTATACATATTATGCCACTCCTTTTTGGTCTGCAGTTTTTGTAAAAAGTCAATTGATAATTATGGGAATTCCCTTGTATGTAACTAATTGCTTTTCCTTTGCCCCTTTCAATAGTCTCTCTTGTTATTTATTTTCTGTCATTTAATTACAATGTATCTTGGTGTGGTCCACCTTGGGTTGATCCTTTTGAGAACCCTTGTGCTTCCTGGAACTGGATGTCTATTCCCTTTCCCAGATATGGGATGTTTTCAACTATTATGTATTCAAATATTTCCCTGCTCCTTTCTCTCTGTCTTTTGAGAACACCTATAATGTGATTATTAGTATGCTTGATGTTGTCTCAGATGTCTCTTAAAATTTCTCATTTTTAAAATTATTTTTTTTCTGTTCAGCTTGAGTTATTTTCACTATTCTGTATTCCAGTTTACTGACTTGTTCTTCTGTATCATCTAATCTACTGTTGCTTCTTTCTCCTGTATTTTTCATTTCAGTTATTGTATCCTTCAGCTCTAGTTAGTTCTTCTTTACATTTGTTAAAAGCTTCTCACTGTGTTCATTCTTCTGTCCAGTACTTTGAGCAGCTTTATGATCATTTTCCTGAATTCTTTATAAGGTAGATAGCTTATCGCCACTTCACTTAGTTCTTCTGGGGTTTTATTTTGTTTTCTGTTTCCAACACATTCCCATACCACCACATTTTACCTAATTTTCCATTTTTATATTCACATATTAGGTATTTTTGGTTTATGTGTTTTCTTTTTTTTTTTTTTTTTTTTTTAATCTTGGGGAAGTGTCCTTATGTAGAAGTCATTCTATGTGACACAGCTGCACACTTGCCTCTGGTTACCAGGGCTATATGCTCTTGGGGCATCCTCTATGTGAGCTTATCAGCCCTTCTATTTTCATTGGTCTGACTGCTGTGGGCATGCTGGTAGCTGTGGCTGGCTTCTGGCCCAGTTGGTTGCTGAGTCCTCCTATTGTGGGGACTGCCAGCCAGTGGTATATGGGGTCAGGTTCTGGTATGGCTGGCTATGGTGGCCAGAGTTCACAGAGCTGTTGTTGGTCTGCTGGTGTGTGGGGTCACATCCCACAGTGGCCCCCTAATGTAGCCAAGGTGCCCACTATCTGGTGCCACTGGCTGGTGTGTGTGGCTAGCATCCAGGGGTTCCCATTCTAGTGTTTATCCACTGGTAGGTGAGGCAAAAACTTGGGGCTAATACTGAACCATTGATGGGTGTAACTGGTCCTGGGGTCTCTGTCTACAAGGTTGAGGATCCCAAAACTGGTGTTGTCCCATTGAGGGGTTAGGACAGGTTCTGGGCTAGTGTCAGTCCCTTGGTAAGCAGAGCCTGGTCTTGAGGTCTTTGGCTACATGGTCCTGGGAGTCTTGGAGCTACTGTTGGCCCACTGATGGGCAGGGCCATATCCAAATGTGGCTTGCTGAGGTCCTCCCAAGGGACCCAGTGCTTCTGCCAGCCTACTTGTGGCTGTGGCCAGGTGTTGTGCCCTCTGGTAGGTGATGATGTGTCCCAGAGTGCTTTGGGGTTCAGGAAGTCCTATATCTATTGGCCTGCTGGTGAATGAGACTGTGTCTGCACATTGCTAGATGCTTGGCCTGGGTGGTCCCAGGACTGGCTGACCAGCTATTGGGTGAGGCTAGGTCCAGGTGTTAATTATCTAGAGGGAGGACTCTAAAATGGCACTTGCCCACACCAATATCTCTGTGGTAGAATGAGCTCCCCAAAATGGCTGCCACCAATGTCTCTGCCTGCAGGGTGAGTCCCATTTGCCTTCTGCCTCACCTGGAGGCTTTCCAAGATCAGTGACTGGGTCTGACTCCTTTCAAATTACTGTCTCTGGGCTGGGATTCAGAGCATGTGAAATTTGGTGTATGCTTTTTAATAACAGAGTCTCTGTTTCCTACAACCCTCTGGGTCTCCCAAAAATAAGCCCTGCTGATCTTCAAAGTCAAGCATTCTGGAGACTCATCTCCCTGGTGCAAGACCCCTGGGCTGCAAGCCTGATGCGGGACTCAGACTCCTTTGTTCTTGGGGAGAAACTCTTCAGTTGTGATTATCCTCCCATTGTGGGTTACCCACATGGAGTTATGGGTCTTGACTACACTGCATCTCCACCCCTCTTACCCTTCTCATTGTGGTTCCTTCTTTATATCTTTAGTTGTATCTTTTCTCCTAGACTTTAGATCATTTTCATTAACAATTTCTGTGTAAATACTTGTAATTTTGGTATGCCCATGGGAGGAGGTGAGATCAGAGTCTTCCTACTCCACCATCTCGGCCACTCCCTGCCCAATTTTATTCTTCTTTTGTGTCTTTTTTATTTGGTCCCTGAAGTCTTCATCATTCTGCTCTTGCATACTCACTTACAATTTTATAACAACTTAGGTTATTCAGAAACCATTTTCTTGAAAAAGTAGAATAAGAATTTATCAGAAACTGCCCTGAATCCCAATGTACGGAAATATTCAATAGTAAGGTTTGGGTCTACATCCTCTATGTTCAGATAACTCTCAGTAGACATTTCCGACCCAGCACTGATATTTTAAAACACCACCCTCTCTCTTAAAATATTGTTCTCTCTTTTTGATACATTGTGAGCATTTCTACAACAGAATTTTTTTTGTTTGTTTACCAGAATGAATATTAGTATGACTATACATTTTTAAATAATATATATCCTGTTACTAAGTATATCAGGCAAAGAATAGACTTTCAATAAATATTGACTGAATTACTACCTTTGTAAGTGAGAAGAATCAATAGATATTCAAGATTTTAAAATAAGCATCAGAAATTAAAACTATATACACACACACATGCTAAGGTGTAAAATGCTTTTTTTATTCTTTAAACATAAGAGAAACTTGTCCAGATCTATTCTGCAGAGAGAAAAAAAGCCCTAATATTAACTTCATCAAAAATAATACTTACATAGATAAATCAATTCTGAATATATGGCACAGTTTCAATTTATTTGCACTTTTTACCCCCTAGAATGAAATAGAGTACAATTATAAAATGAATAACAATGTATACCTCTTAGATTGTGATTTTGATTAAACCTTCTAACATTCGTGAGCCTCATTTTCTTAGACTGTAAAATAAGAATAATAATAACATATTTTAAATATTGACAACATTTCTGGGAGGATTAGACTAGAGAAGGTCTTCAAATCTTTATAATCTCCAATATATATATTTAATGAAATTATGTTATTAGTGTCAATAAATAAACCTATTAATAAATAGTCATTATAGTCTAACATCTTTGTTATTGAAAATGTGGACCTGTAAGCTAATGTCATTAATGAATTAATGTCACCTGAAAAGTTGTTAGAAATAAGGTATCTCAGGCTCTGCCTCAGCAAATCTAACTCAGAATCTGTCTTTTAACAACATTCTTGAACAATTCACCTATGTGTTACATTTGGGAAAACACTGGTTTAAGATATGTCTGAAATTGATAAATATGGTGGGAAACAATCATGCAATTTTTGTGAAAAAACACATTTTCTTACTCAAGGTAACAAATGTTTGTATTTCATAATAGTTTATGAATACTTTCTGGTCTTTTGACAAATTAAGAGTTAGTTTTCCCTTCTAATTTGAGATTAAAAAGATAAGATATTTTCTATCCTATTTCGGTGATGCTACACAATGAGTAGGAAAGATGGATTAATTTCTCGTGATAGTGTTTCTTGTCATTAACATTCAAAGAATATCGTCACATGAGGTGGATTGGATTTGTGAGGTTTCTTTCCCCCTGTATCAGGTTCCTATTTTCATTTCCTCCAATAATTAGTTGTTTTGAGGACCATTATATTTAGTTGCTTATCTCCCTCCTCGAATTCTACTTTTTAAAATGCAGTTTGCATTTCAGTAATGAGGAGAAAGCCAAAGCTTCAGTGATCCTGAGCCAGTGAATCATAAAAGCTCAAAGAACAAAACCACAAAGCTGTTGCAGACCCGGTTTTTATTTCTGGGGGCAAACAGTCCTTTAAACTTTCTATTATCCCAGCTGCAGTCTGAAAGATGTAATTTAGGAGCACAATTTAGGGGACAGATGCTTCTTTTCTAATAGTGGTGGATTCCAGGTATTTTCCCAGAATGCTTAGAAGGCAGAAAGATATTTTTGTGTACATTTAGGAGGCTACAGAAAACATTTAAATCCATACCTACAATAACATCAGTAACAAAATATTATTTTAAAGGTAGTGATTGATCAAAGGGACAGGTTTTTCCTGAATGTGGTCTAGTTAAAAACAGTATAACTGAGCTTCCCTGGTGGCGCAGTGGTTGAGAATCTGCCTGCCAATGCAGGGGACATGGGTTCGCACCCTGGTCTGGGAAGATCCCACGTGCTGCGGAGAAACTAGGCCCATGAGCCACAACTACTGAGCCTGCACGTCTGGAGCTTGTGCTGCACAATGAGAGACTGCAACAGTGAGAGGCCCGCACACGGCGATGAAGAGTGGCCTCTGCTTGCCGCAACAAGAGAAAGCCCACACACAGAAACAAAGACCCAACACAGCCAAAAATAAATAACTAAATAATAAATAAATTGAAAAAAAAAGACAGTATAACTAAAATCATCCTGCTCACTTAGCAAATATGAAGTGACAGTCATTGGGCAGCACATGGGGCATATTGTGCTGAGCAGAGGTGAGTGGACAGCAAACAAGTATATACAATTAATACAACACAATCTTGCTAAGTGATGTTGTTATATTTCTTATAACCATGTAAGGAGAAAATGTAACAGGAAGTTCTTATTATAGTAACTATTTAGGAAATAACTCTCTGAATAAGTGATGTTTAAAAATAAGACCTTAAAATTAAGTAACAGTTATTCTTATAAATAGTGCGTGGAGCATAGTGTCAAGTAGTGGATCTAAACATTGGAAAGGCTTAAGTGGGACCTTGTCAAAAAGGCTTCAGCAGTAATTTTCAGAAAATTAGCAGAAAAGTACACAAAATCTTTTATTTAATATATCAGATGATTTATTAGCATCAGCATTATTGTGCACCAGAAGAATGCACACACAAAAAAAGAAATAACCCAATATTCAGTTGAACTGTTTTTAATAAAAAGTGTATATCATGTAGAAAAATTAACTTGTTATTCATAACTGAAAGTAATTAAGCCCTCAGAGCACATTTTTACAAAGTAATATTTAATGAGTAAACTCATCCTTTTAAAATATTTAAAATAGTGTATTATCACAGAGACTTACATAAACCTTTCATTTGACATTTTTGTAAATTTTATCTGACCTTTTATATAGAAATTTTTCTAAGTAGAAAAATAAAATTATTTTTTTCTTCGTTGTAACTGTATGATATAATTTAAATTTGGTTGTTCCTTTAGTAACCATTATTTTTCTTAAAGACTATTTAACAACAAAAATAATAACCATGAATTAGAAAAGTAAAACTACTATTCAATCTGTATCTCTACCAAATAGTGGGCAGTTTTTTTTTCTCTTGATAACAAACATTAATTATAATAAAAATATTTAGAATTTTTATATATGCTGATTGAAGTGCTCACTTAAAAAATACATGGCATTTAAGGATTTATGAATGTATGTGTTCACCCAAAAGGTAGTTTGCTTTGAAATAGATGACACTCAACTACTTCCTGTTAGAAGTAAGAAAATGTGTTAATTGCTTTTAATATATATTCTTACACTGTAGTCAACCCAGGCCATCTGTCCACACAGCTGCTTCTTGGTGGTTTCAGCAAAGCAAGTGAGGGTATATATTTTAAAGGGAAGCACAACTGAAAAGGGTAAAACAGCCACATTGATTGAGTTTGTATTATATGACTGCATGCTAAATATTTTTTTTTTAATTACACCAGAGTAAATATATATATACCAGAGTTTCACCTGGGGTAAGAAGTGACATTATTATTAGTTTATCTTGATAAACCACTTGATTGAGAAATAACTTTAGGGTTTGCATTGAGTAAAGACAACAATTAAAAAAAAAGCCAATAAGTAAACTACTTTGCTTAATATATAAGTAAAAATATGTGTTTGGGATTGAGAAGAAGTGACAGAAGAAGGTTCAGAGGGGCCAGAAAAGTTTGAGACAACATTACAGCAGAGACTTAGAAATTGTGTTGGGAAATGAGTTGAAAGTACTTTTTTTTTTTTTTTTTTTGGCTGTACACGGGCCTCTCACTGTTGTGGCCTCTCCCGTTGTGGAGCACAGGCTCCGGACGCGCAGGCTCAGCGACCATGGCTCACGGGCCTAGCCGTTCCGCAGTATGTGGGATCTTCCCGGACCAGGGCACTAACTCGTGTCCCCTGCATCAGCAGGCGGACTCTCAACCACTGCGCCACCAGGGAAGCCCTGAAAGTACTTTTAATAACAAAAATGTTAAGTAGTCAATAGGTTATTAGCATTTCTGTGATGTATTCCAGCTCATTAAAAGTTTAGTGAAACCTGTTAGTCACACAAAAAGCTGTCACAAATATTACAATTTTGCTTGGTAAATTTCAAGAACAATGCTGTGTTGATGGCCAGGTTCAGGTAAAGATCAAAAGGAAAAGGATGGTGGGATGGATTCAGACCTTCTAAACTGGACAAACTTAAGAGAAGAAGAAGCTTCCAGAAAGATAATCGTGCAAACATGTTACCACTTCTAAATTCACAGATATCTTGAAAGGAAGATGCAACTTTCCCCAAACAGACAAGACTTAATTCATTTTAACTGAATTTAAAAGCATTACTTTGACTGTAACAGGCATAGGCTGGTTTTAAGGGGAAAAGTGGCCTGCAAGTGTTCCTTTCTGAGGAACAACACTAAGAAGTGAAGATCATTAATTTCAATATGTATTTATTGAGTGCTTTTCTATGCCAGATAATTTTTAAATTTACTATGTGTATCAAAGTGAAAAAAGAAGGCAAGAATCCTTGCCCATATGATGATTACACTCTGGTGAAGAGAAAATATACAAAATGAAAAAGTAAATAAATGAATAAAATACTCACTATGCTAGGTGATAAGTGCTATGAAGTAAATAAAACTGGCAAGGGAGTGCAATTTTAATTTGAGCAAAGACCTAAAGGAGATGAAGACGTAAATCAGAAAAAAATATCTGTGTAAAGACAGAAAGATACAGGAACATTTAAAGGCTCTGAGACTTAATTCGAACTATATATTCAAGGAGAAGTGAGGAAGTCTGGGATCACAAATTATTATTGTGCCTTGCAGTCAGTTTCCTCTTGATGGAAATATCACCAAATTTGTAAGGGCTACAACTAATCAATGTATGTTTATTTCATAAACAGTAATACTGAATAAGATTTCAAATTGCTCCAAATAATTTATAATCCCTAACTTATGCAAGGTCATATACTATCCTGGAATGTTATTTTAACATCACTCTTCTTATCCCTATTCCAAAAGTAAAGTAATTAAGTATTACTTTGGATCTCTGTGTTATTTCATTTCACAGTTAGACAGGAAGATGAGCCAAAATGGATGAAGTATTTCTGGAGATCTTCATTCTCTTTTATCAGAATAAAACTGATGGGTGTAGATGTACCAGAGATCCATGCATTCATTTATTCACTTAAACATGTAATCATTTATTCAATTCAACATATTTACTGAGCAACTGCCAGCAGTGGGTTAATCACTGCAATTATGGTACTATAAACAGATAATATTTTGTCCTTAAGAAGGTTATATTTTGGGTAGGAAATCCATGCATTATGCAGAAGATAATGCATAATGAATTTGGAAGAATGTTCTATGGAGGCATGTAGTGGCAGGGACTCCTCTTCTTGGAAATCAGGGAAGACCTCATGAAATAAGAAGACATTAAAACTGCCTTATTGGATAAAAAAATATTATTTTGGTCAAGGAGAGAGTGATCAAAGATACTAAATGATGCTGATAATGGCAATATTTCAAGTTCCAAACATCAATCACAAGATTAGGCAAAGTGGATAAGTTACCATTTGTAGTAACTCTGAGAAGTACAGTTTGAGCACAGTGATAAAAATGAAAGTTTGATTTTACGTATGTTCATAAGAGAATGGAGGAGAGGAATTAGGAAGCTAGATCAAGACATAAACCTAGACCCAGTGACAACCGTTTTAAGGAGTTTTGTGATGAATGGTGATGAAAAATGAGGCAGGAAAGGGAAGGTGGCATTAAAAGTGATGCTTTTTTCAAGGTTGGAGTTATATAACATCTTTTTATGTTTATAACCAGTTTTTTTTTCTAAAACTGGTTATAATGAGCATGAGATTGATACAAAGAACCCGGTGGATTTCCTTATCTAGATAAGAGGGGAAATAATGTAATACAGAGGTGAAGAGTTGACCTTAGATAACAACAAGAACTGTTCATCCAAAAGGCAGAGTATGTGCTCCAATGCAAGTAGATTCATACACTTAGGAAGATGAAGAATTTCTCTTTTCATGTCTTCAACTTCCACAGTGGGAAAAAAAGACAGGATTATGAGTTAACACTGGAAATTGGAAAGGGGGTCTTGGTGATCTAAGGAGAGAGAATATATGAAATACTTGCTGATTTGAATGTCCTCCTTGCAGATGATGGTCATAAATTTAAATTAAATCCTTCAGGCAGCCGTGTTCAGGGACGGCTTTACAGGTGGGATATAGGTAGGGTTTGGATTAAACTGAAGGTTGGAGTTTCATCTGATGAATACAATAAAAGAAGAGAGTTTGCAGGAAAATTGAGCGTGTGTACAAAAAGAAAGTTAAATATGGGTCACAGAATCTAATCTGTGTAAAGAGGAGCAAAAACATTAAGTGCTCTGGACATTACAAATGTAGTTGGGCCAATGGATAAATCATTCCAGTGGTGTCCAAGAGTTATTGGCAATGGGATACCAAAATGTGTGACCTGGAAAGATGGAGGTGTGTTTAGAGAATAAAGTTGAAATTATAGTGGTTCAGCTATTGGTATTGACAAGGATGCGTAATGACCAACGGATTAGGCAATGATCAGTGGAGGAGAGGAGGAGAAGGAATTGTTAAGCTGGAGTATTAGATGCATTCTCTGCATGGATTTTGAAATCATTATGAATTATAATGGATTAATGTTGCAGAAAGTTTAAATGTTGTCAGCCACAATATACATCCAACTGCATCTCTGTGAGTCAAAGTTATTACCGTTAAAAACTGAGAATAATTTTGTATCATTTTGTATCCAGTAATGCTAACAATTGAGAAGGTCACGAGGCATTTCAGAGTCACAGATCTCAGTGGGTGAGTCACAGTCTCACCTCGCACACATAAACACTAATATTCCTTAGTGAGTGTTCAAGACATCACTTGATTAGCAATTTCTCTCATTATGCAGAGCAGACAATTGATGTGCACTTTACATTTATTAAACACTTTCATTATGACTCTGACTTTGTCCTACCCTGGCAGAGTACGACATTTGTTGGAAGTATGCTAACTCTCATAGATGGCAGAAGAGACATGAGGGCCTGGGATGCTTTCTCTGCACACAAAAAGTGGCCTTGTGAGCCCAGCTGGCAGATAAGCAGCAGGCTTCAGAATGCCACAATGTCTTTCAGAAGCCATCAGTAATTTTCTAAATTTTTCAAGTGTTCATTTTATAAGAACTGTGATAA
Source organism: Delphinus delphis (assembly GCF_949987515.2). NCBI lineage: Eukaryota > Metazoa > Chordata > Mammalia > Artiodactyla > Delphinidae > Delphinus > Delphinus delphis. The sequence goes on along the minus strand of NC_082696.1, from coordinate 84,636,624 downwards.
TCTGTGAAATTTGCATCACTGGAGGAATTGCAGCATATTTAACTCATCTCATTTTTGACATCCAGTGTGTTTATATCTCTGTTGTAGGAAATAATTGTATACCACTGTTTATATCTGTTAATGAGAAATACCTTTAATGGAATCTTCTTATTTAGCAAGAGCCTATATTAGTGTACTAGAATCCTTCATAATGTGTGATATTATCAAGAAACAAATGAATAGGCTTCACATCTATTCCCTAACTAGTGTTGGAATAATGAGACTAATCAGATCTTCTGCATAGTGTCTACCCAATCATGTCTTAGGACTTATTTCGCCCAAGGGTTATCGAGGAGCTGGGGTAAATAAACAAAGAATGAAAACCAGGACATTCTTTGTGTGTAATTGCTATGACTGTCCTGGATGATTTTTTGGCAGTAAAAATATTCTAACAGGGCCAACAAAAATACATCCTCAAAACTAGCAGTGAAATGAGATTAAATAAAGCAAACTGAGACACAAGAACCTTTCTATTATAAAGGCATGAGAGATCAATGTAATCCTAACATAAAAAACAAAACAAAACAAAACTCTTATTAATTTCACACCAACTTTTTGAATTATGGTTTTCTCAGGGTATATGCCCAGTAGTGGGATTTCTGGGTCATATGGTAGTTCTAATTTTAGTTTTTTAAGGTACATCCATATTGTTCTCCAAAATGGCTGATTTACATTCCCACCAACATTTATTCTTTATAGATTTTTTGATGGTGGCCATTCTGACTGGTGTGAGGTGAAACCTCATTGTAGTTTTGATTTGCAGTTCTCTAATAATTACTGCTGTTGAGCATATTTTCATGTGTCTGTTGGCCATCAGTATGTCTTCTTTGCTGAAATGTCTATTTAGGTCTTCTGCCCATTTTTGGATTAGGTTGTTTGTTTTTTTGATATTGAGCTGCATGAGCTGTTTGTATATTTTGGAGATTAATACTCTGTCCTTTTCTTCGTTTGCAAATATTTTCTCCCACCCTTTGGGTTTTCTTTTCATCTTGTGTATGGCTTCCTTTGCTTTGTAAAAGCTTTTAAGTTTAATTAGGTTCCATTCGCTTATATTTGTTTTTATTTTCATTACCCTAGGAGGTGGGTCATAAAAGATCTTGCTGTGATTTATGTCAAAGAGTATTCTGTCTATGTTTTCCTCTAAGAGTTTCAGAGTGTCCAGTCTTACAATTAGGTCTTTAATTCATTTTGAGTTTATTTTTGCATATGGTGTTAGGTAGTGATCTAATTTCATTCTTCTACATGCAGTTGTCCAGTTTTCCCAGCACCATTTATTGAAGGGGCTGTCTTGTCTCCATTGTATATTCTTGCCTCCTTTATCATAGATTAGTTGACCATAGATGTGTGGGTTTATCTCTGGGCTTTCTATCCTGTACCATTGGTATATATTTCTGTTTTTGTGCCAGTTCTATATATGTACCCCAGAGTTCATTGCAAAACTATTTACAAAAGCCAAGACATGGAAACAACCTAAATGTCCATTGACAGATGAATGGAAAAAGAAAGTGTGGTGTATATATATATATATATATATATATATATATATATATATATATATATATATATATATATATATATATATAAAGGAATATTGCTCAGTCACAGAGAGAAATGAAATTGGGTCATTTGTAGAGATGTGGAAGGATGACAGATGTATGACAGATGTGTCTGTCATACAGAGTGAAGTAAGTCAGAAAGAGCAAAACAAATATTGTATATTAACACATATATGCAGAATCTTAGAAAAATGGTACAGATGAACCTACTTGCAGGGCAGGGATAGAAAGGCAGATGTAGAGAACAGATGTGTGGACATGGGGGGAGGGGGTAGGTGGGATGAATTGGGAGATTAGGTTTGACATAAATACACTACCATGTGTAAAACAGATAGCTGGTGGGAACCTGCTGTGTAGTGCAGGGAGCTCAGCTTGGTGTTCTGTGATGACCTAGATGGGTAGAATGTTGAGGGAGGGAGGTCCAAGAGGGAGAGATATATGTATACATATAAATGATTCACTTCACGCTACAGCAGAAACTAACACAACATTGTAAAGCAATTATACTCCAATAAAAAAAAATCACACCAACTTCTCTTTACCAGACATGTTTTTCAAATGTGTGTGTATATATATATATATATATATATATATATATATATATATATAATGTTTTGTTGCTCTAAATACATTTTTTCTCTTAATAGTGCTACAAGGAATACCTTATATATCAATAATTCTGCATGTATATGAGTATACTGTATATATATAGCATATATTACTCAAAATGGAATTGATAGAATAAAGGATATGAATTTCCATATTGGATAAATGTCACAAAATTTCCTGATAGTTTGTGTCAATTTGTATTCCTACTAATAATGTGTTACAATATCGAGTGTAATGTAAATTATCAAAGATTTATATTAACTAATTGATTCCAAATCTTTGCCAATCTGAGTTCTGAAAATGATATATTATTAATTGTTATATACAGGTATTTTATTATGATAGAGATCACATATTTTTAAATTTTCTTTCATATTTCTGTGCTCCGTCTGTTCATGTCTTTCCCCATTTATCTGTTAATATTTTCCTTATTTATTAAAATTTATGTGTATTGCAGGATTTATTTCTTTTCCATTCATTACAAATGTGCATTCTCCAATTTGATGACATAATTTGTTTACAGAAAATAATTTCCCTAGCTAATCATTAAAATGTTACAATAAATATATTCATCTGTCATTTTCATTTTCATTTTTAGCTGTCTAGTTTTCCCAGCACCATTTATTGAAGAGGCTGTCTTTTCTCAATTGTATATTCTTGCCTCCTTTATCAAAGATAAGGTGACCATATGTCCATAGGTTTATAACTGGGCTTTCTATCCTGTTGCATTGATCTATATTTATATTTTTGTGCCAGTACCATTTTGTCTTGATTACAGTAGCTTTGTAGTTTAGTCTGTAGTATAGCTTTGTAGTATAGTCTAATTACTGTAGCTTTGTAGTATAGTCCAGGAGCCCAATTACTCCAGCTCTCTTTTCCTTTCTCAAGATTGCTTTGCCCATTTGGAGTCTTTTGTGTTTCCATACAAATTGTGAAAAGTTTTGTTTTAGTTCTGTGAAAAATACCATTGGTAGTTTGATAAGGACTGCATTGACTCTCTAGATTACTTTGGGCTGTATAGTCATTTTCACAATGTTGATTCTTCCAATCCAAGGACATGGGATATCTCTTCATCTCTTTGTATCATATTTAATTTCTTTCATCAGTGTCTTGTACTTTTCTGCATACATGTCTTTTGTCTCCTTAGGTAGGTTTATTTCTAGGTATTTTATTCTTTTTCTTGCAGCATTAAATAAGAGTGTTTCCTTAATTTCTCTTTCATATTTTTCATCATTAGTGTATAGGAATGCAAGCAATTTCTGTGCATTAATTTTGTATCCTGCTACTTTACCAAATTCATTGATTAGCTTTAGTAGTTTTCTAGTAGCATCTTTAGAATTATGTATATTATCATGCCATCTGCAAACAGTGACAGTTTTACTTCTTCTTTTCTGATTTGGATCCTTTTTATTTCTTTTCCTTCTCTGATTGATGTGGCTAAAACTTCCAAAACTAAGTTGAATAATAGTGGTGACAGTGGGAAATCTTGTCTTGTTCCTAATCTTAGTTGAAATGGTTTCCATTTTTCACCACTGAGAACGACGTTGGCTGAGGGATTGTCATATATGGCCTTTATTATGTTGACGTAGGAATCTACGTCTATGCATACTTTCTGCAGAGTTCTTATCATAAATGGGTGTTGAATATTGTTGAAAGCTTATTCAGTATCTAGTGAGATTATCATATGGCTTTTATCCTTCAGTTTCTTAATATCGTGTATCACATTGATTGATTTGCATATATTGAAGAATCCTTGCATTCCTGGGATAAACACCACTTGATCATGGTGTATGATCCTTTTAATGTGCTGTTGGATTCCGTTTGCTGGTATTTTGCTCAGGATTTTTGCATCTATGTTCATCAGTGATACTGCTCTGTAGTTTTCTTTTTTTGTGACATCTTTGGCTGATTTTGTTATCACAGTGATGGTGCCCTCATAGAATGAGTTTGGGGGTATTTCTCCCTCCGCTATATTTTGGAAGAGTTTGAGAAGGATGGATGTTAGCTCTTCTCTAAATGTTTAATAGAATTCATCTGTGAAGCCATCTGGTCCTGGGCTTTTGTTTGTTGGAAAATTTTTAATCAGAGTTTCAATTTCAGTGCTTGTGATTGGTCTGTTTATATTTTCTATTTCTTCCTGGTTCAGTCTTGGAAAGTTGTGCTTTTCTAAGAATTTGTCCATTTCTTCTAGGATGTCCATTTTATTGGCATATTGTTTCTTGTACTAATCTCTCACGATCCTTTGTATTTCTGCAGTGTCAGTTGTTACTTCTCCTTTTTCATTTCTAATTCTGTTGATTTGTCTTCCCCCTGTTTTTCTTGATGAGTCTGGCTAATGGTTTATCAATTTTGTTTATCTTCTCAAAGAACGAATTTTTAGCTTTATTGATCTTTGCTATCATTTCCTTCATTCCTTTTTCATTTATTTCTAATCTGATCTTTATGATTTCTTTCCTTCTGTTAATGTTTTTTTTTCTTCTTTCTCTAATTGCTTTAGGTGTAAGGTTAGGTTGTTTATTTGAGATGTTTCTTGTTCCTTAAGGTAGGATTGTATTGCTGTAATCTTCCCTCTTAGAACTGCTTTTGCTGCCTCCCATAGGTTTTTGGTCATTGTGTTTTCATTGTCATTTGTTTCTAGGTAATTTTGATTTCCTCTTTGATTTATTCAGTAGTCTTTTGGTTATTTAGTAGTATATTGCTTAGCCTCTATATGTTTGTATTTCTTACAGTTTTTTTTTTCCTGTAATTGATATCTAGTCTCATAGTGTTGTGGTCAGAAAAGATACTTGATATGATTTCAGTTTCTTAAATTTACCAAGGCTTCATTTGTTACCTAAGATATTATCTATCCTGGAGACCATTCCATGAGCATTTCAGAGGAAATTGTATTCTGTTTTTTTGGATGGAATGTCTTCTAAATATCAATTATGTCCATCTTGTTTAATGTATCATTAAAGCTTGTGTTTCCTTATGTATTTTCATTTGGGTGATCTGTCCATAGGTGAAAATGGGGTGTTAAAGTCCCCTAGTATTATTGTGTTACTGTCAATTTCCCCTTTTATGGCTATTAGCATTTGCCTTATATATTGAGGTGCTCCTATCTTAGGTGCATAAATATTTAGAATTGTTATATCTTCTTCTTGGATTGATCCCTTGATCATTATGTAATGTCCTTCTTAGTCTCTTATAATAGTCTTTATTTTAAAGTCTCTTTTGTCTGATATGAGAATTGCTACTCCAGCTTTCTTTGGATTTCCATTTGCATGGAATATCTTTGTGCATCCCCTCACTTTCAGTCTGTATGTGTCCTTAGGTCTGAAGTGGGTCTTTTGTAGACAGCATATATAAGGGTCTTGTTTTTGTGTCCATTCAGCCAGTCTATGGCTTTTTGTTAGAGCATTAATCCATTTAAATTTAAGGTAATTATTGATATGTGTGTTCTTATTACCATTTTCTTAATTATTTGGGGTTGTATTGGTAGGTGTTTCCCTTCTCTTGTGTGTTCCACCTAGAGAAGTCTTAGCATTTGTTGTAAAGCTGGTTTAGTTGTGCTGAATTCTCTTAACATTTGCTTGTCTGGAAAGATTTTAATATCTCCATGGAATCTGAATGAGATCACTGCTGGGTAGAGTAATCCTGGTTGTAGGTTTTTTCCCTTTCATCACTTTAAATATGTCCTGCCACTCCCTTCTAGCTTGCAGAGTTTCTGCTGAAAGATCAGCTGTTTACCTTATGGGGATTCCCTTGTATGTTGTTTTTTTTTTTTCCCTTTCTGCTTTTAATATTCTTTCTTTGTATTTAATTTTTGATAGTTTGATTAATATGTGTCTTGGCATGTTTCTCCATGGATTTATCCTGTATGTGACTCTCTGTGTTTCCTGGACTTGATCACGTCTTTCCTTTCCCATATTAGGGAAGTTTTCAACTATAATCTCTTCAAATATCTTCTCAGAACATTTCTTTTTCTCTTCTTTCTCTGGGACACCTTTAATTTGTATGTTGGTACATTTAATGTTGTCCCAGAAGTCCTTGAGATGGTCCTCAATTATTTTCATTCTTTATTCTGCTCTTCAGTAGTTATTTCCACTATTTTATATTCCAGGTCACTTATCCGTTCTTCTGCCTCAGTTATTCTGCTATTGATTCCTTCCAGAGAATTTTTAATCCCATTTATTGTCTTGCTCATCATTGTTTGTTTGCTCTTTAGTTCTTCTAGGTCCTTGTTAAAAGTTTCTTGTATTTTCTCCATTCTATTTCCAAGATTTTGGGTCATCTTTACTATCATTATTCTGAATTCTTTTTCAGGTAGACTGCCTATTTCCACTTCATTTGTTAGGTCTGGTGGGTTTTTACCTTGCTTCTTCATCCTCTGTGTGTTTCTTTGTCTTCTCATTTTGCTTAACTTACTGTGTTTGGGGGTCTACTTTTTGCAAGCTGCAGGTTCATAGTTCCTGTTGTTTTTGGTGTCTGCCCCCAGTAGGTAAGTTTGGTTAAGTGGGTTGTGTAGGCTTCCTTGTGGATGGGACTGGTGCCTGTGTTCTGGTGGGTGGGGCTGGATCTTCTCTTTCTGTTGGGCTGCTTCTGGTGGTGTGTTTTGTGGTGTCTGTGAACTTAGTATGATTTTAGGCAGCCTCTCTGCTGATGGGTGGGGCTGTGTTCTTGTCTTGCTAGATGTTTGGCATGAGGCATCCAGCACTGGACGTTGCTGGATGTTGAGTGGAGCTGGGTCTTAGCATTGAGGTGGAGATCTCTTGGAAACTTCTCACAGATTGATATTACATGGGGCCGGATGTCTCTGGTGGACCAATGTCCTGAACTCGGCTCTCCTACCTCAGCAGCTCAGGCCTGACACCAGGCCAGAGGACCAAGACTCTGTCAGCTACATGGCTCAGAAGAAAGGGGAGAAAAAAAGAAAGAAAAATAAAATTAAATTAAATTAAAATTAAAGTAAAATTATTAAAATAAAAAAGGAAAAATAAAGAGAGAGAAACAAAATCACCAACAAATTCATCAATGATAACAAATGCTAAAACTATACTAAGATAAACAAATATTAAAAAACAAGTCAGTCGCAGAGAGCAAGTCCCAAGTCTACTGTTGCTCCAAAAGTCCACCACCTCAATTTTGGGTTGATCCATTGTCTATTCAGTTATTCCACAGATCCAGGGTACCTCAAGTTGACTGTGGAGATTTAATCCACTGCTCCTGAGGCTTCTGGGAGAAATTTCCCTTTCTCCTCTTTGTTCACACAGCTCCTGGGGTTCAGCTTTGCTTTTGGCCCCACCTCTGAGTGTAGGTTGCTGTCAGGCTTCTTGACAGTCATTACAGTCATTAGAATTGGAATACAGTGTGAGCCTGTGGTGGCAGAGGCTAATGTGACATTGCAACAGCCTGAGGCGCAACGTGTGTTCTCCCGGGGAAGTTGTCCATGGATCATGGGACCCTGGCTGTGGTGGGATGCACATGCTCTGTTGTGGGGGTGGGGGGCATGTGGATAGTGACCTGTGCTTGCACACAGGCTTCCTGGTGGCAGCAGTAGCAGCCTTAGCATCTCATGCCCGTCTCTGGTGTCCGTGCTGAAAGCTGTGGCTCACGCTCGTCTCTGGAGCTCATTTAGGTGGTGCTCTGAATCCCCTCTCCTCGTGCAACCCAAAACAATGTTCTCTGCCTCTTAGGCAAGTCCAGACTTTTTCATGGACTCCCTCCCGGCTAGCCGTGGTGCACTAACCCCTTCAGTCTGTGTTCACGCCTCCAGTCCTCTCCCTGCGCTCCGACCGAAGCCCGAGCCTCAGCTCCCAGCCCCCGCCTGCCCTGGCAGGTGAGCAGACGAGCCTCTCAAGCTGGTGATTGCCGGTCGGCACCGATCCTCTGTGTGGGAATCTCTCCACTTTGCCCTCCATACCCCTGTTGCTTCACTCTCCTCCGCAGCTCCGAAGCTTCCACCCCTCCACCACCCGCAGTCTCCGCCCGTGAAGGGGCTTCTAGTGTGTGGAAACCTTTCCTCCCACTGGTGAAGGTCCCATCCCTATTCTTTTGTCTCTGTTTTTTTTTTTTTTTCTTTTTCCCTTTTGTCCTACCCAGGTACATGGGGAGTTTTTGCCTTTTGGGAGGTCTGAGGTCTTCTGCCAGCGTTCAGTAGGTGTTCTGTAGGAGTTGTTCCACGTGTAAATGTATTTTTGATGCATTTGTGGGGAGGAAGGTGATCTCCACTTCTTACTCCTCCACAATCTTGAAGGTCTCCTTGGGTCCTGTGAAAAAAGCAAAACTTATTTTCTTTTGATCGTTTTATGACTGACTGCTCTTTGACTGACACTATGCCCTGGAACAAACTGATAAAATGTACCTTCTAAACTTCAACAAATCGCACTTCATTAGTACTAAATACACTGCTGGGCTTGCAAAGCACAGTCTATGTGGCAACACCTCTGCCCACTGCCCCTCTGCATATGAAAAGGATATTAGATGAAGAAACTTCTTCCTGGGAGATAAAGGTTCTGGATTTTAATAATGTCCTTCCACATTCATCCCTGTGGCATGGTTTTGTAACAGAGAACACACCTGATTCCATATAGGATCTATCCCTTTAGCTCTAACTCTTGTGCTCTGTTGCTTGTACTTAGCCATGCTGTCTCTGCACCTCTGTAAAATACCTGTTGCTTATAGCATGAAATATACATGGTAGCCTGTTTTCAAGTTTAAATTTCTAACAGTTTTCCACTCATATAAAGACAAAAAGTTCCAGGACAGAATGTAACAATTTTCTTGTTGGAGGTTTATAGGAACATTGTGACCATAGCTACATGGACAACCATAAGAACAAAGGATTCCTGCACCAAGACACCCTCTTCCATTTTAGTATTAAAGAATTCTGAATTTTAACTGGGGTAAGATGATTCTTTAGGACACTAGTCCACCATCTTCTTTGTCTGCTGGCTTTCTGAATAAAGTCACTATTCCTTGCCCCAGTGCTTTATCTCTCAATTTATTGGCCTATCTGTGATGCCTTGAGCAGTACAAGCTTGGACTCTGTAACTGTTTCTGTCATAGGACTTCATGTTCCCTCACACACCCTTTAAAACAGAGACTGTTTTAGTTGTCAGTCTGAATGCCGCTGGTCCAGAGAACTGTCCAAATTCCATAATTTGAAGCAAAGCAGGGCAAAGACCAAAGATGCCAAGGCACAACTTGTACTCTCTCTGCCTGCAAGAAAGGGTCCTTGCACATCCCTGGGCTGTGGAAAATGCAGTGGAAGGTGGGCATGGCTTCAGCCTGTCTGCTGACATCCTTAGTAGCTGCCCACAAAGGGGTGGATCCCCTGCTATGGGGTGAGAGGAGAAAACAGCTGTACCAGAGTGTCAGGGAGCTACGAATGCAGGAACTCAGAGGAGCTTACTGTCTTAGATTAGCAGGAGGTGCAAACTCATCAACAACTGTTTGATTTAATAACTTCCATATGTTTTCTCAATTTTCTCTCCTGTTCTTTCTCTCCTCCCACAGTATTAGGTTAGCCTCCTTCTTAGAAAAAGTGGGACCATCAACAAGAAGAAAGGTAATACTGAGATCAGAAATTGCATAGTTACTAAAATTTTCATGTTTGAATTATATTACAAAATTACCATCTAATACTAAATTTACCACAAAAGATGAGGTATGTTAGTTGGCAACTTAAAAATGTTCCCACAGCTATCAAGCCATACAGTCCTACTATATGTTGTTGATATCACTTATTAACAAAAAGAAAAATATTTTATGTTTATACACAGTTCATACCTGATTCATAGGTCACTGTATGGTTCTCCAATCCAGAACTACAGGTTTTTTTTTTTTTTTAATATTACCTGCAAGCTACTCCATACTGATTTAATTACAATCATGGGTTTGAGGTCCATAGTGGTTTATTTTTTCCCTCTTTTTTGTTTGTTTTACAGCTGTCTGGATGATTCTAATATGTAAACATCGTGAGAACTACTGTTCTCACATGGGACTTCTCGTAATATCATGTGAATATGAATTTCCAGGGAGTTTTGTTAAAACTGCAAGTTCTGTTTCCATAGGTCTATTTGGGGCCTGAGATTGTGCTTTCCTAACAAGCGTCCTGGTGATGCTGATGTTGCTGATTCAAAAGTACACTTTTAATAAATGACTCCACAGCACATTTTAAATAAAGAACTAGAATTTTCTATTTTGAGAAATTTTATTTAAATTCAACTTTGAAATACCTGTGCCTTGTATTTATATGTGCGTATATGAGTGAAAAAGAGTGAGATGGAGAAAGTAGAGATTGTGCATTGAAAATTTACTGGCTTTCATACACATCAATTTGCTTTTAAATCTATTTCCATGGATAAGCAAATTGTCATCTCTTAATTCTCTACATTTCTCTCATGTTTATGCTTACATTTTCTTTCTTATTTGTAATTTTTCAACCTGGTGAATTCATGATATTTTTATTGATTAGGTTATCTAATGACATAGCTATGTTATTATACTTTTAATAATTTATTGTGGTTCTTTGTAAAATATTCACTTTACTGTTTTATTATTGATATTTTACTAACTTAATAATTTCTTATTTTATATTTCATTACATTATATCTCTTTTTCTCCTTACACTTTTATTATTTTCTATCATTTTTATTCAATACATAATTATTTTGTATTTTTTGTGTTTAGAATTATATCATTAAACCTTTAAATATAAGTCTTTGGCTATTTTATAATACTTATGTTTTGGAGATTCATCTTTTTGATACAGTAATTGAACATTCTTTTCCACCATTGTGTAATATCCCATTGTTTGAACATACAGTAAATTATTTATACACACTATTATTTGAGAACATTTGTGTTGTTTCCAGTTATGAGCTATTAGAAACAGTGCTGCTTTGAATATTCTTGAATATATTTTCTAGTGTATAAGTGCACATAAATCACTTTAGTGTATACCAAAATATCTATATCATAAGTAAGTACAGTTTTTATTTTACAAAATAATGATTTATTTCTGAAAATATTTTTATCAGTTTGTAATATCACAAGCATTTGCCTTGCTCCACACTTTGCTGACAACTGATGGAGTTAGAAGTAACTTTAGGCATTGGGGAAGACATGGTTTCTAATCAGAATTTTTTGTTGCCTATGAATATAAGTATATTTTCACATACATAATTTCAATTTGAATAAGTATTTTAGCAAACTGTCTCAATCCTTGACTGTTTTTCTTCTCGAAACTCCTCATTTTCACAGTCTTTCCTAATTTTTTTGGTCTATAAGTCCTTTGATGTCTGTAATGGTTGTTAATATAAGCTCACATTTTTGTGGCTTATTTTGTAATATTGTTAGTGGTGTCATTTGAAGGATTCAAATCCCCAAATTAATTTTCACTATTAAAATTTTGTAGAGGTGGAGAACCCAGAGGATATGCAATGAACAGGAGGACCTAGGAAAGAGACACATCCAGTTTGAAAGATAAATAAAAGCATGTGAGCACAGGAGGTTGGCGTAAGAAGCAAGCAAGAGGTTTATATATATTGACAGTAGATCAAATTCAGTACTTAGGTTTCAAGTATATCTACCTTCTAAACACATTTATACATGTGTGTCTAGCCCATTAAAAAGAACTAGGAATAGGATAAAAGACCCAAATCATACAATTAAATGTTTATATGATTTTGTTGTCCATAATGTCAAGCTCTCATTTATTCACCGTTTGGAAATCATTCAACTTGTGACACAGATCCAGGGTACACAGTGACTGCCTTCATAAAGCTCACAGAAAAACAAATAATTTGATCTAAATATGATAAATCTTTTACAGAAATAATCTAAATGGGTAAAGAGAGGAACATATAGCCTAGCCACATTGGGTGGTTTGGCATATTGGGGAAAATTTCCTGCAAGAAATGTTAGTTAGGTGAATCTAGTGGACTGACCACGATTTCCTAGTGTTACATGCTAGCAGAAATCAGAGATGTGTGAGTAATTGAAATATCCTGAGAAAACAATAGGTGCAGACAAAAGAATATCCGAATGAACATGGTAAGATAAAGCAAACTTAAATAGCATGAAGTAAAACACGAAAGGGTCTTTTGTGGTATTTTAATTATTTATTACTCAGAATAAATTGTAGTTAGTTTGCTTTTAAGAAAAATAAGCAATATAGAATGGAAAAGGAGAAATAAGCAATAATAGAATGTAGAGGAAGAAGTAACATGAAGAAAAATTTTAAAAATACAGTAGCAGTGCTTTTGACCAGTGGGATGAGGAACAGTGAGCGAAAGGGAATATCTCATTCCCTCAAGGAAGGAAATCTTTAGTGTGATACCCAGATTTCAGGTATGAATGGCTAGACTGTTTTAGAAACTTAGGAGAACAGAAAATGACACAGAATGGAGCCAAAGGAGAGATGGAAATTGAATGTTAATGTGTATACTTGCAGATAGGTATGAGACACCAAAGTTAAAATCCTTAAGTACTCAAGAAAGTGACTTGATGGCATCATCATTTCTATGATAATTTAAAATATTGATATTAATGACACAGCCAAACAAGATTTAGAGGAGTAAGAAATGTGTGGTTTGGTAAAGCCAACTCTAAGGAAGAAACTTGAGAAAGCAAACTTTCTGTGGGCAGGCCAGGAAAAAAAGAGCCTTAAAAAAGGAGAGAGAGGGACTTCCCTGGCAGTCCAGCAGTTAAGACTTCACCTTCCAATGTAGTAGGTGCAGGTTCAATCCCTGGTCAGGGAGCTAGGATCCCACATACCCCATGGCCACAAAACCAAAACATAAAACAGAAGCAATATTACAACAAATTCAATAAAGACTTTACAAATGGTCCATGTCAAAAAAAAAGAAGAGAAAGAAAAGAAACTTTTATTTATTTTTTTTCAAATTGAATTTTTATTCCAAAGACTACAATGGGTAGAAAGACAATAGACAAAACTGAAAACAATTTGTTTAACTGGAAATTAGAAATAGTTGATTAGCAGGAGAGCAAACAGTGGGTGACAGTGGGTGCCTTGGCACTCTGATAAGTTATAACCAAGAAAGCATAAAAACAACAAATTTCCTTCTGATACACAATGTGGATTACAGCATTTACAGCAAATAACAGAAAGAAAGGAAGAAAGGAAAGGAAAAATACCCACAGAATTCCAAAATTCAGAAATTAACATTCACTTAACACAGTGGTGAAGAATTTTGGTAGCAAAATTTTCACAATTCTTAAAATGGGAGTTTTCAAAAGTACTTCTTTAAGTTTAAAAGCTAAAAAAAAACTGAAGAGGGAGTAAGTGTTGGAGAAAAACAAAACTTTTTATCTTAGAATCAAAGGGAAGTGAGTTTCAAAATGCAGGAGGTGCAGGATAATGCCACAGAAAGAAAAATTGAGTAAGTTAAGTTCTAAAATGTGTCTCACAAATTTATTCTCAAAATAATTATTAGTGATCTAGGGGATTATAGTGTGTTTGGCAAATCACTATCAAAAGCACAGACAAAGGAAGAGTAAATGAGAAGTTAGAGCGAAAAGTAGAAGTATAATCTGCTATTTCCACAAAGAGTAGATTGAAAGTTAAGGAAAGACTGGAAAGAAAAATGGTTTTAAATGAAGGATACAAGTCTTACTTCAAAAGTGAAAAAAACAGAAGTAAAATTATCATCCAATGTCTAGTGAAATGTCAAATAAGTATAAAAACTTTGCAGCATAACATAAGCTGATTTTTTTTTAAATCAAGAAACATGTTTATGAATATTAAAATAAAAATGGCATATGTTGGTAGGTTGAGACCAGTTTATGGAGGGCAATGGAAATCCATAAGAGATAAGACCTGACCTCTTATTTATTGTTTTTGAAAAGTTTGAGGATGGACTTTATTCACAACTTTCCAGACATGAATACCATTTTTGGGGGCAAATGTTCAAAAATGTTATATAAGGAAGGAATTAAGATGGCAGAATAGGAACACCCTGAGCTCACCTCCACCCACAAACACATCAAAATTGCAATTACGTATAGGGCAACTCTTGCTGAGAGCAACATGAAGACTAGCAGAAGGGCTCTTTTACAACCAAGGGTGTAAAGAAAGGACTACACGGAGTCTGGCAGAAGTGATCTAGTTGGGACCCAAACCTCCATCAGCTGACCCAGAAGAGGAGGGGCATATCACAGGGTTGGGGATCCTACCCAAGCAGTGAGGAGTTTGAACCCCATATTACACATCCCAGCCCTGGGTTTTGGAACTAGTATGATGAGCACTCTTAGTTAGTTTGAAAGCCAATGAAGCTTACCAGAGAGCTGAAAGAAATCAAAATTCCACTCTGAAATAGTATGCACACAGACTTGCTTGTTCCCAGTCCCAGTGTAGACTTAGCAGATTTAAAACTGCCTGGGGTTCTGGACAGCTTGCCAGGACAACCTCAGCATCCCTCAAGCCCTTCAGCCTGCACTGGGCTCCTGACCCAGCCCCTTTGGTTCCAGCACTGCTATCCACTAAAGGAGATCACTCTTTCATGTGTGCACATGCACACCAGGGAAAAAGCAGAGTCATATCAGAAGTGTTTCTCCAACCTCTCAGACCCCAACTTCAACTCTAACCAAGGTGGAGACTGCCATTGCCATTGAGTGAACACATGTGCACACTGGGGAAAATGCAGAGCCAGCTCAGAAGCACATCTTCAAGCCCTTAGGACCTGAACCCACCCCAAACCAAGGCAGAGACTACTGTCATGCAGGGGAGAAGCACAACTCCCTCAGGTCTCCTGCTCAAGCCCCATCAACCTGATATGGAATGACAACCATTGAGCCTGGGAAAATCCCTAGCTCACACCTGACTCTGGCTCTAGATACTCCCACTGCAGTGGTACTTTCAACCAAGAAGATGGTTGACAGTACACCCCTGCAGAAGACAAAGTCCATGCTCACTTCAGATGCAGTTCTCCTACCAAAGCCACTGAGCACATGCAGACTGCATATGGACACTTGCACACAAGGACACCCTTTCAAGACTAGGATAGGTAATTCTTTCACCTAATTTCATAGGGACAAACAGGGAAAGTCAAATAAAATACAACAAGAAGACAGAGGAATGGGTTTCAAATGAAAGAATAAGACAAAACCCGAGGGAAAAAAATCCTAATGAAATAGAGATAATTTACCTGAATGAAGTTCAAAGCAATAGTAATAAAAATGACTATTGAACATGGAGAAGAATGGAGGAACATAATGAGAACTTCAAAAAAACTAAAAAAACATAAAAAAGAACCAATTGGAGCTGAAAAATAAAATAACTGAAATGAAACATACACTAGAAGGAATTAACAGAAGATTAAGTACTACAGAATAATGCACAAACCACCTGAAAAATAGAATTATGGAAATCACCAAATCAGAATAACAAAAAGAAAAAAATAGTAATAGGGATGGTTTCAGACATTTGTAGAATAACATCAAGTGCACTAACATTCTAGGGATCCCAGAAGAAGAAAGAGAGAAAGAGACTGTAATGTCTTTGATGAAATTATGGGTGAAAATTTCCCTAATCTGAATAAGGAAACAAATACTTAGGTTCTCAAACAGAGGGTCTCAAACAAGATGAACCCAAAGAGACCCACACCAAGATATATCATAATTAAAATGTCAAAAATTAAGATAAAGAGAGTTTAAATGTAGCTAGAGAAAAACTAAGAGTCTCATACAAGGGAACCTCTATAAGGCTACTAGATGATTTTTTTTTTTAGCAGAAAATTTACAGTCCAGAAGGAAATGACATTATATATTTAAAGTAATGAAAGAGAAAGACCTACAACCAAGGATATGCTACACAACAAAGTTATCATTTAGAATTGAGGGAGAGATAAAGAGTTTTCCAAACAAGCAAAAACTGAATGAGTTTACCACCACTTACATGTCCTTAAAGGATTAAAGGGTCTTCTTTATGTAGAAAACAAAAAGCTATAACAAGAAATAAGAAAATATATGACAGGAAATTTTTTCACTGGTAAAGGCAAACATAGAAGAAAGACAGTGGATCAGCCACTTAATAAGTGAATATAAAGGTTAAAAAACAAAATAGTAAAATCAACTATAGCTACAATAAACAGTTAAGTGTTGTACATGAAAATGTAAAATATAACATCATAAATATAAAATGGTGTATAGAGTAAAAAAAGTAGATCTTTTAGAATGTGTTTGAACTCAAATGACTATCAGTATAAAACAAGTAGATATAGTTATAAGTTAATATATATGAACATCATGATAACAACAAATCAAAAACTAATATAAGTACACAGAAAACACAGAGAAAGGAACCTACACATAACTCTAAAGAAAGCCTTCATATCACAAAAGAAGAGACTAAAAGAAGAATAGAACTATGAAACAAACAGAAAAGAAGTAAGAAAATGGTAATAGGTACAGACCTATCAAGAATCACTTTAAATGTAAATGGACTAAATGTCCCAATCAACAGATATAGGGTGACTAATTGAATAAAAATAGCAAGACCCATCTATATTAGGCCTGCAAGAGATTCAGTTCAGAGCTAAAGACACACACATGAAAGTGAGGGGAATGAAAAATTATTCCACAAAAATGGAAACAAAAAGTAAGCTGGGGTAACAATACTCATACCAGACAAAGTAAACTTTAAAACAAAGTCTACAATAAAAGACAAAGAAGGACATTTCATGATGAAGAGGTTAATCAAAGAAGAAGATATGCATTATAAATTTATATGCATCTAATACAGGAGAACCTAAATGTATAAAGCAAATATTAACAGACACAAAGGGAGAAATTGACAATAATAATAACAACAATAATACAATAAGAGTAAGGGACCACACTTACATCAATCAATAGATCATCAAGACAGAAAATCAATGAGGAAACAGTGGCCTTAAATAACAGATTAGACCAGATAAACTTAATAGATATTTACAGATCAGCCCAAACAGCAGAATATACATTTTTCTCAAGTGTACATGGAACATTCTCTAGGATAGACCACATGTTAGACCACAAAAAAGTCTCAGCAAATTTAAGAAGATGAAAATTATGTCAAGCACATTTTCCAACCATTATGGTATGAAACTAAATAGAAATCAATTACAAGAAGAAAACAGAAAAAAATAAAAAACTCACAAGCATGTGAAGACTAAATAATTTGGTACTAAAAAGCCAATGGTTAATGAGAAATTAAAGACAAAATTAAAAAACATACCTCAAGACAAATGCAAATAAAAACATAATTCAAATTTGAATTCCCTAGATTCAAAAATCTAGGGACAGAGCAAAAGCACTAGTAAAAGGGAAGTTTATACAAATACGGGCCTACTTCAGTGAACAAGAAAAATCTCAAATAAACAACCTAAATTTCATCTAAAGCAATTAGAAAAATAAGAACAAACAAAGCCCAAGGTCAGCAGAAGGAAGGAAACAATAAAGATCAGAGTGGAAATAAGTAAAATAGAGACAAAAGAGAAAAGATTAATGAATCTAAAAGATGTTTTTCAAAGATCAATAAAATTGATAAACCTTTATCCAGACTCATTAAGAAAAAAATGAGAGGACTAAAATAAACAAAATTAGAAATGAAAGGGAAGTTACAAACAATATCACAGAAATATAAACAATTATAAGAGAATACTATGAACAGTTATAAACCAAAAATTAGACAACCTAGAAGAAGGATTAATTCCTAGAAACATAAATCTTCCAAGACAAATCAGAGAAAGACAAATATATTATATTGCTTATATGTGGAATGTAAAAATATGCTTCAAATGAACTTATTTACAAAATGGAAATTGAGTCACAGATGCAGAAAACAAACTTATGGTTACCAAGGCAGAAAGAGGGAGGATAAATTGGGAGATTGGGATTGACAAATACACACTACTTTACATAAAATAGATAACTAATAAGGACCTACTGTAGAGCACAGGCAACACTATTCAATACTCTGTAATGACCTATATGGGAATAGAATCTAAAAAAGAGTGGATATATGTATATGTATAAGTGACTCACTTTGCTGTACAGAAGAAACTAACACAAGATTGTAAATCAACTCTACTCCAATAAAAAATAATTTAAAAATATGAACAGACATTACTAATATTGAAATTGAATGTGTAATCAAAAAATTCCAACAGACAAAAGTCCAGGACACAACTTCATAAAAAAAAAAAAATCTACAAAACATTTAAAGAGAGCTTATACCTATTCTTCTCAAATTATTCCAAAATATTGAAGAGGAGGGAACCCTGTCAAAATCATTCTATGAGGCCAGCAACACCCTGATATCAAAACCAGACAAAGGCACCTCACACACACACAAAATTACAGGCCAATATCCCTGATAAAGAAAGATGTAAAATCCTCAACAAAATATTAGCAAACCAATTTGAAAAATGCATTAAAAGAATCATACACCATGATCAAGTGGTATTTGTTCTGTGGATGTAAGGATGGTTCAATATCCTCAAATCAGTCAATGTGATACACCACGTTAACAAACTGAAGAATAAAAATCAGATGATCTCAATACATGCAGAAAAACCTTTTGATAAAATTTAATATCCATTCATGATGTTGGTTTTCAAGAAAGTTGGTATACAAAAAACATACTTCAGTGTAATAAAGGCAAGGAACATACTCTGACAAATCCTCATCTAACTTCATACTTAATGGTGTATGGCTAAAAGCTTTTCTTGTAAAATCAGGACTATGACCAGTATGTGCATTCTCCCCATTTCTACTTAACATAATATTGAAAATCCTAGACACAGCAATATGGGAAGAAAAATAAAATAAAAGACGTCCAAATTGAAAGCAACATGAAAATGGTCACTATTTGCTGATTATATGAAGAAAACCCTGAAGAATCCATTCAAAGACTATTAGAACTTACTAATGAACTCAGTAACATTACAAGATACTACATTAATATACAGAAATCTGTTGAATTTCTACATCAATAATAAACTAGCAGAAAGAGAAATTCAAGAGTACAATCTTATTTACAATAGAAAAAGATAAAATATCTAGAAATTAATTTACTCAAAGAGGTGAAAGATGTATAGTCTGAAAACTATAAGACATTGAAAACACAAATTGAAGATGATGCAAAGAAATAGAATGATAGCCTATTCTATTCTGTTCATGGATTGGAAGAATTAATACTTTTAAAATGTCTACCCTCCCCAAAGAAATCCTAAGATTTAGTGTGATGCTTATCAAAATGCCCATGGCATTTTTCAGAGAGTGAGAACAAGTAATCCTAAACTTGTATTGTAATAGTAAAGACCACCTAATAACCAATGAAACCTTGAAGAAAAGAACAAAGCTAGAGATATCATATTCCCTCCCTTCAGACTATACTACAAAACTACAGTAATCAAAACAGCATGGTACTGACAAAAACAGACACATAGACCAGTGGAACAGATTAAAAGAGACCAGAAATAAATGTACACACTATGGTCAATTAACCTATGACAAAGGAGAAAAGACAGTCTCTTCAGTAAGTGATGTTGGGAAAACTGGGCAGCTATGCACAAAAGAACCAAACTGGACTACTTTCTCACACCACATATAGAAATAAACTCAAAATGGTTTAAAAACCTAACTGTGATGCCTGAAACTATAAAACCCCTAGAAGCAAACACAGGCAATATGCTGTTTGACATGACTTACCAATATTTTTTTTGGTCTTGTCTCCTCAGGTAAGAGGAACAAAAGCAAAAATAAACAAATGGGACCTAATCAAACTTAAAAGCTTTTGCACAGTGATGGAAACCAACAACAACAACAACAAAAAAAGAAAAATATCCCACTGAATGAAAGAAGATATTTGCAAATGATATGTCTTGTAGGTTAATATCCAAACCACAACAAAATAAGTCATACAACTCAATATCAAAAATCCAAACAACTAGATTAAAAAAATGGGCTGAGGACCTGAATAAGCATTTTTCCAAAGAAGTCATATAGATTGCCAACAGACACATGAAAAGATTCTCAACATTGCTAATCATTAGGGAAGTGCACATCAAAACTGCAATAAAGTATCACCTCACATGTATCAGGATGACTATCATCGAAAAGACAAGAAATAGCAAGTGTTCATGAGGACATGGAGAAAAGGGTAGTTGTGCAGTTTTGGTGTGAATGTAAATTGGTACAACTATGATTGAAAACAAAATGGAGTTTCCTCAAATGTTTAAAAATAGAACTGCTATATGATCCAGAATTTCAATTCTGGAGATTTACCAGAAAACACTAATTTGAAAAGATATATGTACCCTAGTGTTCATAACTGCAAAATTTACATTAGCCAAGATGTGGAAACAACCTATGTGTCCATCAAAAGATGAATGGAAGAAGAAAAGGAAATAAAAGGAATCCAAATCCGAAAAGAAGAAGTAAAGCTGTCACTGTTTGCAGATGACATGATACTATACATAGAGAATCCTAAAGATGCTACCAGAAAACTACTAGAGCTAATCAATGAATTTGGTAAAGTAGCAGGATACAAAATTAATGCACAGAAATTTCTGGCATTCCTATACACTAATGATGAAAAATCTGAAATGGAAATCAAGAAAACACTCCCATTTACCATTGCAACAAAAAGAATAAAATATCTAGGAATAAAACTACCTAAGGAGACAAAAGACATGTATGCAGAAAATTATAAGACACTGATGAAAGAAATGAAAGATGATACAAATAGATGGAGAAATATACCATGTTCTTGGATTGGAAGAATCAACATTGTGAAAATGACTCTACTACCCAAAGCAATCTATAGATTCAATGTAATCCCTATCAAACTACCACTGGCATTTTTCATAGAACTAGAACAAAAAATTTTGCAATTTGTATGGAAACACAAAAGACCCCGAATAGCCAAAGAAATCTTGAGAATGAAAAAAGAAGCTGGAGGAATCAGGTTTCATGACTTTGGACTATATTATAAAGCTACAGTAATCAAGACAGTATGGTACTGGCACAAAAACAGAAAGATAGATCAATGGAACAGGATAGAAATCCCAGAGATAAACCCACGCACATATGGTTACCTTATCTTTGATAAAGGTGGCAGGAATGTACAGTGGAGAAAGGACAGCCTCTTCAATAAATGGTGCTGGGAAAACTGGACAGATACATGTAAAAGTATGAGATTAGATCACTCCCTAACACCATACACAAAAATAAGCTCAAAATGGATTAAAGACCTAAATGTAAGGCCAGAAACTATCAAACTCTTAGAGGAAAACATAGGCAGAACACTCTACGACATAAATCACAGCAAGATCCTTTCTGATCCACCTCCTAGAGTAATGGAAATAAAAACAAAAATAAACAAATGGGACCTAATGAAACTTCAAAGCTTTTGCACAGCAAAGGAAACCATAAACAAGACCTAAAGACAACCCTCAGAATGGGAGAAAATATTTGCAAATGAAACAACTGACAAAGGATTAATCTCCAGAATTTACAAGCAACACATGCAGCTCAATAACAAAAAAACAAACAACCCAATCCAAAAATGGGCAGAAGACCTAAATAGACATTTCTCCAAAGAAGATATACAGACTGACAACAAACACATGAAAGAATGCTCAATATCATTAATCATTAGAGTAATGCAAATCAAAACTACAATGAGATATCATCTCACACCAGTCAGAATGGCCATCATCAAAAAATCTAGACACAATAAATACTGGAGAGGGTGTGGAGAAAAGGGAACACTCTTGCACTGCTGGTGGGAATGTGAATTGGTACAGCCACTATGGAGAACAGTATGGAGGTTCCTTAAGAAACTACAAATAGAACTACCATATGACCCAGCAATCCCACTACTGGGCATATACCCTGAGAAAACCAAAATCCAAAAAGAGTCATGTACCAAAATGTTCATTGCAGCTCTATTTACAATAGCCCGGAGATGGAAACAACCTAAGTGCCCATCATCGGATGAATGGATAAAGAAGATGTGGCACATATATACAATGGAATATTACTCAGCCATAAAAAGAAACGAAATTGAGCTATTTGTAATGAGGTGGATAGACCTAGAGTCTGTCATACAGAGTGAAGTAAGTCAGAAAGGAAAAGACAAATACCATATGCTAACACATATATATGGAATTTAAGAAGAAAAAAAAAATGTCATGAAGAACCCAGGGGTAAGACAGGAATAAAGACACAGACCTACTGGAGAACGGACTTGAGGATATGGGGAGGGGGAAGGGCGATCTGTGACAGGGCGAGAGAGTCATGGACATATACACACTAACAAATGTAAGGTAGATAGCTAGTGGGAAGCAGCCAAATGGCACAGGGATATTGGCTCGGTGCTTTGTGACCGCCTGGAGGGGTGGGATAGGGAGCGTGGGAGGGAGGGAGATGCAAGAGGGAAGAGCTATGGGAACATATGTATATGTATAACTGATTCACTTTGTTATAAAGCAGAAACTAACACACCATTGTAAAGCAATTATACTCCAATAAAGATGTTAAAAAAAAAAGATGAATGGATAAAGAAGATGTGGTATATATACAATGGAATATTACTCAGCCATGAAAAAGAATGATACCTTGCCATTTATGATAACATGGATGGACCTGGAGGATATAATGCTAGTGAAATAACTCAGACAGAGAAATACAAAACCTATATGTAGTCAATTATATGTGGAACCTAAAAAATAAAACAAACAAATGAATACAACAAAGCATAAACAGACTCACATATAACAGAGAAGAAACTAGTGGTTACCAGATCGAAGAGGGGTCCGGGGTGGGCCAAATAGGTGAAGGGGATTTAGAGGTACAAACTTCTAGGTATAAACTAAATAAATTATAAAGATGTAACATATAACACAGGGACTATATCCATTACTTTATAATAACTATATGGAATATAATTTATAATAACGTGGAATCTATGTTGTATACCTGAAACTAATATAATATTGTAAGTCAACTATACTT
Organism: Delphinus delphis; assembly: GCF_949987515.2. Lineage (NCBI taxonomy): Eukaryota > Metazoa > Chordata > Mammalia > Artiodactyla > Delphinidae > Delphinus > Delphinus delphis. The sequence continues at coordinate 84,613,414 of NC_082696.1, read as the reverse complement.
CAATGGCATAAAAATGTATAGGCTATAATCTTCTAAATCTTATTCCAGTATTTTTAATATCATTGTCCAACAATTTACCTGCATTCATTCTGAGTGTTTTATCAGCAAAGTTGTGAACCAAATGTAAAACAGAATTAATCAAGCTTTTTGTATGGCCACTAACCACTTATAAATTACTTCACATTTTCTGACAGTGTGAAAATTACCCTTGATTTTACTTTATCAACTCATGATCAAGGAATAAACAGACAAAAAATATTAATCTAATAGTAGTCTCTTATTTTCACTTAGGAGACTTTAGAAGACATTTTATGTATTGGGATGTAAATACTTTTTTTTTTAATTTTAATTCTCCTTTTCCTAGAAGGACATATATGTTAGAAAATTACTAAACTATACACACTTATAAATTATAAATTATTATTAAATTATTGTATTTTTGTTTTTAAAAGTTTTAGCAATATGCAAATTATTCTATACATAAAACAATCAACTGTAAGTATCAGATTATACTTGTTTTGTCTTTTCCTTCCTTCCAATAGCCAAGAGGATTTAAACAGTTCTTTATACTAGTTACTTATAGAAGGGAAGCCTTTGCTATTCTGTCCATGTGGAGTGCAAAACACCATTGAAAGAACATAGCAACTTCTGAAGCATTCTGGTTAAATTTTAAAAGTAGTGAAAGTATAATTGTAAGAATGTTTTTGTTGTTGTTCAAAGAAGAGTAAATTTTTGGTAATTAAATACAAGCTTTAAGTGTTCTTTGCAGTTATTTACAATTTTTGTGTTTGACAGTACTTGATCAGATGGACTGGGGTTGTCCCAAACAGCACATGAACATAAAATATGAAGTGCATTGTAGATGACCCTGAATAGGTAAATGACAAAAACATCTCCAGACCTGATTCAGACCAGTAACCATCCCCAAGATTAAATTAATAAATGTTTGTTTTTCTGTACTTTTCAAAGATGCATTTTTTAATTTTATGAAATCATGTAAGTTCATCATCTAATTTAAACCCCTCTTAGTCCATACAGTCTGCATTAACAAAACTGTCAAGGATGGGGTGGCTTCAACAACAAACATATTTTTTTTAATAGATCTTTATTGGAGTATAAATGCTTCACAATATGTGTTAGTTTCTGTTGTACACCAAAGTGAATCAGCCATATGCTGATGTCCCTATATCACCTGCCTCTTGCGTCTCCCTCCTACCCTCCCTATCCCACCCCTCTAGGTGGTCACAAAGCACCAAGCTGATCTCCCTGTGCTATGCGGCTGCTTCCTACTAGCTAAACTATTTTACATTTGGTAGTGTATATATGTCAATGCTACTCTCACTTTGCCCCAGCTTCCCCCTTCCACCCTGTGTCCTCAAGTTTCTAACACTTCTAGAGGCTGGGAAGTCCAAGATCAAGGCACCAGCAGATTTGTGAGAGTCTGCTTCCAGGTTTGTGGATGGCTGTGCTCTTGCTGTATCCTTACATGGTGGAGAGCAAAAGAAGCAACCTCTCTCTAGGCTGTTACAAGGGTGCTAATCCCATTCATGACGGCTGATTCTAATGATCTCCCAAAGGTCTTAGTTTTTGATACCATTATATTGGAGGTTAGGGTTTCAACATGTAAATATTGGGGGACACAAGTATTCAGTCTATAACAAAGCCATTAATTTTCTTTTAAATTTTGTAATACAAAATTTTAAAATCATTAAAGAGAGGTGAACTCAAAATACCCAACTCGATTTTATGAGTTAATATTACTGAAGAAAACAGCACTTCTAACATACTGGTCTCTCGTTGTCTCTGGCTGTTTGAGTGTGTCACTCCTTACAGAAACATAATAAACATGTGAAACCATGGGTAATCCATTTCACCTGTAAATTGCCTTCACTAATCAAGATCATTTTAATTGTTGCTACAAAAGACTTGCATATACTCCAAGCAGCACATAGCCTAAACAATGAGAGGTTTTCCCAAGTTCTTTTTCAGGAACTTGGAGTCAGTTGGGTTAGTTTGAGGTGAGCTCGTTAAGACTAGATAGGACTGCCACTGACCCTCCAGCTGGCCATGTGAGAGCATCTAGTCAGTGTTCTTTGAAGTCAGAGGGCCAAAAACTCCACCCTCATCTTGTGCTAACTGTTTCCATTTTTGGACATGCCTGCACAGAATGACAATTACCACACCTTTCTCTAATCACATTTCCCCTCCCTCCTCAGGCTTCCCGCACTTCAGACCATCCTGCTTCTTTATTCTTTATCCCATAAATACTTCAACCCCTTGCCTTTGGGGAGGTGAATCTGAGATTTATTCTGCCGTCTCCTTGCTTGGCTGCCTTGTGAATAAGCCCTCCCTTTACTGCAAACCTCAGGGTCTCAGCATTTTATATTGCTACCTGTCAGACAAAACAAACCTGGTTTGGTAACATATGTAAGAATAACTGGAAGGGGTTATATGCACGGGCCACCAGGAACAAAGCTACAATGGGGACCCAGTTTCTTCTAAGGACACCACTCAGTGCCACTGCATAGTTACTAATCCAGGATGCCTGTTTCCATCAGCTCAAGACTCAATATAGTTTATGTTTAAAATACATCAGTACCAAATTTAAAACTTCAGATAGTGAAAATCAGTACAGGGTAAAATAGTTCTCTTTGTCTTTCAAATAATTGTGTTCCATTTTCATAGGGGATTTCCATTTTGAATTGACTTAATGTGTATCTTTAGAAGATAGCTTTTTTCCCCCCAAATTCTTATTTTCTAGTTATATATGTGACCATTGAGTAAATTTTTCTATCCAGATGTTGACCTGGAACAAGTAGACTGCCAGATTTTTCTCCAGCAGAGATGTTTGTTTTTTTTTTTTTCAGAATTAGCCGAGAATTGCAATTCAGGATCTGCGACCATGGTGAGCCACATGTAAGTACCTGCATGGCAAGCAAAGAACACTTTTGTAGAGGGAGAAAGGAAGTTGGGAGGGCTAAAGTAAACAAAATGCCTATGGTTTTCCATGTCCTTGGAAGGAAAGAAGAGTCTTTCTCCTTCCTGTTTGTCTCTGCTATCCTCACAGGGTGTGAGAGTTCCCATTTCTGGTCTCCAAATTTTATTTAAGAGATTTCTATTTATTATTTTTTTTACACAGATAAACAGAACAAAACAAAAAAGGCTTGCAGATAGAAACATCCATAGTCTTTTTACAACCCCAATCAATATTTTAAAAACAGTGTCTAAAACGTCTGTGTGTCAGAGTTCCATTTAAATTGTCTTAATTTTAAATTGGTAGTATTTTTCATGCTTTTACTGGTTTGATTTTTAGTGTGACTCCTATTGTAGTGGTGCCCAGAGTACATTGCTATACTTTAAGTAATTTGTGAATTATTATATTATATCTCAGAGTGAGAATTTTTTTTTTTACAAAGAATATAATAGATGCAGCTGTACATCTCCTATAAGTAAATGTTGCTGCATTATGGAACCGTGAAATTTTAAAAGAAGTCTTGTTGCCATTTTAGACCTAGATCCATGTGTCTTCTTTGATTCTCTGGCCATAAATGTAAAACATGTTTCTATCTGTCCTCAGATACGTTACTGGCTTTGCTTTTTTAACTGTCACCCTCCTCGGTTTCTTTGAGATTAAGTTCATATTTCTTTTCAGTCTGTCTCAGTCCCATCCCTCCTTGAGATTACTGGAATTTCACATCCATGTAATGTTAACCATGATCTGGTTTCAACTCCATAAGACACGATTCTGTTTTAATCTTTGCTCTGTGAGAACGCTTTTCCTGTTCCTTCTCTTCTTTTGCCCCTGACTCCAACTCAGCATCTTAGCTCACTGTAGAATAGAGATACATCCTAATTTTAAATGTTGCACGTGGTAGTTTTATTTTTTTGCATGTGATTTTTAACCTGTCATTCTTTATTTTCAAGAACATTTGCATTAAAATTATGCCCTTCATTCTCAAATGCCCATCTGTTCCTTCTGTTTATTTCTAGACTTAAATAGTGAGTGACATCATTATAATTTCTATGGCAACCAACTGCTGACATTAAAAGATGATACAGCCTTCAGAGAGCATAAAAACAGCAGAAGCTTGTGAACTGTTAAAAAACAATGTTTTCTGTTCATGCAAATGTTTTTAATAAAAAAAGGAAGAAATAGCTGTAACTCTTTGAGGACATATATTCACTGAGATTCTAAAGTTCTGAGTCCAAGAAATTCTTTTATGTACTATAGTTTTTAAAATTTCAATGTTGATATTTTCCCAAGTTCTATAGAAGCACTTCATTTTTCTAATTTTGGAATGAGAAATCTTGAGAGAATAAAACAGTACTTATAAAAATGTAATTGTAAAATTATAATATAATTCATGGGTTTACTCAAATATCCTCTAAGTCTTAAAATCTAAGATGATATAGAGCTTTATATCTATATGCCTTTATAATTGTGCCAGATGTGTTAGAAGGAAGTATCAGGACTTAAGAGAGTAAAATAAACTCTGAAATTGAAAGGGTAAAAATGTGAAAATACATGATCTGAAATATTCTTAGTCAGTTATATGGTGTACTTATGTTATAGTCAAGGCTGTGTGTGTGTCTCTGTATAAGAGACAAAATATTACACAATATGATGGATAATGTAAATAAGAATGCTGGAAAACTGGAATGGAAGCTGTTTACCTGAAACAGATTACCAGATTTTTCTCCAGCAAAGATGGGTTTATTCAGGATCAGCATAGAATTGCAATTTGGGGTCTGCAAACTTGGCAAGCCATATGCATGACAAGGAAAGGAAAAGAAAGGTGGGAGGGCTATAGTAAGCAAAGAGTCCATAGTTTTTCATTGGCAGAGTTCTTTTCAAGAAAGGAAAGAAGTCTTTCTTCTTTCTGTTGGGCTCTGTTTTCATTACAGGATATGAGATCCCCCTCTTCTGGCCTCCCAGTGCTATTTAATTGGGATTTCTGTTCATTAAGTTTTCTGCATTTTCCCCTTTTGATCAAGATCTTTCTCTGAAAGCATCATTGATCAAGATTCAGGTTCTCTATTTTCAGTGACATTTTGTACATCAATGTCAGGAAGACACTTTCCTGGGTGTTGTGTCTCACACTGGAGGGAGACAGTGCAGTCACAGACTGGAAACCTATCAAGATCATATTCAAGTAACAAGGTGGGACAGGAGGGAGGCACTTTTTATCTAATGTCCATATGTTATCAAAATCAAAGACATTGGAGAGCATATGAAAGCTTACATCATCATCAAAGGTTTGACAGAAAATTTCAAACAAGCCGGGTTCAGATATCTTGAGAAAGCTGTCATCAGCTATCACCTGCTTCAATTCCAGGAAATTTTACTTTCAGGTCACCTGATGATGTGCAGGTTCAGTCAGGTTTTGATACTTTCTTTAGGTGTGTCATAAGAATCCAAGAGTCTCTTCCTTGGAGTTTGATGACACAAGGGTTGGTTAGCAGTACTTGATAGGGGCCTTTCCAGTGAGACAGAAAAGAGTTCTTCTAGAGGTGTCTTTTCCAATAGACAAAATACCCACATTGCAAGGTGTGATTCCTAAGGTTTTCATCTCCCAAGAGCACACCGTGAAAATATTGCTCTACCAAACATGGATATTTTTAATAAAAACAATTATGCCTTTCCAATTTTAGAATATTTCTACTGTGATTAGTTGTGAGTCAAAAGAAGCAGGAAACCAAGTGCATTGGGTGGCATGTACTATTTCAAAGGATAATAGTTTATGAGTTTCAAAAGGGGTGGAGCTGAGATTTAGAAGAGGTTAAAATTCTGTTTGAACTTTGCTGTGAGATGTGTTATGAATTTTGCCAACATCAGTAGGAGATTTTCTACATAAGGAAAATGGTAGCTGACTCAATAGGGACAAATGATCAGTGTTTCCAAAATCTGCTCTAGTACCTTTAGAGAAGGAAAAACTAAGATGTCAAAGGGTCATTTAATTCACCTGGTGGATAATTTGATAACTAATGTTAATTTCTAGAATTATATTCCCCTTTTGAGAGACAAAATCCTGGCATGATTCTTCCCTAGAAAGTCTTAGCCTAATAAATGGGTAAGGCCAAAGGAACTAAGAAGAAATAGGTGTGTATCTCTCAAAAGGCTTAAACAAAAAGGATTAGTTTCTGAGACAGGAACCTTTTGAAGTTTATTAGGGATCCCCTCTATTTGAACTGTTTACTACTCCAAGGCAGGGTCTGTTTTATAGTCCTGGGTTTGAGTACTAAGAGTGTGGCTCTGGTGTTAATTAGAACTGGGAGATATTCATCCCCAATCTGGAGAAATGTTTCTCCAAGCTGATTAGGAAGATTGGGAAGATCCTGTGGAGCTCCTCGGAGCCTTGTCATTGAGAACTGGGAGAACAATGGAAAAGCTGGTTAGAGGGCTGAAGGTTCCTAAAGTGCTTAAATTTGTAATAATCTCTTTTTCAATGTCTTGGCTCTTTGCAATAGTGGCAGAAACTAAGAAAATTTTTTGTTTCATTCAGAGGCCTTCATTTTCTGTAGTTAAAAATCATGTGTTTTGGTAACCTGCCTTTGATGTGATGTCTAGAGTAGGAGAGACCTGGTTTGCCAGAATAACTATACCCAGAGCACACAAAATTTCCCTTTCCATCATCGTCCTTTTTACTAGAGGGGAAAGGTCCCAGTTCAGCTCATTAATAAATATACACGTAAAAGTTACTTGTGTGGAAGAACATCTGAAGGAAGACAAGAATTTTCTTTAAAAATAATCTGAAGTCAATTGTAATATTCCTGAATAAATTCATCAGATTTTTAAGTGAAAGCCTGAATTTTATTCCAATCAAGTCTTTGGCAAAACCATAGAAATTGTTCAGTGAAGTCCCCTAGTGATTGCCTGAGCCTGCTTATATAAAAAGTTATTGGACTGTCTCCCTATTGTAATTCTAGAGACATTTCAGGATTTTCCCAATTAGCAATTTTCATCCAATGCTGGGTCTGGCCTTCACTGAGAAGCATATGAATTAGCTGATATAAGTCAAAGAATCCACGTTGATATATTTGAATGACGATATTGCATTCCTCAGCAAATCTGTGAGAATCTGTTACTTTGGGAAAATCTTTGACTTCAGCTCACAGTTCAACTTTAGTGCAGGGAACATAAGACATTAAGGGTTTAGCCTCTGGACCTTCAGAGGCATCATTTGAAAGGAACAGGTTTCAGAGGAAAAGAGAGTAGGGATGGTTTCAGAGAAAAGGGGAAGTATGGTTAGAGGATTAGTATGGGGAGATTGAGGGTATACGTAGATGTAGGCAGTGTAGAAGGGAAGAAGGAAGATGACATCAGAGGTGGAATCTGTCCAAGAGGAGACAAAGGAGAGAGACAAGATGGCATGCCAGGAGGGGCCTGAACAAAGAATCCAAGGAAGGGGAGCCTGAGGCTTCAGGAACCATTTTGACTTTATTTAATTGTTTGTCTCAGTTAATTGTAAAATCTTATTTTGCAGAGAGGCAATTTTCGACTCTGATGATGTTGGGAAGCCTCAGAATACCAATTGAAATAAACATTCCACTCATGTCTGGAAGGTTTTGGGTTACTGTAGTCCAATTCAATTTTAAGGAAACTAAGTTTGAGGATTTGAAAAGTTCCCCATAATGGCCAATGATATTCTAAATTGTCTTTGGTCAGGTTGGTCCATTTACTTAGAAATGCACATGAGGAAGGACTGTGGTTTTAAACATAAAATCAGTCAGGTGCAGTCCAGGAAGCAGACTGTAAAGTGATATTTTTGAGGTTAATCACCTAACCTCTACCTGCTAATAAAAAGGTCATCACAGCTAGAAAGTAGACACCATCTCTGGGATGATCTTGATGGGAAACTAGTAAAAGAGAAGACATTGATGGGGTCAATACTAGTCATTTGAAAAGTTCAGAGGAAGTCCCTACTGTGGGATTACAGAATTGGTTGGCTATTGCTGGGGTCAGTTAATGTATTGGAGAAAGAGAATAAAGCCTGAGGGTGTAAGAAAAGCTAAGTCTTTGCAAATAATATAGATATATAAGTTATGGAGATCTAATGGCACAGCATAGTGGTTGTAGACAAAAATACTGTATTATAAACTTCAAAATTGCTAAGAGACTAGATCTTAATTGTTCCCACCACAAAAAGGAAATGTGGTATAAGTGATAGAAATGTTAACTAATGTTATAGTGGTAATCCTTCTTCAATGTATAAAAATATCAAATCAACACATTGTATACCTTAAACTTACACAATGTTATATGCCAATTTTAATCTCAACTTAAAAAAAAAAGAGAGAGAGAGAGAAAAGCTAAGTCTGAAAGTAAGAGGGCCTCCTTGGCAATACATAAGGAGTCTCATCTCCTATGTGTTGCCAGAGGGCAGAAAAAAATGAATATAAGGTTAATAATTTAATTATAAGGGTAACAGAGCTCCAGAGGATGTGGAATTCTCAACTTCAGCAGCTGGCTATACTAAGATTGGGGCCATGATTAAGAAGAAATAAGACCCCAAGGAATGGCATGAGGAACTAGGTAACCTTAAATTCCCATATGTGAATCTTCTGGGTTGGCAGGAGTGCCCATTACTTCCTTTTAAAGCCTAGCATTTCCCTCTTGCTGCGAGATGTTACTGTGACCAATGCCTTGCAGGAAAACAAGTACTTCACTCATGATCTACCCTACTTCCACTTCAGGCCATTAACATAATAGCCGGATTAACTCACCTCATATTCTGGCTAAGGAAGTGCTGGGCCTGTTACCAGAGAAAAGGGACTATATTTCAAAGGAACCATAGGAACTAGCAAATATATACGGAAGGAGTTGGGAGGACATGCGTGGGCCTGGATTCTGAGGTGTGGGACCATGGGAAGCGGAATGCAAGTTATATGAGGAAAAGTCTGTTGATACGGGATTACCTCCCTGAAATATGGGTGAACACTCTGGTATGGACCTCAAGAAACCGTGCCTACACACTACTAGAATGACCTGGGATGTTTGGGGAAAACTGATGACTAACACTAAGATAAAAAAAAAAAAAAAGAGAGAGAGAGAGAGAAAAGCTTTGGTAAACAGTAAAAGAAAAGATCAAAATGTTAAGCAAAGGGGGTGGATATCCTAAGTAAGGTTTGTTCCCTGGATGCTGGGAGTGGTCTGTGGACACTATATCACAGCAGTAGGCACCATGCTGGAGAAAGATGCAATGACATCACACAGAAACTCAGTGTGGGTGTTCTCGGCAAGTCAGGGCTAAGAGGAGATGGTGCTGTTACAGGACTGCTGTCCCAAGTAGCAAAGGGGATGATCCCAGAATTTTAGAGGCTGTATGTTGCTGTTTAACTAAAGAAGCAAGGGAGTTGACGCTTAGCTATTGTAATACTGGGAAAATTAGATCGGTAAGATTACAATAGCAATTTCACATTTGGGAATATAGATTCAACACATTCTTCTGAGTGAGGTGGAAGGCTGCCAGCTCTTAGTGAGCCTAAGAGCAAGAAAGGACCCTGTAGCAGATCTAAGCCATTCAAATTATACCTATTAAAAATAGTTATTGGTGTGTTACTGAGTCCTGGAAGATAAAAAATTACCAGACTATGGGGCATCAAGTGAATATGAAGTTAGAACAGTCTGTGATGGCCTGGGTTCTGTCAATTCCACTAAGTCTGCTGCCCAATGTAAATCAATCTTAAGGTAGAAGTTGTATGCCAAGGATTAAAAATGAGAATGTTCCAAGTTCATAAAAAAGCTGCACAAGTAGGTAACCTAGAACCCAGTGTCATTAAGCATTATTGCACCAGTGGATTTCCCTCAGCTCACACATGTGGGCAGATAAGGGAGTGGGTGTCACTTATGACCAATGGATTGAGGAGTAAATAAGCCACCTTTGATTATGATATGGTTTGACTCAGTGATTGAAAACTGAAACTAGGAGTCTGCTGCACTAGAGTCTATCTGTGAGTGACCAGGAAACATAATGACTAGGGACAATGCACCCAGTGGCCAGATTGTTGGGTAATCTTCCTTGTTACCTGCTTTCTGTTAAAAGAGAAGTTTCCAGAGCTAAGGATATATTGCAGGTTCATGAATGGCTTGGCTGGTTGACTAGAGGCAAGTAGAAAGATTGTAACATTAGGGAAAAACTTTACTAGAGAAAAGGCCAGTATGGAGTACACATAAATGGACTTTACAAAATATCTTTGTATTATGTATTAATAAATATGTTATATGTTAATAAAGAACCATCATGGAAGAGGCACTAAGTAACCAATAAAACAGAATGACTCTACCACCCAACCTTCCTTACCAGTCTCCAGTACTTGCATGATGGCTGTTGGATTAGAGTGATCCTGGTAGCAGGGAAGTGGACTACACATAGACCCTATGATTTGGGTCCTCATCAACAAGCCTATCTAGTTATTGCTGTTGCTGAATATCTGACCTGCCCACAACAAAGACCAATGCTGGGCACTTCCCTCAAGGAAACTAATCAGCCAGTTGGGCCCTGTAAACCCTAGTGTTGTGCCTGGATTCACACACATTCCTGGTACAGGTTAGCCTTTCCTTGCTCTCAGGACCTGAGTAAGCACCATCAGTGTTCACAAAGTGTTTGATACTTCTCATCAGACAAAGAAATCCACTTTAGAGCAAAGGAAATGGATGCACAGTGGAGAGGTCCACTGTTCATATCAAACACTGTGTCACCCAGAAGCTGCTGGTTCAGTAGTGTGGAGCATGGTCTCTGAAGATGGAACTGAAGTGCTGACTTGGAGTTTGTACTGTGAGAATGGGGTGCCGTCCTCCAGGATGCATTGTACATCCTAAGTCAACAGCTATTATAAGAACCAATAGGTAGAACACTTGGGTCTGGGAAGCTGGTGGTAAAAGTAGGAGCAGCGTGCTTACCTTCACACTTAGCTACCTTCTTAGGGAACCCGTACTTTCCATGCCAACATTGTGAGTTTAGAGGTGCTCATTGTGAAAGAGAAATGACTTCACCCCAGGACAGAGCAGTTGTTTTAATGACTTTAGTTTATGAATGCTGCTTGGTTAGTTCAGACTCCATGTGCCAAGAAACCACGAGGCAAGAAAAAGAATTAGTCTCCCGTCTGGGGAAATTGACCACAATTATCAACAGGAGGTTGTCCTACTGTTAAAACTGGGGTATATGGAGGGAGATACTTGGCTCTTCAGGTGAACTTTTGGGGCATATCTTGGTATTTTTTGGCAGAAATTTGACAGTAAATGGACTATTGTATTTGCCATGCCCTGAAAAAGGTATGTACCCAGAAACTTAGACCATGAGAAAAGAGGTTCTTGATCATCCCTCCACAAAAACACTAGCCTAGGTTAAGAAAAATCTCAAATAAGGGGCAACTGATATTGTAGATAGATATCAGTTAAGGCCTCTGGTCAAGTGACAATGGTGGGGTGGGGAGATAGGGGTTTGTAGTTCATCCAATTAACTTTCCTAAAAGGTTTCTCAGGAAAGGAGACCAACTAGGGACTTCCCTGACATTCCAGTGGTTAAGACTCCATGCTTCCACTGCAGGGGGCATGGGTTTGATCCCTGGTAGGGGAACTATCACACATGCCTCAGGGCATGGCCAAACATAAATAAATAAATAAAGAGAAAAATTCTAAGGAAAAAATAAACAGTAAAATAAAAAGAAGAAAAAAGAAAAAGAAAAGAAAAGGAGACCAACTAGAATCTTGTGGAGTTGTCTGAATATTTTATTATTAAATAAAAATTGATATGAGTGGAGCAAGGGTTAGGCTGATGAAAACATTCACACTGATCCATTCTTAAAGGATTGAAGCATCCATTCCTCCAGCTGCTGGGTGTGTTGAAGGCTGAGAGCTCACAGCTAAATTACTTTCCAAGAAATGCTACCTCCATCAAGTTCATAGGCCCTCCCAGGGGACACCCTAATTCCAATGACTGGCTTTTACAGTGTTATAAGCAATGAGACCCCTGTCGGATTGCAGGATAACTCTGAAAGGCAAGCCTAGCTCTAGGGCTCTCAATCACACTGGTTGAGTCCTTTGTACAATTGTATTCCAGTTTCATTCCTTCCTCTGCATAATCTTTCTTCCTTCACTCCTCCAAAGATATTGATTCCAAGGACATTCCCATCCTACATAGAATAAAACTCCAGCATTGCTGCGGTAGGCAGCCCAATGTAAGAAACATGTCTATGAAATTAAAGTCACTAGATAAGTATGTCATGATGTAACGTATTTTCTTTTACTTGAAGCAAGTGAGCACAAACTTAGCTAACTCCAAGAGATGTATTTTAGATGGAGATTCTTATATTGGATGAGGGTTTGAATTACAAGACTTGTAAATAATCTTCAAATCATGAATTGCTTTTCAGCGTGTGTTGAAATAAGAATGACATCTTCCTACAGGTTGAGAATATTCCCTCTTTTTCCCATCATTAAGCTTAAATCTACAAATCAAATAAATTGATATGTTAGCACCCCAAAAGTTAAAGAATTAGGTAATTTATAATCACATGGATTTTTAGGAAAAAAATTATTAGCATTTAAAATAGAGATTTATATATTTTTAAAAATCCCTCTCTCTTCATATTGGTGCTATTATCAGCACTTTTCCTTCCTAGAATGGTCAAACTTCTATAAATATGGTTAACTGCTTGACTAAGAAAATAAACTTTGACGATGGTAATTTAAACTTCAGTTTACTTGATAGGGGAATTAATGAAAGGAAGTGAATCAGGACTTCACAGCTATGTGACCATTTGCTGACTCAAATCTACTCTGTTTTACTTGTTCTTTCCAACCAAATGTTTTTTGTTTCTCCCACATTGTGATAGACTTATGATTGAAAGTGCTATAATATATAACTCCAGATACATTCTTACTTAAAACAATTACTTTTATTTTTCTAGTACTTACAAAAACATTTGTTCTGGAAAAATCATTATCATGCCTTTAGTTCAAATCAATAAATATTCTAAAAATTTGCATTTTATGATTATCCTGAATACACATACTGGAAAAATATTGTGTTAAAATAAAATTCAAATTTACTACTTCCTCTTTAATCTTTTATTTTAGTTTGCCTTATTTTTTTTTTTTGGTTGACATTTTTATTGGAGTATAATTGCTTTACAGTGTTGTGTTAGTTTCTGCTGTATAACAAAGTGAATCAGCTATATGCATATGCATATCCCCATATCTCCTCCTTCTTTTCTCCCTCCCACCCTCCTTATCCTATTAGTTTACCTTATTTTATCCCAAATTAAACATGTACTTGCATTTTATATGCTATGTAAAGGATATATGGAGAAAAAAAACACAATAATGAAGGTATTATTTATTAAAAATTCATATTTGTCTACAACTGTTTTCTTTGAAGAATATATTTTATTAACATGGTAAGGATAAAACTTGAAAAGGGATTGGTTTTGCTATGGACTCTTATCATTACATTATGGTTACAAGTGAAGGAGTAAATTAAATTTCACATGCCTTTTGAGGTTATGATTTATGGAACATACTGGAGGAGAAAGCCTGGCTGCCCCTTCACTGGTTTCCATCAGAATGAGGAAATAGCCTCACTTGGCTAGAAATACTAGTCATCTTAGTATTCCCTTTTTTTCCAAAATAGAATTGTTCCCTTGCATTGTGATCCATTTTATCAGATGGTTTGAAAATACAGTCCCTGAGATTTCCTATACAAGAGTTTCAAAAAATTAGAAACTTAAAATTCCATAGTGTCTCCTGTGTTAGAAATACTACTATACTTCGGGACTCCCCCAGTTGTCCAGTGGTTAAGCCTCTGTGTTTCCACTGCAGGGGGATCTAAGATCCCTCATGCCCCACAGCACAGCCAATAATAATAATAATAATAATACTATATCTCATTTCAAATATGTCTCCTGCCTGGGCATAAAAAAACTCACTTTCAGCCTATTTGTACTTCTGTGGAATTGTGTGGCTAACCCAGGTCAATATTAAGTGAGCTTAAGTGGTATATGTCACAACCTCTTCGAGCCCAAGAAAAGTCTCCATGTGGTTCCAATCCTCTTCTTGGTGATGAAAAAGGACTCATGATTCAAAAGGTAGATCTCAAAATAGTGAAGCTTCTACCATAGTGAAGCCCTGAGTGACAGTGTGACCCTGAAAACTACACCAACTCACAGCTGAAATGGCATCAACATTCATCACATGGCACTACTAAGATTTGAGTGGTAATGGTAGCTTTACCCTAAACTAACCTATCCTGACCGCATACCTGCACTAAGAGATATCCATATATGAAATTAACATTGCAGATTGAGATGTCAATAACTAGCAATCAGTGTAATGAAATAGTACTTCAGAAATATTAACAGACTTTTCTTTTTATTTCCCATTTTGTTTTCCCTTTTTTCTCTCACCTTCATTTAACCATACATAATATTTGGGTCCCCTGCTTTTGAAGTGAGATGTGCCGAGATACAGTAATACGTGTTCTCTCTTTGAGTTTTCTTTTTTCTTTTCCTCATAGGCCATTATCTCTCAAAAGAAAGGAGTGGTGAGCATAAATAAATGTATTGGAAAAACAGGATTTGAGGAATGCAGGGTTTTCTTGAATTCCCTGAAACTGAATGGAGGGAGATGGAGCAGAAATAGTGAGTGTTAGGGTATGTTCTAGAAAAGTGCCTCTGTTCCTAATTCTCAGGCAGAGCCACAGGGAGCCTGCAGGAAACCAAAATGATAAAGTTATAGAGTAAGAATTAGTAGGGCCTATAGAGATTTCTCTACACAGAATATTAAAGGAAGAAAAGGATGTGTAGCAAGTTCCTATGAATGGCCTGAAATAGAAATAACATCCAAAAGATGTGGAAAGGACCAAAAGATATATTAATGTCTCATGATAAGCTGCCTAGATTTTGAGGAACAAACGTCATACAAGATATTGGATAGCTCTGGAATCATGTGTGGATTAATAAGTAAAGCCAGGAAAATAACAATTACCAAATTAGAACAGAGCATTCAATGTTCATAACTATTCCACACAATATTTCTGTAGATCAAACAACATAGAAATTTAAATGAGGAAAGCCTACAAGTTGGTACACAAGTTTAAATTTTTACTACCCTGGAGGACTAGGGGTTCAAAATATAAATTATATTAAAAACATTTAAAAGCACACTTATGATATACTACACTTGTGGGATGAGATCCCATCCCTGTTATAAGTAAAAAGAATAATAATCTAGACTTAAATCTTACTCTATGGTTTATTTATAACTTATTTATAGCTAAAGATATAAAGGTGTCCAAAGGCCAAAGTTAAAGGTGTCCAATTCTGTTGGCTTTCCAGCCAAACAAATATTCCCTATACCTGTATACTATGTTACAAGTCAAATGGCATAAATTCAAGATAAATAAAAGAATATCTCAGTCTAATCAGGGGTTAACAAAATAGTCAAGACCAAACAGTAAATATTTTAGACTTTATGGGCCATATAGTATCTTTTGCAACTACTATATTCTATTATTTCAGCATGAAAGCAGCCATAGGTAATTTCAAAATGAGTGAGTATGGCTGTGCTCCAATAAAACTCTATCCACAGACACAGGCAGTGGGCTGGTTTTGGCCTGTGGGAGATAGCTTCCCTACCCTTAGCCTGGACTAACTTTTTAATTCTATTAAGTTAAAATCAGGCTCAAAGCATAGATATGGATATTTTTTAAACTCTGTAGTCATGTTTTTCTTTATTTAAAAATATTTTAGCATATCTTCCTTTCATGTGTGTTTTGTAAAAAAGTGATTTGGCTTTATCTATTGACAAATGACTCCAAATAATCTCCAAATTTAGATGAAATGATTTTATATAATAATTAGGACACTGGAATGAGTGGAGACTGCATATGTTTTGAAGTGAATTGAAGATTGACAGACAACTTCTATAAATTATCAGAGAAAAACTTACAGAAAGAAAATATGTCACGTTGGGGTATATTTTGAAATATAATGAAATTTATGGCATTTTTTTGTTGTTATTTTAACCATGCATGTTTGTGCTTTTCCTTTTAATTAATTACTTAATTAATTAATTTATTGACTATGTTGGGTCTTCGTTGCTGCACGCAAGGTGATACTCTTTGTTGCAGTGCAGTGGCTTCTCTTTTTGCAAAGCACAGGCTCTAGGCATGCGGACTTCAGTAGTTGTAGCACGTGGGCTCAGTAGTTGTGGCTCACGGGCTCTGGAGCACAGGCTCAGTAGCTGTGGCACACAGGCTTAGTTGCTCTGCAGCATGTGGGATCTTCCCAGAACAGGGTTCAAACCCATGTCCCCTGCATTGGCAGGTGGATTCTTTACTCCTGCATCACCAGGAATGTCCCATGTGAGCTTTTTCATTACAGCAAGGCCGAGATGTTTGTCCTTCTTGAAACGCTGAAACTGGCCTGAATTTCAATACTTTTTACAAGTAAGAATCTACTGTGCAGAATCTATTTCTTTTGCACCCTTAACAGCATTCTTAATGAGCTGTTAATGAGCTGTCAATCTCTAATACATGCTGAAAACCTAGAATAGTCACTGAGGATTCTAGGAGCAGAAATATGTTACATCCCCAAAACATGATCAAATATAATTTTCCAAGATTTATAATTACTTTTAAGTTAGACTGACTTTTTATGTCATCTCTAAATTATTAGTAGTGTTTTTGAAGATCAGCTTATGATCTGAAGTATTTTTCATTGAACAATGTTACTCTTTCTAACATGAGTTATTATTATTTAAATTATTTTAAAATATTATTTATTAAGGAACTACTCTGTGCCAGCCAATGTATTCTCGGAAGTTATAATCTATTGGGGAATACTCTGAGATGTGTAATTATATTAACAGTAATAAATGATGCTACAGTTAGCACTTGGTGGGAGGCAGTAGGCAAGCCTGTCTTAAGGTAAACATTCTGATTTACCTTAGGAATCCTCAGAAAACTGTTGAAACAGTTCTAGTGGAATTTATTTTCTCTAATTTAGACTTGAAAATAAAACATAGATTATGTTTCTTTGTTTTTTATTTTGGTTTATTTTATTTTATTTGGGTAAGACCACTAAACATGAGATATACGTTCTTAAATTTTTTAAAGTATACAATACAGTTTTTAAACAATAGGCACATTGTTCTCCAGCGGATCTCTAGAACTTATTCATCTTGCATGATTAAAACTTTACATGACTATTGATTGGTAACTCTCCATTTCTTCCTCCCATGAGCTCCTGGCAACCATCATTGTACTCTGATTCTATGAGTTTGACTGTTTTAGATTCCTCAGGTAAGTAGAATCAGACAGTGTTTTGCTTTCTGTGACTGGCTTATTTTACTTAGCATAATGTCCTCCAGGTTTACCCATTTTGTCACATGTGGCAGGGTTTCCATTCTTTAAAGGTTGAATAGTATTCCATTGTATGTATATAACACATTTTCTTTATTATTCATCTGTCAGTGAACATTTAAGTTGTTTCCAAATCTTGGCTATTGTGAACAGTGCTGCAAAGAACATGGGAGTACAAATATCTCTTCAACATCTTGATTTCAATTTTTTAAAATAAATAGAGTGAAATTGCTAGATTATATGGTAGTTCTATTTTTAACTTTCTAAGGATCCTCCACTCTGTTTTCCATTAAGGCTAAACCATTTTGCATTCCCTCCAACAGTGCACAGGGTTTGAAATTTCTCCACATCCTTGCCACCACTTATCTTCTGTTTTTTGATAAGATCCATCCTGACAGGTGTGAGGTGATAACTCATTGTGGTTGTGATTTGTGCTTTCCTGATGATTAGTGGCATTGAGCATCTTTTCATTTATTGTTCAAATTTGTATGTTCTCTTTTAAGAAATGTCTATTGAACCTTTAGCACATATATTAATTTGATTATTAATTTTTTGACCATTGAACTGTAGGGATTCCTTATATATTTTGGAAATTAACCTCTTAGCTATATGGTTTGCAAATATTTTCTCTTATTTCATAGGTGGCTATTACACTCTGCTGGTTGTTTTCATTTTGCTTTTTGTTTTGTTGGTTTTTTTGCTTTGCAGATGCATTTTACTTTAATATAGTCTCACTTGTCTTTTTTTGCTTTTATTGCCTGTGCTTTTAGTATCATATTCATGAACTCATGACTTAGCCTTGGTAGGGTATATGTTTTGAGGAACTCATCCAACTTTTGGCGTGTCATTGTTTATAGTAGTCTCTTATGACTGTTGTATTTCTCTGGCGTCAGTTGTAATGTCTCTTCTTTCATTTCTGTTTATTCTTCTGTTATGTAGGCTAAATTGTCCCACTTCACCAAAACTAAGCTCTCCATAATATTCACTAACAAGTTTATATAGAGGATGGAAGGAAGAACATGGCAGTCAAGACAATAGTGTCTTTGAGGACCTAGTCATTCTTGAAATGGAGCTGTTCATCCCATTCTCTGCCTGACAGAGGTACCAAAATTGTGGTTTACTGAAATTCTGTTCCAATCCATACAGTCAGAACTGTAGAGCAAGAGGCTGGGGAGAAATTGCAGAATTTTCCAGTGAATGGGCTTACCAGTGAGTCCTATTATATTTCTACAGTGTAGGCCTGCATGTGTATAGGTAGATTTCCCTGTGCCATGAACCAAGAAGACATAAGATTAAACTGTCTTTCTAGTATCCCACCCCAGAAGTCCATCTTCTGTGAAAGAGAGAACTCAGGACATCTTGCCCTCACTCCAAACACATTGAATGCCCAGAGGAAACACAATGGGATATTTTAAAAGTACATGTAAACTGTACAGCAACAAAGGGAATTCCCACATTCTAGAAATAAAGAAGAAGATAGCATTATAGAGACAAAAGTGAAGCCACAAAGCTTTGAGGAATATTAAAATGGGCTATTTCCCTTGGGCAAGACTTTGTTTAATCTAATAAAAAGTTAGAATGCTGAGCCAAAAATTTCCTCTCCTGTTTGGAGCTGAAACTCCAGGGAAGGACAGAGAGTCTAAAATAATTTCAGGGACTTCCCTGGTGGTGCGGTTGTTAAAGGTCTGCCTGCCAAGGCAAGGAACAGGGGTTCAATCCCTGGGATGATCTCACATGCCATGGAGCTTCTGAAGCCTGGGCATCTGGAGCCCATGCTTCACAACAAGAGAAGCCACTGCAATGAGAAGACCGTGCACTGCAACAAAGACCAGCCCCCGCTCACGGCAAGAGAAAATCTAGAGAAAAGCCTGCGCACAGCAACAAAGATCAAACTCAGTCAAAACTTTAAAAAAATAATAATAATTACAAAAAAAATTACAATAATAATATGTTAAAACAAATTTTTTAATAAATAAATAAAATAATTTCAGCCCTTGGCCTAGTGACATGTCAAAGAAGTAGGCTACTCATGCTGGGTTATGTGTGTGGTAAAAAATGTTACTGGCAAGACATGAGAAACTCATAATTAGTAAAAGTATACAACATCACAATAGAGTTGTATTTCAAGCAAGGGAAACTCAAAACTTCCCCTAATTCTATAGCGTGTGAAGCTACACAAGTAGGTAACTCAGAGGACAAATAGAATCTCATAAGTTAGAAAGCCTTAGAAACACCATCTAAGTTAGAAGCACAGAAGGAAACAGACTCCATGTTTCAACAAGCTAGTTTCAAGCAGTAGATAAAACAAACACAAGATTTGACACACAAGAAACAGACACTATAATAACATGGGAGATACTTTAAAAGATATATATTAACATATTCAAAAAATTAAATTAAATTAAAATTAAATTAAAAATAGAGTTGATAAAGCAAGAATAGGGCATTTGAACAAGCATATGAATTTGAAAGGAACAAAGCAAATTCTTATTTAAGAACTCTCTAACAATTGAAATAAATATTAAGAATTGACTGGGTAACTTGTACACAGAGCTGAAAGGGAGAAATCATCCAAATGTGGCACAAGAGCTCACATGTGACCATCAGCAAGTTATTGAATCTATATTTTTTAGATTCCAGTGTGATTTTTAATGTAAAGTGCTTACACAGTTCTTGGCACATGTTAAGTGTACAATAATGAGTGCCATTATGTGTTATCATCAAATGTGTTTCAAAAGATAAAAAGATGGGTAGTGCAGGATAGAATGAGAAGATCCTGCATTAATCTATAATGAGCTCCATTAAGACATAATAGAAAAATGAGGGCCAGACAATGTTTAAAGTGATTACAGATGAAGTTCTTCAGAATGGATAATTTGAATCCTAAGATTGAAGAAACACTAAATTTAGACATATCATTGTGATGCTGCAAACGTAAAGGGGGAAAAAAACAATGCTATAAGGTAGAGAGATACTACATACAAAGGAATTACAATTAGAGTGCACATCAGATTTTTGAATGCCAAAGGACAGTGCAATACTTTAATTATGGAAAGAAAATAGAATTAAATTATACTCAATATGCACCAATTCTTGTCTCTCTGTTATGATTTCATCCTGGAGTTCTTAATCATCTGACCCTGCAACAGGATATGCTGTTGGCCCATTGGAGTGACAATCTTATGCTGACAGGTCCTAAGGTGCAGGGGCTAACAGACACGCTAGGTACCTGGGCAAGACACATGTTTACTGAAGCATGGGACCAAACCCTACAAAAATACAAAGGCTTGTTTACTCAATGACATTTCTGAGGGTCCAGTGCTCTGTTAAGATTACTCCTCCATAAAGTAAGGAAAAAAAAATACTTAGTGGATAGTTGGTATTTTTACCAGCTGGTATTTTTAATACGGACCAAAAGGTATAAAATGTCTCTAGACTACACGGCAAAGAATTGTGGGACTTGGCAACATGACATTAAGACCCAGGGAACCATTGCAGATAGGTGTGCCTTATAGACACTGTGGAATGTTCCAGCATAAAATGATGATAAAGTCTTCCTAGCATTTTGAGGAAGAAACCTCATGCACTTTTCAAAAATAACTAGTTTTAGCTGGGTACTCAAGTACATGTGCAAATATATCAATTACATTTTATTAATAATATTCAAATATGAAGCTGCATAGCATACAAAATATCTACACAAGTGTATTATGAAACTATATGTAATAATTATATACCTATATCTATTTCCAAATCTCATTTAATCATGCAGGAAGATAGTACTGAATTTTAAGGGGATGTTACATAACAGTATCATATATAGTATGATGTCAATTTATGAAGTACCTGGAACATATTAGCTATGCAATAATATTTACATTGATGAACAAAACAACAAAGTCTTTAAGTATTAAAACAATCAAAAGACGTTCTTTCTGAAACATCAATTTCCCTCACTGTGTCCCCTTAGTTTTCTTTTCCAAAGAACAAGTTTTGCTCTGTATGTTTATGTAATTTTTTTTCAATATAAGAGAGCATATTTCCTTGCTGTTTCCACCCACTGCAATCTGGTTTTCACTTCTATATTCCACTAAAATATTCTGGTAAAGATGTGAAATGATCTTTCAGCATCTACATCCAGGGAGCTCTGAGCAGTCTCATCACGAGTGCTGTCTGCCCCATTTCACTCTGTGGACGCCCCTCTGCTCCTGGGATCTCTCTCTATGGTTCCTTAGACAGCACCAAATGTCTGAGAGACCACCTCTGCTCCATCACTTACGCTTTTTCCCCTTCCTCCGCCTGCTCCTTTAACCTTGGGAACTTTCATCAGGTCTAACTCTCTGCTTTCCTCCCTCAAGGGTTTTATTGTTCTCTATAGCTACCATTTCAAACCCTGGGTAATTCCCAAATTACATCTCCACCAAGCTGTCTCTTGAAAAAGTTTCAATCATCTATTCATTTCATTATCTTGTTCCATCTTCCACATCCCCAATCTTCGTTAAGTACAACTTCCTCCCCAACAAGCAAATCAGAAGCAAAAGAGTCATCTCCCTCTTGCCTTCTCTCTGACAGCAAACAAAGCATTTTGATTTCACTTCATTTACATTGCTCTCTTCTGTCCCCTCCTCCTCTTTCCCACTGAATTTAACCCCCATCATTCTTCCTCTGGATTCTTGCTGCTACCTCTCCTTTGGAAGAGTTACCTTCCAGTCTACTATTACTACTCTGGAATTCACACTACAACTGCTAGTGCAGGAACACTGCAAATGCTAATCTAACCTTGACATTCTTTGATGTTATCTGAGAATGCTGCTACTGATTTTTTTTTTTTTTAATACTAAACATTTTTGACATTAGGAACATTTCTTTTTTTTTTTCCGGGTGAGCAGGCTCAGCGGCCATGGCTCCCACGCGGCATGTGGGATCCTCCCGGACCGGGACATGAACCTGTGTCCCCTGCACCGGCAGGCGGACTTTCAACCACTGAACCACGAGGGAAGCCCTAGGAACATTTCTGACTGTCTACTTTTAGAGATTTAACTTTGTGATGTTCTTTGTCCAAACTTCTTGCAGTATTCTTTATGCAGAATTATTTTTCACACTGCCCTGCCCTTTTATGCTAAACTTTCTGCTTGAAAAATGACTGTATCCTGCTTTCTTCTTTCTGTACTTTGTCATTTAAACTGTACTTTTCCTAAGTCACAGGAAACTACTTTTCTCATATTATTTTATTTGTGCTTATTTCTATTGCTGTTTGGGGTTGAGCGTTTCCTCATGATATTTACAAAGTATCTTAACTTCCCAGTAGAGGAATCCCTAAACCACTTACAGAATAAATTTTTAGACACTAGTCTCATCTGTAATATCTAGACTGGTTGATCTAAAGAAGTAGGCATGTTCTTTCTCTTGTCTCTTTACCAGTTTATTTTCATGATGTCAATCCTGGATTCAATTTTAAATTAGTGTTTCCCTTTTCCTCCTCAAATTTGTATTAGAAATTCTAACATCTGAAACCAGAAGATTATCACAATATCATTATATTATCTATAATGATAAGGATCAAATATTTTCCTCTTTGATATGAAAATACACATAAACACCCTAACACACACACACACACACACACACACACACACACACACCCCAAATAGAAAATATTTTTTAATTTTTTTAAATATACTTTTATTGGAGTATAACTGATTCACAATACTGTACTAGCCTCTGTCACACAAAAAAGTGTTATAACCTCACACTGGTCAGAGTGGCCATTATCAAAAAATCTAGAAACAATAAATGCTGGAAAGGGTGTGGTGAAAAGGGAACCCTCCTGCACTGTTGGTAGGAATGTAAATTGATACAGCCACTATGGAGAACAGTATGGAGGTTCCTTAAAAAACTTAAAATAGGACTACCATATGACCCAGCAATCCCACTACTGGGCATATGCCCTGAGAAAGAGAGACATGTACCACAATGTTCATTGCAGCACTATTTACAATAACCAGGACATGGAAGCAAGCTAAATGTCCATTGACAGATGTATGGATAAATGTCTTTATCCATTGATAGATGTATGGATGTGGCACACATCATTTTTTTTAAATGAAAGGAGAAAGTAATGTCATATGCTGTATCTGTTTTCTTAATTTATCAATGTTCCATATTAGAAATTCAAACAGGGTCTTTCCACTCCAGTCTATAAGTATAGACCCTAGAAAATATATTTTTTAAATCTTAAACTTTTTTTTGGGTGGGGGGTATGTGGACCTTTCACAGTTGTGGCCTCTCCCGCTGAGGAGCACAGGCTCTGGACGCTCAGGCTCAGCGGCCATGGCTCACGGGCCCAGCCGCTCCGCGGCATGTGGGATTTTCCTGGACCGGGGCACGAACCCGTGTCCCCTACATCAGCAGGCGGACTCTCAACCACTGTGCCACCAGGGAAGCCCTATAATCTTAAACTTTTTAGACACATACAAGATTTCTTGAAGATGGCTGAACACATCCTAAAATAAAATAATGGATTTTATTTTATTACCTTATGTCAAAAGGCTCTAGAAGCTGACAACTCAAAGTTCCATACTGTTCTCTACTGAACTTAACAAAAATTTCACAGAATGTCAAAAATATGTGGACACATTCAAAAACAAGATCAATCTGACCTCTTTTCTAAACATAAGCCAAAGTAAAGGACAGGGTGCCACCAGGAAATAATCCAGTAAGCTCCTCTCTCGGCTCACTGAGTGGCTTCTCACATTTACAAATGACACATTTAGTGCTTTTATTTCTTTCACTTTCTAGATAAAAATGATGAAGGCTGATCATCAAGTTGTCCCTGGGTCCTGAGAGCACCCAATCCAGAGCACACCCCATCTTCCCAAAAGCCCTCTCTCGAATCACCCAGGACAATCTCAGACACCACACAACAAGGTTCCAAATAGGGTGTGGCGTTCCCGATGAAGCAATTGCTAAATCCCATTTTATTAGGTTATAGGTGTGTTCTTGGGGATTTTGTTCTCGGGTATTTTTCAATTATATGCATTAAGCAGTAATGAATATGAAGTGTTGTCTGATATAATGATCCAGTTACTGTAAAGTAACAATTTAATGAGAAATTCCAGCCACTTCAATGGCAGCAATTAGTAGTCCATTAGAATCACCCAGAAATTGTAATTTGGTGCTGGCTGAGGCTCGTTTATGTCACGGTTCAACAATTTATCAGGTGATATTGATATACAGAAAATCTTGAGTAACTCTGGTTTAAGAGGATGCTTCTACTATAATTTAAGTCATTCTCCTGCAAGATTTGCACTCCAGCTCTATACCCGCAATGGCTTTTTGTGCTGGGATGCAAGGTTCTTGTTGTCTGGCTTCTTCACTAAAGGCAGAGTTCTCTGCCTACACAATTTGCTGCAATTCCCTTAAAAGGAGTCTTTATGGACTGAGTCTCTATCAGATGGTTTCTGTTGAAGGCTTGGCTTCCTTTCAATATTTTCTTTGAAATTCTGAATACCAACTGTAATAGAATTACAGAACTGTCTCTTCATCTTAATCAATCTGTCTTTACATTGTTGGCTGCAGTATTGCTGCTGCCTCGGCATTCTCCATGCCCCTGAGACGTAGGATGAGCAATTTTACTCCAATTTGTGTGAAGAATATTTTCCTGAAAATATTTCTCTTCCTGTTTGGGCCCATTTAACTCTCCTATGTTCAGCCATCAAACATCTCCCAGAACCAGCAACTCAAAGGCCTTGCAGTTTAATGATCTGGCGCCTGATGAATTTTACTCTCGGGATGTTTTTCAGTTTACCATTACTGGGTGACTTACAGCAGCTTCAGATTTTTGGCTTTCATGAACAGGTATAATTGCAGGGAAAAAATAAGGAACCTACACCTTACTTCCTTTTTAAAAATAATTGTTTTTCATTAAAAATATACTCTATTTTATTTTGATCTTCTCTTTCTCTGCCCCATCCCAATTTGTACCTATTTTACCATAAACTAATATTGACTAGTGTTTAGAACTTTCATATATATTTGATACTAAAATAGTCAACTTTCAATTAAAAAAATAAACATGCATATGGAAAACAGGATCATTAACTGAACTTTTTATTATTCAGTTGATTGTACCAGCATAATTTTAATAGTCACAGGTAAGAAACACAAATCATATTTAAATATCAAACGTATTTTAAACCAAAAATATTTATAGGGTAACATTAAACCTACCATATGTTTGAATCTCTAAATTAAGAGTGTGTTTTACTTTAAAGAATCAATTAATCCTTTTTCTATGGTTATCCTTTGATTCCAATGTCCTCAGAGGTTTCAAATAGAAAGTCAGTAATTCCAATAATAGTTTGATATTTTTACCCAACAGATAGAATAAAAGTAGATCTTTGGAAGTATATTTGTTGAAGTAAAACATCCAATATTATTGTGAATGCTACGTAAGTCCAGTTTAAAACTCAGAGATAATGCAAAAAAAATTATGGTGGAACATCTTGAAAAAATAATACTCTTACTAAATTAAAGAAGTGTGCTCAAAATTTGCAAACTGGAATTTTTAAAATTTTAAGCATTAAAATTTATCCATATAAAAGCAAGGATCAATTAAAATTAGAAGTTGGGAGTTCTAATGGTATACAAAGTTTAATTTAATTTAATTTAATTTATTTATTTATTTATTTTTTCAGTACGCGGGCCTCTCACTGTTGTGGCCTCTCCCGCTGCAGAGCACAGGCTCAGCGGCCATGGCTCAAGGGCCTAGCCACTCTGCAGCATGTGAGATATTCCCGGACCAGGGCACGAACCCGTGTCCCCTGCATCGGCAGGCGGACTCTCAACCACTGCGCCACCAGGGAAGCCCCAAAGTTTAATTTTGAAATTCAATATTTCAAGTATTTCAACCTATAAGATTTTTTATGAATGTTCTGTTTTAATTGGATAAATATATATTTAACACTGATGAATCAAAAATTTAAAAGTTCTATAACTTTGACAATCAAATTGGCAAGACATTCAGTAACTCTGAAGAGGTAACTTATAATTTTGACTTGTAAAAGAATTTTTTGAAAAAGGGTACTCTGAATGGAGGCAAAAAGATGAAAACTTACCTGTGAAAATATTTTGGCTGAACAACTTACATGTTTCAATACAAAAATAAGTAGATTTATGTTTTTATTTATATCTTTATTTACATGTTTTATTACATGTTTATTTGTTATTAACATGTTTCAATATGAAAAATAACTAGATTTGAGAATAATTTCCATTTAGCAGAACTTCTTCTGAGCTTACCAGGCATTGACAGCTCTAGAAAGAGTGGTTTCTCAGTTCAAAACCTTATGGACTTCAGCAAAATTTTATATGAAGAAAAGAATTATTTAGAACAAGTTTTAACTTCATTTTAACTATAACATGCAACTGAAAAGAAAATTGTTGTTCATTTTTTCTCAATTAAAACCATTGCTATTAAGACTGTATTGGGAAAACATCCTCAGAAAATACTATTGAATGTATATTAAAGTTTGTTTTACTAAATTTTAAAGTATACAAATATATCAATATATCAAGAATAATTTGTTTATGCTATTTAAAGTGTTTACCTAATAATTTGTTCCATTTTGCTTTAATGTACATGAATATGGAATTTTTTAAATAATCATTTTATGTTTTTAGTTTATGAGGGAAGTATGTTATATGTATGCTATGAATAATGGTAAACAAGTTTATTGGTCAATACCATATTTTAAAAGCTTTATATGAATTCAACTTTTTGGGTGTCCCCTTACACTATTAAAGCTGTCACTGTTCAGAAATAATTTATGTGATCACACGTCTTAGGATCTGAAATTTTATGGGCAACCTAGAATCCAAGCTTGCTGCATTGTTGGTGAGGACTGTTTACTTCCAGTTCATTCTTTTTTTTTTTTTTTTTTTTTTTTTTTTTTTTTTTTGCGGTACGCAGGCCTCTCACTGTTGTGGCCTCTCCCGTTGTGGAGCACAGGCTCCGGACACGCAGGCTCAGCGACCATGGCTCACGGGCCCAGCCGCTCCGTGGCACTTGGGATCCTCCCGGACCGGGGCATGAACCTGTGTCCCCTGCATCGGCAGGCGGACTCTCAACCACTGCGCCACCAGGGAAGCCCTTCCAGTTCATATTTACTGAATCAAATTTCCAACCCCAAATGGCACTACTTGAACAAAGGCCTGGGACCCAGCTTCTATTCATCTGCTTTCAGAGGTGTCATCTTGCTTCATTCTCATATTTTCTTAGATTTCGGTGTTCTTAGATTTCACTATCTTTTTAGCTTCTTGATGCTTTTCAAAAGATATATTTTAACATATGTTCATACATATTTTTTTCTTTTTTCTTTCAAGGAAATATTTGGTTTGAAGTTCTTAGTCTGCCTTTATGAGATATTTGGCATTGAACTGGAAACCAAACCTATTAAAACTACACACATACTACCAAAACTCTTTCTGTAATTTGAGTAATACTGTTGCATAATTTAAATCAAGACTCAGATCATTTGACTCTTGCTTCAAAATATTATTTTTAGTCACCACCACTTTTAAGTTTAATTGGGTGTTCCTTAGGAGAGTATAGTAATCAAATATTAATTCTTACTTTCATTTGATTCTACATAAATCTATGTAAATATTAAATGAATTAATATTCTTGAAGGTTGAGGAAATAGGTTGAAGTGGCATATGATTTTTCTTATCAAAATATAATGCTTGTATGGAGAAATAGTTCTTTTTATTTATACATTTTTTACAAATTAACCCAATTTAATCTAAATCACCTGTTGGCAAAATAAAACAAAATATCATCGTGTGGCCATGTAGAACCCTGCAAAATGACTAACATACCAAAATAATATATATGTAATTTAGGAACATCCTATTAATTTCAAATATGCTGCTCTTCTTACCTATTCAGATTTGTTTTAATGAAGTAATCTATAATGACAAAATCTTTTTAAAAACAGTTAAGTACTAGAGACTACAAAAAACTTGCTTAGCTATGTTTTTATTTTCTCTAAATAAATTAATTTAACATTTACCGAACAAAAATTGTACATGATGTAACATGTTCTTCCCCAAGTTCTGTGGTCTGATAAGCCTAGAACACTCTTTGCTTAAAGGTAGTTAAATATATTTGTGTTGTGAAATTGTTTAAAACCTTCAATATGACCACACACTGTACTAATCTCCAAAGGGAGAAATAGAGTAGGCACATGTACACAAATTTATTTAATCACAATCAAAAATGTTTCTGTCTTTTCTGGTATAAGAATTGTTCATTTTATTCCCTATTTAGAATATCTGGGAACTTCCCTGGTGGCACAGTGGTTAAGAATATGCCTGCCAGTGCAGAAGACACGGGTTCAAGCCCTGGTCCAGGAAGATCCCACATGCGGCAGAGCAACTTAGCCCATGCACTACAACTGCTGAGCCTGAGCTCTAGAGCTCGCGAGCCACAACTACTGAAGCCCACATGCCTAGAGCCTGTGCTCCACAACAAGAGATGCCACCATAATGAGAAGCCCCCGCACCACAACGAAGAGTAGCCCCCACTGGCCACAGCTAGAGAAAGCCCATGGGCAACAACGAAAACCCAACAAAGCCAAAAAAAAAAAAAAAAAAAAAAAAGGAGGGAATATCTGGAATGCAGTAAATAATTGTGAGACTTGGAGAGAAGCTAGAATTTGACCCATATTAAATAGAGTAATGGATCAATAGAAACAAACTCAGAGATAGTCCAGATGTTGAAATTGAAATGATCAGACAAGGACTATGAAATATTTATCAAAATATTTAAATGATTTAGTTCATAAAATGTAAGTATGCATAATTAGATGTGAAATTTTAGTGGAGAGATGAAAACTATGTAAACATTGACTTTGAAGAGATTGCAATGGAAACTATTCAAACTAAAACCTAAACAGAAATAAGTACCAAAAAAAAAAAAAAAACGACTTCTAGGAACTCTGGATATAACATATGTTTAATTGTAATCCTAGAATTAAAGAAGTGTGTGACAGGAGAGAAGAAACTTATGAAAATATAATGCCAAGGGTTGTCTAAAATGGATGAAAGACAGAAACTGACAGGTTAGAAAAGCTCAGAGAAATCTAAATAAAATAAATATAAAGAAAACGACCCCTAAGCATATCGAGTAAAATTGTTGAAATCAAAGAAAATGAGAAAAAAAAAACAACAAATAAAACATATTACATACAGAGGAACAATGACTCCCAAAAGATAGTGGCATATTATTAAAGAAAAAAATAACAACCTAGAATTAAATAGGGAGGAAAAATTAAGTTCAAAATATATGCAAAATAAAGATCTTTTCACATGGACAAAGGTGAGAGAATTTACCTTTAGACCACCCGTCCTACAAGAAATGTTAAAAGAAAAGAAAGATTTAAGTGGAAGCAAAATCATACCAGATGGAATTCCATATCTACAGGGAGAAATGAAGAACACCAGAAAGAATAAATATGTGGCCATAAGTAAAGTAAATAAATTTATCATTATATAGTTTCTCTCTTTGAAAGAATTAAGACACAGAGTCACACACTGCACTATTCCATTTGTATGAAGTATACAGTATAGACAGAACACATATTGCTCATCACTAGGATCTAGGGGAAGGGAATGAATGGGGAGAAATAGCTTTTAATGAGTAAGAAATTTTACTTTGGAGTGACAGAAATATTTTAGAACAAGATAGAAACGATTTCTACAACATTGTGAATGTAATTGGTGTCACTGTACATTTAAAAATTGTTAAAATGGAAAATCTTGTTTTACATATACAGAGAGAGATAGATAGATTGGAACACAATAAAAAGAAAAAAAATACATTTTAAGTAAAAAGAAAAATAGTTGAATATAAAAGTTTGGGAAAGAATGTATCATGAAAACACTAAATATAAGAAAGAGTTTATGGCTCTATTAATAACAAAAATATAGAGTTTAAGACAAAGAGTATTACCAGAGATAAAGAAAGGCATTTCGCATGAATCAAAGGGTAAGTCATCAAGGAGATAATATAATTCTAGATGCAGATGTACATAATAACAAATCTTTAACATACATAGCACAAAAATAGAACTAAAATGTGAAATTGACAGATATACAAACTATCTGGCTCTCTTAATGCTACTATCTTAGAAGTTGATAAAATAAGTAAAACAAATCTTTAAGGATATAGAATATTCGGACAGTATATTAAGCAAAATACTACAATAATAATGATGGAATACATATTATTTTCAATTGCACACAGATGCACAAATAAAGTTCAAAGATTGGATCATAAAACTAGTATCAATGAATTCTAAGGCCCAAATCCTATAGTATGTTTTCTTACCACAATAATTTAATGTAGTAATCTAAGAAAATAATAAATTATAAAAGAATATTTGTAAGCTATGCAATTCATCTTTTCTTTTAATTATCAATAGATGATACAAAAATTAAAAGAGAAATTTAAAAATAGTTTGCATTGAATGGAAATAAAAACAAAACATAAAAGTTTATTTGCTTTCATACTGTTATTTATGGGATATTTTTAAGATGAAACACCTACATTAGAAAACAAGAAATATGAAAAATCAATGTTCTAAGCTTCAACCTTAAGAAAGAGAAAATTATAATCAAATTAAGTGTAAGTAAATAGAAAAAATTAGTAAATATAAAACCTGAAATTGATAATATAAAAATAAATAATTAGAAGAGAAAAATCAACAGTCAAAACCTCTTCTTTGAGAGGATTAATAAAATTGATAAGGCCTAGCAAGGCTAATCAAGGGGAAGAATAAATAAATATTAATTTTTAAATCAGAAATTTTAAAATTGTGGACATCACTACAAACCTTACAAGTTGCTAGAGGTATGAGTGTATTAAGAACACATTTATGTCAATAATTATGCAAGTAAAATAAAATTGGCACATTTTTTAAAAGCACAACCTATACAATAAAGAATTTATTCCCCACGAAGAAAACTAGACACAAATGATTTCACCAGTTATCAAATATTTAAAGAAAAATGATAGTAATTTTGATGGGTAATTTTACGTGTCAATTTGACTGGCTGTGCGGTGCCCAAATTAAACATTATTTCTGAGTGTGTCTGTGAGGGTATTTCTAGTTGAGATTAGTACTTGGATTGGTGGACTCAGTAAAGTACATGGCTCTCCCCACTGTGGTTGGACATCATTCAGTCCACTAAGACCCTGAATGAAACAAAGACAAAGGAAGGAGGAATTTGCCCCTTTTCCTGCCATACTGTTTGAGCTGGGACATTTCATCTCAACTTCTTAGACATTCAGACTGGGATTTACACCATCAGCTCCCCTGGTTCTCAGAAATTCAGACTCAGACTGTATTATGCCACTGGCTTTCCTGGATCTCAGCTTGCAGATGGCAGATCTGGAAATTCTCAGCCTCTTTAATCATGTGGGCCAGCTCTTTATAATAATAGATCTCACTAAAGATGATAGATAGATAGATAGATAGATAATAGATAGATAGTCAGATGATAGGTAGATAGATAGATAGATAGATAGGGTCAAAGAAGTACCACTCAAACCTCATTGAAATATTTTACACCCACCAGAGTGATTTTAAATAATGGAGTTAGAAAAGCAAAATAAAACAAACAAACAAACAAACAAAAACCACAGACACATGAAAATCCAAAATACTAACTCATAAAATATAGCAAGAACAATCCTGGGAAACATTTTACATAGAATACCGGGATAAATATATTAGTGCAAAATAATTTCTTTTGGTTACATAGTGGGTAAACATACAAATATGAAAAAATAGTCACACAAGCCATTCTATACAGTAGTTATACATGACTTCTTATTCTTCAGAGGCCACTAAAATATTTAAAGTGTATCTTTAAACCTAGATCGTCTACTGGAAGGTGAGAATTTCCAATTAAAAAAGAATAAAGAAGGTGGAAGGACTAGGTTCTCTAACAAATCTTCAGAGGGTTTTGCACAGCAGAAGGGGAGAGGAAGAGTAATTCTGTGAGTCATTGTAATTCCAAGTATCGCTCTTTTAAACTTAGGAGAGAGGATGGAATATAATTTAACAAGCACAGAGCTGTCATTCAAAATGTCAATTAAATTGAAATATGTAAAGAATTTATCTCATTCATGTCA
The DNA here is from genome assembly GCF_949987515.2 of Delphinus delphis. Lineage (NCBI taxonomy): Eukaryota > Metazoa > Chordata > Mammalia > Artiodactyla > Delphinidae > Delphinus > Delphinus delphis. The sequence goes on along the minus strand of NC_082696.1, from coordinate 84,580,855 downwards.
AGTCACATATTCATGCGTCGGGACAATAGGTTTATAGATTAATGCTTGATTTATATAGTCTACAGAGGTTATTAACGGGTAAAGAGACAATCAAAATGGACCAACACCATTTAGAGATAAGGCAAATGAAAAACTGAGTGAGAAGGAACTCTCTCCTAGATTTCTTGATCCCCAGTGATGTTGATTTTTGTTTTTCAAAGATAACTATAAAAACACAGAGTGATTCCTTCCTGATCTGAGCTAATGTCTTAATAAAAATCATTTAATAAATACAGCATATTATTATTGCTAATATTTGTAGAGCAGTGGTGACAGTTACAATGGTATTAGAAGCAGTAACTCAGGTTAGTGGCTGATTCAAACAGGCTAAAAGTAAATAAAGCGCATGGTATGGCTGTACCCCTAGTCTTTCTGCTAGGTAGAAGATAATTGCACACCATAAACATGCAGACACTTGGAAGACAGATATATAGAAATTCATTTTTAATTGTTACTTTAAAATATTCTATGAAATTTGCAATTAAATGATGCTAAAACGGTGACAGTCATGACTTTTCTTTTTCTTTTCTCTTATATTCCCTTTCCCCTTTTCCTATGCCCCCAATTTTTTCTCTATTCTTAACTTTCACTCTACTTTTCTTTTGTAATATTTTAAAACTTTGTTCCTGTTTACTTCTTAAAATTTTTTGTCTTTATTTTCAAATTTTGTTTATTGGTCACTGTCCCTAAAATTTTAAGCATTTCATTCAGAGGAACCAGTTTCAATTATGAACATGCAGCCTAGAGGAGAAAATATTCAAATACAATGAATAACCAAGATTTGACAAGGTTTGAGATTCTGAGTCTCCGAAGGTCATACTTCTGCAGAAGGAACAAGTACAAAATCAAATACTGGTGAAACCAATCATTTTACCCTAGTTAGGAAGACAATGTAACTAATCATTATTTTGAAGTGCAGTTGAGCATGATGTCCCTCCAATAAGCATGGTTTTATTACAAATCTTAGCTCTACTATTTTGTAGAGGTTTGGGTTCAGAGAGTTTTCTTAATTGCTCAGAGCTTGAAAAATATTATAATAATTATTGAACTGGGAAATGATATTCCCCTATTGACCTCATAAGATTGTTTTTGTAAGGGTAAGGAAAAATAGTACATAGGAAAGTAGTTTGTAATCTGTAAAGCACTCTACCAGTGTAAAAGAATAAGATAAAGAGAAATAAAACTGTATTAAGTTTTTTGGTGCTCTCCACATACGTTCCCAGAAAAATACAGAGTAATATACTACACAAACTGCCATATACATCACTGGGCTTATAAATTTTAAAGCTAAGTCAATTCTATGTTCAGTAAAAGGTGGAGTTTTGAATTAGAGAATGGCATTCTCTTGGGTTTTGGTTTATTTAACATGAAGTGTTCACTTACCATAATTGAATTTATTTTAAATTTGAGAATCTATCTTTTTGGCTGCACATTGAGCCTTACTTCAGATATTTTGAAAATCCAAATTATATGTATATACACATGTGCGTGCACACACACACACACACACACACACACACGCACATGCTGCACAATTGACCCAATATGATCTTAATAATTAAACTAGACATATAAATGGTGTATATAATACTTGGGTGCACTGGAAGAAATTCAGTATTAGTACATAGTTTTCTCTTTTCTGTCCAGTAGTAGTAGTGGGTTATAAAAAGGCATTCATTTTGTGTTATTCAGTCTTTTACACATTTGCAAGGTTGTAAAATATTCTGTGTGTTGAAACAGAATTTTTCTCTTTTAGATGAGAGTTGATGTGTTCATGTATTGAAATCATGAACTTTAATGTGCAAATTCTCTGTATCATAAACAATTGAGGTATATGATCACTTCGGAATTGTGACTAAGGGATATATAAATATTGTTATTAGTTTTTCAAGTTTTAGCTTTTTCCGTTTTGGCTGAACCCTTTCTGTGCAGGTGAAGGGGACTGACCACTGTTCTCTAGGAGGACATCCGGTTTCAATCTTCACTTTTCCTTCCCACCGGTTCCTCTCATTATCCTTTACAGTGACTTACTCTCTCCTTAGAACATGCAATCAATGAAGGCCTCTTTATTCACAAGAATAATATGATGCAACGCTAGGCAATCACACGTCTTGAAGGAAAGGCAACTTCACAGTTTTTTAAAAAATCAAAAATGTGAAAAATTTCAAGACTAACCCTTATCTCTAATATGTTTAATACAGGAAACTTTATTATGGCCAGATCCTGAACATCCTTGATTTACACCATGAGAAAGTTCTACCCTCCTCGTCCATGCTATTAACACTGATAGGGATAATAATTATAGTATTATTAGGATGCTCAATACTGCATATGTTTCAGACCAGAGTAATTTTCTTTTAAATCCACTCATCTATGTATGTATGTATAATAGCTTTCTTCCAAGGAATTCAAAGTCCCACACTTAACTCTCTCACTGATTATCAAAATGAGCCTTTAAAAATAGATCATGCTTATGGGCTTCCCTGGTGGCGCAGTGGTTGAGAGTCCGCCTGCCGATGCAGGGGACATGGGTTCGTGCCCCGGTCCGGAAAGATCCCACATGCCGCAGAGTGGCTGGGCCCGTGAGCCATGGCCGCTGAGCCTGCACTCCGCAACGGGAGAGGCCACAACAGTGAGAGGTCCATGTACCACAAAAAAAAAAAAAAAAAAAAAAAAAAAAAAAAATAGATCATGCTTAGAAGTGAAAATAAAAACAATAGGAAGTATTTACACATCAGCTAAGTGAAATGTATTGTTTTAACATGCTGGCGGCTACAGCCACCATATTGCCTTTCTGTAGTAGGAATAAGAGAAGAATAATTACAGTGTACTTGTCTTCTAATCTGTTTTTGGTGATGTTTGCATTGCTACACAATTAAATATTTGGAAGTGGCACACTAAATGTAAAGTGACTATTAAATAAAGAATAGCACATCACTAGGAATCTCTGCAAGATTAAAAATAGTATTTGGGTATTTGAACATAGGTAATCAGTTTGGTGATTGCCTCTCTTCCTTCTGCCAATTTCATATTATATAATATAAAGCCATTGTGATATAAAACCAGTAAAATTTCAGAAAAATAAGAATTTTAACAGTTTTTAAATTCTTCAATATATAAGTGGTCAGGAGTCTTTAGAGAACTGATCAAGGACAGAGTTTGTGGCAGAGTCTTATCTGATATGGAGATTTTAATTTTTTTTCAGTATACATTCAATAAGAAATAGATTAAGCAAGTGAACTTCCAGAGGCTTTTTTTTTTTTTTTTTTTTTTTTTTTTTTTGCGGTACGCGGGCCTCTCACTGTTGTGGCCTCTCCCGTTGCGGAGCACAGGCTCCAGACGCAAAGGCACAGCGGCCATGGCTCACAGGCTTAGCCGCTCCGTGGCATGTGGGACCTTCCCGGACCAGGGCACGAACCCGTGTCCCATGCATCGGCAGGCGGACTCTCAACCATTGCGCCACCGGGGAAGCCCCAGAGTCTTTAATATAGAACTGAAATAAGTTCCTGACTCCCCTTCAGATACTTTTGTGGTCAGTGGAGTCTCCCTTGATAATATATCTAGATATTGGCTGATATCTGCCAGGAGAGTAGTTAAACTCTTGGAGTAGCTTCTCTGTGGGTCTATGATTTTTAAGTTACTGTGTAATGGAGTGTATTACCATTTACCATATGATGAGATAGCCTGTCTGCCAGCCAGGGAGCTATTTAAAGTTATATATAGGTCAAATGAGCCAAGAAGAGCAAAGGAAGATCAAGAATACTGAATATTTCAAGAACCGAAAGTTCAAAATATTTTAGGTACCAGGTGATTTCTTCCAATGCTTGTTTTTAATCTATTGATTAAATTGATTGTGAATCACTTAATGCATTAAGAAAAATGTATTTAAAGGGCATGCATTCTCCCTCTTGAATCAACCATATGGTGTACAGATCTTATTTCTACAAATGGTTTTATATATTACTAGTCCTACTTACTAATGAAAGGTGCCTTAGTAGTTCCAATTTCCGATTCTGGAATCAAATTATGTTTTCATATCATTAAGAATCACGAATTCTGAGTTATTTTTCATAACCAGTTACTATTCAGTTGCCAGTTACTATTTAAAGATGCTAAATAAATTATGTTAAATTATGAAAAGAACATATTTCATCTGTCTTTCCAAAGGCACCTTTACTATTAGGAGCTCTGTACTAACTTGCAAAATATAATAATGTTTGATACAGAAGGAATTGAAGGATTTAAAACGGGAAATACTTTACTTTCTTATTCTACAGTTAAGTAGTCTGAAAATGAGGAAAAGGAAATTACATTTTAAAATTATTTAAATAACTCTAACTTTAGACCAGATGAACACTGGTATTTAAGATATTATGAATATATCTCTAATTAGAGATTCTCCATTTACCTTGCAATAATTTTTCAAAGACAAATATTATTAAATGTTCCTTTCACATTCAGTTATACAACTCATTTTATTGTTAATCATTCTATTAAAATAATTTTGAATGAATGTTTAATAGGAGAAAAGCTAGTAAATATTTAAAATGAGAAAACTATTAAAAGAAACCTTCACATAAGAAAGGTATAGAATACTTAGCAAATGTTAAGCAAAATCTGTTGCTCTAAGTATAAGACCCCTTCCCTACAAAGAATGGCAAATCCTGCATTAGGGGCATGTCATTCTTGTATCCAGCATTCTGAAGACCAGTTTTTTTTTTTTTTTTTTTTTTTTGCGGTACGCGGGCCTCTCACTGCTGTGGCCTCTCCCGTTGCGGAGCACAGGCTCCGGACGCACAGGCTCAGCGGCCATGGCTCACAGGCCCAGCCGCTCCACGGCATGTGGGATCTTCCCGGACCGGGGCACGAACCCGTGTCCCCTGCATCGGCAGGCGGACTCTCAACCACTGCACCGCCAGGGAAGCCCTGAAGACCAGTTTTAAACCAGCTGTTTACTCTTTTAGTTTCCATTTTTTGCTACTATCTCCACTTATAAGTAAAATGCTTTCAAATTATTAATAGAAACATAATAAAGCCTTCAGAAAATCACACAACTCAAGTTCTTATCATATCTACAAAGACCACCTCTCTACTAACCCTTAAGTTTCCGTCACATATTCTATAAAATCATGTTTTATACAAGCTTTGGTCACTAGAGGAGAACAAGTCTGATTTCAAATCTTATATCATATTTGATAGTTGAATATTTATAATAGCACCTAATTGGAAACTATCCATTGTTAAAGGATCTAAATTAACTATGGTTACTTTATAATATTGGATATGATGTAGCTTTTTAATAAAACGAGTGATATTGGTAACTTAGAAGGCTCATATTTGTAAAGCCATATAGCACTCTGCCAGGTAGTATAGTGGGAAAGAATAATGGGAGCATGTGTGTAATATATATATTAAATATATATGTATAATATTTATGTATGCATAGTTATATATAGATATGCATGTATACTATAACACTATACTATAATATGGTTAATAAACCTCAAAGAATAGTGTAGACAGATTTTAAATCAGCAGCAGAACTTGTATCTGGAGAATGGTATAGGGGAACATTACTCACATCTCTCATAGTTGATTTTTAAATATGGATATTTTGTGTATTGAACACTTACTATAAATGAAAAATATACATAAATGAAGTGATAGTAATATTCAATTTAAAGTCATTTGTTTGCATAAATAGTATGCAACTATTTAATCTGCTGTGCCTTCATTTTTTAAAGTGTTAAAATATATGGTAGTAATTATAATTAAATAGAAAAATGAAAATATAAACAAATCTATAGGTTATGATATCAGGGAATTGTTTAAGGATGTCACTTTGAGTTGAAAGTCTCAGACTGTGTAAGAAAGATATGTAAATAATATTGGTTGGTGGATTTCAGGTAATTGGGACAGACTAAAACAAGCCATGAAGTGAGGACAAGCAGAAAAAAAATTGAGATTTGTTTTTGAATGCTTTACTTAAAATATGTTGTTGAACAAGTCATCTGACCTCTCAAACCTCTGTTTTCCCTTTGAAAAACAAGTATAAAACTGCTTATCTTGAAGGGATAGTGCAGGATTGAAGACTGTAGTATATGAGCAAAGGATTTGTAAAGTATAAATCCCCAAATATATGTGAGTTATTTTTTATTGTTGTTAAGAAATATATATATAATATATAGAATATATTATATATATATTATATATATATATAGAAATGGGGAGTTCAACCTGACGAGACTAAAAGGATTACTCTGACAAGAAATAGAAAACTGTGTTAATATATTGGATACACCAGATTATGAAGGTACTTGGAAAACACAGAAATCGTGGGCTTGAAATATTGGTTCAAAAGCTATACTTCAGGGGCTTCCCTGGTGGCGCACTGGTTGACAGTCTGCCTGCCGATGCAGGAGACACGGGTTTGTGCCCCGGTCCGGTAGGATCCCACATGCCGTGGAGCGGCTGGGCCCGTGAGCCATGGCAGCTGATCCTGCACGTCCGGAGCCTGTGCTCCGCAACGGGAGAGGCCACAACAGTGAGAGGCCCGCATACCGAAAAAAAAAAAAAAAAAAAAAAATCTATACTTCAAAAATAATTAATTTGAAAATAATATTTATAACCATGCCTGTTATAATAAGTTAACGTTTTGAAATTTATTTGCATGACACTTTCCTATGTGTTTTACACATACAAATTTCTTTAATTGTGCAAAATTATGAAGAAAAGTCCATTATTATCCTAGAATTATAAATTTAAAAACTGGTGCTTCTGAGCCACAAGAGGTTAAATGACTTGACCAAGGAAACCTCCAGTGAGTATTAGATCTGCGATACGGCACACACAGCCATGTTTAATCACTGAGCCATGCTCACCCCTTTCCAAGCAGTAGTCCCCCTTAGGTAATAGATATAAGCAAGGAAAATTGGGACTATGCTAACATGTTTTTACTGGAATGAAAGGAAGAAAAGAATGACTTAATTAAGGGAAAACAGATCAGCAAGCATGAGTTATGAATTAAGAAAACTGTAGACAAGAACGGGTAAGTGATGTCACATAATGCCCTCCTGCTTCACTCACGCCCCCTTGTGGAGGAACCATGTTAGACATCACTAGGGATAGGTGTGTTGGGTGGAAAGCTTTGAGGTAAAAGGGAGTTTTGCCTATAGAAGTTCTCTCCATCATTTTTTCTTTCCTCCTTCAGGAGTAGTTATTTTGAGCTCAACACTAGGGAAGATAGAATATATTTCTAGATGTGCTTCTTGTTTGGAATATAGGTTTCCTTGGTTCTTATAAACAAAGATAAACAAGAACAAAGTACACGTATTTTAATACTTAGAGAAGGCTGTTAATGGAGTAGGGCAAATGAGACACCAAGTTTTTCTCATATGGAATTCTACCCATGGATGTGAAGTCCTTGTTGGGAACGAGAAGTGTAAAACTCTGCTCTGAAAAATCTATATACAGCAATAGGCAACTAAAATGCAGATATATATAATGCATAAAAGGGAACCCTGTAAAGACAGGAGAGGAAAGGTAAAATAAAAATAAATAAAGGACAATAAGTTTTCAAATATCTGAGTCAAAATAAGATGAAACTTGAAATAAAAAATCAGATGAAAAGGTACTGAACACAGGAAATTCTTCATTCAGGAAATGTTTATGTTTTTAGAAATACTGGAGCCTATCCTTAATTATACTATCTTAGGACAAGATCAGTAGGAGTATCTATTTAAAGAGTCTAAGAATAACAGGAAAAGTGTTTCTGATAGAAAACCATTCAGGTTTCATAGGAACATAGTTTGATAATATAGAAATCATACTAATAATTCTATTATTAATTGTGGGGGAAAAAGAGAAAAAAACTATGTATTCGGATCAGGAAATAAATCAATACAGAGAATTGGAAATGTATGCAACTTTGGAACGGCTAAAAGAGCAAAGGCTAGGAAGAACATTTCTAACTTCAAGGAACTTCAGAAATGAAGATATGGGAAGAAAGCCATTGACCATGACCTCAGTTGCTAACAGCACTTAAATAAGTGATTTTCAAAGCAGGATGATTTGAAGCTGTTGGTAATACTCCATGTCATCACAGACTCTTGCATGAGTGCTTCTCATTAGCTGAAACTTAGTAGAAAGAGATTCTGGGAAATATAACTTGAGAACTATAAGGGTAGAGAAGGGCACAGATATGATGCTGAACTAATCACAGACAATCCAGTGCAGTTGGTGAGAAGGGTACAAAGGTCAGAGGCAACATTCTTCTTGGCTGTAATTCAAGAGTAAGCTTATGAAAACATGTGTTAGAGTAGAGATGCTGGAAGTTGAGAAGATGAATAATACATACAGCTAACATTTGACATATAACTAGCATGTTTTATTGCTTAAAATGTGCCAGGAGCTATGCTCCGTTGTATATGTAGATACAGACTTTATTTAACAAATACATGTCTAGCATGTGCTGTTGTCAGGAACAATTCTAAAAGCTTTGTAAATATTTGGTCATTTGATCCTCATTACAACTTTATGGGGTGGATGCTCTAATTATCTGCCTTTTATAGGTGGGGACATTGAGCCATAGAGATCACCCAGCTAGGAACGTGCTATAGAGTTCTGATAACAAGTGCTAGGTAGAGCTAGGATTGCCTGCGAGAACTCAGGCAATTTGACACCAAAGTCCATGCCCTGAATTGCTACAGTATGGTGCCTCTATTCTAGCTTCACTAGATTATCCTCTCCAAGAGAAAGATACTCATTTCGATTTGTTAAATGAAAAAATGGACACCCAGGGTGTAAAATAATTTTCCCAAAGTGATACATATAGTAAAAGAGCTAAGTTTTTGACTTAATTTTGCGGTTATTGGACTTGGATACCAATTAACCATAGCAAACAAAGTCAAGAGACAATTTGAAGATCATTTTGAAACTACCTAACCTGGGAGATCTGAAGAACAGTGGTGCCACTTTAAGGAAATAATGTAGTAAAACAGAGAGTCATATTTGGAAATGGATATTCAGATTGAATGGGTTGGATTTGAGCAGTAATAGAACATTCAAGTGGAAATGTTTTCTATCTAGTTATACATCACATACATATCAAAATGCATTTCTCCCAAAGAAGAAAAGTATTGATTGAATGTATCTGAGTACTGACCCAAGGCCTGCATATCAGGGCAAGACAGCAGAAGGAACACTACCCTTGCAGTGATATTGGGCCTTTTGTAGTAGACATGAAGTATAAGGGATAGAACAATCTCAGTGGAAATTCTAGAAGTAGTGGACACTGGGATACATGAGGCAAGAGGGGTTGCCCAGAAAGAAATAGAATAGAGAGATACTGTAGCTAATTCTTCCTATTTTTCTTTCATCCTGTGGAATCCTCCACCATCACACTCCATATCGGTCACATCAGATAAAGTCATATTTTCTGAAAAGCCTGAGACCAATTAGTGTTACCCTGTCTCCCATCCCTTTAATGCTTAATAATTCCTTAAATATGACCACATATATTCATCTATTTTTTTCCACTCCTTCACCACTCCGTCCTTTCTCTCTCTCTTTCCATTTTTTTTTTTTCTGATACAACTTTTATTCTGGAGCTTCTTCAAGGAAAATAACTCAATGGAAAGTAACTCTTTATATATTCTCATACTGTTTAGTGAATATTCCTTCTGCTTCACTGACGTAATAGGAACATCTTGTCCCTCAGTTCTCTGTTAATGGTGGTTGAATCTCCTTCCACCACATTCAGAAAGTTTGAATTTGGGTTTGGGATTTGGGATGAGACTTTTCTTCACTCCTTAATATCTCCTCTGGATCATCAATTGTATATCTACATTAAAATAGATGTTAAATCTTTTAAAGTTGCTGTATTACGCCTCTATATTTACTGATAATTTAGAAACTGGACTCAAAATCAGCATCAGATTCTGCCACTATCTTTAGTGATCTGATACAATTTGCTTCAATTCTCATTTAGACAGCTACACCCAGAACTCTTATTAAAATCTTACTTAAAGTACCCTAACCCACATTATGTCTCTCCCTTACTCCACCTGCCATCTACTCACTTGTTTACACCAGGACACTGATATCGTCTTAACTCTTACTATTTATGACTTTCCATATCCATTAATCATCAGAGCCTTTCCATTCTCTCAACTTTATACCTTTTGTTTCCTATCCCCTCTGTCTACCCTATTCTAAGCCAACATCACTTCTTATCTGTGAATGTAAACTGAAATGGCCTCTATGTCCTTTAATCCTGCTCTTCCTCAACCATTTTTTATACTGTATGTGGAGAGAAATATTTAAATGCAAATTAATCCTGTCCCTTTCCAACTTGACACTATTGATTTTCATTCTATTGCCTTTAACAAGGATCAGCAAACATTTTCTCTAAATGACCAGATGGTAAACTTTAGGTTTTTCAGGTTATGTAGTCTTTGTCATAACTGCTCAATCCTGATGTTGTAGCACAAAATAAATCATAGGTGACACATCAACCAACAGCAGTGGCTGAATTCCATGAAAATTAATTTACAAAAGCAGATGGCACATGGATCTGGCCCATGGATTGTACTTTCCCTATTCCTAGGCTCAAGGAAAAAGCTCAAAGTTTTGACCATTGCTTATAAGTTTCTACTTTTCTAGTGACTATTTCAAATGTTATTTTCTGAGTGTGGGACAGTGTTCCTGCAACTGCTTCTAAAGAAGCAAATTCCGTTTCTTTTTGTGTGTTTTTTTTTGTTTTTTTTTTGTTTTCAGTCTTAACCTAAATATCAATTTCTCAGAGAAGGCTGTCCTGTCCCCTTTTTAGGTAACATGTTCCTGTGGCATTTGGTGTTTCTTGTCACTTGCATGTCGTCGTACTTATCTCAGAAATACCATAGTTCAGTGGTTGGGTGAATGGAGCCACACTTCTTGGTTCAAAGCCTGGCTCCATCACATTCTGGGCATGTGATTCTAACCTCTGTATGTTTACTCATTTAGAAAATAGAAAAGATAATAGTACTTTAAAAGATGTTATAAGGATTAAAAGACTTAACATATGTAAAGTATTTAGTGCAGTGCCTGACACAGAATAAATACTAAATGACTATTTTAATTAGTTTTCCCACTTCCCACTAAACCATCAACACTAGACGGTAAAAGTTATATGTCTCCTGTTCACTATTCTTTCCCAAGGATATGTAAGCCAGAATATATATTATAAACAGAGAATTAACAAACGGAATACACCAATTATTCAACCATTATACAAATATTCTTGATCCCTTTAGTATTTTCTCATGGTATAATTGTTTATTTATCTGATTTTCTCTGCTATATTCTCTAGAGTCTAGAGTCCAGAATATAAACTCTATGAGGACAAAGACTGCTACATTTAGAACTGTATAACCAAACAGTAGTTGATTAATAAATACTTGTGAGTGAGTGTGTACTTACCCAAAATTCTCAGGATAATATCCCAGCTCTAGATAGCCCTGAGGCATTTTCTGATGTGGCCATTGGATTCCACTAGAGCCTAATCGCTCACATTTGTTTTTGTCTGTTCCAACTGTAATGAAATACTTGCAGTTCACATCAGCTCTGCCTCCTATGCCTGTGCATGTGTTCTTTGCCTACCTCGGAACACTCCTCACCTGACACATACACACATACAACCAAGGCAATCCTTTCTATAATACTATGAATGAACTCTTATTCATCCTCCTGGTTTAAAAATATATTTATTTTTTCACAATAGTAGTTATTTCCTGACTCCCCAAACTTTAGTTAGTTATACCCCTTCTTTATGTTCCTGTAGCAATAACCTTATACTTACTGCAATTAGTACTCATACAATGAATAGGAATTGCCTGTTTGATTGTCTTCTCCACTAAACTGAGCTTGCCTATAAGAGGCACTATATTTTGTTCACTATTACACATCAAGAACTTAGTACAGTGACTCCAGAGTAAATATCCAACACCTGTTTGATGAATAAATGAAAATAAATATTTGTTTAGTACCCAGTAGGTTTAGTTTGAAAAAATGACAAATCAAGCATTCTACACTTAAGAAACTCATAATTTGGCCTATTGTTTGAGACCTAAAGTATCAAATTTATATTGTATCTGTATTAAATTTTAATATGAAAATGAAGCAACTATCATTTCAAGAGATTAAAAGTGATTGGATTTTTTTAGGCTGTAGAAATAAGCTGCTTGGTCACTTAGATGGTGACTAGATCATCTAAATTATAAGATCCACAAACTAGAGTCAGTCTTATTTAAGCAATTTGTAAATATTATTTTACACCTGAGATATACTCTTCCTATTAATATTTTACTGGTCTTTTTATTACCCTCTCATGTAACATTAGAGACGATTTTCATTTGTTAGGATGATTTTCATGTGACATTCTGAGCCTAACTAGTCTTTTGCTCTTCAGAGATGTGAAAGGAAAACAACTTGCTTGAAGACTAAATAATTTTTTATAGAAATTTAGTTCTTATTATCTTTGTTACAGCTTTTCTTCTCTTTGTCATGATTACTTGGAGATCAGATTGCTTAGCTAATAACAGTCTGGCTAAGCAAGGAGTTTACTAAAATTTAATAATGATGGAAATACCAGGTTTCCTTTTTTGTTTGTTTTTTTTGGCCACACCAAGCAGCTTGAAGGATCTTAGTTTCCCACCCAGGTATTGAACCTGAGACCCAGCAGTGAAAGCACTGAGTTTAACCACTGGACCACCCAGGAATTCCCCAGCTTTGAATTTTTTGAATGAAGCCTTCCTCTAGTTGTACAGCAAAACAAAGCATATTCTATGAATAAATATGTAATGCCTTTTTCTAATAGTCATCAAATCACCCTTAACTAATTCAATAACCCCCTCTTTCTTTAATGTTGCTAAAATACGGTAACAAATACATCACAGTTTTTTGCTGTTTGAACTTGTTATTTGACATAATTTCAAACGTAAAAAAAGAATGCAAGAACTAAAATAGTACTAAGAACTTCTGCATACTCTTTACTCAGATTCACCAAATGGTAACCTTTTACCACATTTGCTTTATTGTTTGCTTTGCCTCTTTCAGTGGCTCTGTGTTTCCTTATATTTGAAGTTAAGCTGCATACCTCATGGTCCTTTCCCCAGAATACATCAGTTTGTAATTTCTAGGAATAGCAATATATTTTTTCTAAAACCAAGGTATAATTATCCATTCAATATCCAATATCCAATATTGATTCTAGTGTGTATCCAAATTCCATTTTTGTCAGTTGAAGCTATAATGCTGTTTATTATATATTTTCCATCTTCTGTACAGGATTCAGTCTGGGGGATGTGTTGCATTTAGTTATCATGTCACTTTGGCTTCCTGTAATGTGTAACATTTCCACAGCTTTTCTCTGTCTTTCATGAAATTGACATTTTTGAATAGTGCTGTTTCCTCCTCATTTTAAAAAATAGAACATTTTCCATGTGGGGTTTGTCCAATATTTCCTCATGATTATGATCAGGTTAAGTAGCATGGCTGGAATCTGATGAGTTGTGTTTTGTTCTTTTCAGGGTATCACATCTGAAGCCAAATGATGTCCATCTCTCCCCACCGGTGATGTTAATTTTGATGAGTTGATCAAGGAATCGTCTAATTTTTTTCACCGTATTTATAGTTTATTTTTCCCTTGCAACAAATTAGCAGTTTTTAGGAGACATTTTAAGAAGATGAAGATAGCCTATTCCTCATCATAATTCCCCCCTAGACATAACATCCATTGATGATTCTTAGCTCCACTGGTGATTGCTTGAGCCACTCAATATGGTGGTTACATAGTGTTGGTTTTTCAACATTAGCTGTCCCTGCCTCTTCCCCAGTTGTATATTTATATTCCTATAGATTGGTTGATTGATTATCTTTATGAGCTCACACATCTGTGTTATTTTTAAATATGTACATGTAATTAACATATTGAATTATTTTGCTCCCCAAGTTGTCCCAGATTTGACCAATAACATGCCTCACTTTATTACTATTAATACTATTATTATTACTTAATTATTTTCTAGTATAATATTCCAAGCACATCTTGTACAAACTCTGATATAATCCTGTAAGATAAATTTCTCTTAGAATCTCTAGTTCTTTTTAGTTGAAAATAGTACTAGTGACTAAGATCAGGTACAAGATGGACTAATTACTATTAGAGTATGTATCATTGTTACTTGGTCCTTTCAGGGGACAGAGCTTGAAAATATATGGATGCATATGTATATATAAATACATATTTGCATCACTCATACAAATGTATATATAGCCATGCTTATACACGAAGATATGTATATAAATATGTGTACATATGCGTACATAAAATTATGCATAGACATATTTAGAAATCATGAGTTTCATTGATACCTTCAATTACAGTGCATCATCCCATTGTTCTTTCTTATTTCCTACATTGCATATTTGTCATCTCTTTTTTCCTCAGAGTGAAACTTGCCTCCCCAAAGTATCAACACATTTCATCTTTCGCTCAATCCTATAATATATCTAAAATCGTTTCAGATTTCTTTGTCCATACCACTACAAAAAATAAACCTACTAAAAACATTTCAAGATTTGTTTGCAACTTCCACTCCCACCAGAGACTTAAGATATATTGTCAAATAATAAGTCCTTAAATTATTTGGTTCTTTTCTTTCTTCCTTCATCTTTACCTTCTTCCTTCTCTTTCCCTCTCTCCCTCTGTCCTTCCCTCTTTCTCTCCCTCCCTTATCTTTATTTCTCTGTCTCTTTCTTTTCCCTTCAGTATGGTTATGGTATTCATTTTAAATACATCTGAATACATTTATGTTTGTTTTCATTTCTACATGTATATCCTTTGCATTATTATTGATTGAATTGAATTTTTATTGCCAATTAGAACATTAGCATGCTTACAAAAGTCAAAACAAAATAAAAATCAGTATCTCTTCTACCCTGTTTCTCCCAAAGCCTTGTAGGTAAACAATTTAATGCTTACCTGTACTTCTTTTGTAAAGAGAAGCACACTGTGCTATTTTATTTTTCTTTGCCTTTTATAAAAAGGATATTTATACGAAGGTATATATATATATAAAATAGTATATATTTTTACTTGAAAATATCTCCTATAACTAAGTCCATATCAGTTCACAGACATTCCTTTTGTACAGCTGCTAACTATAATTTTACATTCAAAATTATGTGTATGTACCATAGTATATCTACTCAATCTCTTATGATAGCTTTCCAATATTTTGCAATTACAAATAATGTTCTGCTGATGCATGTGATTTTTGTATTGTTAAAGTTGTATAATCAAGATACATTCCTCTAAGTGGGATAGCTGAGTAGAAAGTCAATGGCATATTCAAAAATCTTAGCTTTGTTAGATATTGCCAGATTCCTCTCCAAAGGAATTGCATCAATTTTCATCCTTGTCACACAAAGTACATGAGTGCCTGATTTCTCTCAGCCTTGACGATTCTCCAGCTTCTGCTGTTTTGCTAATCCGGTGGGTGAGAAATGGAATTTCAGTGTACTTTTTATGGCATTTCTCTCATTATGAATGACGTTGAATTTCATTTCATATCTTTAAGGGCTGTGTGTGTGTGTATATATATATATATATATATATATATTTATATATATTTTTATATATATGTATATATTGTGGATTGTCATTGTCTTTTCCTTATTTTCTAGATTTTTGAATATTTTAATCTCAATTTTTAAAATGCTCATTATATATTAGTGATAGTAGCCATGTAACTGTGATATATGCTGCACATACTTTTCTTTTGGTTTGTTCATTGTCTTTTGATTTTGCTTCTGGCACTTGTTGCCACAGAAGAGTTTTCTTTCTTTTTAGTTAATTAAGTCAATCAATCTTTTCTTTTCATTGCATTTTAGTAATAGTTAAAAAGCCTTTCCCTTTACCCAGCTTATAGTAAAAAAAAATAAAGTTCACATCACTGATCAATGTGGAGTTTTTTCTTGTGTATGGTGAAAATAGTTTTAACTTTTTCCAAAAATATTCATTGTTTCCAACATCAGTTTTCCAAAAAACTATCTTTGTTCTAGTGATTGGATATATAATTAGTTATCTTGTAATACATTAAAAAAAATTGTTGTTGGCTCTAGTTCTGGTTTTTCTTTTCTACTCCATTAACCTTTCTGCTATTCATGCTTCTGTTTTAATTGTGATGGATGTGTAGTATGTTTTGATACCTGTTAGGACTGGTTCTCCTTCATAGCTCCTCCTATATATTGTTTTCCTAGCTATTTGACATCACACTTTTTTAAACTCGAAAAATAAAAAGTTACTTTTATTTATAATTTCTCCTAATGCTTAAACATCTCATGGTTTCTGTGACCTGTCAATCTAAACTATGCCTAATATATTTACTATTTTATTAGGTCTTATTTTTCCCATTCACACTATGTATCAACACACATAGTTACATGTTTGTGTTGGAGACCATTTTCTTGATGTCTAACTTCTTGCATACCATAGTCCCTTGGTGATGGTCATTATGCTGGAGGAGAAACAGTACAAAAGGCAGTGGATGGAAGGTGCCATACACAGCAGATAAAACTTGTATATGACACTCCAATAAAAAATTCATGGGTTCATGGAGGTAAGGATTTGACAATAACAAGAAAGGGAAAGAGTCAATGAAACATGCTGTAAGATTTGCAGAACTGAACTTTTTGTCACTTATATACAATAACACATTTGTGAGGGAAGAGCGGAGAATGGGTCAGAGGCCCTACTGAGGTAATGAAAATACAGGAAGTCAGACAGTGGATAGCATGGGGAGTGAAATGAGGTGTGAATTTTTGAGTGATTGCCATCACCAAGGATATCCAATGCGGCTTTATACTCTCTGTGTCCTTTCCAAATTCAACTTGGTCACTGCCTTTGATACAGTTTAAGAATGCAGTATTGCAGAACAAAACAGTTTCCAATATAACAAAAAAAATCCAAATAACAAAGGTATAGCGGCTCTAGGGCAAATAAGTCAGTAGGAAAAATTGATTTGGAAGAAATATATTAAAACCAGTATAAATATTATTGTGTCTGATGACCATTGCAGGACACATGTATTAGCACTGGTTTATATAATATAGATTTCACTATTGTATTTATATTAAATCCTCAGGTCTTAACAGAAAGGCTTTTTCTTTGTAAATTATTAGAATATTATTTGCTTTTGAAATACTTTAGAAATCTTTTTTCCAGAATTAGTCAAAAGGATAAAATATCTTTCTCTCAATTGGTATTACCAAATTCTACTTAGTGACTTTCATTATTGAATGAAATTGAATCTTGACTCCTGTACTATAAGAAGGAAAAACAATTTTATTTTAATACTTAAATCTCACAACAAACTCTATAAGTTTACAAATCTTAGCATAAAGTAATATTGGAAATTAACATACCTGACTTTTTTTAATGTCAATGTCCTGACCTCTAAAAAATATTTTTTGATGAGTATTACTGTTATGAGATATTTATGAATTATATCACATAGTGATACTTACACTTTTTAAGTTCCTTAAATTCTTGGCAGAGAAGTTGTTAGACTTTTCTTCCTGTTAATTATAATAAATATGGTAAATTAGTCACACTTTCTAAATAAGTTGATTTTAAAAAAAGGAGATAATAAAAAGTAAAAGATGGTAATTTCTTTAAATAAAAGTATAAAAAGTATATGCATAATTAAACTCTAATTAGAAAACATCAGTTAGACAAGAGAAATGATTTGAGATCTTAAACAACATACTGAAAATTCAAGGCTTGGGATTTCTACTCTTCCATTAAGAGAAGTTAGAGTTAAACATAGTGAAGGATAAATTATCTGGTAAACTTCAATATGTTCACATTACAATCTGGAGAAATCACGCAAATAAAATGATTTAGAACCTTGGTTGACTATGTCAATAGACTGATGTGTAAAGAGATTTCAAAAATGGTTATTTTATTTTAGCTTCTTGACACAGACAAGATGTGTGACATGAGCAATTATAATCAATTAATGTATAATTAACATTAATCTATGCATAGCAAATGGATATGTTTGTAAATACATTACTAAGAAGTAATTTTGAATACTTCAAATCTGCACTTCAGAGAAGAAAGAAACACTAAAGTAGACACTTGACTTTAAGCCAGTTGAATTCTATAGTAAAGTTTTAAAGTTGTATGTATGACTGTGTTATATTCTATCTTTTTGGAATAATGTCACTTTGGTGAGAGCTATTTGTCTGAAGGTTGCCTAGTGATTTAAAAGGGCATGCAATTTAAAAAGAAAAAAACAGAATAGGACAGGATTGAAAAGAATGTTGAGTTACATGTTCTAAAATTATCTATAGCTATATCTGCACAAGTTTTTGACTTAAATTTAGCTTTTTCTCAAGTAATTTTCTCTCTTCCTCATAGGTAAACAGACCAAAGTAGAAATAGCTATTTAATTACTTGGTAAAATAATCCACAAAATAGCCTGATTGATCTGACTGTGTTGTGCAGGGGAAATCATTTAGTAATTGGCAAATTTAAAGATTTAGGAATTACCTTAAAATATAGCACTGAGTATATAGCTATATGGTAGTTCTATTTGACTGAAAAAGCAGAAAAAGAACAATTAAACAGATTGTTGTGGAAATCCACAAACAGATTTAAAACAACCAAAGTAAACAAAATCCACATAGACCATGGACAAGATGACAGAAACTGTGTATCAGTCAGATAGACTGTGATCACCTATACTAGGAAAATGATGAAACGCATCTGATAAACTCTACTGCATTTTGGTTATTTCATCTGTGTATATCTGACATTTGTTCTAGGCAGTAAATTTTGCATTGGGAGAATCAGGCTCATTAACTGTTAAACACTTTGGGGTATAAAAATTCCAGTGCTTCATTTCTTATGACAAAATTTAATAAAGGGCAGAAATTAACACAGCATTAATCTATTCTAGTGACAAGGATTGAAATATAAACGAGAATGGAAAAATTTTCCTACTACTTGTTACTGCCTTCAGAATAAAATTCAATATTATATTCAGTTTTTATATGTCTAAATATAAAATCATGTAACCTATGGATTTTTATAACATATTGTGTTTATATATTTATTCTTACATTTACTTATTAACTTTCTTAGAACTAAATTTCTTTCTAAAACCTCATGGCACCATAAGTAAAACATTATTAAACAGATAAGAATATAAAATTGAAAATGAGGGAGCAGGAAAAGAAAGCATTAGAAGTAAAGATTAACACTGCCTCAGGATAAGTAACTAAATGAGGATGAATTTAGAAGAGTGTTGGAATAAAAGTCCCTGACAGATAAAATAGTGTCCTATTGATACCAGTGTGTTTATTTAGATTCTTATGAGATATTTTCAGAATGCCAAAGGACTCCCTAGAATTTCTTCCATCTTGTCTTCTGAATGATTAAAATACATTTAAACACGTGTAATTATAGAAGAGTCTACAAATCTGTAACCCAGCAGAGAGAGGTGGGGTTGGATTGAAAGTGCTGAAAATAAAGAATTATTGATATAGAAATAATTTTAGTAACTATAAGTAAATTTATTAAGTATTATGTCCTGCCAATATGAATAAAATCTAAATCAATATGATTTACTGTTATGATTGATTACATTTATCCTTCAAAAATTTTGATTTGGAAGATCAATTACATTTCCTACGTTGTCATACAATAACTATAAATTTAAATTTTTGAATTGGTTATTACCCCTTTATGCAAACATAATATTTTCCATATAATGTAATTCATTCTAAATATTATTTGTTATTTTTCTTGAATAATTTACATTGAATGTATACCAGGAAACCAACATTTTCAAGGTTATTTTAGTTCAGAACTGGCAGAATTCTGCTAAGTTTTGCAACATTTTAATCGAATTTGATTAGAGCAAGGTGTGTCTCTGAAATTTTACATCATTAAATCACACTTGGATTACTACCAATTACTAATGAATTTTTGATTTCCCCAAATCTCTAACTATGCAGTCTTTTGGAGGTCTTCCTATATTCTCAGGCAAAGAGAGATAACTTAATCTATCTATCTAAATTCTCAAGAGAAGAAAATTATGGTCATTAAGAACATTTCTTATCCTCTGAGAGATACTGGTTCAGATACGCTTTTACTGCAGTGAGATGCAAGAAGAAAAGAAAGGCACATAAAAGTAATAGAATAATAATAAGATAAATTGGCACTGATGTGAAATATCTAATCTTATTTAGTTTGTGAAGGAAATTAAGCCTAGTACTCACAGTTGTCTTGACCTTTCAATATGTATGGCAAATGCAGGGAGACTTGAAAGTATATGTTTAAATACATGGGAAAAGGAAAGTGTGAAAACCTGAGCTTTTCATTGAGAACTTTTCAGTCTATATCATGTCTAGAGGAAGTATATTTAACCAAATTGACTAAATAAGGCTTTTAATAACAGAAGAAACTATTTAAATACTTTTCTCATTGACTCTGGAATGAACTCTGTAGCTGGCATTCCTGGCTTGACTCTGCAGGACTATCTCTTAGGTACTTTTCTAACATCTCTTCTTGCATAAGTCTCCCAAAACCTCAAGGCACACAAGTCAGTATTTTGCTTCTCCCATTAGGCATACTACTTTTCAACCTGAAATAGACTCCTTTTCTGCCTTGCTCATAATTGTTCTCCTGGTACAAAGTTAGTCAGAATGATAACTTTTCCACTAATTACCATATTTTTTCCCAAAATCTCAAAGGGAAAATTAACCTCTCTTTAAAGTGTCATATTTTCCACCTTTATGGTATCTATTTCATTTTGCCTTGGTGTATACCTAGTTTTATAAAGAAATTTCTTCTCCATTTGCTTTTGAATTTGAAATAAATTAAATTCTCCATTTAAAAAGTTAGGGAGGGCTTCCCTGGTGGCGCAGTGGTTGAGAGTCCGCCTGCCGATTCAGGGGACATGGGTTTGTGCCCTGGTCCAGGAAGATCCCACATGCCGTGGAGCGGCTGGGCCCGTGAGTCATGGCCACTGAGCCTGTGCGTCTGGCTTGTGCTCCGCAACGGGAGGGGCCACGACAGTGAGAGGGCCACGTACCTCAAAAAAACAAAACAAAAC
This sequence comes from Delphinus delphis, assembly GCF_949987515.2. Taxonomy (NCBI): domain Eukaryota; kingdom Metazoa; phylum Chordata; class Mammalia; order Artiodactyla; family Delphinidae; genus Delphinus; species Delphinus delphis. The sequence goes on along the minus strand of NC_082696.1, from coordinate 84,559,652 downwards.
AAAAAAAAGTTAGGGATAAAAAAAAGAACAGTCATGGATGTTGTCTTCATCTTTTTATTGCTCACAACACTTAGTACGACACAATAGCTATGAAAACCATGACAATGACAATATCAGTGAACACGTGCATAGTGCTTACACAGTTCCAGGCACTGTTCTAAGGCCTTACATGTATCATCTCACTTAAAACTGATTTAATGAAATTTAGTGTTATTAGTATTTGGCTCTTGATAAAGGTACTTGTAAATCATGCTAGCCATTTGACTTCAAGTATAAACTAAAGTTGAGGTTTTACTTGACCATTGTAAAAAGTCAACCTTTATAAGATAATAGAGGAGACCATCTTCATGGTGGATCAGAACGTGGCCTTTGGGGAGGGTCAAGGCATACCCTGACCACTAACTATCTGTGTGGCTGAACCAATCTTATATAGCTCAGAGAAATTATTTAATTCACTATTGCCTCAACTGTTAAATGTGAAACATAACAGTTTCCTCATGGACCTATAAAGAAGAAAAAGTAAGATAATGCATGTAAATTTCTTTAAATATGTTAATCAAAATGTATATATTCCAAAAATTGCATCCATTTATTTTGTTGTTGTTATTTTCAATTATCCCTTGTTTGAGAGAGGACTGAGGGCAACTCTAAGGACAATTGTGAAGAAAAAAAATAAAGCCCATGTTTTTCATGTTGAGTCACTCTTTCAAAGATGTTTTCATACATAAAAATATATTTTTTTAATTGAGAAATTTTCCAACATGCAGACAAGTATAGAAAATAATGTAAGCCATGCCCCTAAACATTTCACCCAGATTACTCAGTTTGCCATACTTAATTCTGGTAAATATTATAAAGAAGATACTATACCTTAAAGATGCATTGGAAGCCTCACCAAACCTACTCCTATCTCTCCCAGAAGTAATTCTATATGTAAGTTGGTATCTATCTGATTTCCATTTTCTCTTTTGAATTACATATGTAAATATATACAATGTATTTAAACATGTACAGTATAAAATCCAGTAATTTTGTGATTTTAAAATCACTTTTAAGACCAGAAGTAAAAATGTGTATATCACAAGACTGACTAGACATTTTCAATTGGTTCTCCAAAATAAGTGTAATAACATATACTCCTCTGTCAGTGTATGAAGACCCAATTTCTCATATATTTCACAACATTTCATAATGGACAGTTTTAATTTTGAGAATCTATTGGATATGAATGTTATCTCATTGTGATAATCATTTGAATTTCTCTTAGTTAAATAGCATTTCAGATTCCCTTTGCCTTTTGTATTTCCTTTCTGTAATTGTCTGTTGATATATTTTGCTGATGTTTCTTCCTAGTTGTTTTATTTTGCATGTAGTTAAATAATTTTTGTCTGTATTAATATGCTATCCTTTGTCAATTTATGTGAGCACCTTTTCATAGTCTGTAACTTGTTTTTTAACTTCATTTAGAATACAAATTGCCTTAGATTTATTTTTAAGCTTGAGGAACTCAAATCATCAACAATTTTCTCTATGTTTTATGTTTTTTTGCTTTTTATGACTTACTTTTAGACAATGGAGATAAGAGATATAAAAAAAAAATAAATAAGATAAATATTAGCACCATGATGTAAAACGACCAACACACAGCTTGTAAATAATTGTCTATGCACACAGATAAACCAAGAAATTTAAAATTTTCTAAATAATTTTAAGATTAGAATGATGAGGGGCATTTAAAGTTAACATTTGCAATAAGGGCTTAAGGAAAATAATGTAAAAGAAAATAAGTTAGATAATGAAAATCTCAAAATCAAGAGTAAAGAAATATATATGTATATACAGGCATCATACAAGAAGAAAACCCCAAAAAGTTGCAATTGCCACAGAACGAGTACCAAATCACTACAGAAAATAGCACTAAAATCCTAGTGACGTTAATGGTGTGTATGTTGTAATGGCTTTTGAATAAAAATATTTTCTTGAACATGATTTCTTGTAAGTTCATCTCTGATTTCTCCAAATGGAAAGACTTTTGAGAGGGAGCTAGCTGCAACCTTCCACATCAGCATCATTTTGCCGTTTGTATGTTCAGTAGGCATGTGGGCCACAGACCCTTGATCATCAGAAGCCTGTGTTACCTGCAGCTTGCAGAGGGCTCCATTGTTAGCCATAAATTGGTATTCCTGCAACCAGCAAAATTTTAAGTTATGAATAAACTCATTGTTAAGAAAACAATTTCCTGTGAAATGAGCAACAATGTTTAGATTAGTATAATAATAAATTTCAATTGGATTGTGGGAAAATCAAGATAGTAAGATTGGTTAGAAACAGAAAGTGACATTGAAGGTGAAAGTTCATGAAATAGCATAAGGTTCATGAAGATCCATGACTATGAACAAGAGGATGCTAAGTAAACAGAAGCCAGAGGAGAGTGCAGTGTAGGGTAGGTATTAAGAGAGTTGGATAGAAGAGACTAAATGAGATTAACCACAAACTGACATTTCTGAGGTTGCCACCATTTCCAGAGGTCCCAGTTTTTCTATGGTATATGCCGTGCAAGAGTTTTGTTATTTGTGGTTATGTCTTTTTTGCTATTTGTGTATTTACACCAAACTTTTATTACTAAACTAGCTTGACTGAGTTCATCTTCATAAATTTTCTTCATAAATTACCTTCATGTCAGGTGAAAAATATTCCCAAAGAATCTGAGTAAAATTATTTTGGAAGAACGTAAGAAACCAGGTGAAAAATCATAGAGAGTAATTTTATGTTAATTGGAAATGATAACATAATAATAAACATGATCAAAATGTATTTCTGGTCAAAGTACAAAGAAAAAAAATATTTGTATTTATACACACATATGAATAAAATATCTTCTGCATTTTGCTTTGCAATTTTAATTTTTAAAATCATTTCAATTGCAAACATTTGATGCAAGCTTTTACTAACCAGACAAAGGAAATGATAGTGTGACTGTTATTTTTCAAATAAAAGGTGATTTCTAATAAAATAATGAAAACAGCATGAGAAAATATATTTAATATTAAAAGCTGGGCAATCGTTTTGAGTTGCCGAAAATCTACAGAAAATGCATATGGATTTGTTCCACGCACATGTTTTGCTTTAGCTTTTTTAATATAAATACCTTTAGATAAAAAGTTTATCTTTCAGGCTGCATTTGTTTCTCCACTAATTAAGTTAAGCTTCTTTTCATAATTATTGCCATCTAAGTCTCTTTTCAAGGTCTTTCTTAAAAATAATTGCAACTTACTTGGATTAACCTCTGCTTTTTCCTTTGCTCCAGTTAGACTTGACTTTTAATACTTCCAACCCATTCTGTTACTTCCTCCCACTATGCTTTTTTCCCCAGTAATAACAATCTTTTCTTCTACTGTTTAAATCCTACTTATTTTTTACCTTAATTAGAAAACACTAATTAGATTAGAAAACCCTAATCAGTAATACATTCTCATTGCAAAAATCCCCAAATAATAGAAGTAAAAATAAAATTATGATTATAGTAAAAATGAGTGGCAATAAAATTATTAGTAGAAATATAGTAAAAATAATAGCTCTCATAAGGTTAAATTATAACTGTTTTTTCTTTGAACTGATAGAGCACTGCCTCTTTTTCTGTTCTAGAGTATTTATTATGTTTTAATATAAATTGTTGTTATTTGCATATTAAAAAAAAAACTATTCCAAGGTAGATTTTACATTCTTCGAGGATAAGTAGGAAAGGTGTATTTTGTCATATTTGTGTCATCATAGCACCATTAAAGAGTTCAATAAATTTAAATTACTTGAGCACATTTTGCTATTTATTTTACATATTTATTTTTGTAATTTTGTATATATTGGGTGTGTATAATGGAAATAGTGTCAATAAATACCAAAATTTATTATCGTAATTACTATCGAATGGGTTTATGCTATTTTCTCTTTCAGACTGCATGGCCCTACCCACATTATAACTGGTACATGATCATAAGCTAAAGCTCATTTTGGAAAAAATGTTATAAATAACATATCTTTAGAGTGTTGTAGGGTTTTTTTCCTTAGAATTTTAGCAGACTTTAAAAATAAGGAATAGTCCCACTGAAAATGTTAGCCAGTGATACCATCTGTAAAGGTTGGAGAGGAAAATTTTACCTTTGTCTTATTTTAATACTTTGTCTGTACCACATCATTCTCCATACACTCTTTACTCCCTCTAGGCACCAACCTGATTTAGGTGACATGGTGGCAAAGGATGAAAGTCTCCAGAGTAGAGGTTTTTGTTGATTTTTACCCTCCCAGCTCGAATTCATATGATGCATTTTGTGATTCTCAATTACACCAGGTGCTCAAACATAAGCATGCGAGTTGTGAGTAGAATCACTTTAATTCCACAGCACAAAGGTAACTCCAAGTTGATCTGGCTAACTAATCATTCTACTGGGTTAATGAAGCTTTGAGACATTTTAATGAGATAATTTCTGATTTAATATAAGAGGATTTATGTCAATTTTTTGATGAAAATGCTATGTGTCATAGGCTTCATTTGGCAAGGCTTTCAATGTAGAAACAATTCATGATATACTCTCCAGTTATGTAAGAATCACTCTCAATGTATTTTTAATGAACTTGTCTTAGAGAAAGGAAGAAACTGGGAAGAAAACCATAAAATATAATGTTCTGATAATGATTAGAGTTAGAATATAATAATAAAATGGCCAAAGTACATTTTGGCCAAAATGCAGAGGGAAAGCATTTATACATTCTCAAGAACATATGAATAAAAATATTTTCTACCATTTGTTTTCTAATTTTTAACAATAACATATATATTACATATAACAATATATGCAAAATATTATATATCTCTATAACATTTAAACATACATGTATTTTAACATGGGAGGGATTTATATATATATATATATATATAAAATAAAACTTATGTATGCATATGTAAGTCATATATTATACACACATATTAACACAGGAGAAATTTTACTCTCATTGTCTCCCATCTGTGCAATTTCTGTCTAAACTAATGCATGTCCTTTATTGACTAGGCATTAGGTAAGCACTCCTTGAAGCAATGACAGTTTTACTCCTGCTCATGCCCTTTTCAGCAACCTTCATGCTTAGCCATTTGGAATCTTTCTCATTCCCCTATGCATTCTCTGCAAAGCTCCGGGCTTCTTCTTGTACTTGAACACTGTCACACAGAACATCCTTATCCTCCTGATTTTCCACAACATAATGCTTCTATGCTACCTCCCAATTTGGGCAAAGACCAGAAGGAATACAGAGAAATACATTCCTTTGAAATTAACAAGAGTCAATAGAAGACAGTTTTTCAGATTTTTTAGCCCTAGAGATTAGTTTTCTGTATCCCAAAAGGCTTTCCTTGAGTATGTTTACTTCCTCGTGTTTGCATAATTCTATTTTTGTTATTATAATTCTATTTAGCTTTCAAATAGGAAGATGAAAATAAGTAAAATTAAAGAACAAACATCTCTTCAGTTATTAATACAAACCATGGTTTGTTTGCTCTTATAGTAGACTTGATAGAACTTTGGATTTGTAGGGCATTCTAACTTTTAAAATATATAAGATGGAAAAAGAAATGCTCAATATCTAGGGGTAACTTAATTACAATGTAGTCAGTAAAATTCTGGAGCAAGATTTACTCCATACAAAATTAAGATAATTTGAATAAATCTTATTAACTTGCTTTTCCTAAGTATCTACCTGACATATTCCTGGAAACAACAAGTTTAGCCGTAAGTTGTACTTATCTTTAGTGTACTGATTTCTTGGGTTATGATAAAGGTAATAAAATGCTAACATTCTGCAGACTACCAGAACAAAGCCCAAGGAAAAATCTCTAGAAGTATTCAAATAAATCTAAAGACTGTATAGCTTTAAAATTGCTTATATAACAAAAGATGAAATACATTTCCAAATGTATGAGAAATCATAGCTTACAATATTCACTAAATACAGAGATGCAAAGTTCAGACATGACATAGTAAAGTATAAGCACCAAATGATCTCGATCTTCTCTCTTTATGCTTCTAAATTTTTCCTTCAAATGTCTTAATTTCACAGTGAAGAATATGTTGATATGTGTGGAGACTTTTCTTTTTTTTGGTATAGATTTGGAATAAATTTTCCCAGCATCTGCTTATTTTCATGCTTTATTGCTCCTATGATATGTGTGTTGTTTTCTGCTCAAATTTCGCAGCTCTATTCAACCAGCAAATTTACTTGAACACTGTTTCTGCCCTACATTGGGAAATAGTAGACAGCCCACGGTCCTCTTCAGGTTTCTTCCTTTAAGACCACTGTGTTCCATTTGCTACTCATCATGTTTAAAATTTGCTCTTTGCCAATCATGTGACAGGCGCCCCATATACATTATCTAATTTAATCTTTGCACCACTCAAGGTAACTAATGTTAATTATTTTAACTTACAAAAAGTCATTTAATATTTAGAAAAGCTAAACAACACATGCCCCAAATCTGCAACTAGTAATTTGAAGAACTGAAATCTGAACACAGGTACTCAGACTCTAGAGCTTCCTTTCTCAAATATGCTGTAGAGCCACAGATTTAACATAAATAATTAATAATTCAAACTTAAAGGAGAGAGGGGGAAGATGGTGGAAGAGAAAGATGCATATATCACCTTCCTCCCCACAAATACATCAGAAATACATCTACACGTGGAACAACTACAGAACACCTACTGAATGCTGGCAGAAGACTTCAGACCTCCAGAAAGGCAAGAAACTCCCCATGTACCTAGGTAGAGAAAAATAAAAAAAGAATAAACAGAGACAAAAGGATAGGGAAGGGACCTGCACCAGTGGGAGGGAGCTGTGAAGGAGGAAATGTTTCCACACATTAGAAGCCCCTTCGCAGGTGGAGACTGCAGATGATGGAGGGGAAAGCTTCAGAGCCGCAGAGGAGAGCACAGCCACAGGGTTGCAGAGGGCAAAGCGGAAAGATTCCCACACAGAGGATCGGTGCCCACCGGCACTCACCAGCCTGAGAGGCTTGTCTGCTCACCCACGGGGTGGGAGGGTCTGGGAGCTGAGGCTCGGGCTTCAGTTGGAGTGCAGGGAGAGGACTGGGATTGACGGCGTGAACACAGCCTGCAGGGGGTTAGTGCACCACGGCTAGCAGGGAGGTAGTCCGGGGAAAAGTCTGGACCCGCTGAAGAGGCAAGAGACTTTTTCTTCCTTCTTTGTTTTCTGGTGCGCAAGGAGAGGGGATTAAGAGTGCTGCTTAAAGGAGATCCAGAGACGGGCACGAGCTGCGGCTATCAGTGCGGACCCCAGAGATGGGCATGACATGCTAAGGTTGCTGCTACCACTACCAAGAAGTCTGTGTGCGAGCACACGTCACTATCCACACCCCCCTTCCGGGGAGCCTGTGTAGCCTGCCACTGCCAGGGTCCCGGGACTCAGGGACAACTTCCCCGGGAGAATGCACGGAGTGCCTCAGGCAGGTGCAACGTCCCTCTGGCCTCTGCTGTCGCAGGCTCGCCCCGCATCCGTCCGGCCTGAGTGAGCCTGAGTCCCCGAATCAGCTGCTCCTTTAACCCCGTCCTGTCTGAGTGAAGAAAGGACGCCCTCCGGTGACCTACACGCAAAGGTGGGGCCAAATCCAAAGCTGAACCTTGCGAGTTGTGCGAACAAAGAAGAGAAAAGGAAATATCTCCCAGCAGCCTCAGGAGCAGCAGATTAAATCTCCATAACCAACTTGATATAGCCTGCATCTGTGGAATACCTGAATAGACAACAAATTATCCCAAATTGAGGAGGTGGATTTGAGAGAAAGATTTATTATGTTTTTCCCTTTTCCTCTTTTTGTGAGTGTGTATGTATGTTTCTGTGTGGGATTTTGTCTGTATAGCTTTGCTTTCACCATTTGTCCTAAGGTTCTATCCATCTGTTTTTTTGTTTATGTTTTTTTTTAATTAAAAAAACTTTTTCTTAATTATGTTTTTATTTCAATAACTTTATTTTACCTTACTTTATTTTATTTTATTTTATCCTCTTTCCTTCTTTCTTTCTACTTTTTCACCTTTTATTCTGAGCTGGGTGGATGAAAGGCTTTTGTGCTGCAGCCAGGAGTCAGTGCTGTGCCTCTGAGGTGGGAGAGGCAACTTCAGGACGCTGGTCCACAAGAGACCTCCCAGTTCCATGTAATATCAAACAGCGAAAAACTCCTAGAGATCTCCGTCTCAACACCAACACCCAGATTCACTCAACGACCAGCAATCTACATTGCTGGACAACTTAGGCCAAACAACTAGCAAGACAGGAACACAACCCCACCCATTAGCAAAGAGGCTGCATAAAATCATAATAAGTCCACAGACACTCCAAAACACATCACCAGACGTGGACCTGCCCACCAGAAAGAAAAGATCTCACTGAACACAACCCACTGAACCAACCTTAGCCGCTGAGGACAGACACCAAAAACAACGGGAATAACGAACCTGCAGCTTGCAAAAAGGAGACCCCAAACACAGTAAGATAAGCAAAATGAGAAGACAGAAAAACACTTAGCAGATGAAGGAGCAAGATAAAAACCCACCAGACCTAACAAATGAAGAGGAAATAGGCAGTCTACCAGAAAAAGAATACAGAATAATGATCGTCAAGATGATACAAAATCTTGGAAATAGAATAGATAAAATGCAATAAACTTTTAACAAGGACCTAGAAGAACTAAAGATGAAACAAGCAACGATGAACAACACAATAAATGAAATTAAAAATACTCTAGAAGGGATCAATGGCAGAATAACTGAGGCAGAAGAACGAAAAAGTGACCTGGAAGATAAAATAGGGGAAATAACTACTTCAGAGCAGAATAAAGAAAAAAGAATGAAAGAATTGAGGCCAGTCTCAGAGGAATCTAGAACAACATTAAATGCACCAACATTCGAATTATAGGGCTTCCAGAAGAAGAAGAGAAAAAGAAAGGGACTGAGAAAATATTTGAAGAGATTATAGTTGAAAACTTCCCTAATATGGGAAAGGAAATAGTTAATCAAGTCCAGGAAGCACAGAGAGCCCCATACAGGATAAATCCAAGGAGAAACATGCCAAGAAACATATTAATCAAACTATCAAAAATTAAATACAAAGAAACCATATTAAAAGCAGCAATGAAGAAACAACAAATAACACAAAAGGGAATCCCCATAAGGTTAACAACTGAACTTTCAGCAGAAACTGTAAGCCTGAAGGGAGTGGCAGGACATATTTAAAGTGATGAAGGAGAAAAACCTGCAACCAAGGTTACTCTACCCAGCAAGGATCTCAATCAGATTTGATGGAGAAATTAAAACCTTTACAGACAAGCAAAACCTGAGAGAGTTCAGAACCACAAAACCAGCTTTACAACAAATGCTAAAGTATCTTCTCTAAGCAAGAAACACAAGAGAAAGAAAAGACCTATAATAACAAACACAAAACAATTAACAAAATGGGAATAGGAACATACATATTGATAATTACCTTAAATGTAAATGGATTAAATGCTCCCACGAAAAGCCACAGACTGGCTGAATGGATACAAAAACAACTCCCATATATTTGCTGTCTACAAGAGACCCACTTCAGACCTAGGGACACATACAGACTGATAATGAGGGGATGGAAAAAGATAACATGCAAATGGAAATCAAAAGAAAGCTTGAGTAGCAGTTCTTATATCTGACAAAATAGACTTTAAAATAAAGACTATTAGAAGAGACAAAGAAGGACACTACATAATGATCAAGGGATCGATCTAAGAAGATATAACAATTGTAAATATTTATGCACCTAACATAGGAGCACCTCAATACATAAGCCAAAAACTAACAGCCATAAAAGGGGAAATCAACAGTAACACATTCATAGTAGGGAAATTTAACACCCCACTTTCACCAATTGACAGATCATCCAAAATGAAAATAAATAAGGAAACACAAGCTTTAAATGATACATCAAACAAGATGGACTTAATTGATATTTATAGGACATTCCATCCAAAAACAACAGAATACACATTTTTCTCAAGTGTTCATGGAACATTCTCCAGCATAGATCATATCTTGGGTCACAAATCAAGCTTTGGTAAATTTAAGAAAATTAAAATTGTATCAAGTATCTTTTCCGACCACAACGCTATGAGACTAGATATCAACTACAGGAAAAGATCTGTAAAAAATACAAACACATGGAGGTTAAACAATACACTACTTAATAATGAAGTGATCATTGAAGAAATCAAAATGGAAATCAAAACATATCTAGAAACAAATGACAATAGAGACAGGATGACCCAAAACCTATGGGATGCAGCAAAATCAGTTCTAATAGGGAAGTTTATAGCAATGCAATTCTAACTTAAAAAAACAGGAAATGTCTCGAAAAAACAACTTAACCTTGCACTCAAGCAATTAGAGAAAAAAGAACAAAAATACCTCAACGTTAGCAGAAGGAAAGAAATCATAAAGATCAGATCAGAAATAAATGAAAAAGAAATGAAGGAAACGATAGCAAAGATCAATAAAACTAAAAGCTGGTTATTTGAGAAGATAAACAAAATTGATAAACCATTAGCCAGACTCATCAAGAAAAAAAGTGAGAAGACTCAAATCAATAGAATTAGAAATGAAAAAGGAGAAGTAATAACGGACACTGCAGAAATACAAAAGATCATGAGAGATTACTACAAGCAACTCTATGCCAATAAAATGGACAATCTTCAAGAAATGGACAAATTCCTAGAAATACACAACCTGCCAAGATTGAATCAGGAAGAAATAGAGAATATGAACAGACAAATCACAAGCACTGAAATTGAAACTGTGATTAAAAATCTTCCAACAAACAAAAGCTCAGGACCAGATGGCTTCACAGGCGAATTCTATCAAACATTTAGAGAAGAGCTAACACCTATCCTTCTCAAACTCTTCCAAAATATACCAGAAGGAGGAACACTTGGAAAGTCATTCTACAAGGACACCATCACCTTGATACCAAAACCAGAGATGTCACAAAGAAAGAAAACTACAGGTCAATATCACTGATGAACATAGATGCAAAAATCCTCAACAAAATACTAGCAAACAGAATCCAATAGCACATTAAAATGATCATACACCATGATCAAGTGGGGTTTATTCCACGAATGCAAGGATTCTTCAATATATGCAAATCAATCAATGTGATACTGTGTATTAACAAATAGAAGTAGAAAAAACATATGATCATCTCAATAGATGCAGAGAAAACTTTCAACAAAATTCAACACCCATTTATGATAAAAACCCTCCAGAAAGAAGTCATAGAGAGAACTTTCTTCAACATAATAAAGGCCTATATGACTAACCCACTGCCAACATTGTCCTTAACTGTAAAAAACTGACATCATTTCCACTAAGATAAGGAACAAGACAAGGTCGCCCACTCTCACCACTCTTATTCAATACAAATTTTAGCCACAGCAATCAGAAAAGAAAAGGAAATAAAAGGAATCAAAATCGGAAAAGAAGAAGTAAAGCTGTTACTGTTTGCAGGTGACATGATACTATACACAGAGAATCCTAAAGATGCTACCAGAAAACTACTAGAGCTAATCAATGAATTTGGTAAAGTAGCAGGATACAAAATTAATGCACAGAAATCTCTGGCATTCCTATACATTAATGATGAAAAATCTGAAAGTGAAATCAAGAAAACACTCCCATTTACAATTGCAACAAAAAGAATAAAATATGTAGGAATAAATCTACCTAAGGAGACAAAAGACCTGTATGCAGAAAATTATAAGATACTGATGAAAGAAATTAAGGATGATACAAATAGATGGAGAGATATACCATATTCTTGGTTTGGAAGAATCAACATTGTGAAAAAAGACTGTACTACCCAAAGCAATCTAAAGATTCAATGTAATCCCTATCAAACTACCACTGGCATTTTTCACAGAACTAGAACAAAATATTTCATAATTTGTATGCAAACACAAAAGATAGCTAATAACCAAAGCAATCTTGAGAACGAAAAATGGAGCTGGAGGAATCAGGCTCCCTGATTTCAGACTATACTACAAAGCTACAGTAATCAAGACAGCATGATACTGGCACAAAAACAGAAAGATAGATCAATGGAACAGTATAGAAAGCCCAGAGATAAATCCACGCACATACGGTCACCTTATCTTTGATAAAGAAGGCAGGAATGTATGGTGGAGAAAGGACAGCCTCTTCAATAAGTGGTGCTGGGAAAACTGGACAGATACATGTAAAAGTATGAGATTAGATCACTCCCTAACACCATACACAAATATAAGGTCAAAATGGATTAAAGACCTAAATGTAAGGCCAGAAACTATCAAACACTTAGAGGAAATCATAGGGAGAACACTGTATGATATAAATCACATCAAGATCATTTTTGACTCATCTGCTAGAGAAATGGAAATAAAAACAAAAATAAACAAATGAGACCTAATGAAACTTCAAAGCTTTTGCACAACAAAGGAAACCATAAACAAGACCAAAAGACAGCCCTCAGAATGGGAGAAAATATTTGCAAATGAAGCAACTGACAAACGATTAATTTCCAAAATTTACAAGCAGCTCATGCAGCTCAATAACAAAAAAACAAACAACCTAATCCAAAAATGGGCAGAATACCTAAATAGACATTTCTCCAAAGAAGCTATACAGACTGCCAACAAACACATGAAAGAATGCTCAACATCATTAATCATTAGAGAATTGCAAATCAAAACTACAATGAGATATCATCTCACACCAGTCAGAATAGCCATCATCAAAAAATCTAGAAGCAATAAATGCTGGAGGGGGTGTGGAGAAAAGGAATACTCTTGCACTGCTGGTGGGAATGTGAATTGGTACAGCCACTATGGAGAACAGTACGGAGGTTCCTTAAAAAACTACAAATAAAACTACCGTATGACCCAGCAATCCCACTACTGGGCATATACCCTGAGAAAACCATAATTCAAAAAGAGTCATGTACCAAAATATTCGTTGCAGCTCTATTTACAATAGCCACGAGATGGAAACAACCTAAGTGTCCATCATCGGATGAATGGATAAAGATGTGGCACATATATATAATGGAATATTACTCAGCCATAAAAAGATACAAAATTGAGGTTTTTTTAATGATGTGGATGGACCTAGAGTCTGTCATACAGAGTGAAGTAATTCAGAAAGAGAAAGACAAATACCATATGCTAACACATATATATGGAATCTAAGAAAAAAAAAATGTCATGAAGAACCTAGGGGTAAGATAGGAATAAAGACACAGACCTACTAGAGGATGGACTTGAGGATTTGGGGAGTGGTAAGGGTAAGCAGTGACAAAGTCAGAGAGTGGCATGGACATATGTACACTAGCAAATGTAAAATAGATAGCTAGTGGGAAGCAGCTGCATAGCACATGGAGATCAGTTTGGTGCTTTGTGACCACCTAGAGGGGTGGGATAGGGAGTGTGGGAGGGAGGGAGATGCAAGAGGGAAGAGATATGGGAACATATGTATATGTATAACTGATTCACTTTGTTATAAAGCAGAAACTAACACACTAATGTAAAGCAATTATACTCCAATAAAGATGTAAAAAAAATAATAATAATTCATAAAATACTTTCTTCAACATATTTACTCTTGTTTCTTCATCAGCCATTTTAATGTATATTGATTTATTGCAACAACAAAGTTCTGTTAGGAGGCAGTATGATCTGGTGGGACAGAAAAGAACATGCTCTGAAAGTAGACTAATTCAGGAAAAAAATTATCTGAGGCCTGAATATTTTAATTCAAAAATAAAAATAGTAAGAAGACTTGTAAGAGAAATCTAATCTCAAAATTTGGTTAATTATTTTAAGGACAATACGAATGTCGGTGACAGAATTGTTGCTAATTTTAAAATTAAAATAGGATTTATTTTACTTCCCATCTGAACTTGCATTTGTGGTCCCAACAAAGATAAGGATGTTATGAATAGCCCAGAGTCTAAAAAACTGATCTTTATTGCTGTATATGGAAGAGCCTTGACTTTGAAATCAGAGATGAGTTGAACTAATTTCTCTGATCATTTTTACTTGAATTAAAAACTCTTTTTGTTTATGAAACAAAGAGAAATAATAATCCTGAATCTATAGTTTTAGGAAATAAATGATGTGTATAGTAGAGCTTTGAGCACTCTGTTATGTGATCAAGAAATATTATCATCTCCTCAATATTTCTTCCTTTTCCCCCTGTTCTATACAGAATATACCAAAGTAAAGGTATCTGGATCAGTCCACAATATTTTTCCATTTTTATATTCATTTGCTATAAAGTCATTCATTCAACAAATATTTATTGAAGGTACCTCACTCTTTGTATATTTAAGCTATATTCATAGACCACAGGAATATTGGACAGCTGTTAGTAAATAATGGATATCTGAAGGAGATTTTTAAAGATTTGAGTAAAATTAGTTGTATAAAAAGTGTTTATGAGGATGTTCAAGTACAAATATGAAACTTTTCTCAATGCTTTATGAAAATAAATTTTCAGTAAGTTTAATTTTAATAAAAGTGAAACCTCTCCTTTAGAGTGTTCCTTGGAAAATAATGAAGATTAAATCTAAAGAACTTTTGGAAAAATATTAGAAGGGTTATTACCTTCTAAAATAAGACAATGAAAACTATAAATGCTATAAAAGTGAATAAAGTAAGCATTTGATATTGAAAAGTATTTCTAAGATACTCATAAAAATATTGATTCAAAGTCTAAATTGTATTGCAAGCAAAAAAATCAGTATAAGCAACATTTAAATGTGGTAGACAAGTTGCATATATCTATCTATCTATCTATCTATATATATATATACACACACACACACACACACACACATATATATAATTAATATTTACATATTTGGTTAGTTAAGTGGGAAATAAATGAATATTTAGATAGAATGTAAGACTTTCAATATTCTGGTAATATTTGCAAAGTCTTCATGACATTATCATGAAACAAAGCTTGTTCTTAGATGAACAAGGATATAAATGCAGTCCAGAGGATAATATGAAAACATCCATTACTTTCCCCATATGTCAGCTGACCGTCCATGCTGAGGCTCTCTCTTTCTTCTTTATCTTCTCCATATTTTTTTGATAAACTTAACTCCTCCACAATTCCCACTGGACATACTCCTAATACATGGCAGAATAACCTGAAACATTTCAGCAGAAACTGAAACACAGATACCAGATTGGGAAGTAGACTAATGAGGGAAACAGCCTCTGAAATGGTCAATACTAAAGATGAAGACAAATACAACTGGGATGCAAAGTTTTTATTAGCAGAGGTCCTAAACATCTACTTGATCAGTTCACAAGACAGAAAGGAGCTATAAGCTGGGATTAAGATGTGGAAAGTGGATGAGCCCGGAACTGAGAAATGCATTCTCTTACTGTTGCTGTCTTCCCTGCTTGAAGGGAGATTCTAATTGCAAGTCTAGAATTACCCTGGCCACAAAACAAGTATACAACAGCTAGATTCATCTTGATTATTTGGGGCTGAAGAAGAGTTTATGTGGAACAAAGCTTTCACCATGTTTACACCAGATCCAAGCAAAAACCCCAATAAAATCTGCCGGTTATTTTGCATAAACCTTACCTCATACCTGTAAAGCAATTTGGATACTATCTGCAAAATTATGCATAAGTACATCTTTCTCTGTTTCTTCTCTGTGTTTATCATTGTAATGAACACATAAAAAGAACTCAGTAAGGCATGATTTATATGAGGTAATAATTTGGATATTCCCAAACATTATAGAATTATACATTGCTCTATTATTTGTGTTAATGTTATGTATGCATAAAGTCATCTGGATTTAAGATCAAAATATTTGGAAAGTATTTATAAAATATAGAAAATAACAGTGATCTAAATATAATTCAAATGTTTTGTGAAAACTAGATCATGTGGAACCAATTCTGTATGGTAATTTAAATATAGTATGAAATATGATCCAGGACCTGATAAACTCTTTTACTTGAGCATACAATTTGGTTATATTGGCTGGCATTGTTTATTGGTTGTTGATAGCAAGAAAGATACAGTTTTAGGTTATTTAATATCTACTTTTCATCTAAAGAACTATAAATAATGAGACCTTAACACTATAGCTGCCTGGTATAAAAGATAAATTAGAGCACTAGGGCCCAAGAAAATACAGAACTTGAGAGAATTTTATTTTCTTTATTTTTAAAAATTTTATCTATTTTTTCTTGAAGTATAATTGACTTACAATATTATATAAGCTTTAGGTGTACAGCATAGTGATTTGATAATTTTGTACATTAAATATTATCAGGAGTCTAGTTACCATCTGTAACCATACAAAGATATTACATAATTATTGACTCTATTCCCCACACTGTACATTTCATACCATGACTCATTTAATCTGTAACTGGAAGCTTTACCTCTTAGTCTTCCTCACCTATTTCATTCACCGTCCTAACCCTCTCCCCTCTGGCAACTACATGCTTGTCCTCTGTATCTATGACTGTTTTGTTTTGTTTGTTCATTTGCGTTGCTGTTTACATTCCTCATATAAGTGAAATCATACAATATTTTTCTTCCTCTGTCTGACTTATCTCAGTGTAATACCCTCTAGTTCCATCCATGTTATTTCAAATGGCAAGGTTTCATTTTTTTATGGCTGAGTAATATTCCACTGTATATAAACACCACATTTTCTTTATCTAGTCCTCTATGGACGGGCACTTAGAATATTTCCATATACTGACTATTGTAAATAATGCTGCACTGAATATAGGGGTGCATATATCTTTTGAACTTAGTGGTTTAGTTTTCTTAGGGTAAATATCCAGTAATGGAATTGCTGGATCATATGGTAGTTCTTGTTTTAATTTTTTGAGGAGCCTACACACAGTTTCTATAGTGGCTGCACCAAATTACATTCCCACCAAAACTACATGAGGGTTCACTTTTCTCCAAATCCTCACCAAATGTTATTTGTTGTCTCTTTGATAATAGGCATTCTGACAGATGTAAGGTGATATCTCATTGTGGTTTTGATTTCCATTTCCCTGATGATTAGTGATGTTGTGCATCTTTTCATGTGTGTGTTGACCATCTATATGTCTTATTTGGAAAAATGTCCATTCAGGCCCTCTGCCCATTTTTCAACTGTGTTGTTCGATTTTACAATGTTCAGTTGTATGAGTTTTTTTGTATTTTGAATATTAACCCCATATCAAATGTATCATTTGCAAATATCTTATCTCATTCACTAGGTGGCCTTTATGTTTTGTTGATGGTTTCCTTCACTGTATAAAAGCACTTTAGTTTGATGTAGTTCCATTTGTTTATTTTTGATTCTGTTTCCCTTGCTTGAGGCGACAGATCCAAAAACATATTATAAAGACCAATGTCAAAGAATGTACTGCCCATGTTTTCTTGTATAAGGTTTTGGTTTCAGGTCTTACATTTAAGTCTTTAATCCACTTTGAATTCATTTTTTTTTGTATGGAATGAGAAAATATTCTAGTTTCAATTTTTTATATGTAACTGTCCAGTTTTCCCAGCACCACTTATCTAAGAGACTGACTTTCCCCCATTGAACATTATTGCCTCCTTTTTTGTAGATTAATTGACCATACTTGCCTAGGTTTATTTCTGAGCTCTCTATTCTGTTACATTGATCTATGTATTTATTTTTGTGCCAGTACCATCCTGTTTTGCTTACTGTAGCTTTGTAGTATAGTCTGAAGTCAGGAAGTGTGATACCTCCTCAGCTTTGTTCTTTCTTCTCAAGATTGCTTTGTCTATTCAGGGTCCTTTATGTTCACATACAAATATACTAAGTTCCCTACATATGAATTAGTTCTCTTCTGAGAGAGCATTTGTAAGTCCAATTTGTTCGTAAGTCCAACAAAGTTAGCCTAGGTATCCAACTAACACCATCGGCTATGGAGTACTGTACTGTAATAGGTTTATAATACTTTTCACACAATTCATACATATAAAACAAACAAATACAAAAAATAAAGAAAACATTTTTAATCTTACAGTACAGTACTTTGAAAAGTACAGTAGTACAGTACAACAGCTGGCACACATGGGCTAGCACCGAGTGAACAGGCAAAAAGAGTTACTGACTGAGGTGGGAGATGGTAGAGCTGAAGGATCATCAGTAATAGGAGATGGAGGGCAATCTGCAATTTCACTCATGCCTGACGTTGATGGCACAGGTTCTGGTTCTTTCTGGATTCAATTCTATCTACTCTCTTGAAATAATGATCCAGTGATATCTGGGCAGTAGCTCTATTTTTCTCATCATAGATGACATGGTAGCACTAGATTGCATTCTGAATGGCTGCTGCAACCTTCATGTACCATTCTACATTTGGGTCCTGTGTCTCAAAAACTAACAGTGCCTCCTCAAATAAAGAAAATCCCCTTGCCATTTCCTGCATTGTGAATCTCTTCAGTTCTTCAGTTCTTCCTCTTGTCTTTTATTTGTCCTTTCTCTGGGCCTCCAATTCCATCAGGTCTTCATTAGTAAGCTCCTCGTGTTGCACAACAAGGAGTTCAATCAAGGCATCCTCTTGCAGATCTAGCTTGAAATAAAGATAATATACTACTGTACTCTGTATAGTACTGTATAGAAAAATACACAAAAGCACAATCACTTGTAGAAGATGCAAGCATGTGACAAATGTACATCAGATACATGAACTAACTTACATGATTGGACATGGGAATGCACGTTTGCCTCTTTGAAAGTTTCCAACTTGATGGTTAGTATGTAGGGGACTTACTGTATCAGGAGATTTGTTTTAGTTCTGAGAAAAGTATCATGGATATTTTGATAGGGATTGCATCAGATTTGTAGGTGGCCTAGGGTAGTATGGATATTTTAACAATATTAATTCTTCCAAAACATGATATGCTATTTTTTCCATTTATTTATATCTTCTTTTCTTTTATATCTTTTATATCTTCTTTTCTTTCCTTCTTCAATATCTTACAGAGTACAGGTTTTTAACCTTCCTGTTTAAATTTATTCCTAGGTATTTTATCCTTTTTGTATGTTTATAAAGGGGATTGTTTCCTTGAGTTATCGTTCTGCTAGTTTATTATTAGTTTTTATAAAAGCAACAGATTTCAGTATATTAATCTCATATCCTGCACATTTATTGAATTAATTTATCAGTTCTAATAGTTTTTTTGTTGTGTTCTTTGGTGTTTTCTAGATATAGTATCATTTCATCTGTAGGCAGTGACAGTTTTACTTATTCCTTTCCAATTTCCTTTTATTTCTTTTTCATTGATTGCTGTGGCTAGGATTTCCAATGGTATGTTAAATAGAAGTGGCAACAGTGAGCATCCTTGTCTTGTTTCTGATATTAGAGGAAAAGCTTTCAGTATTTTACCTTTGAGTATGGTGTTCATGGTGATTTGTCAATGGCCTATATTATATTAAGGTATGTTCATTCTATGCTAACTTTGCTGACAGTTTTTATCATGCATGGATATTGAATTTTATAAAATGCTTTGTTTGCATTTATTGACATGATCATGTGATTGTTATCCTTTTTATGTTATCCTTTTTGCATTTTGTTAATGGGTTGTATCACTTTGATTAATTTGACAATATTGAACTATCCTTTCATCCTTGAAATAAATTACACTTAATCATGATGTATAATCTTTTTTATGTATTGCCAAATTTAGTTTGCTAATATTTTATTCATCTATTACATCTATGTTCATCAGGGATATTGGCCTGCAATTTTCTTTCTTTGTGCTGTCTTTGTCTGGTTTATGTATCAGGGTAATGCTGACCTCATAGAATGAGTTTGGCAGTGTTATCTCCTTTTCAATATTTTGACATACTTTGAGAAAAAAAATATTTATTCACTCTTCTTTAAATGTTTGATAGAATTGATCTGTGAAGATGATATGTCCTGAGCTTTTATTCATTGGGAGTTTTTTGATTACTGATTTAATTTCATTATTGGTCTGTTAATTGGTCTGTTCATATTTTCTATTTATTCATGATTTAGTCTTGGGAGACTGTACATTTTTGGGAATTTATCCATTTCTTCTAGGTGTCCATTTTATTGACATATAATTGTTTGAAGCAATCTGTTATGACCCTTTGTATTTCTGTGGTGTTGGTTATAATATCACCCTTTTTTATTACTTATTTATGTGGGCCATCTCCTTTTTCCTGATGAGTCTGGAAAAAGATTTATCAATTTTCTTTACATTTTCAAAGAATCAACAATTAATTTCATTGATCTTTTCATTGTTTTAGTGTTTATTTTATTAACTTCTCTTCTAATTTTATGACTTCTTTCCTTCTACTAACTTTGGGTTTTGTTTGTTGCTTCTCTAGTTTCTTTAGGTGTAAGGTTAGGTTTCTTATTTAATATTTTCCTTCTTTCCTGAGGTAGGCTTCTATCACTCTTCCCACTCAGAATTACTTTTGCTGTGTCCCATAGATTTTGAATTTTTTTGTTTTAATTTTCATTTGTATCTAGGTACTTTTTTATTTCCTCTTTGATTTCTTCAGGGATTCTTTGATTATTTTGTAGTATATTGTTTAGTCTCCAAGTGGTTGTAATTTTTGCAGTTTTTTTTTCTTGTAGTTGATGTGGTCTTATAGCATTGTGGTTGGAAAAGATGTTTGATATGATTTCAATCTTCTTAAATTTACTGAGACTTGCTTTGTGGCCTAGAATATGATCTATCCTGAGGATATTCCATGTGCACTTGAAACATTCTGCTGCTTTCTGAATGGAAGTATCTATTAAGTTAATCTGGTCTAAAGTGTTGTTTAAGGCCAGTGCTTCTTTACTGATTTTCTCTGTGGAAGATCAGTCCTTGGATTTAAGTGTGGTGTTAAAGCCCCTACTACTACTGTGCTACTCTCAATTTTTTCCCTTTATATTTGTTAACATTTGGTTTATGAAGTTAAGTTCTCCTTTTTTGGGTCCACATATATTTACAATTGTTATATCTTCTTGATTTGGTCCCTTGATCATTATGTAATGTCCTCTTTTTTCTTTCATTTCAGTCTGTTTTAAAGCCTATTTTGTCTGATATAAGTATTTCTACCCCACCTTTCTTTTTTCTTTCCATTTACATGAAGATCTTTTCCCACCTACCCCTCACTTTTAGTTGTATATTTCTTTAGATATGAAGTGAGTCTCTTGTAGGCAGCACAAATATGAGTCTCATTTTTGTATCCATTCAGCCACTCTATGTCTTTAGATTGGAGGACTTTCATTTAAAGTATTTAATAATGGTATGGTATGTACCATTGCCATTTTATTGATCGTTTTCTGTTTTTGTTTTTTTTTTTTCTTGTTTGTTTAGTTCTATTTGCTTCTGGCATCTGGCTTCTTCTTTTGATCACTTCCTTTGTGATTTGAAAACTACCTTTGGTGCTATGCTTGGATTCCTTGCTCTTACTTGTGTGTATCTATTGTAGATTTATGGTTTGTGGTTATTATGAGGTTCATGTATATGTTAATGATGATATTTTGTCTTTAAACTTCCCTAGTAACTTTAGTTGGTCTACTACCTTTACTGCATATTTGACTTTACCAATGATACTTTTCCTTTCATAATTTTTATATTTCTAGTTGAGGTCTTTTCTTTTCTGTTTAGAGAAGTCTTTTTAACATTTCTTGTAAAGCCAATTAGTGGTGCTGATCTCTTTTAGATTTTACTTTTCTACAAAAATCTTTATCTGTCCTTCAAATCTGAATGATGTCATCATTCCAAGTAGAGTATTCTTGGCTATAGATTTTCTTTTTCATTTCATAACTTTAAATATATCATGCCACTCTCTTCTTACCTGCAAAGTTTAGGTTGAAAAGTCATCTAATAGTTTTATGTTCTTTCCCTTGTATAAAACTAGTTGCTTTTCCCTTGCTGCTTTTAATATTCTCTATTTATCTTTAATTTTTGCCATTTTATTTATAATGTCTCTTGGTTAGACCTCTTTGAGTTTATATTTATTGGGACTCTCTGTGCTTTCTGGACCTAGATGTCTTTTTTTTTTTTCACAGCTTAGGGAATTTTTCAGTTATTTCTTCAAATAAGTTCTCTGCCTCTTTCTTTTTCTTCTCCTTCTGAGACCCTGTAATGCAAATGTTAGTATGCTTGATGTTATCCCTGAGGTCTCTTAAATGATCCTCAATTTTTTAAATTATTTTTTCCTTTTTTTCTGTTCATCTTGAGTAATTTCCATTACTTCATTTTCCAGTTCACTGATCTTTTCCTCGGTATCATTTAATCCATTGTTGATTCCTTCCAATGTATTTTTTTCATTTTCATTATTTATTCTTCAGCTCTGTTTGGTTCTTCTTCTTTATATTTTCTAACCTGATAAGAAACTACATTCATCCATTCTTCTCTTGAGTACATTGAGCACCTTTATAATTGTTACCTTGAACTCCTCTTCTGGTAGATTGCTTATCTCCACTTCATTTAGTTCTTCTTCTGGGGTTTTATATTATTCTTCTCTTGCATTATATTCCTCTGTCTCCTCATTTTGCTTAATATTCTGTGTTTATTTCTAAGTATTAGGTTGGTTGTTTTCATTTTCTGATTTTTGGAGAAGTCACCTTATGTAGGAGATATCATATCTGTCTCAGCAACACACTCCCTTCTGGTCACCTGAGCTATATGCTCTAGGGTGACCAGAGTATATATGGTATGTGTGGGCCCTTCTTTTGAGGCAGGCTGACTATTGTGGACATGTTGGTAGGTGATAGTGAGCTCTGACCTGTTTGGCTGTTAGAACTTACCTCATTTGGTGCTTGCTGGGTGGACGGTCTTGGTTAGACCCTAGTATGGCTGGCTTGCACACATGAATTGAGAAGAACAGTAGATTTCTTTACAATTTCAAGGGAAAGCAAATGTTTATCTGCTCCATAGCTATATTTATATAAAAATCTCATACTCTGAAATAAAATATTTCATGGAGAAGTTTTTTGGACAGTCCTCTAGGAGAATATATAACTTTGAGTACTGTGGACAGCAGAATTGAGAAGGACAGGGAGTTGATTATTAATGTGGTAACACATGAGGCTCAGCCAATCATACAGGAAGCTTTGGAGCTTGGAGAGACATTCAGAGTTGTTCCAAATTGAGGCAAGGCTGCCTGCCTTTGGATTCCTTTGTCACTGGACACTGGTTGATAGCTGTGTGGGGGTGTATTTTCAGGTTAAACTTTGACCAAGGTATTTCTCATTGACAGTTGAAACTATAATCAATCTGCAGCTGAAACTTGTAGCAGCTATTCAATGATTATCTGATTCCACCTGAAGAACATATTAGGAAGAATATTGTAGTATTCTCTGCAGGAAATAGGTATGTTAGAAGGTGATAAATCTTTCAGAGAAAAATAAAGGAGGGCAAGAACTCTCTTGTGACCAGAAGGGTCAGGTTGTGACAGAATGAGGTTCAGTTGCAAAATGGTTTTGTGACACATGCACTTTTTGAATGATAGACATAATTTTTTGTTCAAGGAGAAACTAACATCATGTTATGCACCACAGGGAATTTTTCAGTACACAAGTTGAAATTACTTATATACTATATATACTTTATAATTTTTATTATGGTGCTCATGACTCAAAATGTGACCTAATGAAACATCTAGGGCACAGCTTCTTCAACTCGTCATGGAACTTTCTGCTTGCTTTTTTTTAAAAGCATTTTTGAGAGAAAACTGCATTTTTTGGTTTCTAACTCAATTCTTGCTTTTTCTTTTCTAATGGATTTCCATAATAATCTTCCTGAAACAGAAGTGTAGCATAATGTCAAAAACATACATTTTGGAATTAAGCTGTTTTGTATTCCAAATTGAGTAGGAGCTCAAAATTTTAAGAATTTATTGTTGTTGTTGTTCGTTTTGTTTTGGTTAGGTTTTTTGTTGTTGTTGTTTTGGGTTTTTTTTGTAAATAATGACAATGCTTATGGCACAGAGTAGTTTTAATGATGAAACAGGAAATGTAAGGTGTTTATAACATACATCACACACACACTGTTAAATAAACTATATATTTATAGTAGTAGTAATGGTGGTTAAAGTAGGAACAGCTATAGCAGTAGCAAAAAGATTGCCCTGATTCACTTGTAAGCAATCTCTTCCAACAGACCTGTTTCTACTTAACTGTATGTGAATGAGTATACCACAACAGAAGTGAATTAAACTGATGAACCATATATATATATTTTTCTAATTTTGCCTGATGCTAACCTACACAGTGCTACTAATTGCTATGATTTTTTTTTCTTACATTTATTTCTATGAACTCAGTAGATTCTTACACATACATTTTTGCAAATCAGTTAATTTAATTATTGAATTTAGTTGTAATCTAAACTTGATGAATCTTTCCAAAATGTAGCACAGGTTATACAAAGTTTAAAAAGCAAATACACATACAGAAGATATTAGGGAACAAATTTTACATGTGAGCAGGAAAAATGATACATACATGTTACCATGACAACCCTGTAAGAAGACTTTATTTCTGTGCTTAGCACCACACTGAAGAAAATTTCCTTTTCAAGCTGAAAATTCTATGAAGAGGCACCCACAGAGCCTATCACTTTAATTTAAGAAATCAGAAAAAAAAATTGATTTTGCCTTCTCTGGTCAAACTCCTACCCTATTACCTAAAGAGAAATAAAATGGTTTTTATGAATGATTTATTTTGAACAAGTCAGTGCAATATAAATGTGATAATCTTTGGAAAATGAAGAGACTCTGAGCAGTAATCTGTTGAAGTAAAAAAGAACAAATGTAAGTAGGTCTTTTTTCTATAGTCCATTAGGGGCGGGCAAACTAATGTGTGACTCTAACAGAAAACCACATTTCAGACCATCTAAATCTCTGAAACCAAGTGAAATATAGCTCATTATTTGGTCAATTTAATGTACATTTTAATTGTAAAGTTAAGTTGTATCCACCTCCCCAGGCCCTAGAAAAGTAATTTCCTAACTTTAAGTGATTTTGCTTTCCTCTGAACTAGTCAGTACATAGAACACTTACTTTAACCCACTTTGAAGTGTCCTTTAGAATTAGTATGTCTGTTACCTTTGGCCATAAGTCATATATGGTTTTATATAATGCTCAGGATATGGTAGATGTTCAAAACATAGCTTCATAATGTTTGAGTTTAGAATTTTGGGTCAACTAAAATATGTTCATGACTGGACAAAGAGCTAAAGAAAATGCTAAATAGTCATGATTGTAAGCTATTTTTTATATCTATATAATATTTATATTTATATACATCCCTGTTCTGATTATATCTTTTACACAACTATATCATGTTCTCAAGACAAATTGTGGGTACAAGGTATTATATTTAAAGATTTTTAAGGTATACAAGAGAAACACAATTGTAACCCTAGGCTGACATGTGGAGAGTTGAGAAGTTACAAGTCCCTCATGGGACAACATCTCTATGGAGCTGAAAAGACTTTGTTCTCAGGAGTTATTTGGAAATTATAACCACAAAGAAGGGAAACCTGACTTTGGAAATAAAATTTTTGGATTTAGGTTGAGGACAGACCATTTATTTGGTGGCAGAAATTCAACAAATATGCATTTTAGGAAGGAAAGAAGATAATTTATACCCATACAAACTTTTCTGGTATGTTTCTATAACTGATGTCACACAATTATATGACAACGGATCATAGCACAGGATGGATAGATCCAAATGGACCTCTGTAATTATCAACTCTCTTCCCACTCCAAGTTGGAGCTATTTAGTTACCCAGATGTCACTACCATTTAGTCTGACACATATTCTTGATGACTTAGCTTAATTTTTAGATGTCAAGTCTTACATGGTAGTTTAAATACTAAAAGATATGTGTGTGTGTATGTGTCTGCACATGTGCAGGTTCAAGCTTATGTTTGTTCTCCAAGAAATACTTGTCATCCAGAATTTTAGTTTTGTTAAGCACATTCTGTGTAAAAATAAAGGAGTTGTATCATGTTTTGTCATGTACTGCCCATGTAATACTTGCCATAGAATACTACTGATGAGCATCAGTCTAATCTTGAAATTTTTTAAATAATTTTTTCCCCTCAAAATCAAACTAATATTAAAGCTGATGTTTTGTTTTGTTTTGTTTTGTTTTGTTTTGTTTTGTTTTTTTCAGTACGCAGGCCTCTCACTGTTGTAGCCTTTCCCGTTGCGGAGCACAGGCCCTGGACGTGCAGGCTCAGGGGCCATGGCTCATGGGCCTAGCTGCTCCACGGCATATGGGGTCTTCCCGGACTGGGGCACAAACCCGTGTCCCCTGCTTCAGCAGGTGGACTCTCAACCACTGTGCCACCAGTGAAGTCCTAGGGCTGATTTTTAAGCTCCAGATTTTTTCCCAATTTTGATGCCCATTAAACATTTAATCCAGTTTCTAAAATAATAATATTATCAAATGAGATGCTTTTGAGCCATATTAACTGTATAGCCTTCAAAATACTTGAATGGAATATGTTTTATTTCAAGTTTGAATAAATGCATCTACGTCTATTGTGTACAAAGTTTCCTATGCTATCTTCCATATTCTCTTTTATAGTGTATGTCCACCATTCAGTCTTCTGCAAGAAGATGCTATGGAAGTTGGGGAAAAGTAGCTTGAACAGAGAAAGAAATGAAATTGCTGTGCAGGCTGACTGAAACCACAGCCAACCTGGTAGAGAGCTCTGGGATAAGAATTGTTCTTCAGGGTCATTCTCCATCAGCCTGAAATATTCAGTCTATTAAACCACCACCTTGTTCAGTCTCAGGATATGGGCTGCCCTAGAAAGACATGACCTTGGATGAACGGGCTCTCTGAGGCTGAGGCAGACCCTGAAGGAGCTGACAGCTATACGCTGTCTGCTGACCACACTACCTGCAAATGGCAGAACTTCCTTCCTTAGTGGAGAAAGTGAGAGGTACATCCTCATGTCTGTTGCACTACTGTTGCATAGAAAAAAATCTCCTTCTATATATAAATATAGATAGATAGATAGATA
This sequence comes from Delphinus delphis, assembly GCF_949987515.2. Classification (NCBI taxonomy): domain Eukaryota; kingdom Metazoa; phylum Chordata; class Mammalia; order Artiodactyla; family Delphinidae; genus Delphinus; species Delphinus delphis. The sequence goes on along the minus strand of NC_082696.1, from coordinate 84,532,511 downwards.
TTCTGTATATATATATATATATATATATATATATATATACATACAAAAAGACAGCTCCTCTTAGTGTTTGGTGGGTATTTCATTATACAGATTTCTTAAAAGCAAGATGTGAACTGGACAAACTAGAGTCTGCACCCATAAAGTTGACCTCAACTCAATGCTGCAATTGATACTCATCATCTCTCTTTCCTAGTATTTATTCTAAAGTCCCCTTGCCCTCAGATGCCATGTTTGCTTGTCTGAGAGGGTTTACCTGGTGGTGTAACCCAAACCCTCATCACCAATGATCCTAATATCTGCTAGCTTGCTCTTCTGAAGCTTCATTTGATAAGTTTGTGAAACAAAATAGACAAGGGATTATCAAGAGGCACCTAAATAAATGCCTTTTTTATTTTTTTCTAGATCCCACACATATTCTTCCTTTCTCTTACTGTTTAATAGTATCTCTACTTCCGATGACTGGAAGCAATTATTCATGTTGTGTTGATAACTCATTTCTTCCTCTTCCTTTGGTACTAGTAGCCAAAAGTACCAGGAAGAAGCCATAGCTATAATTCACTGAGATTCTTGCTATGACACTTAGCTAAAGTGTACCAATTTTCCTGAATCATAATATATAAGCCTGTAGATCCCAGAGTTGTAGGAACAGACAGTGAAATGTCTCCTAGTGGGTCATTGGAAGCTATAATAAATGGATCCATTCCTGCTTCTATCCCTTGTATGGTGGTTAATTGTATGTGTCAATTTGGCTGGGCCAGGGTGCCCAGATATGTGATCAAATATTACACTGGATGTTTCTGTGACAGTGATTTATATAAGATTAACACCTAAATTGGTGCAACGTATGTTTAGAAGGTTGTCCTCCACAACATGTTTAACTCTCATTCAGTCAGTTGAAGGCCTGAAAAGAATAAATGACTGACCTCACCCTAACAAGAGATTATTAAATCAGCAGACGGTCTTTGGACTTGAACCACAATATTGGTTCTTCACTGAGTATCCGGCCTGCCAACCCACCACTGAAGATTTTGGACTTTGTAGCTTCTATAATTGTGTGAGCCAATTCCTTTAAATAAATCTCTCTCTCATATATCTCTATATATACACACACATATATATATATATCTTTATAATATATAACTTCATTATATCTAACTATATATAAAGAAATATATACACATGTATGTTTTTTTGTAGTAACAACTAATTATTCTATGGATTATATTTTATATATATCTTGGTATTTGTGTACAAGTATTTCTCTAGAATATATACTTAAGAGTAAAACTACTGGTTCATAGTTATAAGCAAATTAAAATTTATGGGACAAAAGTGGTTGCATTAATTTAGTCCACTCATAGGATGCAGCCTAATGCTTTATATTATAAATATGACATATGAAAAATAAATGAATAAAGCAACTAACTTTAGAATTAACCTAAATAATGAGGAAATAATACACATAAGAGCAGAAAATAAAGTAATAAAAAGGAAATATAAAATATAGAGATCAGGAAAGTCAGATGTTAATTCACTGAAGAAAATAATAAAATGAATAAATGTAGGTTTATTATAATGAAAGGAAGAAAACACATCCATAAGCAACAACTGCAGCCATAAAAACCCAGAATTTATAACAGATACATTTGAAACTACCAAAAGCTTTATTCTAATGAATTTAAATTTTTTATTAAAATTTTTAATAGATACATGCCTTTAACTTCCTTAATTTGATAATATGTGTTTATCTCATTCCTACAACAAGTAAATGTGTCTGTAAATCTTTAGAAGCTAGGCATTAAAGTCAGGAAAAAGACAAGGAGGTGAATATTGTGAGGTTTATCTCCAGAAGCCGAACCAGGTTCCCACAGTAAATACAGGAGAAAAATCTGCTCATACAGAAGGAGGGGAAGAGGAACCATTATGACATATTACAGAGTGCTCCATTCTTTTTAACAAAAACTGACCTCAGGGAACCTAGATAGACCAGAGCCCTGGTTATCTGCTGTATTATCAAAATGTAAATAACCAAAGCAGTTAGGAAGTACCTAACTTCAGCCCACTCTATCCATTATGTCCTACATAAGGGGGAGAAAAAACTAAGAAATGCTTATTAAGTTCACAGTTCAGAGACACATGCTCACTAAAAGCCTGTAACCAACTATAAGATTATAGAATACTTTACTTCCATCCACACCTCATCACTCCATTATTACAGACCTATTCACAGCAATTTCTTGTACCTGGCCATGTTATCTGGCTACAAGAAAAAGCTACAGGACACATCAAAAGGCAGAAAGCACAATTTGAAGACATCAGAATCAGATATGGCAGGGATGTTGAAATTATCAGACTGGGAATTTAAAACAACTATGGTTAATATGCTAAGAGCTCTGATAGAAAATGTAGATAGTATGCAAGAGCAGATGGGAAATGTAAGCAGAGGGTTGGAAATTTTAATAAAAAACCAAAAAGAAATGCTAGAGATTAAAATTACTATAAAAATGAAACATGCATTGATGAGCTTATTAGCAGACTGAACTTAACTGAAGAAAGAATCTATGAACTAGAGGATATATAAGTATTGTAAAATCCTTGAAAAATGGAAAACAAAGAGAACTAAGGCTGAAAAAAAAAGGGAATAGAATATTTATGGACTGTGGGACAACTACAAGACGTGTAAAATACACATAACAGAAGAATCAGAAGGAAAATATTTGCAAAAGATATTTTTGATAAAGGACTGTTATCCAAAATATACAAAAAACTCTTAAATATCAACAATAAAAAAACAAATAACCCGATTAAAAGATAAGCCCAAGACCTTAATAGATACTTCACCAAGGAAGACATAGAGAAGGCAGATAATTATATGAAAGGATGCTCCATATCATCTGAAATCAGAGAAATAGAAATTAAAACAGCAATATGATGGCACTAGATACCTATTAGAATAGCCAAAATCTGGAACTCTTAGAACACCTAATGCTGACAGAGATGCAGAGCAACAGGAACTCACATTCATTGTTGGTAGAAATGCAAACTGGTACAGATACTTTGGAAGACAGTTTGGCAGTTTCCTACAAAACTAAACATACTTTTACTATATGAGCCAGGTATTATGCTCCTTGGTGTTTACTCAAAAGATTTGAAAACTTATTTCCACACTAAACCCTGCACATAGATGTTTATAGTGACTTATTTAAAATTGTCCAAATTTGGAAGCAACCAAGATATCCTTCAGTAAGTAAATGGATAAATTGTGGTATATCTGGACAATGAAATATTACTCAGCACTAAAAAAAAAAAAAATGAGCTTTCAAGACACAAAAATCATGGAGGAATCTTAAATGCCTATTACTACACAAAATAAGTCAATATGAGAAAACTATAAGTATATGTAAATATATAAGTATAATTCAAGCTGTATGATATTTTGGAAAAGATAAAACTACAGAGACAGTAAAAAGATCAGTGATTTCCAGAGACAGGAGGAAGGAAGGAATGATGAATAGGTAGATCAGATCTCTGTATGAGATTATAATGATGGATATATGTCATTTCACATTTGGTCAAACCCATAGAATGTACAACATGAGTAATGAACCTTATTATAAACTTTGAACTATGGATAATAATTATATATCAATATAGGTTCATTCTTTTTAAAAATGCATTATTCTGGTGAGTGATCCTGATAACAGTGGAGGCTATACATGTGTGGGGACAGGAGGTGTTATATATGGGTAATCTCTGTACTTTCTTTTCAATTTTTTTGTGAACCTAAAACTGCTCGCAAAAAATAAAGAAAACAATTAAAGGTTACTAAAAAACATTGCACATAAATCAAAATTTGAGTTCTTGCATCATTAATTTGCAGATATTAATTTGTTAATATACTTTTATCTGTTTTATTTAATCCATTCAATAATTATCATTGTTAAGCTCTTATTGGTGATCTATCAATATATTATTCTTTTAAAAATTATTGTGTCAAATAAGTTTGCTAGTTTTTAGATAATGAAAAGAAGTAAAGTTAGAGATATTTTAGAATCAGGTTTTAAAAGACTTGTGCAATACAATAAACTGCATATTTTATCCTTTCAACAAGATTTATAATAATGAATAATGTGCTTTGATATTTTAGGAACAATAGTTATTTTCAAAATAACGAATACATGATATTTTTAGGATGTAAGCAATAGTTCTGGGAAGACTTAGTTTTTTTTTTTTATTTTTGTTTGCTTTTTGGCTAAATCTATAAATTGTCAACATATATTTAACCAAAAACTATAAATTGGAAATTACAAATTTACGAGTTATGAATTTTACATTTCACTTGGCTTCCTCCTTCACTATGTTTGAAGTAGAAACATACATATTAACTAACATATATGTTTTCTACAGTTTTAACTCTTTAAGTTATTAGATTAAATAAATAAAAGAATGTCCTGAAATCATAAGAAATGGAAGATTTTATTTAATTGTTAACTCAATATCTCCAGAATATTCTTACATATCTTTTTTGTATTGTCAGGTTTCATGTTGTTAGTAAATACTGTGTTGAATTGTGAGCTCTTTACAAGTCCATCTGTACTTGCTGAAGAAAGCAGTAAAAGATTTTGTCATTATTGTAAAATTAAATTATAGTGGCTTCCCTGGTAGTGCAGTGGTTGGGAGTCCTCCTGCTGATGCAGGGGATGCGGGTTCATGTCCTGGTCTGGGAAGATCCCACATGCGTGTAGAGTGGCTGGGCCTGTGAGCCATGGCCACTGAGCTTGTGCATCCGGAGCCTGTGCTGTGCAGTGGGAGGGGCCACAGCAGTGAGGGGCTCACATACCACAAAAAAAAAAACAAAAAATAATTTAAATTATAATTACATTGAAAGAATTCAAGCATGAACTTTTTGATTGTTTGCATACTAAATTAGCTCTATATTTCTTTGGGTTCTTTCATTAAGCATTATATATATTTTTTTTTTCTTTTTTTTTTGCAGTACACGGGCCCCTCACTGTTGTGGCCTCTCCTGTTGCAAAGCACAGGCTCCGGACATGCAGGCTCAGTGACCATGGCTCACAGGCCCAGCTGCTCTGCGGCATGTGGGATCTTCCTGGACCAGGGCACGAACCCATGTCCCCTGCATCGGTAGGCAGATTCTCAACCACTGCGCCACCAGGGAAACCCAAGCACTATATTTTATAATAAATGTGTTGCTTTAATACAATGATTTTGTTCAATGGCTTTTATTGAAATTTTGCTGTAATGTTGATTGTTTGGGATGATAAAAAAACATTTTTCAGACTGAAGGGCATCAAAAAGCATAATTTATATATTAATCCAGGAGATGCTGAACGACTGGTTTTAATAATTTAGTCAAATAAATAAATACATACATAAACAGTCTAGGCTATAATCTACATACCAACAGCTATCGTTGGACATAACATTAATAAGAATATTTTACTACCACAATTTTAATCCATTGTTTTTCAAAAGTCTCATAGATATTATAAAATGCTTTGTAAAATTACGTAGTTTTACATCATTCCTTTTGTCTCTTGTAATGTACATCATCTTTTGTTCTATGAGCATTCCTCAACATTAAATTGAAACCATTTCATGGTGCTGGTCAGCTGGGTAGCAGTTTTACAGCTATTTCATTTCCCTAGCTCAGTTTTCTGCCCTTGCCATCCCCTCTATCATCATATCCTCTATGAAAACCCTGCTAAAAACCTTGGTCTTCTATTTTTCATTTTTGGCATTAGCATTAGAATAGATTAATAAAAATGAAGCATTATTTTTTCTCTCCAATCCTCCACAAGATCTGCATTTTGTTTTCATCAAAAGAACCTACATTCCTATAAATATTTAGAGCAAAAGTCCTACAGAAGTTGCCTGTTTTCAGATGCAAGTAACTTAACAGTTGAGTTTTTCAGGCAGTCTCAGATGTTCCTGCTGACAGTTCTTATTTCACTTACTTTCATCTATTTCTCTCTAGTGTCCATCTTATTTTTATCTGAATCCATGAGTATGCCAGTTGTGGTAGATAGATAAAACACCAGCTTAGCCTATTTCTTCAGGCTGTTTAGCAATTACCTTGAAACCTAAAGAATGGAAAATATATATATATATATATTTATGCTCATCCGTTTGTCCTATTTGTAGAAGTCATTTAGAGATCTCTTTTGTGTTATGAAATGAAATAATGTATTTTTTTTCCTTGCTTTTCTGTGTCTCTGTGTATGATTGATTTGTCCAACATGTCCTAGATTCCAAGTTCAGTTTTCACGATACTTGTTAGCTCAATATCTAAAAGTACATTGTAGACAAGATAGTTCATGAAAGGAACATATATACATCAATATTGAATGTACTATCCAAACAGGATTCAATGCTTGAAGTCAGAAGAAGGGTTAAAATTCATATCTCTTGCTCTAATAATAGCTTTTGGTCTTCCTAGATATATTCTGCGTCAACTTTTCTATGGATATCTTCTTTCTGTGCTGAGGATAACATTTTGAAATTGGGTGAATTCACAGCTACTCTTTCCGTTTTTATTCCTCAAGCCATGGTATCATTATATATATATATATATATATATATATGTGTGTGTGTGTGTGTGTGTGTATCATTTTATATATATGATTTTCTCCATCTTAGAAACTAAGTATTTTTGCTGTTTCTCAGAAAATAAAAAAACAAACAACCATCCATCTTCATTCTATTTCTGCTTTTAAGTGTCCATCTAGTCTTGTTTTAGGGGAATAACAGCACAATACTTTTTATTTTATATTCTTAGTGTTCATATCTAGACTGTAGTTTCTCTGGCTCAATGATTGGTATTTATATACCAAAAAAAAAAAAAAAAAAGAAAAAGGCTGTAGAAAATTCAAAAAGATGAGAAATAATGCATTATTTTTTGATGGTTTCAATATTGTTTGTGACCAGAAAACCCTCTAAGATAGCCTCATTCACCAGAGGGCAGACAGCAGAAGCAAGAAGAACTACAATTCTGCAGCCTGTGGAAGGAAAACCACATTCACAGAAAGATAGGCAAAATGAAAAGGCAGAGGACTATGTATCAGATGAAGGAACAAGATAAAACCCCAGAAAAACAACTAAATGAAGTGGAGATAGGCAACCTTCCAGAAAAAGAATTCAGAAGAATGAGAGTGAAGATGATCCAGGACCTTGGAAAAATAATGGAAGCAAAGATCAAGAAGATGCAAGAAATGCTTAACAATGACCTAGAAGAATTAAAGAACAAACACATAGAGCAATTAAACAACAAACAGAGATGAACAATACAATAACTGAAATGAAAAATACACTAGAAGGAAACAATAGCAGAACAACTGAGGCAGAAGAACGGATAAGTGACCTGGACGACAGAATGGTGGAATTCATGGCAGTGGAACAGAATAAAGAAAAAAAGAATGAAAAGAAATGGAGACCTCCTAAGAGACCTCTGGGACAACATTAAATGCAACAATATTCACATTATAAGGGTCCCAGAAGGAGAAGACAGAGAGAAAGGACCCAAGAAAATATTTGAAGAGATTATACTCAAAAACTACCCTAACATGGGAAAGGAAATAGCAACTCAATTCCAGGAAGTGCAGAGAGTCCCAGGCAGAATAAATTCATGGAGAAACACACCAAGACATATAGTAATCAAACTGACAAAAATTAAAGGTAAGGAAAAATTATTGAAAGCAACAAGGGAAAAATGGCAAATAATATACATGGGAACTCCCATAAGGTTAACAGCTGATGTCTCAACAGCAACTCTACAAGCCAGAAGGGAGTGTCATGATATATTGAAAGTGATAAAAGGGAAGAAACTATAACCAAGATTACTCTACCTGGCAAAGATCTCATTCAGATTCGACGGAGAAATCAAAAGCTTTACAGACAAGCAAAAGTTAAGAGAATTCAGCACCACAAAACTAGCTCTACAACAAATGCTAAAGGAATTTCTCTAAGTGGGAAAAACAAGAGAAGGAAAAGTACTTACAAAAACAAACCCATAACAATTAAAAGAAATGGTAATAGAAACATACATATTGATAATTACATTAAACATGAATGGATTAAATGCTCCATTCAAAAGACACAAACTGGCTGAATGGATACAAAAACAAGACCCAAATATATGCTGTCTACAAGAGACCCACTTCAGACCTAGGGACACATACAGACTGAAAGTGAGGGGATGGAAAAAATATTCCATGCAAATGAAAATCAAAATATAGCTGGAGTAGCAAGCAATACTCATATCAGATAAAATAGACTTTATAATAAAGAATGTTACAAGAGACAAGTAAGGACACTACATAATGACCAAGGGATCTATCCAAGAAGAAAATATAACAATTATAAATATATATGCACCCAACATAGAAGCATCTCAATATATAAGGCCACTGATAACAGCTATAAAAAAGGAAATTGGGGCTTCCCTGGTGGTGCAGTGGTTGAGAGTCCACCTGCCGATGCAGGGGACATGGGTTCGTGCCCCGGTCCGGGAAGATCCCACATGCCGCGGAGCTGCTGGGCCCGTGAGCCATTGCCACTGAGCCTGCGCATCCGGAGCCTGTGCTCCGCAACGGGAGAGGTGACAACAATGAGAAGCCCGTGTACCGCAAAAAAAATAAATAAATAAAAATAAAAAAAGGAAATTGATAGTAGCACAATAATCGTGGGGGACTTTAACACATCACTTACACCAATGGATAGATCATCCAGACATAAAATTAATAAGGAAACACAAGCTTTAAATGACGCAATAGACCAGATATATTTAATTGATATTTATAAGACATTCCATCCAAAAACAGTAGATTACACTTTCTTCTCAAGTGCACACGGAACATGCTCCAGATTAGATCACATCTTGTGTCACAAATCAAGCCTTGGTAAACTTAAGAAAATTGAAATCATATCAACCATCTTTTCCTACCACAACACTATGAGATTAGAAATCAATTACAGGGAAAGAGACGTAAAAAATACAGCCACATGGACACTAAACAATACGTAACTAAATAACCAAGAGATCACTGAAGAAATCAAAGGGGAACTCAGAAAATACCTAGAGACAAATTACAACAAAAACACGATGATCCAAAACCTATGGGATGCAGCAAAAGCAGTTCTAAGAAGGAAGTTTATAGCAATAAAAACCTACCTCAAGAAACAAGAAAAATCTCAAATAAAAAAACTTTACACCTAAAGGAACTAGAGAAAGAAGAACAAACAGAATCCAAAGTTAGTGGAAGGAAGGAAATCATAAAAATCAGAGCAGAAATAAATGAAATAGAAACAAAGAAAACAATAGCAAAGATCAATAAAGCTAAAAGGCGGTTCTTTGAGAAGATAAATAAAATTGATAAACCTTTATCCAGACTCATCAAGAAAAAGAGGGAGAAGACTCAAATCAATAAAATTAGAAATGAAACAGGAGAAGTTACAATGGACCCTGCAGAAATACAAAGCATCATAACAGACTACTACAAGAAACTCTATGCCAATAAAATGGAAAACCTGGAAGAAATGGACAAATTGTTAGAAAGGTATAACCTTTCAAGACTGAACCAGGAAGAAATAGAAAATATAAACAAACAAATCTCAAGTAATGAAATTGAAAGTTTCATTTCCAACAAACAAAAGTCCAGGACCAGATTGTTTCACAGGTGAATTCTATCAAATATTTAGAGAACACCTAACACTGATCCTTCTCAAACTCTTCCAAAAAGTTGCAGAAGAAGGAACACCCCTAAACTCATTCTACTAGGCCACCATCACCCTTATACCAAAACCAGAGAGAGATACAACAAAAACAGAAAATTACAGACCAATATCACTGATGAATATACATGCAAAATCCTCAAAAAAATACTAGCAAACAGAATCCAACAACACATTAAAAGGGTCATACACCATAATCAAGTGGAATTGATCCCAGGAATACAAGGATTCTTCAATATTCACAAATCAATCAATGTGATACACCATATTAATAAATTGAAGAATGAAAACCTTATGATCATCTCAATAGATGCAGACAAATTTTTGACAAAATTCAACACCCATTTATTATAAAAAAAATACTCTCCAGAAAGTGCACATAGAGAGAAATTACTTCAGCATAATAAAGGCCATATACAAAAAATCCACAGCAAACATCATTCTCAAAGGTGGAAAACTGAAAGCATTTCTTCTAAGATCAAGAATAAAACAAGATGTCCACTCTCACCACTATTATTCAACATACTCTTGGCAGTCCTAGACATGGCAATCAGAGAAGAAAAGAAATAAAAGGAATACAAATTGGAAAAGAAGTTAAACTGTCACTGTTTGCAGATGACATGATACTATACATAGAGAATCCTAAACATGCCACCAGAAAACTACTAGAGATAATCAATGATGGTATAGTTGCAGGATACAAAATTAATGCACAGAAGTCTCTTGCATTCCTATACGTTAACAATGAAAGATCAGAAAGAGAAATTAAGGAAACAATCCCATTCACCATTGCAGCAAGGAGAATAAAATACCTAGGAATAAACCTACTTAAGGAGGTAAAAGACCTGTACTCAGAAAACTCTAAGACACTGATGAAAGAAATCAAAGATTACACAGACAGATGGAGAGATATATCATGTTCTTGGAGTGGAAGAATCAATCTTATGAAAATGACTATACTACCCAAAGCAATCTACAGATTCAATGCAATCCCTATCAAATTACCAGTGGTATGTTTTACAGAACTAGAACAAAACCCTTAAAATTTGTATGGAGAAACAAAAGACCCCGAATAGCCAAAGCAGTTTTGAGGGGAAAAAACGGAGCTGGAGGAATCAGACTCCCTGACCTCAGGCTATACTACAAAGACACAATAATCAAAAAAATATGTTACTGGCACAGAAACAGAAATATAGATCAATGGAAGAGGATAGAAAACCCAGAGATAAACCCACACACCTATGGTCAACTAATCTATGACAAAGGAGGCAAGGATATACAATGGAGAAAACACAGTCTCTCCGTAAGTAGTGCTCGGAAAACTGGACAGCTACATGTAAAAGAATGAAATTAGAACATTCTCTAACACCATACACAAAAATAAACCCAAAATTGATTAGAGACCTAAATGTAAGGCTGGACACTATAAAACTCTTAGAGGAAATCATAGACAGAACACTCTATGACATAAATCACAGCAAGATCTTTTTTGATCCACCTCCTAGAGAAATGGAAATAAAAATAAACAATTGGGACCTAATGAAACTTAAAAGCTTTTGCAAAGCCAAGGAATCTACAAACAAGACAAAAAGACAACCCTCAGAATGGGAGAAAATATTTGCAAATGAATCAATGGACAAAGGATTAATCTCAAAAAAATATATAAACAGCTCATACAACTCAATATTAAAAGAACAAACAACCCAATCAAAAAATGGGCAGAAGACCTAAATAGACATTTCTCCAAAGAAGACATACAAATGGACAAGAAGCAATGAAAAGCTAGCTTCTCAACGTCACTAATTATTACAGAACTGCAAATCAAATCTACAATGAGGTATCACCTCACACCAGTTAGAATGGGCATCATCAGAAAATCTCCAAACAACAAATGCTGGAGAGGGTGTGGAAAAAAGGGAACCCTCTTGCACTGTTGGTGGGAAGGTAAAATGATACAGCCATTAAGGAGAACTGTATGGAGGTACCTTCAAAACTAAACATAGAATTACCTTATGACCCAGCAATCCCACTACTGGGCATATATCCAGGGAAAACCATAATTCAAAAAGACACATGCACCCCAATGTTCATTGCAGCACTATATACAATAGCCAGGTCATGGAAGCAACCTAAATGCCCATCGACAGATGAATGGATAAAGAACATGTGGTACATATATACAATGGCATATTACTCAGCTGTAAAAAGGAAAGAAATTGGGTCATTTGTAGAGACATGGATGAATCTAGAGACTGTCACACAGAGGGAAGTAAGTCAGAAAGAGAAAAACAAATATCATATATTAACACATATATGTGGAACCTAGAAAAATGGTACAGATGACCCAGTTTGCAGGGCAGAAATAGAGACACAGATGTAGAGAACAAACGTATGGACACCAGTGTGGAAAGTGGCAAGGCGGCTGGTGGTAGTGTAATGAATTGGGAGATTGGGATTGACATATATATACTAATGTGTATAAAATAGATAGCTAATAAGAACCTGCTGTATAAAAAATAAATGAAATAAAATTCAGAAGTTCAAAAAATATATTTTTTCTATCCAAATTTAAGCCAAAGACAATCACTTCTTTTCCACCCTCTCTTTCTCCTTCAGAAACATATATTCCTTGGTTATTCTTGTAATAGGCTTACCATTTGCATAGTTATCTTTTTTCAAAGGTTTCTTATATTTGCTATAGTATTATCCCCCTTAATGGCATCTAATAGGCACTCAGATTTTTGCTGAGTTTAATTACTTATGTTAAATTAGATCTTGAAAAGCGTAAGTTAATATCTATCTCCATTTTTTATTCTCTGTCTCGAAAGACATGCAGTATCACATATAGAAAATGCAAGTTCACACTGTTTTTTTTCTTATTTCTTACCTAGCATTAAGGAAAAGAAGTCCATAAAATATTTCACAGAGGTAGAGAGCTATACTTCCTTGAACACTAAGGTAAAACAATGGCTTTTTTTCAGTCATGGTAACAAACCAGGCTTATTTCTGTTTCAGAAACTGTGCACTAGCTTTTTCTTTAGGAATTCAGGGATGAAAATCTAACTTCCTGTTTTGGGACACAAAGCTCAGTGCCACCACTGTGGAGCATCCTTGCCTGCCTATTTGCCAAATATATGGTAAAGAATCCTCTGTATTTTTCTCCACCACACAGGAAAGTTTAATTTTAATTATAATATTTTATTTCTTTGTTTCCTCCTAAGAATGTCACCCTCTAAGAACAGAGACCCTCTCAATGTTCTTCAAAATTATTTCTTGAACATCAAGAGTCATGCCTGCACCAAAGAAGCACCCAATAAAATCGTCTTTAAAGAACCAATGAGTGAGGGTCATTGTCTTTATATATATAATAAAGTTACTATCCTATAAGTAGTTCATTAATTTTAGATGCAAAGGATATTTATGTGACACATGTATCATATGTACACATATGCAATTTATAACATATATAGGCACACATGCATATAAATGCAGACAGGTTAGCTATCTTTTCTCTATCATCTATCGATCTCTCTCTCTCTCTGTATGTATATATATAGCTACCATCTATCTTTTAGTTAATCTATTCTATAAGGCATGTTTTGTTTCAAGAAATATCTTCTTTTCTCCAAGATCTAAAAATTGCTTGTTGCATGTCAAGGTTGGCAAGTCACTTTCTGAGTCTTGGTACATTCATCTCTAAATACTATCTACTTTTTTGTTTGTTATGAAGTTTATATGTGATAATGTATATGGAGTCCTTCGCCTGTAGAAGGTAATAAAAATAAATTAAAGCCAGAGTTAACTATAATTTTTACCAATAAGGTATTACTGTACAGTAATAAAAAATTGCATGACACAGCATTTGGGTTAAATTATTTTTCAGAGAAGCTACGGAATAGTTTGGTCATTTTCTTGTACATTCATTGGTGACTGAGTACATATCCAGAATCAGACATGAAAACAAGTCTTGAATAGGCTCTCAAAATTGAAATTTCCAAATTAACTGCTAAGGAGTAAGATTTATGGCCAGATTTGGCTTTAGAATTTTCCCTGGTTTAATGACTATATAAACTATTAAGAGCGAGAAATATTTTAGGTCTACTTCTCAGCAATATTTACTTGTTCTGTCAGAGCAGTTTGAGTTATATTATAGATGAATATGTTTTTTTATCACTAAGAAGTAGTGGTTTCTATATATGGATTAGCTAAAAGACTGAAGAGAGTGTGTTTGCTTATCAAGTGACACTTCATGTCCTCTATTTGCTGCATTATAATTGATCACATTTTCACATTTCAGTTAATATAATTTATCTATGAAACATCTATCTAATTTCTTTTTACACAAAAAGATATTTAGTACAGTTGACCTTTGAACAACATTTGGGTTAGGGGTGTAGATCCTTTGTGCAGTAGAAAATCTGAGTATAACTTTACAGTTTGCCCTTCATATCTGTGGTTCCACATTCGAGGATTAAACTAACGCTGGTTTGTGTAGTACTGTAGTATATAGTATTGAAAGAAAAATCCACATTTAAATGGACACATGCAGTTCAAACTTTTTTTCTTCAAGAGTCAACTGAATATAAGAACACAGCAGCCAGATTTAAAGGCTACAAAATCTTTGGCAAGTTACTTCACATTTTTTATTTCATTACCTTCATCTGTGAAATGGTTAATAATAGTAACCATCTCAGTGGATTATGGTGAGGTTTCAATAAATTAATACATGCAGAGAAATTAGAAAATCAGTTGGCACATAGTAAATGCTATATGTGCTGGCTACTATTAGTTAGAAATAAAATTTAAACTACATTTTCTAATTTATTAACTGTGTTACATAGACCGCTAAAAGGATGGTATAACTCTGTTTTATACTATTCAATTTATAATGAATCCTTAATCAGTGGTTCTAAAAATATAATGTGTCAAACTATCATCAGAAATGTTGATTAAAATCCATATTTCCACACCTGTCCTTAGAGAGGCTTAGTAGCCTGGTGACATAAAGCCTTCTGCAGTTTAAACAAAATCAACAGATAATTCTAATGCACATGGCATGGAAGAGAGAATACTTGATTTAGCTATAAATAAAAAAAAATAATGAACTCCTACAAGAGTCACGATCTTCATGGATGTCAAAATCTACCTGCAGGTAGAGGCAGGATCACACCTGTTCAAATAGGATTGTCGTAACATGGAGGGTTTTTTCTCTTTTTATTTTTATAGGAATATAGTTGTTTTACAATTCTGTGTTAGTTTCTGCTGTACTGAAATGTGAGTCATTATACATATCCATTCTTTTATAGATGATTTTTAAAGTTCTATGGATTCACAGAGGAGAAAAAAAATCAATCTTGGTGACATTGGAAAGGCCACATCTAATTAGAAGTAAAACTTGAAGAATATATGAAATTTAGATTAAGTTGATGAATTAATCTGTGAAGGAGAAAAAAAGATGAGACAATAGAGAATGTGGAAAGAAAAAGGTGTAATATGAACATGATGGCCTGAATATATACCTACAACACAGGCAGGTACACATATAGAGATACCATATATATATATATATATATATATATATATATATATATATATATACACACACACACACACATACAGGGGTGCATATATACATACATGTATATACATGTGCAATCCATATTGTAGTAATCTTTTTTAGAATTTTCTGCATATTATGATGTTTTCATACTAAAAAAAACAAACAAAAACATTTCTGGCTGGGAAGAACCGCTTGGAACTGGCCAATTCTTATAGACAGCAAAAAACTCAGCCAGGAGCAGGCCTTTAATATTCAAACTAACTAATCTAGAACTATACCTTCCCTATCCAGCCTGTGCACCACAGAATGAAATATTCCTCTGTCTTAATAATCTCAGGGCAGATACCAGGCAGCTACAGACCAGCCCTGTAGCCCAAAGCCTACTGAAATTATTCAGATTAGCCAGTCCTCAATTGTTTACCCTACCTTGCCTGTGGTTGCCTGAAAAAAAAAAAAAAGGCTTCTGGCCTAGGTTCTCCCCTCCCTCCTACTTCTACTTCCTGACCAAATCCTGGGGTCCCTCCCAGGGCCCTGCATGGTCAGCTGTATCTTTTATTTCTAGAGGATCTGTGAATGCATTAAACTTGTCTCTCAATAGTGCTGATGTCTCCATGGTGTCATTTCAGTCACTTTTATAAATTAATACTCAGTACAAAACTCAAATGTACATTTTTCACACATGTACTCAAAGAAGTGGAATAATAGAATCTGAGTTTAAGATGACAGGACAGATTGGATGAGACAGAGGCTTCAAATTATGAAACTAGGAAACCTTTTTTTTTTAAGCTTTATACAAGTTAAAGTTTAGTAATTAAAATTAGGGTAATATTTGGTAAAACTGATATACACTTAAAAAATGTCAGTGAGGGTTTCCCTGGTGGCGCAGTGGTTGAGCGTCCACCTGCCGATGCAGGGGACACGGGTTCGTGCCCCAGTCCGGGAAGATCCCACATGCCGTGGAGCGGCTAAGCCCGTGAGCCATGGCCGCTGAGCCTGCGCGTCCGGAGCCTGTGCTCGGCAATGGGAGAGACCACAACAGTGAGACGCCCGCATACCGCAAAAAAAAAAAAAAAGTCAGTGAAAAGTGGGAGATAATGGAAAGGAAGAAATTAAAGATAATCAACACACCTAGATTCTTTGAAGCTCTAACCCATGCTTTTAGAAATAACAATCGAGTTTACACTTAGAAGTATAGTGACTGGGAAGAAGAGCAGAAGATTCTGCTAATTATGTTTCTTTATCTGAGTTACAGTTACATGGATAAATTATATTTAATTTGTAAAATTTTGTCAAGATATACACTCATAATATACACTTTATTACACATTTATTACATTTTTTGAATTAACAGATAAGAATTTTTATAAAAATGATTTATTTTAAAACAGTGAATGCAACTGATTTATCAAAATGATTACTGACCTTTACGAAGCAGATACTCTGAGAATATCTAATTATCCTAAAATTCTGCTGCTTGTCATACTCTTTTAGCTTCCCTTCTTAAATTACTTTCATAGTTTATATTATGATTTCAAAAATAATGTTTATTGGTGTATAATTTAAATATAACAAAATACATAGACTATAGTATATATTTGATGAGTTTTATACAAACTCCAACCTAATCAAAACAAAAAACTTCCATTATCCTTGGATTTCCTCCAGCTTAGCTTTACAGTCAAACTATACCCACTACAGTGTTACTGTTTCTGTTACTGTAGCTTAGTCTTTACTTTATCTAGGACCTCATAAAGTGGTATCAACCATGAACTGTTTTATATATTTATTCATTTTATATATATATATATATATATGTTTATGCATGTATTTGTATATATGCATGTATGTCTATATACATACAAAATTAAGTAATATATAATAAAGAAATAATAAACATATATATAATATAATAAAGTATCTTCCATTGTATTAAAGCACTACAGTTTGTTAAGTCACTAACATATTGATAGACATCTGGGTGTTTTCCAGTTTGAAGCTGTTTTTAATAGTTTTGCCAATAACATTCTTGTACAGGTTTTTAAAAATTTTTTTGTAGATATATATTTGTATCTCTTTGAGTAAATATACAGGAATGAAATGTCTGAGCCATTAATGCATTTCATATACTACATAATTCACTTATTCATTGTGTTTATTGTCTCATTTTACTCCACTAAAATATAAAATGTATAAAGGCAGTAATATTTTTTATTTTCCCCTCAGTATATCTCACATGATAACAATGTGCCTAACACTTCATAGATGTATATGGAATTTATAAAAAGTAACCAAACTGTTTTCCTAAGTACATTGCACACTGTACATAACACACTCCCACCAGCAGTTGATGAGCTCCAGCCATCCCATCTTCACTAAAACTGCTATTATTAGTCTTTTTTATTTTATCAATCCTTGTGAGTATTAAGTAGTTTATCAGTTTGGTTTCAATTAGCATTTCTCACACAGCTAAGGATCTTGATCATTTTTCCATGTACTTATTAGCCATATTTATGTCTTTTTTTGTGAAATGTGTGTTCAAAAATCAGCCTAATTTTAATGCTTAGTTTTTCCTTTCTTTAATTATAATTTTACATATTCTGATTACAATGACACAGCAGTTTGAATACCTGGCTTTTTTGAAACAGCCAAAAAGTTTATGGTTATACATGTAAAAAACAGTGGATAATCACAATTGAAAACACTAAAAAACAAAAGTGAAAATAATAATCTCATTCTTGTGTGGGGTGTAAAGCAAATCTTTATTAAAAATAAAAGCTTTAAAAAGATTTTTGGTGATGTTTTCATGTCTCTGGTTAGAAGACTCAACTCTGATTTTCACAATACTCATTTGACTGTGAAGTCCTGGCATAGAAGAAATGATATTTGAATTTTGTTATGCTGTGTCAGCTTTTTTTTGTTGTGCACTCAGCATTACTTAGACATTTTTAATAGACTTCCTTTTTTACAGCAATTTTAGGCTCACGGCAAAATTAAGCAGGAATTAGATACTTCCCATATATCCTCCACCTAATACAGCCACTGTTTCCTACCATTAGCACCCTTCACAGTCAAGTGTAACAATCAGTTGTTACAGTGCTTCAACCTACCCTGACACATGATCATCAGCCAACGTTGTTTACAATAGGTTTTACTCTCCCTGTCGTGCATTTTATGGGTTCTAACAAACGTGATGAATGATGCACATCCAACATTATAGTATCACACAAAATAGTTTCACTGCCCTAAAAGTTCACTTCTACAACCCTAACTCCGCTGAAGGACATCTGGGAACCACTGATCAGTTTTTTTTTTCTTTTTTTACTTTTCATTTATTTGTATTTTCTTATTAATTGAGGTAACATTGATATGACAACGTATAAGTTCCATGTGTGAAGCATTATATTTCTACTTCCTTACCCTCTACATGATTTTCACCAGAAATGTATTTTCCATCTCTCACTGTACAGTTGAGCCCCATTAACCATTTCCCCCTCACCTTAACCCTTCCCCTCTGTTCTCTGTATCTATAGGTTTGTTGTTGTTTGGTATGATTTGTTTATAATACCTTCAAAGTCTATCCAGGTTGTCAAAAAATGGCAAGATTTTATCTTTTTTATGCATAATATTACATTGTATATATATGTGTGTGTGTGTGTGTGTGTGTTGCTTGTGTATCTTTGACTATTGTAAAGAATGCCATGATGAACATCGGGTGCAGATATCTTTTCAAATTAGTGTTTTGTACCCTTTGGATAAATATCCAGAAGAGGGATAGCTGGATCATATGGTAGTTCTATTATTCAGTTTTTGAAAAATCTCCATACTGTCCTCCATAGTGGCTGCACCAATTTACATTCCCACCAATAGTATATGAGGGTTCCTTTTTCTCCATATCCTCAGTAACACTTGCTATTTGTTTATTTGAGATTTTGCTTGTTTCTTGTTGTATTGCTATATTTATTGCTCTAAACTTCTCTCTTAGTACCGCCTTTCTGCATTCCACAAATTTCCATTTTATTTATTTTCAAGTAATTTTTTCAACACCTTTATTGGAGAAAAATTGCTTTACAGTGTTTTGTTAGTTTCTGCTGTTAGTTTCACAAAAAAGTGAATCAGCTATACATATACATATATCCCCATATTCCCCCCCTGTTGTGTCTCCCTCCCACTCTCCCTATCACACCCCTCTAGGTGGTCACAAAGCATGGAGATGATTTCCCTGTGCATTGCAGCTGTTTCCCACTATCTATCTACTTTATATTTGGTAGTGCATATATGTCAATGCCACTCTCTCACTCACTTCGTCCCAGCTTACCCTTCCCCCTCACTATGTCCTCAAGTCCATTCTCTATGCCTATGCCTTTATTCCTGTCCTGCCCTTACGTTCCTCAGAACTTTTTTTTTTTTTTTAGATACCATACATATGTGTTAGCACAGAGTATTTGTTTTTCTCTTTCTGATTTACTTCACTCTGTATGACAGACTCTAGGTCCATCCACCTAGAGTTTCATTAGGTCCCTTTTGTTTATTTTTCGTTGTTTTTTTTTTTCAATTTCTCTAGGAGGTGGGGCAAAAAGAATCTTCCTGCGATTTATATCATAGAGTGTTCTGCTATGTTTTCCTCTAAGAGTTTATAGTGTCTGGCCTTACATTTAAGTCTTTAATCCATTTTGAGTTTATTTTCGTGTAAGGTGTTAGGGAGCATCCTAATTTCATTCTTTTACATGTAGCAGTCCAGTTTTCCCAGCATCACTTATTGAAGAGGTTGTCTTTTCTCCATTGTATATTTTTGCCTCCTTTATCAGAGATAAGATGACCATATGTGTGTGGGTTGATCTCTGGACCTTCTATTCTGCTCCATTTATCTATATTTATATTTTTGTGCCAGTAGCATACTACCTTGATTACTGTAGCTTTGCAGTATAGTGTGAAATCAGAGCACCTTATTCCCCCAGCTCTGTTTTTCTTTCTCAAGATTTCCTTGGCTATTCAGGGTCTTTTGTGTTTCCATACAAATTGTGACATTTTTTGTTCTACCTCTGTGAAATATGTCATTGGTAGTTTGATAGGGATTATATTGAATCGGTAGATTGCTTTGGGTACTACAGTGATTTTCACAATGATGATTCTTCCAATTCAAGAACATGGTATATCTCTCCATCTGTTTGTATCAACTTTAATTTCTTTCATCAGTGTCATACTTTTCTGCATACAGGTTTTTGTCTCCTTAGGTAGGTTTCTCCCTAGGTATTTTATTATTTTTGTTGCAATGGTAAATGGGAGTGTTTCCTTAATTTCTCTTTCAAATTTTTCATCATTAGTGTATAGGAATGCAAGAGATTTCTGCACATTAATTTTGTGTCCTGCTACTTTACCAAATTCATTGATTAGCTCTAGTAGTTTTCTGGTAGCACCTTTAGCATTCTCTGTGTATAGTATCATGTCTTCTGCAAACAGTGACAGCTTTACTTCTTCTTTTCTAATTTGAATTCCTTTTATTTCTATTTCTTCTCTGATTGCTGTGGCTAAAACTTCCAAAACTAAGTTGAATAATAGTGGTGAGAGTGGGCAGCCTTGTCTTGTTCCTGATCTTAGTGGAAATGCTTTCAGTTTTTCACCATTGAGAATGATAATGGCTGTGGGTTTGTCAAATATGGCCTTTATTATGTTGACGTAAGTTCCCTCTATGCCTACTTTCTGGAGGGTTTTTATCATAAATCAGTGTTGAATTTTGTTGAAAGCTTTTTCTGCATCTATTGAGATTATCATATTTTTTATCATTCAATTTGATAATATGGTGTATCACATTAATTGATTTGTGCATATTGAAGAATCCTTGCATTCCTGGGATAAACCCCACTTGATCATGGTGTATGATCCTTTTAATGTGCTGCTGGATTCTGTTTACCAGTATTTTTTGTGGATCTTTGCATCTATGTTCATCAGAGATATTGGCTTGGAGTTTTCTTTTTTTATGACATCTTTGTCTGGTCTGTGATGGTGGCCTCATAGAATGAGTCTGGGAGAATTCCTCCTTCTGCTACATTTTGGAAGAATTTGAGAATGATAGGTATTAACTCTTCTCTAAATGTTTGATAGAATTCATTTCTAAAGCCATCTGGCCCTGGGCTTTTTTCTGTTGGAAGATTTTTTTTATAATCACAGTTTCAATTTCAGTGCTTGTGATTGGTCTGTTCATATTTTCTATTTCTTTCTGCTTCAGGCTCAGAAGATTGTGCTTTTCTAAGAATTTGTTCATTTCTTCCAGGTTGTCCATTTTATTGGCATATAGTTGCATGTAGTAATCTCTCATGATCCTTTGTTTTTCTACAGTGTCAGTTACTCCTTTGTAATTTCTAATTCTGTTGATTTGAGTCTTTTCCCTTTTTCTCTTCATCTGTCTGGCTAATGGTTTATCAATTTTGTTTATCTTCTCAAAGAACCGTCTTTTAGGTTTATTGATCTTTACTATCGTTTCCTTCATTTCTTTTTCATTTATTTCTGATCTGATATTTATGATTTCTTTCTTTCTGCTAACTTTGGGGTGTTTTTGGTTCTTTCTCTAATTGCCCTAGGTGTAAGTTTACATTGTTTATTTCAGATGTTTCTTGTTTCTTGAGGTAGGATTGTGTTGCTATAAACTTCCTTCTTAGAACTGTTTTTGCTGCATCCCATATGTTTTGGGTCATTGTGTTTTCATTGTCATTTGTTCCTATGTAGTGTTTGATTTCCTCTTTGATTTCTTCGGCAATTTCTTGGTGATTTAGTAGTGTATTGTTTAGCCTCCGTATGTTCGTATTTATTTTACCGATTTTTTCCCTGTAATTGATATCTAGTCTCATAGAGTTGTGGTCAGAAAAGATATTTGATACAATTTCAATTTTCTTAAATTTACCAAGGCTTGATTTGTGACCCAAGATATGATCTATCCTGGAGAATGTCTATTGGCACTTGAGAAGAAAGTGTATTCTGTTGGTTTTGGATGGAATATCCTATAAATATCAATTAAGTCCATCTTGCTTAATGTGTCATTTGAGGCTGTGTTTTCTTATTTATTTTCATTTTGTATGGTCAGCCCTTTCGTGAAAGTGGGTGCTAAAGTTCCCTGCTATTATTGTGTTACTGTCGATTTCCCCTTTTATGGCTGTTAGCATTTGCCTTATGTATTGAGGTGCTCCTATGTTTGGTGCATTAATATTTACAATTGTTATATCTTCTTCTAGGATTGATCCCTTGATCATTATGTAGTGTCCTTCTTTGTCTTTTGTAATAGTCTTTATTTTAAAGTCTGTTTTGTCTGGTATGAGAATTGCTACTCTAGCTTTCTTCTGATTTGCATTTGCGTGGAATATCTTTCTCTAGCCCCTAGCTTTCAGTCTGTATGTGTCCCTAGGTCTGAAGTTGGTCTCTCGTAGACATCATATACATGGGTCTAGTTTTTGTATCAATTCAGCAAGTCTGTGTGTTTTGGTTGGAACATTTAATCCATTTACATTTAAGGTAATTGTCTATATCTATGTTCCTATTACCATTTTCTCAATTGTTTTGGGTTTGTTACTGGGGGTTTTTACCTTCTGTTGTGTTTCCTATCTAGAGATGTTCCTTTAGCATTTGTTGTAAAACTGGTTTGGTGGTGCTGAATTCTCTTAGCTTTTGTTTGTCTGTAAAGGTTTTAATTTCTCTGTCAAATGTGAATGACATCCTTGCTGGGTAGAGTAATATTGTTTGTAGGTTTTCCATTTCTTCATTTTAAATATGTCCTGCCATTCCCTTCTGGCTTGCAGAGTTTCTGCTGAAAGATCAGCTGTTAACCTTATGGGGATTCCCTTGTATGTTATTTGTTGCTTTCCCCTTGCTGCTTTTAATATTTTTTCCTTGTATTTAATTTTTGATAGTTTGATTAATATGTACCTTGGCATGTTTGTCCTTGTATTTATCCTGTATGGGACTCTGTGCTCCCTGGACTTGATTGGCTGTTTCCTTTTCCATATTAGGGAAGTTCAAATATAGTCTCTTCAAATATTTTCTCAGGCCCTTTCTTTTTCTCTTCTTCTTCTGAGATTCTTGTAATTTTCATGTTGCTGCATTTAATGTTGTCCCAGAGGTCTCTGAGACTGTTCTCAATTCACTTCATTCTCTTTTATTTATTCTGCTCTTTGGTAGTTATTTCCACTCTTTTATATTCCACGTCATTTATCCATTCTTCTGCATCAGGTATTCTGCTTTTGATTCCTTCTAGATAATTTTTAATTGCATTTATTGTGTTGTTCATCTTTGTTTGTTTGCTCTTTAGTTCTTCTAGGTTCTTGTTAAAAGTTTCTTGTATTTTCTCCATTCTATTTCCAAGATTTTGGGTCATCTTTACTATCATTATTCTGAATTCTTTTTCAGGTAGACTGCCTATTTCCTCTTCATTTGTTTGTTCTGGTAGGTTTTTCTTTGCTCTTTCATATTCTGTGTATTTCTCTGTCTTCTCATTTTGCTTAACTCACTGTGCTTGGGGTCTCCTTTTTGCAGCTGCAGGTTCATAATTCCACTTGTTTTTGGTGTCTGCCTCCACTGGGTTAAGTTGGTTCAGTGAGTTGTCTAGGCTTCCTGGTGGAGGGGACTGGTTCCTGGGTTCTGCTGGATGAGTCTGGATCTTGTTTTTCTGGTGGGCAGGGCCATGTCCTGTGGTGTGTTTTGGGGAGTCCATTAACTTATTATGATTTTAGGAAGCCTCTCTGCTAATGGGTGGGGTTGTGTTCCTGTCTTGCTAGTTGTTTGGCATGGGGTGTCCAGCACTGGAGCTTGCTGGTTGTTGAGTGGTGCTGGGTTTTAGCGTTGAGACAGAGATCTTTAGGAGAGCTCTCACCGATTGATACTATGTGAGACTAGGAGGTCACTGTTAGTCCAATGCCCTGGACTCATCTCTCCCACCACAGAGGCTCAGGCCTGACACCTGGCCAGAGCACCAAGACCCTGCCAGCCTCACAGCCGAGAAGAAAGGGGAGGAAGAAAAGAAAGAAAAAAATGAAATATAATAAAGTTATTAAAATAAAAAAAATTAAAATAGAAAAGTAATTAAAAAAAGAATATAGCAACCAAACCAATAAACAAATCCACCAATGATAACAACTGCTAAAAATTATGCTAAGGTAAACATAAAAATCAGAAACTAGTCAGTCACATACAGCAAACCCCAAGGCTACAGTTGTTCTCATAGACCACTGCCTCAATTTTGGGATGATTCATTGTCTATTCAGGTATTCCACAGATGCAGGTGCATGAAGTTGATTGTGGAGATTTAATCTGCTGCTCCTGAGGCTGCTGGGAGAGATTTCCCTTTCTCTTCTTTGTTCACACAGGTCTTGTTGTTCATCTTTGCATTTGGCCCTGCCTCTGCTTGTAGGTCGCCTGAGGACATCTGTTCTTCCCTCAGACAGGAGGGAGTTAAAGGAGAGGCTGATTAGGGGGCTCTGGCTCACTCAGGCTGTGGGGGAGGGAGGGGTACAGAACGAGGGGCAAGCCCATGGTGGCAGAGCCTGGTTTGTCATTGCAACAGCCCGAGGCACACCATGTGTTCTCCCTGGAAGTTGTCCCTGGATAATGGGACCCTGGCAGTGGCGGGCTGTACAGGCTCCCGGGA
Source organism: Delphinus delphis (assembly GCF_949987515.2). Classification (NCBI taxonomy): domain Eukaryota; kingdom Metazoa; phylum Chordata; class Mammalia; order Artiodactyla; family Delphinidae; genus Delphinus; species Delphinus delphis. Next base: position 84,507,573 of record NC_082696.1, on the reverse strand, counting down.
AGGTAGGTGTGGATAGTGACCTATGCTTGAACACAGGCTTCTTGGTGGCTGCATCAACATCCTTAGCATTTCATGCCCATCTCTGGTGCCCGCGCTGATAGCCACAGCTCACACCAGTCTCTGAACCTCATTTAGGCAGTGTTCTGGCTCTCCTCTCCTCGTACACCCTGAAACAATGGTCTCTTGTCTCTTAGGCAGTTCCAAAATTTTCCTTGACTCCCTCCCAGCTAGCTGTGGTGAACTAACCCCCTTCAGCTGTCTTCATGCAGCCAACTCAAGTCCTCTCTCTGGGATCTGAAGTCTAAACCCTGAGCCTTGGCACCCAGCCCCCACCCACCCCAGAGGATAAGCAGACAAGCCTCTCAGGCTGGTGAGTGCTGGTCGGCACTGATCCTCTGTGCAGGAATCTTTCCACTTTGCCCTCTGCACCCCTGTTGCTGCACTCTCCTCCGTGGCTCCAAAGCTTCCCCCCCTGCCACCCACAGTCTCCACCCACGAAGGGGCTTCCTAGTGTGTGGAAACATTTCCTCCTTCACAGCTCCCTGCCAGAGGTGCAGGTCCCGTCCCTATTCTTTTGTCTCTGTTTTTTCTTTTGCCCTACCCAGTTACGTGGGGGAATTTCTTGTTTTTTGGGAAGTCTGAAATCTGCCAACATTCAGTAGGTGTTCTGTAGGAGTTGTTCCATAGATAGATGTATTTTTGATGTATTTATGGGGAGGAAGGTGATCTCCACGTCTTTCTCCTCCACCATCTTGAAGGTCCTCTCTTCAAGTAATTTTTGATTTCACCTTTTATTTCTTCTTTGACCTAATAATATCTATATTAGAGAAGGTATTGAGGTAATTAGGTGTTCTCTTAGTTTCATGAAATGGTATAGCTAGTTCCTTCCCAAAGTTTAGTGTGTTCTCAGTTATTAATTCTTCAAATAATCTTTTTGGTTTTTTTCTCTCTCTTCTCCTCCTGGTGTATCCATTATCCTAACTTTGCCTTTCCTAAGAGTTTGATAGCTTTTGTAGGATTTCCTCATTTTTAATACCTTATTTCTCTTTCCTCTTCTACTTGTATCATGTCTAGATTTCTATCTTTAAGCTCACTAATTCTCTCTTCCATAAGGTCTGGTCTACTTCCAAAGCTTTCTAATGTGTTCCTCACCTTGTTTATTGAGTTATTCAGCTCCAGAATTTGTTTGACTCACTTTTAATATTTCCATATCTTTGATAAAGTATTCTTTCTGTTCATTAATTTTATTTCTGAGCTCATTAAACTGTTTCTTTGAGTTTTCTTGCATCTTGTTGAGTTTCTTCATGACAGCTATTTTGAATACTCTATCAGTTAGATCACAATATTCCATGACTAAGTTAGTTTCCTGGAGAATTTTTATTTTCTTTTCATGATACAGTGTTATTGTGGTTCTTCATGTTGTTTGGTGAATTGTTCCTCTGTCAGCACATTTGATATCAAATGACAGGTTAGGAACTGGAATCTTTTCTTTTGTTTTCTGATAGGTGGCATTATCACACAAGTTTTTGTTTCTCTTACCTAAGCTGCCTCTGGTTATATTTGTGATTTTCACTTCCCAGCCTCCAATGTCTCTGTAAGAGGTGTGGCTCTGTGCCTTTGTTATTGCCTCTTGTGCAACCAGGTCTCCGCTGCATTGCTTCTACCAGAGCCACTCTTGTCACAGAAATTGTGGGCTCTTTCCTTGTGTCCTGGATTCCCTGAGACACAAACTTCATCATTGTGGAAGATGGAGAGTGGGGCCAGTGTTGTGGAAACATTACCCGCTAGACGGATTTTGTCCCAGATCCCACTGCTGCTGTTACCCAGTTACCCGTGGCCATGGGCACTGGTGCAGTCAGGTGGTCAGATCTGTGCCTGCTGTCTTCCTTGCTGTTGCTAGATTCTCTGAAGCTGAGAGCTCTGCTGCTGTGGCCTGAGGTACAGGACTTCGGACACTATCTCTACTGTTCCCTTGGTTCCATCTTTTCCATATGTTCCAACCCACACACCTTTAGATTTACAGATGTGTGGAATTTTCCTCCTTCTTGATGTGCTGGGCAGAGCATATTTGTTGAGTTGTGGATGTTTTACTGGTTGTAGATTTAAGGTCAGAGACAAAGGTAAATTTTCACTCCAGTATGTTTCTGACTTCACTCTTTCCCCCCCAATCATTATTGTTTTGGCTTTTCCACAATGTCCTATGATTGGAACCCTATGGTATATATTCCTTTCAGATTGGCTTCTTTCACTTAATAGTATGCATGTATGTTTCTTCCATGTCTTTTTTGTGGTTTGATAGCTCTTTACTTTGTAGCACTGAATAATAATCTGAATGTACCATAGTTTATTTATGCATTCATCTACTTAAAGATATCTTGGTCATTTCCAGGTTTTGCCAATTATGAATAAAACTGCTATAAACATTATGTATAAGTTTTCAGGTGGACATAAATTTGAACTAATTTGGGTAAGTACCAAGGCATGAAATTGCTGGATCATATGTCAAGAGATATTTTTAGTTTTGTAAGAAACCACCAACTCTTTTACAAAGTGGCTGTACAATTTTGCATTCCCACTATCAATGAATGGAAGTTTTTGTTGCTCCAAGCCTGCCCAGCATTTGTTGTTGTCAGTGTCCCAGATTCTGTCAGTTCTAATCGCTGTGTAGTTGTATCTCATATTGTTTTAACTTACAGTTCCCTAGCAATGTATTGTGTAGAGCATCTTTCATCTGCTTACTTGACATGTGTGTATCTTCCTTGCTAGGTGTCTGCTCAGATCTTTTTTACATTTTTAATCTGGTTGTTTATTTTCTTATTGTTGAGTTTTTATACAATGTATTATTATCCTTTTAACTTCATACTTAATAAGATAAAATACCTCAGTGTTTTCAAGCTAACGAGTGATGGGTGTAAATATAATCAATATGTGCATTAGATCTGTGATTTCTCAATCTGGCTGATTACCAAAATCCTTTGGAGTTATTTAGTCTATTTCATAAAGTCTGTCTCTTTGGTGTGAAAATTTCTATTACAAAGAAAAAGAACCCAGGTAATAACTGTGTGACTGGGGCGATCACTAGAGTAACTAACAAACACCCTAGAACTCTAGTGGCATTCAACTGGGTTTCCAGAACTCATTGGGTCCCTATCAAGTACCAGTCACTCCACTAACTACTGGGAATAAATATAAACCTTCATTCCATGATGTAATATGATAAAAGTAGAAAGAGTGCAGGTAAGCAGATTAGTAAAAGTAAGGTATAGCATTTTATTTAATAACCATAAACATTGGAACTAAGGAGAAATGAAGGAATGGACATTCAGATTAGAAAGATAAGCAACAATGTCTTAGAGAATATTATCACTAAGTTGTGTCTTTAAGGATAAATAGAAATCAGTTGAGTAAAGGAAGAAAGATAAGTATGTTCAGATATTCTTGCAAAGACAAAGAGAGACAAGAAAGTGTTCTATGTTAGAAACAGCAAAAATTGCCTATGAATTTAAGGTTGTGTTTCAGTGGGGTGTAATGATAAGTCAGGGTCCTCCATAAATAGCATCCATATAAAAGATAGGCATAGGCACACTGCTTTGCACTTATGTAACTCTTGGGTTTTTTCTCCCTATCACTACTTGTTTTTTCCTAGCAAAAAGAAAAGAAAAAACATATGTGTAGTATAAACTGCATGAAACTAAGAATTTTTTGTGCTTTTTTCCCTTAGTGTATCTATTGAATAAGATTAGAAAAGTGCCTAGCACTTGAAGTGATGAGTACTTACTTGATAAATAAAATAAAGGCTATATATTTCCTACCTGTAAATTCTGTCATTGTAGAAAGGATATAGGGTAGAATTATAATAATTTTAGAGTGAGGCCACTATTGGCCCAATCTCTTAAATTCTATCAATCAATTTTGCAAATTATAATTAGGGAAAGGAATGCAGTCTTTGTAGCATTACAACTATTATGATGTTATGTGAAACAGCTTTTCAAACTATATGAACTACATGTTGTACAAAATAAGTAATTTTGTTTATGTTAATGGTTTGAGTGGCAGCATGGTGTTGTGATAAAAGCACTAGGTTTGGGGCAAAAACAAAAACAGAATGAAATCTCTATTCTTGAGTCACTCACTTTTTTTTTATTTTTTATATTCTCTGCAAAATAGCGTCATTTGAATGCACTTCAAAATATAAATTATTTTCAAACTTCAGTATTTAACACTTTTTCTACCTGTAATCTTGGGCCAGAAATGATAGTTTATGAAAAACTGTGGGTTTGAATTGCTTTTGAATCACAAGTATATTGTTGCAGATCCTGGGTCCGCTAACTATTGCTATAATTCAATGTTCGATATAATCATAAAAAAAAACCCCTCCTGTATACCTCCTTCATTTTGGACATTGTCATATTATGTGCAGGTCATATTGTGGTGGATTAAGCTGGGAAAATTAAAATCAGTGAGGAGGAGGGCTCACACGACTGCATCCATCCAGTTCCTTCACAAGGAAAATTGTCTTATTACTTCCTGTGTACTCAGTGGAAGGAGATCAGGAGATCCTAATGAAACTTAGTAGAAAGTGTAAAAGATTAGAGAGACGCTTACTCTTCCTCATGACCTTATTTGCTTGTATTTTGATGAAAAACTGGTATGAACTCTACAGTTTTGAAACAGTATGATATTAATTTCAGAGGAAATTGTTTTAAATCTGCTATGGTGCAACAAAGACAACAAGCACTAAGGAGTAAAATGTATGTTTACTGGGCAATAACCATTTTGAGGGCTTCTTTCCAATACATTTTCAAAGCACCGAATTGCCTACCTGGAGTGCAATGATCTTACGTGAGAGATGGCTAAGTTTACGTATAGTTAGCAGCAACTTATATTTAGCTAGGATATGCCTATTTATGCAAACAATTTTGTTGTGGAGTAGTTTGAGTGATGGGGCACTTCACAGGCTGCTTTTATTTTTTTCTTCTTTTTTAACAACTTTATTAGAGTATAATTGCCTTACAATGGTGTGTTAGTTTCTGCTTTATAACAAAGTGAATCAATTATACATATACATATGTTCCCATATCTCTTCCCTCTTGAGTCTCTCTCCCTCCCACCCTTCTTATCCCACCCCTCTAGGTGGTCACAAACCACCGAGCTGATCTCTCTGTGCTATGTGGCTGCTTCCCACTAGCTATCTATTTTACGTTTGGTAGTGTATATATGTCCATGCCTCTCTCTCACTTTGTCACAGCTTACCCTTCCCCCTCCCTATATCCTCAAGTCCATTCTCTAGTAGGTCTCTGTCTTTTTTTTTTTTTTTTAACATCTTTATTGGGGTATAATTGCTTTACAATGGTGTGTTAGTTTCTGCTTTATAACAAAGTGAATCAGTTATACATATACATATGTTCCCATATCTCTTCCCTCTTGCGTCTCTCTCCCTCCCACCCTCCCTATCCCACCCCTCCAGGCTGTCACAAAGCACCGAGCCAATATCCCTGTGCTGTGGGGCTGCTTCTCACTAGCTATCTACCTTACTACGTTTGTTAGTGTGTATATGTCCATGACTCTCTCTCGCCCTGTCACAGCTCACCCTTCCCCCTCCCCATACCCTCAAGTCCGTTCTCCAGTAGGTCTGCATCTTTATTCCTGTCTTACCCCTAGGTTCTTCATGACATTTTTTTTTTCTTAAATTCAATATATATGTGTTAGCATACGGTATTTGTCTTTTTCTTTCTGACTTACTTCTCTCTGTATGACAGACTCTAGGTCTATCCACCTCATTACAAATAGCTCAATTTCGTTTCTTTTTATGGCTGAGTAATATTCCATTGTATATATGTGCCATATCTTCTTTCTCCATTCATCTGATGATGGGCACGTAGGTTGTTTCCATCTCTGGGCTATTGTAAATAGAGCTACAATGAACATTTTGGTACATGACTCTTTTTGAATTTTGGGTTTCTCAGGGTATATGCCCAGTAGTGGGATTGCTGGGTCATATGGTAGTTCTATTTGTAGTTTTTTAAGGAACCTCCATACTGTTCTGCATAATGGCTGAACCAATTCACATTCCCACCAGCAGTGCAAGAGTGCTCCTTTTTCTCCACACCCTCTCCAGCATTTATTGTTTCTAGATTTTTTGATGATGGCCATTCTGACTGGTGTGAGATGATATCTCATTGTAGTTTTGATTTGCATTTCTCTAATGATTAATGATGTTGAGCATTCTTTCATGTGTTTGTTGGCAGTCTGTATACTTTCTTTGGAGAAATGTCTATTTAGGTGTTCTGCCCATTTTTGGATTGGGTTGTTTGTTTTCTTGTTATTGAGCTGCATGTGATGCTTGTAAATTTTGGAGATTAATCCTTTGTCAGTTGCTTCATTTGCAAATATTTTCTCCCATTCTGAGGGTTGTCTTTTGGTCTTGTTTATGGTTTCCTTTGTTGTGCAAAAGCTTTGAAGTTTCATTAGGTCCTATCTGTTTGTTTTTGTTTTTATTTCCATTACTCTAGGAGGTGGGTCAGAAAGGATCTTGCTGTGATTTATGTCATAGAGTATTCTGCCTATGTGTTCCTCTAAGAGTTTGGTAGTTTCTGGCCTTACATTTAGGTCTTTAATCCATTTTGAGCTTATTTTTGTGTATGGTGTTAGGGAGTGATCTAATCTCATACTTTTACATGTATCTGTCCAGTTTTCCCAGCACCACTTATTGAAGAGGCTGTCCTTTCTCCACTGTACATTCCTGCCACCTTTATCAAAGATAAGGTGTCCATATGTGTGTGGGTTTATCTCTGGGCTTTCTTTCCTGTTTCATTGATCTATATTTCCATTTTTGTGCCAGTACCATACTGTCTTGATTACTGTAACTTTGTAGTATAGTCTGAAGTCAGGGAGCCTGATTCCTCCAGCTCCTTTTTTCGTTCTCAAGATTGCTTTGGCTATTCGGGATCTTTTGTGTTTCCATACAAATTGCAAAATTTTTTGTTCTAGATCTGTGAAAAACGCCAGTGGTAGTTTGATAGGGATTGCATTGAATCTATAGATTGCTTTGGGTAGTAGAGTCATTTTCACAATGTTGATTCTTCCAATCCAAGAACATGGTATATCTCTCCATCTATTTGCATCATCTTTCATTTCTTGCATCAGTGTCTTATAATTTTCTGCATACAGGCCTTTTGTCTCCCTAGGTAGGTTTATTCCTAGATATTTTATTCTTTTTGTTGCAATGGTAAATGGGAGTGTTTTCTTGATTTCACTTTCAGATATTTCATTATTAGTATATAGGAATGCCAGAGATTTCTGTGCATTAATTTTGTATCCTGCTACTTTACCAAATTAATTGATTAGCTCTAGTAGTTTTCTGGTGGCATCTTTAGGATTCTCTATGTATAGGATCATGTCATCTGCAAATAGTGACAGCTTTACTTTTTCTTTTGCGATTTGGATTCCTTTTATTTCCTTTTCTTCTCTGATTGCTGTGGCTAACACTTCCAAAACGCTGTTGAATAAGAGTGATGAGAGTGGGCAACCTTGTCTTGTTCCTGATCTTAGTGGAAATGCTTTCAGTTTTTCACCATTGAGGATGATGTTGGCTGTGGGTTTGTCATACATGGCGTTTATTTTGTTGACGAAAGTTCCCTCTATGCCCACTTTCTGCAGGGTTTTTACCATAAATCGGTGTTGAATTTTGTCAAAAGCTTTCTCTGTATCTATTGAGATGATCATATGTTTTTTCTCCTTCAGTTGGTTAATATGATGTATCACGTTGATTGATTTATGTATATTGAAGAATCCTTGCATTCCTGGAATAAACCCCACTTGATCATGGTGTATGATCCTTTTAATGTGCTGTTGGATTCTGTTTGCTAGTATTCTGTTGAGGATTTTTGCATCTATGTTCATCAGTGATATTGGTCTGTAGTTTTCTTTCTTTGTGACATCCTTGTCTGGTTTTGGTATCAAGGTGATGGTGGCATCATAGAAGGAATTTGGGAGTGTTCCTCCCTCTGCTATGTTTTGGAAGAGTTTGAGAAGGATAGGTGTTAGCTCTTCTCTAAATGTTTGATAGAATTCGCCTGTGAAGCCATCTGGTCCTGGGCTTTTGTTTGTTGGAAGATTTTTAATCACAGTTTCAATTTCAGTGCTTGTGATTGGTCTGTTCATATTTTCTATTTCTTCCTGATTCAGTCTTGGCAGGTTGTGCATTTCTAAGAATGTCTCCATTTCTTCCAGATTGTCCATTTTATTGGCATAGAGTTGCTTGTAGTAATCTCTCATGATCTTTTTTATTTCTGCAGTGTCAGTTGTTACTTCTCCTTTTTCATTTTTAATTCTACTGATTTGAGAGTTCTCCCTTTTTTTCTTGATGAGTCTGGCTAGTGGTTTATCTATTTTGTTTATCTTCTCAAAGAACCAGCTTTTAGTTTTACTGATCTTTGTTATTGTTTCCTTCATTTCTTTTTCATTTATTTCTGATCTAATTTTTATGATTTCTTTCCTTCTGCTAGCTTTGGGGTTTTTTTTTGTTGTTGCTGTTCTTCTTTCTCTAATTGCTTGAGGTGCAATGTTAGGTTGTTTATTCAAGATGTTTCCTGCTTCTTAAGGTGGGCTTGTATTGCTATAAACTTCCCCCTTAGAACTGCTTTTGCTGCATCCCATAGGTTTTGGGTCGTCGTGTCTCCATTGTCATTTGTTTCTAAGTATTTTTTTTTATTTCCTCTTTGATTTCTTCAGTGATCACTTCATTATTAAGTAGTGTATTGTTTAGCCTCCATGTGTTTGTATTTTTTACAGATCTTTTCCTGTAATTGATATCTAGTCTCATGGCGTTGTGGTCAGAAAAGAAACTTGATACAATTTCAATTTTCTTAAATTTACCAAGGCTTGATTTGTGACCCAAGATATGATCTATCCTGGAGAATGTTCCATGAGCACTTGAAAAAAATGTGTATTCTGTTGTTTTTGGATGGAATGTCCTATAAATATCAATTAAGTCCATCTTGTTTAATGTATCATTTAAAGCTTGTGTTTCCTTATTTATTTTCATTTTGGATGATCTGTCCATGGGTGAAAGTGGGGTGTTAAAGTCCCCTACTATGAATGTGTTACTGTCGATTTCCCCTTTTATGGCTGTTAGTATTTGCCTTATATATTGAGGTGTTCCTATGTTGGGTGCATAAATATTTACAATTGTTATATATTCTTCTTCGATTGATCCCTTGATCATTATGTAGTGTCCTTCTTTGTCTCTTTTAATAGTCCTTATTTTAAAGTCTATTTGTCTGATATGAGAATTGTTACTCCAGCTTTCTTTTGGTTTCCATTTGCATGGAATATCTTTTTCCATCCCCTTACTTTCAGTCTGTATGTGTCTCTAGGTCTGAAGTGGGTCTCTTGTAGACAGCATATATAAGGGTCTTGTTTTTGTATCCATTCAGCCAATCTGTGTCTTTTGGTGGGAGCATTTAGTCCATTTACATTAAAGGTAATTATCAATATGTATGTTCCTATTCCCATTTTCTAAATTCTTTTGGGTTCGTTATTATAGGTCTTTTCCTCCTCTTGTGTTTCTTGTCTAGAGAAGTTCCTTTAGCATTTGTTGTAAAGCTGGTTTGGTGGTGCTGAATTCTCTCAGCTTTTGCTTGTCTGTAAAGGTTTTAATTTCTCCATCAAATCTGAATGAGATCCTTGCTGGGTAGAGTAATCTTGGTTGCAGGTTTTTCTCCTTCATCACTTTCAGTATGTCCTGCCACTCCCTTCTGGCTTGCAGAGTTTCTGCTGAGAGATCAGCTGTTTACCTTATGGGGATTCCCTTGTGTGTTATTTGTTGTTTTTCCCTTGCTGCTTTTAATATGCTTTCTTTGTATTTAATTTTTGACAGTTTGATTAATATGTGTCTTGGTGTATTTCTCCTTGGATATATCCTGTATGGGACTCTCTGTGCTTCCTGGACTTGATTAACTATTTCCTTTCCCATATTAGGGAAGTTTTCAACTATAATCTCTTCAAATATTTTCTCAGTCCCTTTCTTTTTCTCTTCTTCTTCTGGAACCCCTATAATTCGAATGTTGGTGTGTTTAATGTCCCAGAGGTCTCTGAGACTGTCCTCAGTTCTTTTCATTCTTTTTTCTTTATTCTGCTCTGCAGTAGTTATTTCCACTCTTTTATCTTCCAGGTCACTTATCCTTTCTTCTGCTTCAGTTATTCTGCTATTGATCCCATCTAGAGTACTTTTAATTTCATTTATTGTGTTGTTCATCGTTGCTTGTTTCATCTTTATTTCTTCTAGGTCCTTGTTAACTGTTTATTGCATTTTGTCCATTCTATTTCCAAGATTTCAGATCATCCTTACTATCATTATTCTGAATTCTTTTTCAGGTAGACTGGCTATTTCCTCTTCATTTGTTAGGTCTGGTGAATTTTTATCTTGCTCCTTTATCTGCTGTGTGCTTTTCTGTCTTCTGATTTTGCTTATCTTACTGTGTTTGGGGTCTCCTTTTTGCAGACTGAAGGTTCGTAGTTCCCGCTGTTTTTGATGTCTGTCTCCAGTGGCTAAGGTTGGTTCAGTGGGTTGTGTAGGTTTCCTGGTGGAGGGGACTAGTGCCTGTGTTGTGGTGGATGAGGCTGGGTCTTGTCTCTCTAGTGGGCTGGCTCATGTCTGGTGGTGTGTTTTGGGGTGTCTGTGGCCTTATTATGATTTTAGGCAGCCTCTCTGCTAATGGGTGGGGTTGTGTTCCTGTTTTGCTAGTTGTTTGGCATAGGTTTTCCAGCACTGTGGCTTGCTGGTCGTTGAGTGAAGCTGGGTGCTGGTGTTAAGATGGAGGTCTCTGGGAGATTTTCGCCGTTTGATATTATGTGGAGCTGGAGGTCTCTTGTTGGCCAGTGTCCTGAAGTTGGCTCTCCTACCTCAGAGGCAGAGCCCTGACTCCTGGCTGGAGCACCAAGAGCCTTTCATCCACACGGCTCAGAATAAATGGGAGAAAAAGTAGAGATAATTAGTAGAAGTAAGAGGAAAGAAAGAAGGAGAGGAGGGAAGGAAGAAAGAAGGAAAGAAAGAAAGAAAGAAGCAAAGAAGGAAAGAAGGCAAGAAGGAAAGAAAGGAGGGAACGAGGGAGGTAGGATGGAGGGAAAGAAGGAAAAAAGACAGAAAGAAAGAAGATACAGTAAAAATAAAATACATTATAAAAAACTTATTGAATTAAAAAATAATTAGAAAAAAAGAAAGGGACGGATAGAATCTTAGGACAAATGTTGGAAGCAAAACTATACAGACAAAATCTCATACAGAAGCATACACATACACCCTCACAAAAAGAGGTAAAGGGGGAAAAATCATAAATCTTGCTCTCAGAGACCACCTCCTCAATTTGGGATGATTCATTTTCTAAAGGAGGGAAGGAAGGAAAGAAAGAAAGAAGAAAAGAAAGAAAGAAAGAAAGAAAGAAAGAAAGAAAGAAAGAAAGAAAGAAAGAAAGAAAGAAAGAAAGAAAAAGAACGTAAAGTATAATAAAGTTATTAAAATTAATTATTAAGAAAAAAAAGTTTAAAAAAACCATGGACGGATAGAACCCTAGGACAAATGGTGGAAGAAAGACTATACAGACAAGATCTTACACAGAAGCATACACATACACATTCACAAAAAGAGGAAAAGGGAAAAAAATCATAGATCTTGCTCCTAAAGTCCACCTCCTCAATTTGGGATCATTCCTTGTCTAGTCAGGTATTCCACAGATGCAGGTATATCAAGTTGATTGTGGAGCTTTAATCTTCTGCTTCTGAGGCTGCTGGGAGAGATTTCCCTTTCTCTTCTTTGTTCTCACAGCTCACAGGGGCTCAGCTTTGGATTTGGCCCTGCCTCTGTGTGTAGGTCGCTGGAGGGCGTCTGTTTTTTGCTCAGAAAGGACAGGGTTAAAGGAGCCGCTGATTCAGGGGCTCTGGCACACTCAGGCTGGGGGGAAGGGAGGGGCACTGCGTGCGGGGTGGGCCTGCAGCGGCAGAGGCCGGCGTGATGTTGCACCAGCCTGAGGCCCGCCGTGCATTCTCCCGGGGAAGTTGTCCCTGGAGCCCGGGAACCTGGCAGTGGCGGGCTGCACAGGCTCCGCGGAAGAGGGGTGTGGAAAGTGACCTGAGCTCGCACACAGGCCCCTTGGTGGCGGCAGCAGCAGCCTTAGCGTCTCCTGCCCGTCTCTGGGGTCCACGCTTTTAGCCGTGGCTCGCACCCGTCTCTGGGGTTCGCGTTTTTAGCCGCGGCTCACGCCCGTCTCTGGAGTTCCTTTAAGCAGCGCTCTTAAACCCCTCTCCTCGTGCACCAGGAAACACAGAGGGAAGAAAAAGTCTCTTGCCTCTTCGTCGGGTGCAGACTTTTCCCTGGACTCCCTCCTGGCTAGCCATGGTGCACTAACCCCTTCAGGCTATGTTCAAGCCGCCAACCCCAGTCCTCTCCCTGCGCTCTGTCAGAAACCGAAACCCGCGCCTCAGCTCACAGCCCCGCCCGCCCCAGCGGGTGAGTAGACGAGCCTCTCGGGCTGCTGAGTGCCTGTCGGCACCGATCCTCTGTGCGGGAATCTCCCTGCTTTGCCCTCCGCACCCATTGCTGTGCACTCCTCCGCGGCTCCGAAGCTCCTCCCTCCGCCTCCTGCAGTCTCCGCCCACGAAGGGGCTTCCTAGTGTGTGGAAACTTTTCCTCCTTCACAGCTCCCTCCCACTGGTGCAGGTCCTGTCCCTATTCTTTTGTCTCTGTTTTTTCTTTTGCCCTACCCAGGTACGTGGGGAGTTTCTTGCCTTTTGGGAGGTCTGAGGTCTTCTGCCAGCCTTCAGTAGGTGTTCTGTAGGAGTTGTTCCACGTGTAGATGTATTTCTGGTGTATCTGTGGGGAGGAAGGTGATCTCCGCGTCTTACTCTTCTGCCATCTTCAAGATTCCCCCCACAGGATGCTTTTAAAATGTCTTTCCACAAAACCATAAACAAAACAAAGACAACCTACAGAGTGGAAGAAAATATTTGCAATGTTACTGACAAGGGATTAATTTCCAAAATATGCAAACACCACATACAGTTTAATATCAAGAAAACAAACAACCCAATCAAAAAATGGGCAAAAGACCTAAATACACGTTTCTCCAAAGAAGATATACAGATGACCAACAGGCACAGGAAAAGATGCTCAATGTCACTAATTTTTAGAGAAATGCAAATCAAAACTACAATGAGTTATCACTCATCACCAGTCTGAATGGCCATCATTAAAAGGTTTACAAATAATAAATGCTGGAGAGGGTGTGGAGAAAAGGGAACCCTCTTACACCATTATTGGGAATGTAAATTGGTACAACCACTATGGAGAAAAACCCTCTTACACCATTATTGGGAATGTAAATTGGTACAACCACTATGGAGAAAAATATAGAGGTTCCTTAAAAAACTAAAAATAGAGTTACCACATGACCAGCAATCCTACTCCTGGGCATATATACAGAGAAAACTCCAATTCAAAAAGATACATGCACCCCAATGTTCCTAGCAGCACTATTTACAATAGCCAAGAAATGGAAGCAATCTAAGTGTCTGTCAATATACGAGTGGATAAAGAAGATATGGTACATTTATGCAATGGAATATTACTCAGCCATAAAAAGAATGACATAATGCCATTAGTAACAACATGGATGGACATAGAGATCATCGTATTAAATGAAGTAAATCAGACAAAGACAAATTTCATATGATATCACTTATATGTGTAATATTCAAAATGATACAAATGAATTTATTTACAGACATAGAAAACAAACTTATGGTTACCAAACAGGAAAGGGGAGGGTGAGATAAATTAGTTTGGGATTAACATATACACACTACTATATATAAAATAGAGAAACTACAAGGACCTATTGCATAGCACAGGGAACTATACATGATACCTTGTAATATTAAGGAAAAATAATCTGAAAAATAATGTATATATATATATATATAATCTGAATCACTTTGTTATACACCTGAAACTAACACAATATTGTAAATCAACTATACTTCAATACTTCAATTAGAATAAAATCAAATAAAATAAAGAGGCAAAAATTGTCTTTCCATATATGAAGCCACAAGGGTAGGCTGTAACACATAGATATTAACAGGAAAATAAGGCAAAGGAGGAGATTGTGATAGTAACTCAGCACTACATTAGGAAAAATTGTGTTTGAACAAAGGAGAAATATTTTCGTAGAGGAATAGGAGGTTCCTGGACAGTGTAAAAATTTAAACCTCAAACTCTGCTCTACAGATGAAAATACATCTCTTATCTAAGGCATACAGTGATGTCAGATAAAGTGACTATAGAGCACTATGACTGGCTATTACTTTCGCTCTGGAATTTTAGAAAAAATCTTTAAAGACAAGGTCTTATATTAAGAATACAATGAGTAAAATATTCATTCAGATCAAGTTATATACTCTGTACACAAATCAAAATTAACTTATATGAATGTACCCAGTTAGTCATTTAAAATTCCAAAATAAATAAAACTAAAAGTGATACAAATATTCTGTTTGTCCTCACCCTCTTCCCTTTCCCTGGAGGAAGCATTTTAATTTTCATATAATTTACTAGTGTACTAAATTATGTCCTCTGGCTTGAATAAATTAATATGATTTCATCTTTGGGAGCAGATTATTATCCCCAGAACATTTTATAATTACACATTCTTTCAAATATATTTAATATCAACATTTCTAAATTTCACCCCTGCTGTAATTGTACCACATTTGACAGACAGTTACAGAGGAATGAAGGTGCATTAGATTGGTCTGTTGTAAAGCATTTTTTTTTCATATTAAAAGTTTTCCAAAGAAAGTTAATATCTTTCTTTGTAGCACATAGGAAGAAAATAAGGTTTCTTAGTTTCTTACCATATTTATGCTTCATCTAAATCTTAGTGATATAATAATTTTCCTTTCTTTAAAAATTATTTGTAATTACAAAGACTCTACTGATTCTTCATATTGTTCCGGGATTTTGGCAAACTATATTTATTCTTCCATCTGCGATTTTTTAAAAAAAGATTTTAAAGAAAATTTTTAGATTTTTAAAGAAAAGGCTGAAATTGTGTTAGCAGATTTTGGCAAATGTATTGTTTAGGAAAGATTACTGAGCTGCTTCTAACTGAGCCAGAATACCCAGTCTTGTTCCATCCTGGAAAAACAAAAGCAGACATGAAGATTTCCCTGTTGCATTCAACAAGCTTGCTGAACTCACACAGAATGTAGCACTTGCTCAGAATCATACCTAATGATTTCCTCCACAGCCAGACTGGAAACCCAAAGCTCTTTAATATTCTGGTATCATTATTCTCATTTTCTATAATTTAACAACTTTTCATTTTATTCTTAATGGAAAAGTCATGCAATATTGAGCAGTAACTGCTGTTAATTTCCTGCTGTATATCATTTGCATTTTTTGTTGCTGTTGGAGAGTAATTAACATGCTCTAATTATCATACTGATTGTCTTTTTTAGCTTATGAGGATATAGTCATCTCAACCCTCGTTAATCTTACAATTGTATATTTTATTGTTCCCAATAATAATATCCTGGGATATACAAGACTTAAATTAATACAAAAAAAAAAAAAGTTGTGTGATTCTGCAGTAGTAGATTTTCTAAATGGCTCAATTTAGAAGAGAATATTGTAAGTTTTTATAGTTCCTAAGAAAAAACACAGAATCATTTCTGTGGCAGGACAATGCTATCCTTTCCTGCAAAGTGAATTGCAGTTATATTATGCTATTATCACACAAGAAAATGTTTTCTTGTATTGCATTCAGATTGTATCTTTTATTTCTTCATATTACAGAGGTTTATGTTAAAATTTGCTATGAATATACTTGTAACGTGTAATAAAAAGCCTCTTTTGCAAGAATTTTTAACACATTAGATTCTTTCTACCCAAAATAATTTTTCTTAATTTAAAATATTTACTTTGTAAATCCTAATATTCTCAACTAAAATTTTATAAAATTGTGTGGAGACAGAAAAAAGATGAAAGAAATCAGTGATTTTAAATATTACAAAAAAAACTATAGATAGTACAAAAATTCTTAATAGTACAAAAAATTGTCGACAATGTTCAACTCATATTTTATGTCCAAACCTACCCTCAGCATAGCTAGCTTCATAATTATGGTCTAGTTTGTATGTTCATTTGGTAAAGAACAGAGTCCCTTTTAGAATAGAGTCATTATTTATAACAGATGTTATTATATCCAAGGAATGCTATTCCACAAAACTTATAAACAATGAGAAATATAACTCATTTCCTTATTAACTTCCATTTGGTTCCAATCATCAGTGTATTCTGTACCATGAGAAGGGTCACAAACGAAAGTACAAAGATGATGTATATGTAAACCACTAAACAAAGGTGCTCTTTTTACTTTATTGAGCTTTAAAAAAGAGTATAAATTAATATAGAGTATCAAAAAACAATAAAATGGATTATTAAAAAAAATGATAATTTCTTTCTATATTCACAAGGACATTTTTTGGTCATAAAGGCAGGTATGCAAATCACACTTGCAAAATAATCAGTGGAGATTAATATTGAAATACATTCTGACTGAATTCTAATCGTGACTGCACCATTTATCTGTACTCTGATAATTTACAAGTTATTAAAAAATATTTGGACCTTATTTTCCTTTTCTCTTAAATGGAGATAGCATTAACATCTATCCCAGAAGGTTAGTTTGACTATTAAAAGAAATATGACATCAGGAGAAAAAGCTCAGAGAGAAAAACCTCGGAAAAAGAGCTCAGTAAAAAAAAAATTGGCTAGGGCTTCCCTGGTGGCGCAATGGTTGAGAGTCCGCCTGCTGATGCAGGGGACACGGGTTCGTGCCCCGGTCCAGGAAGATCCCATATGCCGCGGAGCGGCTGGGCCTGTGAGCCATGGCCGCTGAGCCTGTGCGTCCGGAGCCTGTGCTCCACAACGGGAGAGGCCACAACAGTGAGAGGCCCACGTACCGAAAAATAAAAAAAACAAAACTGGCTATTAATAGGTTATTTTTGAAAGGAGCTTTAAGTGGACATAATTGTCTTCAGGAAGGTTTGAACTCTGTTCTCAAGCTGCATCCTCAGAGCGAGGCTTGCTTTGTCTCTGTCTCAACTCCATTCTTCCCGTGTTTGTTTTACGCTCCATCTGCACTGGGTCACAGAATCACTCTAGCACTCTCAGCCTCACATGTTCTCAGGTTCAAATCCAAAAATGCCCTTCAAACATCAAAATACGGCTCTAAACAAGCCTGGCTGATATGACTTGAATCCTATTCCCAAACCCTGAGTTACTGTGACCAAAGACATAAACCCACAACTGGCTTAAAATCCACAATCACATGTTTTCACACGTGCAGAGATGAATTTCCACCCAAACCACATATGCCATTAGAATGACTGAGATTTTAATCCCCAGATGAAAACTCCAGATCTTTACCACAAATTTGACACCTGGATAGTGGAGACCCAAATAATAAAGCTAGCAAGCAAGGAAAAAGCTGACGATGGCTATGTATAAGATTCCTATGATATAAATGATATTGATCTAGCTTGGTTCAACATAAAAAAAGTGTGTGTGGCTTAAGCAAACCTTCTAAACGCTAAGAATCTCACGTTCTTCATCAACAGGAAAACTAATGATTTCTCCTCAGTTTTTGTGCCACAATAGAGATGGTACCTATAAAATGCTTAGCATAGTGTTTGACAGAGAAGTATTATATGGTAGATAAATGCTACATTAAAATGATGCAGCAATTATAAAAAATAATAAACTACTGGGAGAAATCCAAAAGTTTAATATTAGAAATTGGTTTGAAAACTGTGTTTTATTTGTATAATGTAAAAACAAGCAGTAATTAAAATGGTTTGGAGACTGAATAAAGTTATAGATAAGATTGCTATATCATTAAAGGAGAATATAAAAGTTAAAAGTATGGTTAGTATAATCTTTATGGACACTTAAAAATCTTATATATGTATAAAAAGATAAATAAGGAAAGGGCATTTTTCAAATCTGTAAGAACCATCTCAAGCAGACAGGAAGACCTTTGGAAGCAAAGAGAAAGAAGCAAGCCCCTTCTCTGGCCTCCAGCCTTCCTTTTCCACTTCCACCCCCATGTGGCACAGGTTAAGGGAGAGGTAGCTGGCAAAGCAGGAATGTGGTTTGCAGGGCCAAGTATCAACCATCTCAAAGCAAATTGTGGAAGGTGATTTTGGATCTGAATCACAAAAATAACTGACCCAGGTAATTAGATTGATACCAAATTTTTTTATCAATGGAACAAGAGAAGAAATAAAGGAAGCTAGAATACAAAGTGGTAACATATTTAACGTGATTAAAGAAAATAACCATTGAACCAGAATTTTCACCCACTGCCAATATCTCATGAGAAGTAAAGTGAAATACACAAGTTTTGAAAAAATAGTGTGAAAAAATGTTAGGGGAAGACAAATACTAAACAAGAACAAGAATGTGCTCATTAAGCAGATGGAAAAGATTTTAATTGCTTTAACAAAGACTAAATAAAAACAAGATAGGTGGTCACAAAGCACCAAGCTGATCTCCCTGTGCTATGCGGCTGGGAGGGTGGGAGGGAGGGAGATGCAAGAAGGAAGAGATATGGGGACATATATACATATATATATATATATATATATATATATATATATATATATATCTGATTCACTTTGTTGTAAAGAAGAAACTAACACACAATTACTTTAGTAAAGTAATTATACTCCAATGAAGATGTTAAAAAAACAAACAACAACAACAAAACAAGATAGAACTCTTTATTTCTCTTCCAAATGGCAAAGTCTAAACCGAGAAGCAATGTAGGGAAGCAGGGTGGGTTTCCTCTACGAGTCCAGGAACACAGATTCATCCGTTTTAATTGCTCTGCCCTTCCCTTAAGCCCTGTACTCATCCCAAATCCTAAACAGGTTCATGGCCACCACCACTGTGTTCCAGACTGCAGGAAATGGTGGGAGAGAAGGGAGAAGGGAAATTAGCTTCCTTTTAAAGATCACCAGAAAGTTGGACATAACACTGCTACTCACATCCTTCCATCCAGAACTTGGATACTCTTAGCACAAAGAGAGGCTGGAAAAACTGGTACAAGAACAGTTTAGGCTTAAGGGAAGACTCAAAATCAGTTACAAAAGAAGAGATGTACAAATGATGCAACACAAATAAAATGTATCATAAGAGTCCTCCGTGGACTCTTTTTCTTGCAATGGTAAATGGCAGTGTTTTCTTAATTTCACTTTCAGATTTTTCATCATTAGTGTATAGGAATGCCAGAGACTACTGTGCATTAATTTTTTATCCTGCTACATTACCAAATTCATTGATTAGCTCTAGTAGTTTTCTGGTAGCATCTCTAGGATTTTCTACATATAGTATCACGCCATCTGCAAACAATGACAGTTTTACTTTTCTTTTCCAATTTGGATTCCTTTTATTTCTTTTTCTTCTCTGATTGGCTAAAACTTTCAAAACTAAGTAGATTAACAGCAGTGAGAGTGGGCAACCTTGTCTTGTTCCTGATCTTAGAGGAAATGGTTTCAGTTCTTCACCATTGAGAATGATGTTGGCTGTGGGTTTGTCATATATGGCCTTTATTATGTTGAAGGAATTTCCCTCTATGCCCACTTTCTGGAGAGTTTTTATGATAAGTGGGTGTTGAATTTTGTCAAAAGCTTTTTCTGCATCTATTGAGATGGTCATATGGTTTTTATCCTTCAATTTGTTAATATGATGTATCACATTGTATGATTTGCATATATTGACGAATCTTTGAATTCCTGAGATAAACCCCACTTGATCATGGTGTATGATCCTTTTAATGTGCTATTGTATTCTGTTTGCTAGTATTTGATGATTTTTTGTACCTATGTTCATCAGTGATATTGGCCTGTAGTTTTCTCTTTTTGTGACATCTTTGTCTGGTTTTGGTATCAGGGTGATGGTGGCCTCATAGAATGAGTTTGTAGATGTTTTTCCCTCTGCTATATTTTGGATGAGTTTGAGAATTATCAGTCTCGGCTCTTCTCTAAATGTTTGATAAAATTCACCTGTATAGCTCTCTGGTCCTGGGCTTTTGTTTGTTGAAGAGTTTTAATCACTGTTTCAATTTCATTGCTTGTGATTGGTCTGTTCATATTTTCTATTTCTTCCTGGTTCCATCTTGGAAGGTTGTACTCTTCTAAGAAATTGTCCTTTACTTCCAGTTTGTCCATTTTATTGGCATATAGTTGCTTGTATTAGTCTCTCATGATCATTTGTATTTCTGCAGTACAGTTGTTACTTCTCCTTTTTCATTTCTAATCTGTTGATTTCAGTCTTCTCCCTTTTTTCTTGATGAGTCTGGCTAATGGTTTATTAAATTTTGTTTATCTTCTCAAAGAACCAGCTTTCAGTTTTATTGATCTTTGCTGTTGTTTCCTTCATTTATTTTTCATTTATTTTTTATCAGATATTTTTAATTTATTTCCTTCTCTAACTTTGGGTTTTTTTTTTTTTTGTTCTTCTTTCTCTAATTGTCTTAGTGTAAGTTTAGGTTTTTTATTTGAAATTTTTCTTATTTATTGAGGCAGGATTGTATTGCTATAAACTTCCCTCTTAGAACTGCTTTTGCTTCATCCCATAGGTTTTGGGTCATCGTATTTTCATTGTCATCTGTTTCTAGGAATTTTTTGATTTCATATTTGATTTTTTCAATGATTTCTTGGTTATTTAGTAGCATATTGCTTAGCCTCTTTGTGTTTGTATTTTTTACAGTTTTTTTCCCCTCTAATTAATATCTAGTCTCATAGCATTGAGGTTAGAAAAGATACTTGATACAATTTCAATTTTATTAAATTTACCAAGTTTTGATTTGTGACCCAATATGTGATCTATCCTGGAGAATGATCCATGAGCATGTGAGAAGAACGTGTATTTTGTTGTTTTGGATAGAATATCCTATAAATATCAATTAAGTCTATCTGGTCTAATGTGTCTTTTAAAGCTTGTGTTTCCTTATTTATTTTCATTTTGGATGATCTGTTCATTTGTGAAAGTGGGGTGTTGAAGACCCCTACTATTATTTTGTTACTTTCGATTTCCACTATATGGCTGTTAGTATTTGCCTTATGTGTTGAAGTGCTCCTATGTTGGGTGCATAAATGTTTACAATTGTTATATCTTCTTGGATTGAGCCCGTGATCATTATATAGTATCTTTCTTTGTCTCTTGTAATACTCTTTATTTTAAAGTCTCTTTTCTCTGATATGAGTATTGCTACTCCAGCTTTCTTTTGATTTCCATTTGCATGGAATATATTTTTCCATCCCCTCACTTTCAGTCTGTATGTGTCCCTAGGTCTGAAGTGGGTCTCTTGTAGACAGCATATATGTAGGTCTTGTTTTTGTATCCATTCAGCCACTCTATGTCTTTTGGCTGGAGCATTTAATCCATTTACATTTAAGGCAATTATCGATATGTATGTTCCTATTACCATTTTCTTAATTGTTTCGGGTTTGTTTTTGTAGGTCTTTTCCTTATCTTGTGTTTCCTTCTTAGAGAAGTTCCTTTAGCATTTTTTGTAGAGCTGCTTTGGTGGTGCTGAATTCTCTTAGCTTTTGCTTGTTTGTAAAGGTTTTAATTTCTCCGTTGAATGTGAATGAGATCCTTGCTGGGTAGAGTAATCTTGGTTGTAGGTTTTTCCCTTTCATCACTTTAAATATGTCCTGCCACTCCCTTCTGGCTTGTAGAATTTCTTCTGAAAGATCAGCTGTTAACCTTATTGGGATTCCCTTGTATGTTATATGTTGCTTTTCCCTTGCTGCTTTTAATATTTTTTCATTGTATTTAATTTTTGATAGTTTGATTAATATGTGTCTTAGTGTGTTTCTTCTTGTATTTATCCTGTATGGGACTCTCTGCACTTCCTGGACTTGATTAACTATTTCCTTTCCCATATTAGAGAAGTTTTCAACTATAATCTCTTCAAATATTTTCTCAGTCCCTTTCTTTTTCTCTTCTTCTTCTGGGACCCCTATCATTGGAATGTTGATACATTTAATGTTGTTCCAGAGGTCTCTGAGACTATCCTAAATTCTTTTCATTCTTTTTTCTTATTCTGCTCTGCGGCATTTATTTTCACTATTTTGTCTTCCAAATCACTTATCCATTCTTCTACCTCAGTTATTCTGCTATTGATTTCTTCTAGAGTATTTTTAATTTCTTTTATTATGTTGTTTGTCATTGTTTGTTTGCTCTTTATTTCTTCTAGGTCCTTGTTTCTTGAAAAATGTTTCTTGTATTGTCTCCATTTTATTTCTGAGATTTTGGATCATCTTTACTATCATTGCTCTGAATTCTTTTTCAGGTAGACTGTCTATTTCATCTTCATTTGTTTGGTTTGGTGGGTTTTTACCTTGCTCCTTCTTCTCCTGCATATTTCTGTTTTCTCATTTTGTTTAACTTCTTATGTTTGGGGTCTCCTCTTTGCAGGTTGCAGGTTCGTATTTCCCATTATTTTTGTTGTCTCTCTCTTTGGGTGAGTTTGGTTCAGTGGCTTGTGTAGGCTTCCTGGTGGAGGAGACTGGTGCCTGTCCTCTGGTGGTGTGGCTGTTCTTTCCTTCTGGTGGGCTGGCCTGAATCTGGTGGTGTGTTTGGAGTGTCTGTTAACTTAGTATGACTTTAGGTAGCCTCTCTCCTAATGAATGGGGTTGTGTTCCTGTCTTGCTTGTTGTTTGGCATGGAGCTTCCAGCAATGGAGCTGGCTGGCCGTTGGGTAGAGCTGGGTCTTCGTCTTGAGACAAAGATCTCTGGGAGAGCTTTTGCCAGTTGATATTACAGGGTACTGGGAGTTTTCTGGTGGTCCAGTGCCCTAGTCTTGGCCCTCCCACCTTTGAGGATCAGGCCTGACACCTGGCCAGAGCACCAAGACCCTTCCAGCCACAAAGCTCTGAAGAAAAGGAAGAAAGCTTCCCTGGTGGTGCAGTGGTTGAGGGTCTGCCTGCCGATGCAGGGGACATGGGTTCATGCCCTGGTCTGGGAAGATCCCACATGCCGCGGAGTGGCTAGGCCCGTGAGCCATGGCCACTGAGCCTGTGCATCCAGAGCCTGTGTTCCACAATGGGAGAGGCCACAACAGTGAGAGGCCCATGTACTGCAAAAAAAAAAAAAAAAAAAAAAAATAGAAAGCTTAAAAACAAACAAACAAACAATCCAGACAAAGAGAACCCTAGGAAAAATGGTAAAAGCCAATCTATACAGGCAAACTCACAGAAAGAAGTGTACTCATACACACTCACAAAAAGAGAAAAAGGAAAAATATATTTATATATATATATATATATATACATGTTAAGGAAGAGAGCCACCAAACCAATAAACAAACCTACCAATGATAATAAGCTCTAAATACTGAACTAAGATAAACATAAAACCAGAAATAAATTAGACACAGAAAGCAAACCCCAAGTCTAGAGTTGCTCCCAAAGTCCACCTCCTCGATTTGGGGAACATTCTTTTTTATTAAGCTATTCTTCAGATGCAAGGTTTATCAAGTTGATTGTGAGAATTTAATCTGCTGCTTCTGAGGCTGCACAGAGAAATTTCCCTTTCTCTTCTTTGTTCAAACTTCTGTGTTTCAGCTTTGGTTTTGGCCCAGCCTCTGCATGTAGGCCACCCTCAGAAGTCTGTTCCCTGCCCAGACAGGAGGGGGTGAAAGCAGCAGCTGATTAGGGCTCTCGTGCTCTCTCAAGCCAGGGAGAGGGAGAAGTAAGGTAGTCATAACTGGGATGCAGGGCGAGCCTGAGGTGGCAGAGGCCGGCGTAACATTGCAACAGCCTGCACCACACCATGTGTCTTCCCGGGTAAGTTGTCCCTGGATCACGGGACCCTGGCAGTTGTGTGCTGCATACGCTCCCATCAGAGTGTGAATAGTGACCTGCGCTTGCATACAGTATTCTTGGTGGCAGCTGCCACACGTTAGCTGTTCATGCCCATGTCTGGGTTCCAAGCTGATAGCCGTGGCTCACACCCATCTCTGGAGCTGTCTTAGGTGGTGCTCCACCTTCTGTGGGCACTCTGGGAAGGAATCCCCTCTCCTCATGATCCCCGAAACCAGGGTCTCTGGCAGGCCCAGAAATTTTCCCGGCTGCCCAACTGGCTAACTGTGGTGCACTAACCCCTTTCAGGCTGTCTTCATGCAGCCAACCCCAGTCCTCTCCCTGAGATCTGACCTCCAAATCCCGAGCCTCAGCTCCCAGCCCCGCCCGCCCCGGCGGGTGAGCAGACAAGCCTCTTGGGCTGGTGAGTCCTGGCCGGCAGGAATCTCTCTGCTTTGCCCTCTGCATCCCAGTTGCTGACCTCTTTTCTGTGGCTCTGTTGCTTCACCCCCACCCACCACCTCTTTTCACCAGTGAGGGGACTTCCTAGTGTGTGGAAACTTTTCCTCCTTCACGGCCCCCTCCCAGAGGTGCAGTTTCTGTCCCTATTCTGTTGTCTCTGTTTTTTCTTTCTTCTTTTGCCTGACCCAGGTACGTGGGGAGTTTCTTGCCTTTTGGGAAGTCTGAGGTCTTCTGCCAGCATTCAGTAGGTGTTCTGTAAGAGTTGTTCCACATGTAGATGTATTTTCGATGTATTTTTGAGGATGAAGTTGATCTCCACGTCTTACTCCTCTGCCATCTTGAAAGCCTCTTATTTCCATAAACTTTTAATCTTCATAGCAACTCTCTGACAAAAGTACTATTAATAACTCTGTTTTACAGATGAGTCAACTGAGACATTGAGATATCAAATATCTTAATCTTAATTAAGATACCTAATCTCCTCTCTTGGACCAAGTTTTGATTCTGTTGGGCCTTATGTCAGATTAAAGAGCAAAGACTACAGGTCTATTCAGAGAGAGACAAGGTCTTTGTGACTGTTGTGACCAATAGAGTGCAGTAAAGTGATGCTACCCTTTAGTAGTTCTTTTCTTTTCTTTTTTAATTGAAGTATAGTTGATTTACAATGTCATGTTAATTACTGCTGTACAGCAAAATGATTCAGTTATACATATATACATTCTTTTTAAAATATTGTTTTCCATTATGACTTAGCAGAGGATATTGAATATTGTTCTCTGTTCTATATAGAAGGATTTTGCTCTTTTTTTAACATCTTTATTGGGGTATAATTGCTTTACAATGGTGTGTTAGAGGACTTTGCTTTTTATCCATTCTATATATAAAAGCTTACATCTGCTAACACCACCCTCCTTCTCCATCCCTCTCCTAAACCCTTCCTTTTCTAGTTCTTGACCTAACCTTTAGGGGGAGTGGCAATTTCCACTGTGCTTCTCTCAGAGCCCTGAGGTCTGACATCTCAGTATCCTGATGTCAGACGTTATCATCCTGACATCAGCTATCTCAGTAACCTGAGACCGCCATACCATGGGGAAGTCTAAGGTAGGCTTCAAGAGAAAGAGAGAGAGAAAGAGAGATGGATCCCCAGCTGTTCCAGCTCCCAGTCACTTGAGTCCACCTAGCTGTGGCCACAGACATCATGGAACAATCCTTCTGACCCATATAACATGAGATATAATAACGCTTTGCTAATTTACATATTAAGTTTGTTATACAGCAGTACTGAACAGAATATAGTCACTTCTTTGTCTTTTTCATTATTTCATGTTTTGGGAGGCATATATCCAGTGTTTATTTATAATGGTATTTTTGTTCCTAAAACATATATTCTAACTAATAACTAATATTTACATTTTATTTTTTAATCAAATCCATTATAACAGCCTTCACATGCTTTATTTATTTATTTTTCTTATTTTTATCCATATCAGCTCTAGTATACCTGTATGTATACCTTAACCTCAAATAGCATTTTGGTCCTTACTAACTTGAATGGTTAGCTGTCATATTCTGAGTTTGTTTGTTTGGGTGTTTTTCTTTTTAATAAAGGTACACTGCAGCGTCAGTATTGGTATTTACTGTGGAGGGAGACATTTGCTATATACCCAATACTTTTTCCTTACTTACGTGTTTTCCATTTTCTATTTTGGATATGTTTAATGTGGTGATTTTTATAGATAGATAAGGAGAGATAGTTAAAGATATGTATATTTTCAAGTGTAATGAACTGTTTTTTGATTTATTTTTCCATAATGAATCAAATCATTATATTTCATTTGAGTATTTTCTCTTCCCCCTTTCCTATCTTAGTTTTGAGAGTACTAACATGTGAGAAAAGAATGGTCTCTTTAAACTGTCTACTACATCCTTTTCTTTTCTTTTTTTTTACACCATTTTTATGTAGTACTAACTCTCCCTGAATTCCAGGGCCAGGAGAATATCCTGAATTTATTTTCTACTTTACCACTTTAATTTTCTGAAGCATAGAAAAAGTTGTCCACTGCATATTGCAGTTTCCAATTTACCATGTGGATCTTTCATCTCAATGCAGTCTAGGGCTTTATAAGTAACCCTTTCATCTCTTAAGAATATGGATTCAAATTTGTCTATAATTTACTCCTGTTTCTTGGTACAACACTATTTATTTATAGTTATGATACTACTTTTTTTTTTTTTTAGCTCACACCTAAAGAATGAAGACTACATTTTGCTAGTAAGGGTTGATAGCAAATTTGAGTTGAGGTAGGTTTTGTCAGATCCTAATTTGGGTCCTAATCCAAATCTCCAAGGACATACAAGGTGAGAAAATAAATTTTTATGTATACTGCATTTGAGAGAATTTTACCACATTTCAAATAGAGGGCATGAACTAGGGAGAGCTGGAAGGGAGGGAGCTGGGCACAGTAGAGGTTGTCACAGCAGGGAGATTTACCTTCTGCCTAAGTGTATCTTTTCAGTACTTGGTGTGGCAGTCAGGAACCAGCCTCAGCAGTGTCCCTGGTATTTATCTGGAATATCTGACTTTCTTTTACCTGTCAGAGCTTTCTGTTCCAGGAGGTCTCCAGGTCTAAGCCAAGAAGAAGCTTTGCTAAAAGCACTCTCCTTTTTATGGCTTAAAACAACAAGAATGTTTCCCCAATGGCACTGCCAGGGTTGAAAATTCACTCCCAGTTGCCCCGTGGTTCATTGTATTGAATACAAATGGCATAGTACTCTGCCAGAATTTAATCTGGCACACTTTCCAGATAGGGAGTGAGTTATAGATTTATTATTGTTTTATTATTTTTTATACTCTACATAGCAAACAATTACTTAGTGCTTCTAATGTGGTAAGGAAACATTCCTTAATTTCATATTGATTTAAGTTTCTCTCTATTTTTGTGCTTCATTTGTCCCTTCAGGTGTAGGCAGGAATGGAAAGGGATGGAGCACAAGTAGGTAGAGACCTGTGTTCAGGTTGCCATCTCAACAAGGACAATTGTTCTCTATTTTGAACACAAATACTTTTACGAAAATTTCAGTTCTTCAGGACTTGAATTCATTTTCTGTTTATAAATTAAACAGTGCACAAATAGAAAAATTTTAAAACTCTATAAGTCTCTTCTGACAGAATATATTTTAATGTAAATTGCACAAGCACTGATATTGAAAAAGATATTTAAAAAGTTATGTTGAATGTCAGGAAGCTGCATATGTTTTATTATCGCTATTCTTCATTATTGTTAAGGCCCTGTTAAAGTAACAACCTCTATACACCCAACATATTACTTATAATATGAGCAAATCACTCTGTCTCATTTTGCAGCAATCAGTAGCTATTTCGTCCCAAATAAAATTAATTTATACATATATGTACAATTCAAAATTTATAAGAGAGAGAGAGAAGAAATAATTTAGCACAGGGGTCCCCAACCAGTTTCCTGTTAGGACCCGGCCCGCACAGCAGGAGGTGAGCTGTGGGGGAGCACATGAATCTTCATCTGCCACTCCCCATCACTAGCATTACTACCTGAACCATCTCCCCCAACCCTGTCTGTGGAAAATTTGTCTTCCATGAAACCGGCCCCTGGTGTCAAAAAGGTTGGGGACTTCTGATCTAGCACATATAAGGCCAAGGAGTTGTTTGCTCAGAGAGCTGAATACAGAGGACCTAAAGCAGGCTCTGTTTATTGTTTCCAGAAGTGGTGTAGCATAGGGCTTGAAACTTTTGCTAGATATTAACTGTCCTTATTATGACCATCATCACTAATATCAATAATAATACCAGTGCATGATTCTGTTACTTATGAAGGTATTTGTTGTTGTTGTTGCTGTTTTTATAGTACAGAACAGAATAATTCCATTCAGTTATAACATATTTATCACCTACAATGTGTCAGACAATGAACTGGCCACCAGGGAACACAAAGATTAATAAGAAATTCTCTTTGACCTTGAAATTATCTTTCTTTTCAGAAAATGAAATATGACACTAATGACTAATTAGTAAAGATGCCATATATTAGAAAATGAAATTAATATTAAAGAGCATTCCCCTATTGTCCACGTAAAAACACATTTCACAAGAAATCTATTTCATTAAAAAAAAATCAGCACACCACTCCTCCTTCATTAGATGGAGACTGTTTACAAAGTAATTCATCCTGAGGCCAGTGGTTATGGAAGGTTATAGGGTTATGAAAGCCTAAAGGAATGCTAATGTACAGCGTTTATGTTTTTAATTAGCCTCTCCTGATAGAGCAGTAAATAATTACCTCTAATGAAGGTTTACACTGTGTCAGCCTGTTGGCTTTGATGGATTGAAACTCCCTTCAGATAATCTATGTCAATCCTAGGCCTGTGCTCTTATACTCACTTATTGTCAAGAGATTAGCTGAAGAGAGCTGGTTGATTAACACAGCTAGCCAAAATTAAAGCAACTGTTATGGTTTTATTTACTAACTGCAACAGTGTAAGCAGGAAACCAGAAAGAAAGTATCCACACTGCCAATGTTCCACTTTTCCCCATTGGAACCACATCATGTGAGGTGGAGGCAATCATCTCATTGCCAAAGGAGTCTTGAATAAAAGGCTCCTGCCATTCTATGAACCCGCTAGGAGCTGGGAGAAGGATGAAGAGGACGGGCTAGGGTGGAAAAGTACCGATTACTAACACTGCAGAAAAGTGTCCTCAAGGCATCCCTGGTTCTCCATAATGAAGTCTCAGCAGAGACAAATGGAGGACCTCAACCTAAGGACCTCACAAGGTAGCCTCCAATGGAGGCACCTGGGGTAGCAAGGCAGCTATGCTCTAGAGCATGATCAGCCAGGGTGCCTAAGGCCTTGACCACAACTCCCTTCAGAGTCCGCGATGCACCAGCTGTCAACCAAGTCTGTGCAGGGAAGGCACAAGCCTGAAAAGACACACATAGGATTTGGCCTGGAACCAAGCTCCTCATTTACTTAAGAGAGAACAGTTTTCTTTGCCTTAGGTTTCCCCTGCATTTGACATTTTTAAACCTGGTTTTGAAACCCTTCCCATTGAATCTCACTATTTTATTTCATTAATTTCTCCTCTGTACACTCAGTAAACCATGAGAGTTCACCATGGTTTTGTCTTTGAACATGCTTTTCCACTCTGAGCAACCCTTTTCCCCTTTCATTTTAACCATTACCTGTTACTGATTCCTTACTAATGTCCAGTTCTCTCTCAGAATGCCCTTCTGAATTCGACTTGGAATTTCCTCTTCCAATTGGGAATATTCTCAACTATGCTGTACAGGAACTTTCAAACTAACACTTCCAGGAAGAACTCATTATCTCCCCTGATAACTTTCTTTTCTTTCTTGTGCCCCTGTGGTTGACTGATATTGTTCACCCAGGATCTCTCAAGCTAATAACTCCAGAAATATCAATGGATAGTATTTTTGTCACCAATCATGTCCATTAGTCATCAAGTGTTGTCAAATACGTTTATTTAATAATTCTTGATTCTCTACTGCACACCCCTCCCGCTTCCTTTGTTGTAGGTCTTTTTTTATCTGTCTCCATGAAATTCTGTGTTTTCATTCCAACTGATCTCCTGTTTTCTTTCTATTTTCAATTTTTGTCTTCTTGCTTTCCACTGACACCAGTTTCTCTTATATAAACATATATGAGTCAAGTACATAACAATCTTAAAATCTCTGTATCTCTCTGGTGTGTACAGGATGCAATAGTTCTAGACTCTCCACTTCTCTTAAATTCTTACTAATTAAAAACAGCAAACTGAGCTTTTAACTTTTTATTAATAGGTTTTCTTCCTTTGCTATACCTTTGTACAAACTCTTTTTCTTGGCTGAGAAATTTCTTCTTATCATTTTTTCCACTGTTAAATTCCTATATAGACAGTTAAGGTTTAATTTAAATATCAGCTTTTGTCCCTTCTCAGGGATCACTCTGTATAAATCTCACCGAACTAACAGTAATCACAGTATTCTCTAATTATTCATTTACAGGTCTGTTTCCTTTATTACATTGAAAACTACTCAAAGCCTGGAGTGTCCCTAGACCCTAAATTTGTCTGACGGATAAAAGAAGCTAATTCATGATTTTACATAAAGGAATATTTATTTCAAAATAATTATGGGGCTTCCCTGGTGGCACAGTGGTTGAGAGTCTGCCTGCCAATGCAGGGGACACGGGTTCATGCCCCGGTCCCGGGAAGATCCCACGTGCTGTGAAGCGGCTGGGCCCGTAAGCCATGGCCTCTGGGCCTGTGCGTCCGGAGCCTGTGCTCCGCAACGGGAAAGGCCACAACAGTGAGAGGCCCACGTACCACAAAAATAATAATAATAATTATGATTTCTAAGGCACTAATATAGTCTGAAAAATATAGAAATAGCTCAGTAAAAATTCCCTTGTAAAATTATATATATATATATATATATATATATATATATATATATTCCCTCTGTAGTTAATACTGCCTTCTATTTTCATATTCAAAATCATTCATTAAGTATACCTGTTTTTCTGTATAAACTACCACATGCTGCGTAATGCTTTCAACATGTTTCCTGTCTTTTAGAAAATTAAAATTCAACACATATGTTTATTCCTGAATTAAGATAATCTGCCAAGAAAAATTCACAGCAATTTCTCTAGAAAAATGAGTGAGAAAATTAATTTACTATATAAAATATTTTAATTTACTAGATTTATTCTCCCCAATGTATAATTTGTATATCCAGTGAAGCATGAAGTACAATGATACAGGTCTCTCTTTGTAAATGTAACTTACATTATTTGTCTTCACATTAAAATATAAATTATTATTTTAAAAGCTACTCTAATGTATTGCAAATATAACTTAATATTAAATATAAAAATTCTCATGTAACAAAGTACCATTGCATGTCAATGAATATTAAAATATTTTTTCTTAATATAGTAATAACAAAAGTTATTAACCAAGTTAACATTTTAAACTCATGGAACATAAGAAGATTGTTCCTCATAGCTTGAAATTATACAACAACTAATTTTTTATTATTCAAATTAGTGTCAAATAGAAACTTTCAGCAATATATACAGCCTTTAAAATGTAATTAAATGGTTCATTAAAAAATAATACTTTATGTAAATCACCATTTCTAATCATTTAACTCCAACAATTTCAAATATATAAGATGTATGTTCAGAATCTGTTGAGAATTACTAACTTTATAAATTGAAGGTTAATTTTAATTAACTTAATTCAACCATTTTTGAATATTGGAAATTATACAATATTTGAAGTATGATTCATGAGTTCAAAGACAGGGTCTGTTACTTACTAATGATTTCATCTATGAGGAGGTACTTAACTTCCTTGACATTGCTCATGTGAATTAAACATATATATTGCTGTGCTAACTCTATTTGAATATGCTATATGTAGGAGAACCGAAGTATATGAAAATTATCATTTTTTAGTTGATGATAATGAAGATGAAGACGTATGAAGGCAAAGACATTGTATAAAAGACATTTTATCTGTAAACATATAATCAAAGCAACAGAATTAGAAGGGAAATTGGGTTGCAAGGAGTCCTTGTCACATCCCACCCACCAAAAATATGCTAGCTAAATAAAAGGATAAACAAATATATTAATTGGAAATTAAATCAGTGCTTCTACTTGTACACTGTCTTTTTAGAGATGGTAGTTTGAGTCAAATTCTATTGTCAAACAGCTTTTTCAACCCTGACTCTAATTGCAAAATTTGGGTAAGATTTTTAACCTTTGTGCGCCTTAATTTCTGATAAGAAATAAAGATACAATAGTATGTAGGTTTTCTTAGGAAGTAATTAGGTGATGTACAATTTTAAAGTACTTAACATAATGCCAGGCATATGACAATAACTCATAAATGTTAGAGATGATATTATTATTAATATTATCATTGTTATTGCATTCTCTTCCTTGTTATCATCATTAACAGAGGTCTGTAAAGGAAAGTGTTTTCTTTTAAGATTTTTTTGATGTGGATAATTTTTAAAGTCTTTATTGAATTTGTTACAAGATTGCTTCTCTTTTTATGTTTTAGTTTTTTAGCCCCAAGGTATGTGCGACCGTAGCTCCACGACCAGGGATTGAACCCACACCCCTGCACTGGAAGGCAAAGTCTTAACCACTGGACTGCCAGGGTAGTCCCAGGAAACTTTTAATTTATAATTCTTTCTACAGGGATGCTGCTGTATCATTTGAATATGTCATTTCACTTTTATTCTAATAACAATAACTCTAATGAAAATGTTTAACAACAGTATTGTTATTTCATTGATGAGAAAACTGTATGAATTTCATAAAATGTAAATAATCATAACTAAGATACCAGATAAGTAACAGATAGCACCTGTATTCAGATCCTTGGCTGTCTATTTTTAATGACTATGCTCTTTTTATTGCACCACCCTGGAATAGTGTTAGAAGGAAATAGAGATTTTGGAAATGAGTTATTGCAGATAAGTGCATAGAACTAAAAAACATGCATTAATAGAATATGCATTGTTTTATGTTTTTCCTTAAATTATGTATAAGTTTAAATTATTTTATTTTGAGTAATATTTTTAAAGTCTTGCAATGATGCATACACCCATCATATAATAATGGATTTTAATAGAAAGTTAATATTATTGAACTTAGGTCATCTTTTTAAATACAGTTTTGCAAGAATTTTTTTTTCTCCAATGGAAAATAAAAATGCTTTCCTCTTCTCATTTTCCTGGTTTGGCATATATTGCTCTGCAACTAGCGGGTTTTAAGGGAATTTTTGTGCTTTTTTTTTTTTTGAATAGAGTGCAGACAAAACCTCTCTGAATTATCTCACATTCCTGGAGCAGAACTTTTAATAAAGTTCTGACATGACCCATATTTTCAGGGCTACAAAGACTTATTCAGGAGCACTAGAACTTAGTTCGAGGCCCTCAGTGCTGGTCCATATCACTCTCCTTCGTAAACTCACTGCACTGCTTCATAGTAATATACTCTTTGTTCCCAGTTTGAAGGAAAATCTCATGAAGTTTCAAAAGAAAAACAGTTTCTTTCCAAGAGAAAGGACTATGATTTAAACTTGAGATCAGAATGGTTTGAAATAATTTTAGGCAAACTTTCATAAAATATATTTTTTAGGAAATATAAATAAATGGAAAAATCATCTCTCTATGGAGGGAAAACCCCACATTTATTTCAACAATGTAATCTATATCTTATATACAATCTGTTTAGAGTATATATATTTCAATAACTTCAGATTTTTCTCTTTCTGTTTCATAGCGCTGTGTTAAGCACTAGTCAAATAAGATGTGGAAAATTACTTCTTTAAACAGATCTCATTTTTTAACCAACTTTCATAATGCCATAAAAGTTTAGCCCCATTTCTTAATGGAGGTTGGCAAACGGGTATTTTATATTCATGAACAAAATAAAGAATGTAAATAAAACCATTCATTTCTTCAAACTTCTTCTCATTTCTATAAATATGTAGTAACTAAAAAACAGTGCATCAAAATTCTTTTGTTAGTTGATATTTTCACATGTGTAAAATTGCCAATATAATTTAGGACCTGGATCTAAATGATTTTGCTGATTTCTTTCACCAGGTTAGACAAAAATATATTCCTTCAATTACTGAAAAAAATTAACAATTGTTTATGTAGATCTGGACTTGAAAAAAATGGGAAATAAAAGAGTGTTAATAATAGTTTTATCCTATAAAATCTCTACTTTATAATTAGGTATGACAAAGTTTAACATTTTAAACAATATATTAGATAAGGTAATTTTGTCAGTGTCTCTTTAATTTTATATACAATATACGGTTTTCCTGTGAAGACATTATATGAAATGAAAATTTATAGTAAGTTTATGAAATTATTTTTTTGGGGAATCTAAGAATAATCATAGGACAATCTCACTAAAGAAGAAAAGAAAAGAACCAACACATATGGAGCCCCTATTACACATTCTGAACTTTCCATATGAATTTATCTCATTTATCTCACTTAATTGATAATCATTCCAAAGAATAAAATATTTTAAAATATACTCAGTTAATATAATATACAGAAGAAATATTCAAAATGTTATCTATTATATAAATAAAATTATTCTAGTATTATGGTTTGCTTTCTCAGATATTTATAATTCATAGTGAATCAATGTAGTTTAAAAAGGCATAATAATAAAAATACTATTCATTTTTTATAATTATATTTAATGTTATAAATACAAATGTTAGTTATGAGATGATATTATGTTCCTTTATGATAATAAAAATGTACCTTGAGAGTAAATTCAATAAGACAATTTATATCATGATGGGTTACAGAAATAAAATTTTAGTTTCTTACAAGGACTTTAATCTTTGGTTGTAAGTTCAAATATGTTAAAACATTGCTATAATTTTATAAAACAATGTTTTATATAATCTTGAAAAGAAAAGAAAATTAACATATGCAAGTATAATTTCTAGGATTTACAGTCAAGTGAGAATTCACACTATCATAAAACATATTTTTGAAACAAAGTGGGTGAATTCCAATGTTTGCTTTCACTTTAGCAACTGAGAGTTCAGAACGTAGAAATTATCCTATATGCAAATTTGTTGATGTGTTGGTTTTAAGTTACATTTAGATGTGTGATAGGCTGTTGACAAATTTCAGGAGTTATATGCAGACAACAAGTGATTATTTCTCTGTTATGTATTTTGAGATTTGTTGTTATACATTTTTTGTCACAATTTAAATGGATGTAGAAGTTAAATGACCTTGGTATGTCATCACACACAATGTAAACTTCATAGAACCAATGAAATTTACATGCAAAAATCCTTCTCTTTACTGGATTGTAAGAACACACTGTGTTACAACCATTATTTATTTTAAAGTTTATGGTATAAGTAAATTTGAATAATATTTTTCTATTATTCTAATCATTCAGTGTTATTCTTATATAAGGGATTTTATATACAACAAAAATTTACAAAGCATTTGACACCTTAGTGATTCATTAATGGCTTTTATTGCCTCAAATATTAACTTCTTCCAAAACTAAAGAATTTCTCTTTCATATTAATTTTGAAGTTACTTTTTAAAAATTAACCTTTATTGGAGTATAGTTGATTTACAATGTTGTGTTAGTTTCTGTTGTACAGCAAAATGAATCAGTTATACATGTACATATGCCCACTCTTTTTTAGATACTTTTCCCATATAGGTCATTGCAGATTATGGAGTAGAGTTCACTGTAATATACAGAAGGTTCTTATTAGTTATCTATTTTATATATAGTAGTGTATATATGTCAAACCCAAGAGATCAATTTATCCCTCCCCCCTCGCCTTTCCCCGTTGGCAAACATAAGTTTGTTTTCTACATCTGTCTCTACTTCTGTTATGTAAATACACCAAAAGTGTAGGAGGGTTCCCTCTTCTCCACATCCTCTCTAGCATTTATTGTTTGTAGATTTTTTGATGATGATCAGTCATTCTGACAGGTGTGAGGTGATAACTCATTGTAGTTTTGATTTGCATTTCTCTAATAAGTATTGATGATTTGGAGATTAATCCCTTGTCGATTGATTAGTTTGAAAATATTTTGTCCCACTCTGAGTGCTGTCTTTTGGGTTTTCTTATGGTTTCCCTTGTGCAAAATCTTTTAACTTTAATTAGGTCCCTTTATTTATTTATTTATTTTTTCTTCATTACTCTAAGAGGTAGATCAAAAAAGATCTTGCTTCAATTTATGTCTAAGTCTTTTCTGACTATGTTTTCCTCTGAGAGATTTATAGCATCCAGCCTTACATTTAGGTCTTTAATCGATTTTGAGTTTATCTTTGTGAAAGGTGTTAAGGAGTGTTCTAATTTCATTCGTTTACATGGATCTGTCCAGTTTTCCCAGAACCACATATTGAAGAGGCTGTCTTTTCTCCATTTTATATTCTTGCCTCCTTTGTCAAAGATTAGGTGACCATAGGTGCATGGGTATATCACTGGGCTTTCTATCCTGTTCCTTTGATCTATATTTCTGTTTTTGTGCCAGTAATGTACTGTCTTGATTACTATAGCATTGTAGTATAGTCTGAAGTCTGGGAGCCTGATTCCTCCAGTTCTGTTTTTCTTTCTCAAGGTTGCTTTGACTATTCATGGTCTTTTGTACTTCCATATAAATAGTAAAAGTTTTGGTTTGTACTCTGTGAAAAATGCCATTGGTAATAAGATAGGGTTTGCATTGAACCT
This sequence comes from Delphinus delphis, assembly GCF_949987515.2. Taxonomy (NCBI): domain Eukaryota; kingdom Metazoa; phylum Chordata; class Mammalia; order Artiodactyla; family Delphinidae; genus Delphinus; species Delphinus delphis. The sequence goes on along the minus strand of NC_082696.1, from coordinate 84,470,879 downwards.
GTAGATTGCTTCAGGTACTATAGTCATTTCACAATACTGATTCTTCCAATCCAAGCACACAGTATATCACTCCATCTGTTTGTGTCATCTTGGATTTCCTTCATAGTACCTTATAGTTTTCTGAATACAGATCTTTTGCCTCCATAGGTAGGTTTATTCCTAGATATTTTATTCATTTTGATGAGGTGGTAAATAAGATTGTTTCATTAATTTCTCTTCCTGATACTTCATTGTTAGTGTATAGGAATGCAAGTGATTTCTGTGTATTAATTTTGTATTCTGCCACTTTACCAAATTCATTGATGAGCTCTAGTAGTCTTCTGGTAGCATTTTTAAGATTTTCTATGTATAGTATCAAGTCATCTGCAAAAAATGACAGCTTTACTTCTTTTCCAATTTGGATTCTTTTATTTCTTTTTCTTCTCTGATTGCCATAGCTAGGACTTCCAAAACGATGCTGAATAATAGTGGCAAGAGTGGACATCCTTGTCCTGATCTTAGAGGAAATGCTTTCAGGTTTTCATCTTTGAGAATGATGTTTGCTGTGGGTTTGTCATATATAGCCTTTATTATGTTGAGGTAAGTTCCCTCTATGCTCACTTTCAGGAGAGTTTTTATCGTAAGTTTTTATCATAAGTGAGTGTTGAATTTTGTCAAGAGACTTTTCTGCATGTATTTCGATGACCATATGGATTTTCTCCTTCAATTTTTTAATATGGTTTATCACATGGATTGATTTGCGTATATTGAAGAATCCTTGCATTCCTGGGATAAACCCCACTTGATCATGGTGTCTGATCCTTTTAATGTGCTGTTGGATTCTGTTTGCTAGTATTTTGTTGAGGATTTTTGCATCTATATTCATCAGTAATATTGGCCTGTAGTTTTCTTTTTCTGTGACATCTTTGTCTGATTTTGGCAGCAAGGTGATGGTGGCCTCGTAGAATGAGTTAGGGAGTGTTCCTCCCTCTGTTATATTTTGGAAGAGTTTGAGATGGATAGGTGTTAACTCTTCTCTAAATGTTTGATAGAATTTTCCTGTGAAGCCATCTGGTTCTGGGCTTTTGTTTGTTGGAAGATTTTTAAGCACAGTTTCAATTTCAGTGCTTATGATTTCTCTGTTCATATTTTCTGTTTCTTCTTGGTTCAGTCTTGGAAGTTATATCTTTCTAACAATTTGTCCATGTCTTCTAGGTTGTCCAGTTTATTGACATATAGTTGCTTGTAGTAGTCTCATCATCCTTTGTATTTCTGTTAGGTCTGTTTTAGCATCTACTTTTTCATTTCTAATATTATTGATCTGATCTGTCTCACTTTTTTTCTTGATGAGTCTCACTAATGGTTTATTAATTTTGTTTATCTTTTCAAAGAACAAGCTTTTAGTTCCATTGATCTTTGCTATTGTTTTCTTCATCTCTATCTCATTTATTTCTGCTCTGATCTTTATGATTTCCTTCCTTCTTCTCACTTTGGGTTGCATTTGTTCTTCTTTCTCTAGCTGCGTTAGGTGTAAGTTAGGTTGTTTAGTTGAGATTTCTCTTGTTTCCTGAGGTAAGATTGTATTGCTCTTGTCTTCTCTCTTAGAACTGCTTTTTCTGTGTCCCATATGTTTCAGATTGTGTTTTCATTTGTCTCTAGGTATTTTTTTTAATTTCCTCTTTGATTTCTTCAGTGATCTAGTAGTCATGTAATAACATATTTTTAGTTTCCATGTGTTTGTGTCTTTTACAGGTTTTTCCCCCCTGTAATTGGTTTCTAATCTCAAAGCATTGTGGTCAGAAAAGATGCTGGATGTGATCTCAATTTTCTTAAATCTACTGAGGCTTGATATGTGGCCCAATATGTTATCTATCCTGTAGAATGGTCCATATGCACTTGAAAAGAATGTGTATTCTGCTGCTTTTGGATGGAATATTCTATAAATATAAACAGGCCTCTGGACCTATTTCTTAACTCTGTTTCAATGCAAGGTAGGCAGGATTGGAGCACTTCCACTGGGAGAAAGACCACTGAGTTTTCCTACTCTGGAGATGTTTATCTGTGAGTGCACTCTGTTGTGTCACTTTTCACCTGTTGTGTTGTTTCACTATTGTCAGAACTCTTTTCAGCCCTACCTCAACTGAGGCAATTGGCAATTGGCCCTGGTGTCTCTGAGGTATTGTTTTCACCAGGCCACCATTACAGATACACAAAAGTTAGGTCCCAGGACTGCAGTAATCATGCACTTGGGCCCACTGTGGGAGCTATGGAGGTAGCTCAGATTCTGGCCTTGTCCAATCCCTGAGTGTACGTGTCCACAAGGCCCACAGCTGCTGAAGCTAGACCTGTATCAGCTGCGGGAGTACTTGCCATTCAAATGTTCTGTAGGCACTGAGTTTACAAAACAAGCAGTGGGGGTGTAAATTCATAGTTCCTGCAGCTGCAAGGAGAGATTGCAGCTCTTCTTCCTTAGTTGCATGGCCCCTGGGGCTCAGTTGTGGTTTCAGACCCACCTCCCCATGTGGACTTCCCACCAGAGTGTGCTCCCGAGGCTGCCCCAGAACACACACACCCATCCAGGCAGGTGGGGTTGGAGGTGGAGAGGGGCAGACTGTGCAAGCCCCCTGGGGACAGCGGGGCTGGAGGAGGTGACAGCAGGGGGGGCATGTGAGCCTGCTCAGGCGGGTGCTCCTCCTAGTGCCTGCAGAGGCAGGGTCTGGTGCATGGGGAAGGGTGCTGCAATAGCAGCCCCACCCTTTGCACCCCACTCAACAATGGTGTCCTGCTTCTATGGTGGCTTGGTCTTCTTCCACAAACATTCCCGGTTGTGGAGCTCCTTACTCCCATCCCTTCAGGCTGTGTCTTCACAGCCAACAGCTGTCTCCCCCATGAGTCTGCTCTTCAATTCCCATGTTCCAGCACCAGTCCCTGTCTGCACCAGACACATGTCTCAGGCAGGGGCACATAGGCTATGGCACAGACCATCCATGTAGGTCTTACTCTCTCTTGCCTGCCTGTTGCTGTGCTCTCCTCTGAATCCCAAAACTCCCCTTCTGTCCCAGCTGATCTCCCTGACACCCGGCTTCCTCAGGTGTGGGAACCTCTCCTCTCCTTCAGCTTCGCCCCCCAGGGTGCAGGTCCTGTCCAGTTTCCTCTTTCCTCTTTTTCTTGATTTTGTCCTACCCATTTGTGCAGGGATTTTTCTTGTCCTTTTAGGTTTCTGAGGTCCTCTGATAGTGTTCAGCAGGTGCTTCTGTGAGAATTGTTCTATCTGTAAACGTATTTTTTTTTTTTTTTTGCAGTATGCGGGCCTCTCACTGCTGTGGCCCCTCCCGCTGCAGAGCACAGGCTCCGGACGCGCAGGCTTAGCGGCCACGGCTCACGGGCCCAGCCACTCCGCGGCACGTGGGACCCTCCCAGACTGGGGCACAAACCCATGTCCCCTGCACCAGCAGGTGGACTCTCAACCACTGCGCCACCAGGGAAGCCCTGTAAACGTATTCTTGATGTACTTGTTGGGAGAGGCGAATTAACGTGTCCTCTTATGCCACCATCTTGACTCTTCCTCCAACCTCATTTATTAAAGTTCTTTTTCTTCTTTTTGCTGTCCAGCAGCAATGATTTCTATAGCTTTGTCTTTCACTGATTTGTTCTTCTATATCACCCAGTCTACTGTTGATTTTTTTCTAGTGTATTTTAAAATTTCAGTTATTGTACTCTTCCACTCTGTTTGTTTTTTTTATATTTTCCAGCTCTTTCTCCTCATTGTGTTTGTTCATTCTTATCCTAAGTTCATTCAACACCTTTATGATCATTACCTTGAACTCTTTATTGGCTAGATTGCTTATCTCTATTTCACTCAATTCTTCTGAGGTTTTGTCTTTTTCCTTCATTTAGGATATATTCCTCTGTCTTCTCATTTTTTCAAATTATCTGTGTTTATTCTTATATATTAGTGAGGTTGGTTATGTTTTCTGGTCTTGGACAATGACCTTAAGGAGGAGACATCCTATGGAGCCCTGCAGCACAGTATGCTCTGGTCACCAGAACTAGGCGATGTAGAAGTGCTCCTTATGTGACTTGGGTTAACCCTTCTGTTGTGGCGAGGCTGACTACTGTGTGTGCTGGTAAATGGTACTGGCCCTTGGCCTGGTTGGCTTCCAGAACCTGTCTCATTTGGAGGCTAGCTTGCTGGAGGGGGCAAAGTGTCTACATACACAGGTGGAATCCCAGTTGCCTCCTTAGTTTTCCAGGAGAATTTCCAAGATCAGAAAATGGGTATGACCTAGTATCCTTCCATATTATAGTCTCTGGGCTGGGTCTTTGGGCATTCTCCTTTATACAAGCCCCATTGGCCTTCAAAGGCATACTTTCTGGGGACTCTGTTTCCCAGTGAAGGACCCCTATGCTGGGGAGCATGATACGGGCTCAGATCCCTTCCTCTTTAGGGAGAACGTTTGCAATTGTTATTCTTGTCTTATGTGTGAGTCATTTACCCAGGGGTGTAGGTCTTGACCATACTGCCCCTCCTACCTATCTCATTGTGTTTTTTTCTTTATTTCATTAGATATGGAAAATATTTTTTTACTAGTCTGCAGGTTGGTCTCATAGATAGTTGTGCTTGTAAATAGTTGTAATTTTGGTGTGCTCATGGAAGGAGCTGAGTCCAGGATCTTCCTTCTCTGCCATCTTGACCACACCTACCACAAATCACTGTTTTACTTCCCTTGGAACTCTTCCATTGACCGATGGATTATTTAGAACTGTTTTGTTCTGTTTCCAAGTGTTTGAAGATTTCCCTTTTATAGATTTCTAATTTGATTTTATTGTGAACATAGAAAATATTTCTCATCGTTTCAATTATTTTCAATTTGTTTAGGATTGCTTTATAGCTTGGGACATAGTTTACCTGATATATGTTCCATGGGCACTTGAAAATGATGTATATATTATTGCTGTTGGGTGGAGTATTCTATAGATGTTGGGTAGATATTATTGGTTTATGGTGTGTTTTATACCCTTGCTGATTTTCTGTCAAGTTCAATTAATTGAATTATTTCTTTAAATACTTTTTAACCCCACCCCCAGTTTAGATTATCCATATTGAAATTTGGCATACTATTTTTACCTTCCACATTTCATGCTTTGAATTCAGCTTTCTAGGGCATGCTAGACTAGCCAGCACACATCCTCCCAATTTTGGAATCCAAATAATGCACTTTTAATTTCCTCTCTTATCTTCATGTTTATGATTTTATGGTGTCATAAGTCCTTTTCCTAGATATTTAGTATGTTTTAGTAGCAAGCAGATCTAAAAGGTTATACTAGCAGAACTAAATCCAGAGCATTTAATCAAATAGAAAGTACATTTAATGGATCTGTAAAAGAGTTTCTTCAGGTTAATATAGAATGACCCACCATGTGTCACTTGGTTTGTTGTTTCTTTCTTCCTTAGAGTGGTTTTTCTCATTATGAGCTGTACAAAGTTTGCCAGTTGATGCAAAATCATCTTGGAGTATTTTGTGCTGATATTTTATATATTTTATATTTCAGTGTTACAAGACTTTACCATGGGCTTATTCAGTGTGCAGTTATGTATAAACTTATTGTGAGAATGGCATTTCAAAGTAAACCTAGATGTTAAAATAAAGATATATTCCTCCTTCAATTCATTTCCTCTTCTCATTTGCTTAATTGCACGTTTTTGGATTTTCTAGCCTTAGAGTATTTTGAAGAACTGTACATCATTTTTTTTAAATGATTGCACTATTTTAGTAATATAAAATAACAAACATTTTAGGAATAGAAGTATAGTCTTTTTGTCTCATTCAGCTTTGACTTTGCTTCTTCTACTATTTCTCTAAGACTTTGAACTGTCAGCATTCTTATGTTGCCTCTTGCTTGAATTTCTTATTTCTGTATTTGTCATTGGAATTTTTATCTCAACTATCAGCAGATCATTTTATTCTAACTGTGCCTTTTAACAGAAACATTAATAGCAATTCCAAGTGGTGCTTTGAGCTTCCTTAGAATCCATAATCAGAAGTTTTCAAGCTCCAGATACCAGGAGGTTCTCTGCTCAACATGTGCATGAAAGGTTGGCAGTTTCTTCCTGTCAGGGAATAGGAGATTAAAGGAGCTCAACCACCCCTCACATGATTTTGCCTTTGGATAGAATTTTTTTAAATTCATTGAAGATCCTAAGTCTCTGCTTTGAAATGTTACAAATAGTGAAGTAATGCTGACCTCAATATTAGTGTTGTATTCTTTACATAAACTTTGTTTCAACAAAAGGAAAATATGCACATTTGTGATAGAAATATTTAGAGTAGTTGTGAAAACTGCTGTTTGCAAATAACAGCTGTACAGGCATCAAGACTTGAATGTATATGATGTAAATAATTCCCCTTGTCACAATTCCTTTTTCCCTAATAAGAACACACATGTAATCATCTATCTTTATATAGAACAACAATGGTGTTGATATTCTCTAAATATTAGTTATCTCTAAAGTCACCAATGTTTGCATCTCTGGCTCGATTTTTTATTGTTACATTTCAATATGTATTTTTTAATCTTTTAGGGTCGCAGTAAATGTAAAAGACCATAATATACATTGTGGAAAATCTCAAAAGTTACTTAGTTTAACCATTCTACATGTTCTCACTCCCATTCCTCAATTTCTGATCCATAATTGTGACCTAATGAACCTGAAGGAATTTAACTCTCAAAAAAATACCAATTTATGCATATCCTAAATTATTTTTCTTCCACTGTTACTTTGCTTTTCTTTCTGACCAACTTAATAGTGCATGCAATATTATTCCATTTATTAGAATGTTAATTTTTCTTTCAGTAATATGTTGTAGTTTTGAGTGAACATTTTGCACTTTGCTAAATTTTGTCCTTAGTATTTATTATTTTGATACTCATAAATTGAGTTTTTTCCTAAATTTCATTTTTGGCATGTTCATTGTAAGGTTATTTATATACAATTTCATTCGTATATTGACATTACATCCCTGAAAACTTGCTAAACTAGTCAATTCTAAATGTTTTTGAAGGTGTGCTTTTCTTATGATTTTCTAAATACAAGGTTACAATATTTCTGAATAGGAGAGTTTCACATCCCCACATCATTGTTTCCAATCAATATGTCATCTATCTTTCTTTCTTTCTTTCTTTCTTTCTTTCTTTCTTTCTTTCTTTCTTTCTTTCTTTCTTTCTTTCTTCTTTCTTTCTTTCTTTTAACCTAAGGCATTGTTGAAACCTCTAGCACAATGTTGGGAGAAAATGTTGAGAATGGACATACTCTTTCCATTCTTAATCTTTTGGGGAACATATTCAGTCTTTAATCAACAAGCTTGATGATAGCTGTGTTTTTCTTTGTTTTCTTCTTCTTTTTTTTTTTTTTGGTAGATGTCCTTTATCAAGCTGAAGAAATCCTGTTTGACTTCTAATTTTGTTGATTTTTTTTTGTCATGGAAGAGTTTGAGTTTTCTTCAAATACTTTTTCCTTGTCTATTGAGATCATCATGTCATTGACTTCTGTTATTTTGGTGTATTACATGGATTGTTTTTTATATACTGAAACTTCCTTACATTCCTAGGATAAAACATGTCAGTCATGGTACATAACCTGTTTTTATATGTAACTATTAAATTTTTAATTGAAATATATTTGATTTGCATTATTATATAAGTTTCAGATGTATAACAAAGTGAATCAATAGTTTTATAGATTATACTCTGTTTATTATTAGTTTTAGAAAGGTAAGTTTCTGAGTATTAGTTTTAGAAAGGTAAGTTTCAAACAGAAGCTATGAAAAACTTAAGTTTATACTGTCTTTTAAATTCACTTATTTAATTCTCTGTATTGGTACTTTTTGCTTTTTCTGTGAAAAAAGCATGTATTAATTAATACATTGTATTAATAATGTATTAATTAATACAATGTATTAATTAATAGAATGTATTAATAATGTATTATTTTAATGTATTATTTTTAAGGATGTATTTTTTAAGATGTATTAATTTCGCAGTAATTTTTTTGAAAATTAGGCTTTACTGAATATAGAATTCTCTGGTTTCCATTTTGTTCTTTTTATAATATCTATAGCTTTATTGTTGTTCCATATTTAGTGAGACTTTATAATAATACTTTCCATTCATCCATTATACATAATTTAAATTAAAAAAACTTTACACATATTTGTAATAGCTGGTTTAAAAATCTCTCTTTAGTAAATCCAACATCTCAACTACCTCAGTGACAGTTTTTATTCAGTATTTCTTTTCTTATATATGAGCAATGTTTTCATGTTCTTTTGTATGCATCATGATTTTTAATTAAAAACTGTTATTTTACATTAATGTAACAGCTTTGAAAATCAGATTTTCCTTTTCTCTTCAGAATTTTTTGTTAGAGTTTTTAGTTGTTTTTGGTTTTGTTATTTTTGTTTAGTAATTCTTCTGCAATAATTCTGTACAGTCTAGGTTTTTTGATATACATAGACACTGAGGTCTACTCAGTTAGCTTGGTGGGCATCAAATAATTGGAAAGATATTTATTTGAGTGCTTTGGATCAATAAGTCTCTTAGCCTTTGTAAAGTGTTATGCCTATATGTTGAAGCACAGCTACAATTACTTGATAGTGGGACTCTGACTTAAATTTCACTTCCTGCCTTGTCAGAAACTCAAGGTTACATGGGGTTGAGAGGATAGGTATTTTTCACATCTTTCTTGGTGATGTAAATAGCCCTGAATGTAAATGGATTTTGAGATTACCAGGGATATCTTAAAGCTTTTAAAGTTCCTTGTAGGTATCTCATTCCTTACATTTTCCTTTTAAGTTTCTTACAGTCTGTTGCTTGTCCCAAATGCTATCACTGTTTTAACAATTGTGATGTTGAAAAATTGCCATTGATTGTTTTCAACAAACAGTCATAGTGAGTGAGCTCTGAGTTAAGCCAAATAAAGAGTCTCTGATAATTCCAGGTTGCTGCCTATCAAGTAAAATATTGATAATTTGCTAAGCATGGAGCTTTTTGGGTAGCTACAAACATGTTATATTCCCTGCAGTGGCTGCTAGCTGCCAGTATCATATATTCCACATTTGTAATAGTATTGTTTTTCAAGTTTACTGTAGAGATGGGAAAGGGTGACAGTAACAGAACAAGTTAAAATGCCCAAAGTATCAGTTTTTACCAATAGCCCACTATTTTTCTTGAATAAGTGCATACAGGATTTTTGCAAGACATTGTTAAATCCCAGAGTTTTAAAAAAAATGTTGTTTTCACAATTTTTATTAGCATTCTTATAATTCTCATAAAAGAGTGAAATTTTGGAGGTACCTATTCTGTCATTCTAGAAGCTGATATCTCAACAGAAATATTTTACATATCATCATTAGTATTTTAATTTACTTTATAAAATATAATTAAAGAAAACCTTGATCTTTTTACTGCACTTAAAAATCTGGCTCCTTTTCCAGCCCCTCCAGAACAGGCAGAGACACTTTCACATCATAAAGAAGTGGAAGTAGCTCAGAAATGAGGCTTCAGCCTTTCAGAACCCAGCCTCACCCTGAAGCAAGGTGGAGACTGCCATTGCACTTGGGAGAAAGTCAGCTTCTTCAGGCCTCCTGCTCCAAGTCTTTGATCCCCAGGCCTGCCATCTGTCAGGACAGCCACTGCCACTGAGCCTGGGAAAAGTATCAGCTCACACTGAGCTCCAGATCTAACCTCTTTGACTTTAGCCATACACCTCAGAAAGGCAGTGGTCATCAGAGCACACCAGTAGAGGAGGCAGCAGGATCATTGCAGATTCAGTTTTCTCACTAATACCACTGGCTACATGCAGACTGCATAGAGATGCTCCCACACAAGGACACAGCTTCAAGAATGTGATAGGTAACCATTTAATCTAATTTCAAAGAGACAAATAGAAAAAGTAAACAAAAAGAGAAGACAGAGGAATATGTTCCAAATAAGAGAACCAAATAAAACTCCAGAAAAAAAAAAAAAAGAAACAGAGACAACTAATTTACCTGATAAAGAGTTCAAAGCAAATTAGTAATAAAATTTCTCACTAAACTTGGGAATAGAGTAGAGGCTAATAGTGAAAACTTCAACAAACCACTAGGAAATATATAAAAGAACCAATCAGAATTGAAGAATACAATAACTGAAATGAAAAATAAACTAGAAGAAATTTTCAGCAGATTGGGGGATACAGAGGAAAGCCAAAGTGACCTAGAAGGCAGAAAAGTGGAAATCATGAATTAAAAGAACAAAAAGAGAAAAATAAAATGAGGAAAGTTTAAGGAACAACTGAAGCAACATCAAGCACACTAACATTTGCAGTATAGGGGTCCCAGAAGGAGAACAGGCAGAGAAAATGTATTTGAAGGAATAGTGGTTGTAAACTTCCTTAACCTGGAGAAGGAAACAAATATACTGGTCCAGGAAGCAAAAAGAGTCAAAACAAGATGAACCCCAAAAAACCCCACACCAAGACATATTGTATTAAATTGGCAAAAGTTGAATGTAAAGAAAATTTTAAAGGCAAAAGAGAAAAACAAAGAATCACACACAAGTGAATCCCACTAAGGCTATCAGATAATTATTTAGCATAACTAATGCAAGCCAGAAGGAAGTGGCATAATATATTTAAAGTGCTGAAAGAAAAACAAAACAAAACAAAAAAACCCTACAACCAAAGATAATTTACCCAGCAAGGTTATCATTCAGATTTGAAAAAGAGATAGAATTTTCCAGAGAAGCAAAAATTAAAAGTTTATCAGCCCTAAACTGTCCTAACAAGAAATTTCAAAGAGTTTTCTTTAAGTGAAAAAGAAAAGGCTATAAAAAGAAACAGGAAAATGTTTGAAGAAAAAACTCTCACTGGTAAAGGTAAATATGTAGTAAAGGCAGTAGATCAATGACTTAAATAATCTAGTCCAAAGATTAAAAGTCAAAAATTATAAAATTAGCTATAACTAAAATAAAGAGTTAAGGTATACACATAAAGATGTAAACCATGATGACAAAATAAAACATTGGGGTGGGGTGTAGAAAAGGTAGAGCTATTTGAACAGGTTTGAACTTAAATGATTATCACTCTAAAAAAAAGTAGATATAGTTACAAGTTGATATATGTGAACCTAATGGCAACCATAAATCAAAAACCTACAATAGATATACAAAACGCTAACAGAAAGGAAAAAAAAAAACCTAGATAAAAACACTAAAAAAAAGTTACAGATCAATATCTCTGATGAACATAGATGCAAAAATCCTGAAAAAAAAAAATTAGGAAACTGAATTCAGCAGTACATAAAAGGACCATACACCATGATCAAGTGGGATTTATTCCAGGGATGAAAAGATGGATCAATACCCATAAATCAATCAAATGTTATATATTCAAAAATTGAAAGATAAAAATTACATTTTCATCTCAATAGATGTGGAGAAAGCATTTGACAAAATTCAGCATCCAATCATGATAAAAACTCTCAACAAATTCAGTATAAAGGGAATGTATCTCAACATAACAAAAGCCATTTATGACAAATGCACATGTAACATCATACTCAATGGTGAAAATCTGAATGCTTTTCCCCTAAGGCAGGAACAAAAAAGGGTGCACACTCTCACCACATATCTTTAGCATAGTATTGAACTTCCTAGTCACAGCAATCGAACATGGAAAAGAAATAGAAGGCATGCAAATTGGAAAGAAGGACATAAACTGTCACTATTTGCAAATGATATAATATTATATATAGAAAATCCTAAAGACTTTACCAAAGGAAAAAAAAATGCAGCTAATGAATTCAATAAGTTTGCAGAACACTAGATTAATATACAGAAGTTTGCTGCTTTTCCATGCACTTATAATTAATTAACTGAGAGAGAAGTCAAGATAATATCCCCATTTACAATGAAAGCAAACAGGACAAAATACCTAGGAATAAATTTAGCCAAGGAAGTAAAAGACCTATACTCTGAAAACTAAAGTCATTGAAGAAGAAAATTGAAGATAATACAAATAAATGGAAAGATAGCTCATGTTCATGGATTAGAAGAATCTTTATTGTTAAAATACCCATACTGCCCACAGTAATCCACAAATTTTATGCAATCCCTATATAAATACTGAATAAAATTTTTACAGAACAAGGACAAATATTCATAAAATTTGTATGGAACCACAAAAGACCCCAAATAGCCAAAACAGTCTTGGGAAAAAAGAACAAAGCTGGAGGTACTCATTTCCCCTGATTTCAAACTATAATACAAAGCTACAGTAGGCAAAACAATATGGTGCTGGCACAATAACAGACATATAGATCAATGGAACAGAATAGAGAGCCCAGCAATAAACCCATGCCCCTATGGTCAATTAACCTATGACAAAGGAGGCGAGAATTTCCAATAGGAAAAAGTCTCTTTAATAAGTAGTGCTGGGAAAAATGGACAGCTATGTGTAAAAGAATAAAGCTATAATATTTTCTTACCACATACACAGAAATAAACTCAGTATGAATTAAAGACCTAAATGTAAAATCTAATATCATAAAGCTCCTAGAAGAAAGCATAGTGAGTACACCCTTTACCATCAATTTTAGCAGTGTTTTTTTTTGATCTGTCTCTTCAGGTGAGGGAAACAAAAGCAAAAATAAACTAATGTGACCTTATAAAACTTAAAAGCTTTTGTACAGAAGGGGAAACTTTCAACAACAGAAATGACAGCCTACTGAATGGGAAGAGATATTTACAAACAATATGTTCAATAAAGGGTTAATATCCAAAATATATAAAGATCTAATTCAACTACTAGGTATAAAGTAAATAAGTTAGTGATTAATACAGCACAGAAAAAATGGTCAATATTTTCTAATACTTTTGTGGGGATCATAATCTGTAAAATATTAAATTACTGTATTGTGTACCCAAAACTAATATTATATTATAATATCATAAGTCAGCTATATTTCAGTTTTAAAAATTGGCTTCTAGCAATTAAGTACCAGAGTATTCATACTAATTCTGATTTTGAAAAAAGTAAAGAAATAATTGGCAAAAAGAAAATTCAGAAAAATTTGAATAATGAACAAGTCATGACAATTATGTAAACAATATATGAGACAATTGGGAAATTCAACATAATGTGTTATGATTTGATTCTATTCTTAGACCTACATTATCTGTCATTTCACTAAGTGTGAGGATCTAAAGAGCTAAATATATATCTCTCCTTAGATACAGGGCCCATACTATCCAAAATTAGAATTCAGAGCCTGATTCAGAATATAGGCTATACCTCTATACATTTATTACAATAAAGCAGCAAGAGAAAAGCTCTCATAAAATCAGCTTTAAATTTTTTAATCATTGTTAGCATTAAAATTTTCCATTGCTAGTGACCATAATCAAGGTACAAAACAAAATCAAAACTTCTCTCCAAGAAGATATGATGATGCTATCACCATCAAAGCATCAGATATTTTCTACATATTTCTTATAAAACCTCCTTTATTAAACTAAGGCCAACAAAATACATAAAATAATAATTCAATGGAGAAAATTTCTCCAAGCATGCAATACCAGCCCTAGTTTTTCAGTGTGGTGCCCCACCAAGCAATCTTATTCCTTCAGAATCCATCTTATGGGGAGCAGCATAAGAAGGAGGAAAAACATTTAGACCTAATATTGAACTTCCTTGATTCCTTCATCAAGAAATTTATTTTCCCATGAATGAGATAGAGCTATATCCTTCTTTAAAAGAATAATTTTTTCTTTGTGCCAGGTAACTGTAATGATTGGATTAAAATATGAAAAAAGATAAAGAAAAAATAATAATTCAAAAGTAAAAATAAAATTGACAAAAATAATCTTACCAAAGGCCCAAAGAAGTTTTCAGACATGGAACTTTAAAATCCTTATGCCTAATATTGTAAGGAAATTTTCAACATTGAGAATTTGAACAGAGAAATGGGAATATTAAAGGAACTAAAAAAATATTTACAAATTAAAAAATGTATAATACTGAAATCAAGAGCCCCAGAATTAGTCTAACCACAGATTAGGTACAGCTGAAGATAGCATTAAAGAACTAGAAGATGAGCGAGAACAAAGTATCTGGATTAAAAGTAAAGAATATAACTACATTGCAAAAAGCATTAACATGTAATTAGAACTAGAGTAAGAAGAGAGCTATTGAAATAGACGTAGTTGTTTGCTGGTAAAACTCAGGAAAAATATTAAAATGTCCTGATTTTCTAGTACTTGCTAAGCTCATCATCCAAATATTCCCACCATGGTTAATTACAAACCACTGAGTCTTTCACTAACAGTTCACAAAATTTCCATATTATAAAGGGCATTTGGAGTCTATTATGAGCTGCCTTCAGAACAGCATTGGATAGAAGCAATACGTAGTAGCTAATAATATTTCAATGTTGGTGCAAAATATTAAGCCACAGAATCAAAACACCATGAACCCTCTCAGGACAAATCCCAAGAAAATCAAACTGATATCTAGATAGACAGATAGATAGATAGATAGATGATAGATAGAGCTATATCTATAGCTTTACAGATATAACTATATCTGGTAAAAAGACAATATTTTAACACAGCTGAGAAAAACTTACAGATTGCAGATTATCATCAAAAGAAAGCCATAAGAATAGCAGGTTATTTCTAAAATTAAATAATTAAAGTCAGAAAAAATATAAATGTATCTCAGAGTCCTAAAATAAATCACCTGGTCAACATACAATTCTTCACAGAAAAAAAAAATAGATATTCGATGTGTGTGCATTTAATCACTGTGTGACAGACTACTAGTATAAGAAGTTAGAGTCTTGAACAAAAGAGAACTTTCAAATGGCCAATATGCTGATGAAAATTTGGTCCACCTCATTAGTGATTAAAAAAAAAAAAAGCAAACTAAAACAAAAATGTTTTACCAGAAGTCCCATTCTGTAGTGGTTAAACTAGACAGTCTGACAATATCAAGTATTAGGGAGGATTTGGCAGTGGGAACTCTCACAGATTTGAATTGGAAGTGCATATTTGCATATATAATTCACTTTAGCCTACTGTTTAATAGGAACTGCTAAAGATGAGTATACTTGTATTTACTACAGCATGGAAAATAAATATATACACCAAAATGTGTGTGCATGTATCAGTCAGAAATGCATGTGTCATAGTCAGTAAAAGATATCTACAAGTATGCTTGCAGCACCATTATTTATTACTCATTTTATCTATTCGTTAAAATAACCCAAATAGCCTTAAAGAGTCAAACAGATAAATTGTATTCTACTAATACACTGAATAAAATATGACAATGAAACTGAAGAAATTATTACAACATGAATATGATACCATGATACTGTATTAGATAAATATTACAAATATAATATTGCATGCAGGAAGTTAGACACTATAGTAAACATACAATATGAATCTATTTTTATAAAGTATAAAACAGCCTAATTAATCTATGGTATTAAAAATTAGTTAGTGGTAACCTTTCAAAAGGGATGAAAAATACAGTGTGTGGGGGGAACACATGAGATATTGTTATATTGTTAGTTATCTTGAGCTAGGTGGTTATTCACATGAGTAAGGTTACTTTGTATAATTTATTGAGTTACTTATGATTTACAAATTTTCCTGTGTGTGTGCATTTTACTTGGAAAAAAACACATTTCTAAACATCACTACAATTACTAGCATTGTTTTTACTCTATGTAATAGAAGAACCAGTTGTGTGAGATCAATGGTGTCATAGAAACATAATTTTGTCTAGTTTCATACTAATTTATTTTTCTGTCAACACTATTATAGTATCTTTATTTTGGGCATTTCTTCAAATGCAAATGCAAAAAACAGAAGATTGCCAAGTAACTACAAGCCATCCCATTGAGTTTGAAATTTAAACAATGAATAATTTTTAATACAGGTACACCAATATATCACATGTGAAATACTGATTATAAAAATATTTATCTAAATTTCAAATAAGTATTTTATTTATTTTTTTCTTAATTGGACAACCCTAGCTGAAGTAGTCTACTTGAGGTAAAATGAAGATTACATTAAAAATGCCTCTATGGAGCAAAATGCTCAGCATTAAATAGATTTGAAGAGATATCTGGTAAATATTCCTAGCTTCCTGGTGATGTACTATGGGATTGAAAATAAGTGTAGTTTTGGTACGTGAGAGAAAACTAATGAGGTCTACCTCACTAAGTATTTTCCACAGTCCTCTGAAAATTAATGTAATGGGGTAATATCTCTACTATTATCAAAACAAATATAAGAGCATTGTTTAATAAAGCCAAGGAGAGTTAACAAATAATGATTCTGCAATATACATCTCATCAGACAACTCTGTTCTTTAAAAATAAATAATCCATTGCTTTCACTTCTCAGTTATCATGTTTTAAAGTTGTTTTCTACAACTAATCTCTTTATATTGACACTAATGGAGTAAACAGTGCTTATTGACATTGATCAGTGGATAACTAAAGGAAAAATAGCAAAGGCAACTGCTTATCTGAACTTAAATAATGAACCACTGATTTTCTAAATGGGAAGTAGTATAGAAACACTAGCTGTCTGTGTCTATTTTTAGTAAGGTTATTAAAATCCCAGTATTTATAAAGTTACATAAAACTCAATAAATGTATTTGGTTGGAGAGGTAAGAGCAAAAAAAGAAATCAGTGTGAATAGTGAAATGAGCCAGTCTATGAGAGGCTGAGGTACAATTCTATTCCAGATAATTGCCATGGAAGATGAGAAAAAAGATCAAAGACCAAGGGGAGACCACAGGCTAAAGCACTGCTTTCTGGGAAGTGGATAGTAGTGAACCTGAGGTTCTTTTTTTTTTTTTTAACATCTTTATTGGGGTATAATTACTTTACAATGGTGTGTTAGTTTCTGCTTTATAACAAAGTGAATCAGTTATACATATACATATGTTCCCATATCTCTTCCCTCTTGCGTCTCCCTCCCTCCCACCCTCCCTATCCCACCCCTCCAGGCTGTCACAGAGCACCGAGCCAATATCCCCGTGCCATGCGGCTGCTTCCCACTAGCTATCTACCTTACTACGTTTGTTAGTGTGTATATGTCCATGACTCTCTCTCGCCCCGTCACAGCTCACCCTTCCCCCTCCCCATAACCTCAAGTCCGTTCTCTAGGAGGTCTGCGTCTTTATTCCTGCCTTACCCCTAGGTTCTTCATGACATTTTTTTTTTCTTAAATTCCATATATATGTGTTAGCATACTGTATTTGTCTTTTTCTTTCTGACTTACTTCACTGTGTATGACAGACTCTAGGTCTATCCACCTCATTACAAATAGCTCAATTTCGTTTCTTTTTATGGCTGAGTAATATTCCATTGTATATATGTGCCACAGAGGTTCTTAAAGTAAGAGGAGTTTTCTGAAATGTAACTCAAATCCCAAAGTTTGTAAAACCGGCAAGGTCAGAAGCAGAAGTTGTGGTAGAAAAAATAATTCAATTTAGAATACATTTAGTGAATTTATTGACAAAGCAGATGGCTGGTTCTATGGGAATAAAACGTAAAAAAAAGATATCCTTTCATCAGGGAGGTTTTGTCTACCAGGAGAGATACAGTTTTTGGAAAATCAAGTATTAAGTAAAGCCCCACAAACTATAATTAGATGATATAGGATGTTCAGTAATCCAAGAATCAGGTCACGTAACTCATATATTACCAGTTCAACTTTTATAAGCAATGTATAAGTAGAAAAAATGGCTCCCGTTGTTTAATCTAATTTGTATTTTCTCAGAAAAGTGTGAAGAAATATTACCACTATCATGCCACAATTATAATCCACAATAAAGTGATTATGACATATTATGCAAAACCATAGAGAGCCTAGGAGCTCCCTTTATCAAACACATTAATATTCTGAAATAAAATGCATGAATACTCACCATAAATGGGATAAATAAAAGCTATAAATCACTTCAGGTCATATTTACTGCCAATGAGTTTTGGCACCAAGTTATGAAAAAAATATGCAGTTTTCAGTTCTTATTTTGCATAAGCACTTGTGGACATATTTGTTCTAAATAACAGTCACCATGCTACATTTTCTCTTTTGGGAAAACTCTTCCTCTATTAAATAAGATACAATTATTTTTTCAAGAAATCTGAGGTACAAATTTAAATAGGTAGCCCAAGCTCACACAGCAGGTGTGAAAAAGGGACAAGAATAATCCCAGGATTCAGATGTCAAGGCAATCTACAGATGAATTTGCAACCACTATCAAATACCAATGGAATTTTTCATAGAACTAGAAAAAAAATCCAAAGTTTTATGTAACCACAAAGGATGCTGGATAGCCAAAACAAACTTGAGAAAGAAGAACAAAGCTGGAAGAATAACACTTCCTGATTTCAAACTATAATACAAAACTTTAGTAATCAGAACATTACAGAATTGGCACAAAAACAGACACATAGATTAATGGAAGAGAATAGAGAGCACAGAAAAAAACCCATTGCTTACATGGTATTAATCTATGACAAAAGAGGCATGAATATATGATGGAGAGACAGCCTCTTAGATATATGGCATTGGGGAAAATGGGCAGCTACATGCAGAAGAATAAAACTAGACTACTTTCTCACACCCTATACAAACATAAATTCAAAATAGGTTAAAGATTTAAATGTAAGACCTGAAACTGTAAAACTCCTGAAAGAAAACATAGGGGGTACACTCCTTGACATCAGTCTTAGCCATATACTTTTGGATCTGTCTCCTCAATTAAGGGAAACAAAAGCATAAATGAACAAATGGGATTAGATAAATCTAAAAAAAGTTTTTGCACAACAGAGGAAACCATCAACAAAATGAAAAGGAAACCTATTGAATGGGAGAAGATATTTGCAAATCATATGTCCAATAAAGGGTTAATGTCCAAAATATATAAAGAACACATACAGCTCAATATAAAACAAAAACAAACAAACAAAAACCAGATAATCCAAGAACATGAATAGACATTTTTCTAAAGAAGGCATACAGAGGGTCAACAGGCACATGAACTGCAAATCAAACCCATAATGAGATATTACCTCCTGGGTGTCAAAATGACTATGCTCAAAAAAGGAAATAAATAACAAGTGTTTGTGAAGATGTGGAGAAAAGGGATCTCTGGTACAGTTTTGGTGGGAATGTAAATTGGTGAAACCACTGTAGAAAACAGTGTGAAGTTTTTTCAAAAACTTAAAAAAAAACCAGAACTACCCTATAATCCAGGAATTCCACTTCTGCGTACTTACCTGAAGAAAGGAAAAACACCATCTTGAAAAGGTATATGCACGCTATATTCACTGCAGAATTATTTATAATAGCCAAGATACAGAAACAGCCTAAGTGTTCATCAAATAGATGAATGCATAAAGAAGTTGTGATATACATATGCAATTGTATATTACTCAACCATTAAAAAATAAAAAAATAAATCTTACCATATTTGACAACATGGGTGGATCTAGAGGGTATTATGATAAGTGAAATAGGTCAGGCAGAGAAAGATAAATACTGTATTTTTTTCACTTATATGTGGAATTTAAAAATCAAAACAAATAAACAAAAAAAGAAGAACACAGACTCACAAATACAGAGAACAAATAGGTGGCACCCAGAGAGGAGAGGGGTGGAGGAGACAAAATAAGTGAATGGGATTAAGAAGTATAAACCTTCAGTTGTAAAATAAGTCATGGAGGTGTAATATATGTCATAAAGAATATGGTCAATAATATTGTAATAACTTTGTATGGTGACAAATGGATACTAGATTTATCATGGTGATTATTTCATAATGTATGCAAATGTCAAATCACTATGAAGTACACCTGAAACTAATATAGTAAGCCAATGATACTTCAAAGAAGAATTTATTACATATACAGTTCATTGTTACTACTTATCATAGTAAGTAGTTTTAAAAAATTCATCTTGAAGAAGGTATTAAGACTTAGAGGTATACCTTTGGCAGATATTTTTGTCTCTCTGAAAGACAACCCACATACAAAAAAAAGCGCATATTCTTTAAATATTATTAGAGGAAGAGAACTAAAACATAAATAATTTCAAAGGTTAATAAACTAGGCTTTGAAAATTTCATGTTCAAATATCATGACCCATGTTGAGATGTGCTTGTCATTTTTATGTTCTGTTTACACTCACATTTATCTATAGAATTATATGCATTGTGCATCAGATAATTGTCAAGACCTATGTGATTCTACAATGTTAATATTTAAATTTTTATCCGAATCACTGGTAATAAATACCTTAAACTTGTGGTTATTTTATCTATTGCAATATATATGTTCAGGCTTAAGATATTCTTGAGAGAGGAACTTTTTCAAGCATCCATAGGCCATATTTACCCAATCACATTCCACAGATATTGTTCCCCTGTACATATATAAGCAAAGCCACCCACAGAAGATGACAGTGGAAGAAAATATATGAGAATACTAAAGCAAATTGTTGCTGATACATTTCACTTGTTGCCTTAAAAGTTTGTGTTCACATCTTATCAAATGGCTCTGCCTCATTCCTTAATATTCAAAATTGATCTTGATGAAATTTCTTGGTGATATGTGTCAAATCCCAGAAATGCAGATTTCATCCTTTCTAATTGCCTTTTCTCAGAGACCTATATATATTCTAATTCAGTGAAAACATCTGGCGGCAAAATCAGAACATATGCATATCTGTATCTATTAGCTGTCTCTCTGAAATGTTTTAGGGATACAAGCTGGAGACATGTCTGAGAAAGGTTGAAAATAATGATAAGGAAATAGTTCCTGTAGGAAATTAGTTTTGTTTTGCACCCAACATTCATTTATTCAACGAATGAATGCTTTGAACATTGCCTAGGCACTGTTCTAAGCCTTGGAGATATATCTGTGAAAAATAAAAATATTTTAATAATATTCGACTTTGTGGAACTTACATTATTATGGTCATAAAGATCAAAAGTAATCAAATTACTGAATTGCTTGACATATTCATCTTTCTTCTTCAATGTTGTTTTCATTGTTCTGAGTATCCCAAAATAATGGTTGGTAATTTAATTCAATATTGGTTAATTAATAGGATGCTAACATCAGTACGTTTCTAGAGAAGCCCTTTGTGGTAGAAACACATAAACAAACAAACAGAAAAAGAAGACCAATGTTCTCAACCCGGAAAAGAATTAATTAATCCTTTAAAGAAATTTTTATTTTTAGAATTATTTTGGGAATAAACTTGTTAAATCTGTGCTTTGGAAAATTCCAGGTTTCTTATAGTAGCTGTGAAATCAATTGATTTTTCATTACTCAGGTCATGGAAGCAAGTTCAAATTCAGAATTGCATTTGAGCCAGCCAAACCATTTATCCAAAGCGAGACTTTGCTCCTTTCTTCTTCTGACTTGTGGGAAAGTCAAGATTTGTCTCCCCAAATATGTACAAAGCACCGAGTGTCAGTGTTTTGTCTCCGACATTGAGTTGGCAGGGTATAGCCTTAGCTACAAGCTCAAAAACTTATTTAAAGTAATAAAATGTAAACCTACTTTTCATATAATTATTATGAAATATAACTGGATAACAGCACCTCAGATTTAACTCAAAAGTGTCAACCTGGTTAGAGGTTGGGCACATCAGTTAAAATGATTAGAAACCAAACATAGATGCAGATTTTAAGATAAATAGTTTGCTATATTATTTTTAGGGAGTGGAGTAGGGTAGGTGATTATCTAGAATGTTGCTTTACAAATTCTTCAACATAAACATTCCTAAACATAGAACAGAATGAATGTAGTTTGTTTTAACCCCAAGAATTTGGGGGAAAGGCTGTGATCTCTTTCTAAATCATAACAATTTTCATGGCTTGTTATTAAAAGTAAACAATTTAGATAACTTTGATTTTCTATGCCTTGATATATTTTCCTAAATTTGAATAATTCCCAGACTTAAAAAATTTCCAGGTAATTGTCCCATTTATCAATATGTCAAACTAATTTTCCCAGATCCTTATGGTTTGGCAAGTTGGGAAACACTGCA
Source organism: Delphinus delphis (assembly GCF_949987515.2). Taxonomy (NCBI): domain Eukaryota; kingdom Metazoa; phylum Chordata; class Mammalia; order Artiodactyla; family Delphinidae; genus Delphinus; species Delphinus delphis. The sequence continues at coordinate 84,448,771 of NC_082696.1, read as the reverse complement.
ATGATCTACTTGCATTATCTTCAATATGAAAACAATGTCACATATTGAAATATATGAATGAAATGATATTGCAATGTGATGTGGCTCACATGCCAATTTCTGCAACAATGCCATTGGGCAGAGTTTCTCAAATTTTAACTTGCATGTGGTTCACTGGGGATCTTCTCAAAATCAGACCGATTTTATTGGTCTGTGGAGGGACCTGAGATTTTTGCATTTCTAACAACCTCCCAGGAGATAAAACTGCTGAGGTAATAATAGATTGGAAAAGACTTACCCTGAACAGTTTTGTAGCTAAAATAGCTAATTTTGTCTTTCCTTTTTCCAAAAACATTTTTTAATTGAGGTGAAATTGACATTAAAAAATGAATGTTTGTTAAGTGAACAATTCAGTCATATTTAGCACACTGACAGGGCTGTACAACCACCACCTCTAATTCCAAAATATTTTCATCACCCCAAAAGTAAATGAACATATTGTTAAGCAGTTGTGCTTCATTTCTATCTGTCCCTAGTCCCCAACATAAACCAGTCTGTATTCTTTGTCTATGGAGTTACTAATTTTGGTTATCTCATATACATAGAATTATACAATATGTGACATCTTATGTCTAACTTCTTTCATTCAAAATAATACTTTTGAGGTTCTTCCACATTGTAGTGTGTATCAGTACTTCACTCCTTTTTTGATTGAATAAATATCCCATTTCATGTACACACCATAATTGATTTATCCATTCATCCACTGATGGATATATGAGGAATAACCTTTGACTGTTGTAAATAGTGTTGCTATGATCTTTATACCTTGAAAACCCCACTGAGACCTGAGATTCAGGAGGTCCCTGGAAGCTGTTACACTAACTTCAAGAAAAGAAAAAGTAAAAGTAAAAAGAAAAAGTAAAGTAAAAACAAGTAAAGTAAAAAAGTAAAGTAAAAAAGTAAAGTAAAAAAGTAAAAGTAAAAAGAATGCTAATATGGTACACTAAAAGAAAATTATCTGCAAATATATTTTTCCCCAAGCTCTTTTTAAAAATAATACAAAGAGGGGCTTCCCTGGTGGTGCAGTGGTTGAGAGTCCACCTGCCGATGCAGGGGACATGGGTTCGTGCCCCGATCCAAGAAGATCCCACATGCAGCGGAGTGGCTGGGCCTGTGAGCCATTGCCACTGAGCCTCCATGTCTGGAGCCTGTGCTCTGCAACGGGAGAGGCCACAACAGTGAGAGGCCCGCGTACCACACACAAAGAAAGAGATTGATATTATATAACAGATTGTCAGCATCTCTTTATTTAATGAAACTTACTGATCACTTGCCAATATGAGATTTTTAAATGAAGTTTGTGCTGAAATTCAATATATAATTCTGGTAGAAAAATTAAACACTGTCCAAAGAGTCCACTATAAGAACAACAAAAACAAAAGAGAGTAAAAATAGTATGAATTAAACTACTTTTAATATGTAGCCTTTATGACGTGCAATTTTGACAAAATCTCAGTTACCAATGGACAGGAAATAAAAGAATAATAAATAGGAATTTCCCTCACTCTACCTCATTTGGCAACTCAAAGTGAAAACATAGAGAAGATAGTATTCTTTGTCAGAGTTCTACCTTATTTTAGTAATAATATTAAGATTTGTGAATACTCAGTTATGAGTATTACCTGAGACCTGTCTTTATTTTATTTATTCAAATAGTAAATGAAAATACCTCAATTGAAATTAGAACCTGCAATATAACAGAATCATATTTAAGTATGCAGCTGATTCCAGGGCATGCTATTTCTATACAAAGACTCAAAGAACTTGGTAATTTTTTACCTCAATTAGAATATATGCTTCTTTTCAAATTACTGATTATAAGACACAAAAAGTAATGTATTTTACTTTATCTTATACTAGCTTCAATGATATTTTACTTTTCTGAAACTATCTCTGTTTGCATAAGTGTCTGATATGCACAGCTTATTTCTAGGAGCACTGTTTTAATTAAATGATATTATACACTTATCTGTGGAATAGAGGGATAGTTGTCTTGCCTTCTTTAAGTAGGTTAATCCACCATTAACTTTTCTTTAATGGAGACTTCACATAACCTTAACGAACTTCAATTGGTATAATGCCTTCAGGAAATATTGCCGTGTGGGGGGCCTTTTTGCCTGATCCTAAATGCCCCCAGGTGGATGTAAAAATTGTTTTTCCCTTTAATGTCTAGCTTTTCAGAGGCAATTTCTTTCACTATCTCTCTGTGACTTTTAAACTGAAAGGACTGAAAGTTTTCTGGGCAAATCTGATAACTAAACATGTCAATTCAGTAGCTTAATATTACAATAATTCTAAGTAATAAACTCTAACCTGCAGTTAACTGGGTAATAGTTTTATGGTTCCCCTGTGTAGGGTTTGTGATGGCTGTTTGTTCTCTCCTTAGAGATTTTTCTCTTATAATTCTTGGTTACTGTTTTTGTTTTGTTTTGTTTTTTCTCCTGGTAATATATGTTGTGTGAAATCTGATGAGCAGATAGGTAAGACATTGCCTCATGAAAATTAGTGGAGTTTACAAGTCGTAGTGAATTTACATTCTTAAAACAATATACTACATAGGACAGAGCTGAAGAATACCCAACAGTTAATTTTTTTAAGTTAAAATATAGGTATTTTGTGCTAGTTCCTTGTTAATATCTTTATTTGAATCACATTGAAAAAGAAATGTACAACAAACTTTGACTAATAAGAGTAAATAATTATTTTTAGCATATACAGTTATATATGTATTTGTTCACACACCTGTACCTGTATATAATCCTCACTAAGGAAGCAGAAGAATGTAAGAAAGAATTCTGACTCATATGAAACCAAACATGAAGAAAACTGCTTGCATTGATCAGGAGCCTTCTCATCGATCACTGCATTTTCAGCTTTGATTTCAATGGTGATCTTCATAGCTCAGCATTTAGTACTGATAATGCATTAAATCTGTATCAGCTTGGAGTAGCCTCTGCAAGTAGTGGTTTGAAGGTAAACTTACAGGTAAATCATTGACTCACTTATTGCCTTTTCCTGTCTCTGTCACTCCACAATAAATTACCCAGTAACTCTTTTACAACTCACAGACTTTAATAGCCAAATATAAATGGGTTACATTTGCAATGTTTTCTTTGTCATATAAATCTAGGAAGCGATCTTTTTTTAAAATGACACTTTCATGCTAATTATAAGAAAATACAGTGAATTAATTTAAGAAAAATTAAGGTGACATTAATTCAACTTGTAAATAAATAATATCTTATGATACAACACATCTTTAATAATAATGTAATTTATTTACATTTTAAATTAAAATTAAGTAGATAAAAATTATAAGAAATATATCTAAAATGAAACAAAATTAGTACCTATACCATAGTGATTTTTGACAACACCATACTTAATTACAGACTTTCTCAATGCAGAGAAGCAAAACTGTCTTTTACTGTGATAATATTAAAATATTTGTGTCTCATAAATATCTAAATTGATTTCAGTGTTTTTAAAATACATAGACTCATTTTAATCTTGATTACATTTGCTGATTTTTTTCCTCTTGCTCAAATTGTAACATTTGTATATGTCTGGACATACATTGTTTACTTATTTTCTTTACCTATGCATACCATGTATCTTACTTCCATGGCTTGTGGTTAGTAGGGTAGCTTAGTCACTGGAACTTTTACAATTTGAGGTAATTGAAAAGAAGTGACAATGACACTAGTGGAAATATACTAAGTTGGTTTATTGCAGGATGTGACAGTCATGGGAATGAGAAATTAAATTGAATAGGAGTGTTTTGGCTTGCCGCATCTATTGTTTCCCTAAATTTTAGTGTCTATGCAACTTAATTTTCCCATATAATTCAATTCATATTCATATATTGTTATCTATCACATAGTTATTTTCTGACTATTCTATTGGCATGAAAGTTATTTTTATTACATGTTCTTCTATAACTGACAAATAGAAGGTGTTTGATAAATACTAAATAAATGAGCTGCTTACCAAACATTAGCCAAGCAACAGATATTATGTCACTGTTTTGTCTTTGCTTCTTTTTTTTTCCAGCTTTATTGAGATATAATTGACATATAATATTGTGTACATTTAAGGTATACAACTGTTGATTTGATACACTTGCATATTGCAAAACGATTACTACCATAGTGTTTGCTAACATCTTCATCCAATCACATAATTATCACTTGTGGTGAGAACATTTAATATCTACTCTCTCAGCAACTTTTAAGTATATAATATAGTGTTCTACTGTAATATCATAATCACCATGCTGTATATTAGATCCATAGAACATAATCTTATAACATGAAATTTGTAAACTTTTGCGGAGCACAGGCTCTGGACGTGCAGGCTCAGTGGCCATGGCTCATGGGCCCAGCCACTCCACGGCATGTGGGATCCTCCCAGACCGGGGCACGAACCAGCGTCCCCTGCATCGGCAGGCAGACTCTCAACCACTGCGCCACCAGGGAAGCCCCGATGAAATTTGTAAACTTTGACGAACATTTTCCTTTCTTTGCTGCTCTTTTGGCTCATTTGTGTGAGTGCAGTCATTTGAATTCAGAAATCAAATTTCAGTGTTGACTTTACAATTAGCATATCTACATCAATAAAAGTATTACCTGTATAGAGACCTATAGAAAGACTTTTAGCTTTTGACTTTTATACTCTGCGATTAGAGGGCTGTGCATTTAAAGTCATCAGGAATTACAGGTATTAGTCTGGAGTCGTAATTGAAATTAATACCTTCTTTGCATTACTTGTAAAGCTATTGTTTTAGCTTAAAATACAGTAGAAGTAATATTCTCTGCTATTTGAGGTTACTCTACACTGTCAAGCAATAGTAGAAAAGCACATTTATCCCTTTTCCATCATGTTATTTCTACTTTATCTGAAGATCTGGTTCTATAATGGTTAAATATGAATAAACTAGAAAGTAATATGCATCAGAGGAAAAAGTTTAGATGGGGAAGAATTTGAGAACAACTTTCTTCAAAGACAGCTTTCAGAAATTATTTTTGCTCACCTAGAAGTAGAAAGAACTCTTTAGAACTAACCTAAGAAACATGTTATAGCAGCTCTATAAGTCCCATTGGAATTAACTATCAGCAAATGTTAAGGAAAGTCAACAGTAATTCAAGATTCTGAAACCAAAACTGTGACTTTGAAAGCATTTTGTGTTAAGGTTCTACCTTCCATGTACTTAGACAGATTCTCTGGGGTGTAGTATTTGCATGTATTTTTTAAATGGCATTTTCACCAGTGGCACCATATAGACAACATACCCTTTTCACCTTACTTCAAAAGGGAAATAAAATGTTGCCCTTCTGAAAATGACTATAGTGCATTGTGTATGCTTTAGTCGAGTGTGGTCTGTTTTTGATATTAGAAAGTTCTAAGGGAAAAAATGGGAATTGAGAAGAGGTCTAAAAAAATCCAAGGTCATGCTTATAGTAAGGCAGTGTTGCCATAGGCAAAAGATAATCAAGAATGTCTTACTTTAAGAAGTAAGTTGTCATTATCCTTTTCTGTTATATATTGAACCACAGAGCCCAATTGAATATATTTAAAGTCAAATTAATATTTGAAGGAATATGCTTATGGTTTTGGTCACCAGAGAACAGGGTGGATTTTCACTGATACCTAGTTTCTGTGTGTCAATAAATAGATATTTAGAATAAATATACATGCATACATATGTATGTATATATATATATACACACACATATGTGTGTGTATGTGCATATATATATTATATATATAAATATATTATATATATATATATAAAATCACTGGAGGGTATAAATGTAATAAGGAAGAGGAATGGACAGGTGAAAAAAAATTGTTGAACTATTTTCCACTGTTTGCTACCATCCTTGACAAAGTTCCTGGGTTTCGTGATTCTTTATTTTGAAAACACCTCTTTTAGTTTTTAAGAATGATTGACTAATGAAAAGTCATGCCTCCCATCAATAACAATTTATTCACATTTTGAGGCAATGTTTGAAATTATTAACTACATTGCTACCTGTTTTGAAATGAAAAATTGACTGAAATGGATTTGATAATCCCTACTTGCTAAAACAGATGTTAAGAAATGATTTCCCAACTGTCTGGGTATTATATAGCTTCAAATTTAATATTAATAACTTTCTTTGACAGCCTTCTAGAGATAAGAAAGAAAGCCTCACTTTTTAATATAATTAGCTCTTTGCTTGGTGTGTGTATAAATTTCCCTGTACCTGAATAAAACTCCGTAAGAGCAGTAAGAGCAAAGATTCCATACACTGCTTATTTTTAATTTTTTTTCATTTTTTATTTTTTTGCGGTACACGGGCCTCTCACCGCCGAGGCCTCTCCCGCTGCGGAGCAACAGGCTCCGGACGCGCAGGCTCAGCGGCCATGGCCCATGGGCACAGCCGCTCCGCCGCATGTGGGATCTTCCCGGACCGGGGCACAAACCCGTGTCCCCTGCATCAGCAGGCGGACTCTCAACCACTGCGCCACCAGGGAAGCCCTACACTGCTTATATTTATGCGCTCAAATAATTTTTATCTATGTAAACTTTAAATTCTCTTATTTGTAACATGTAAAGTCATATACAAATACTTGAAATATAGTGTATGAAACATGCATAGTGATACGGTTTATAAGATTCTTAGGAATCTCATACATAGTAGTGATTAACTCTATCTGGGACTGAAATTTTCATGGTGAAGGTATACTCTAAACTGAGGCTTGCAAGATGAGTTAGAGGTTGGTTAGGTAAGGGTGTTTGGAGGATGAGTTAGAGAGAAAACTGAGCTTATAGAGAGGCATGGAGACATGGAAAATGTACGATCCATTTCAAAATGCATATGAGAGTGTGGCAGCTCAAGGTACACAAAGCAGAAGAAAAAGAGAGCTGGAGTGTGATAGAAGTGGAAGCAGAGCACATGAGTCTGTATTTACACCCAGCATTAAAGACACCTGTGTACAATTTTAAGGAATTTATACTTCCTGAATCTAATAAACAGGTGCCTACGGAATTGCTTGAAGGGGGGTAGAATTGGGTGCCTTTGTGAGAACTTATAAAGGAGGAGGTGGTATTGTAGCATGTTCACACTGTGTTACAAGATACCTCTGAGGACAATGCTGGGCACGGCGAGAACACCCAGAACATATTCACAGGACTGAGATGGAAAGCCAGGAAGTCAGCATCCCTCTGAATTAGTGAAAAAGGAAACCTGAACAGCTGAAAGGAAATAAGGCTTCGATTTTTCTTTTAAACTGCTGACTGAATTTACAATGGATTTTACTATTTTATAATGTGTTCTTTCACATTATATGAAAGAACAATGTAGGCTATCTGTGTCTGTTAAACATTAATGTGTAATAAGGAGTTATAAAGTAAAAAAAGATGCCTCTGAAAATATTTCCTAATAGTCAGTGAAACTTACTGTTTCAAGAAACCAATAGTAACAGAAGTTTCTATAGTAACCTTTTCCAAGGAGATATGGTGAAATCACAATAAAAAAGAAACACACACATGAATATACACAAGGAGAAAGATTGGATCCAATGAACAAATCTTCTTGTCAATTCAGAAGAGATAATAAAATGGAAAATCAATTTTCTGTAAAGCAAAGTCTATTTTTGAGCAGTTACTAATTGAGACTAGTAAGTCAGGTTAAATGGCATAGGTTAAATACTTTTAAAATATATCTTAATTGCTTAAAAATACTATTCATGTACTTTGTTTTTATTTTCTAATGTACTGTATGTATATATCTCTTCATTTGTGGGGTCTCAATTATGGGTTCATTTATTCTTTCTAAGTTGTTGAATACAATGAAGAGAAAAATATACCATTAAACCACATTATAGTTTTTCTTAATGTATGGTGATGCAGGCCAAAATTTCCTAAAGAGTAGAAAAACGGTTAATTCTAGTTGCTGGGAAAATGTGTCGATTTTAAAACCCTAGATCTATACTATCCTTCAGTTATAGAGATGCCTTTTGGAAGGCTCTTAGTACATTAAAACTTAATTGTGAATATTTCATAAATTCTAGAGATGGAAAAACAAGCACTCTGTGGATATGTGTGTGTGTGTGTGTGTGTGTATATATATATACACGTATATGTGTATATATATATGTATATATTATATATAATTAAAAGAAGAAAAGTTTTTATCTTACATTACATACAGGTCATAAAGGTAAGAAAAAAGACTATTCTTGCATTTGTAGGCTTAATATTTCTGGAAGATCAAGAAATGGCATTGTTATTCTTAACATATTTAAATGGACAAAAAATAAGAAGGGAATTAGGGTCAACTAGTTTTTTGTGTTATTTTTATTATAAATTATAACTTTAAAAATTCAAAGCCAATCTTTCAATTTTTCTCACAGCTGAATTTCTGATGCATTACATTGATGAACTTTTGATCTTGGTTGGACTTTACATATACAAAGATTATTAAAACTGGCATAATTTGATTGCTTCAAAAAAGATGGACTCTATTCCATTTACCCTTGTACCACACAGCTGTACTCCATCCAGACACTAAAAGGCCTTGAATTCATTCCATCGACTTTGACTTGTGTGCACGTTGAGATAATTCAAATGATTGTGATTTCCAGTTTTGAGTTGCAAACTTCCCATAAAGTTTATAGGCTGCCAAGTTTCTTTTAAATTGTACAAATGTGCCTCTAATGAAACAAAACTGCATATAGGGGAGGAAAGAGTACCAGCTTTGGAAAGAGCAGATTTGATCAGAAATTTTGGTGTTACCCCCCTGCCAGCTACGCAATAATGGGTTGCTCCCTATCCCAGAGTGTCTTTCAAAATGTTTGAAATATATTGGGTCCTAAAAAAGAAAAGAACTAACAATTGTAAATAGAACATATTTAATTCCATTCAGCAGGCATTTATTAACCATTCACTTTAAGGAAGATACTGTTTTGAATGTGAAGGATTTAATGATAAAAATCCATGAGGAAAGAAATTGAAATCTAATAGGGCAAATAAGACAAGTTAGACATCTCAAATATAATGGAATCAATTACCTAAGAGAAGGTAAATCAAAGCAACATGTGATGATGATGATGGAGGAAGTCATTATTTTGCTGTATCTTGTTCTTAAATACATGTATAATTTTGATTTTGACATCTAGACATAGAAGTATATGCTAAATTGAGTTAACAAGTGAGTAGGGTTATTAAGCGTTTTCCAAACTAAATGATATTTTGTATGGCTCAGGACAACAAATTGCAACTCAAAATTTGAGTAAGTATGAAAATAAGTGATAGTTTGGAAGTTGATAGTCATCTCCCATTTATCACATTAAAATTACATTTTAAAAATTACATTATGGAACTTATACACTGAAAATCACATGATTCCCTCCAGACTGGGCTAGCCTAGATTTTTGATAACTTGTGGCTGTGATCATGCCAAGTTTTCTTCTCTCCACTGTGAAAGGATATTTATAGAAGCTTCTACTTTCCTGATGTCACCTCATATTGTTCTAAATTATAAAACGTGCATCTTGCTAGTTCACCCTAATGTTTTTTTCTCATTTTTACATGTTGAGTTTTTGAGAGAGTAGGCTCCCCAGTGATTTTGAAGATATGAATTATTTTATTTTGGTACAATTACAAAATAAATCTGCAGGGACAGAAACTTGACAAAAATGATCATATTTTTCTTCATACTCTTTGTAACAAGTAAATCGTATACTTTGATCAATGCACTCCTTTGAAACTAGTAAAAATTATTTCAAACTTCATAATGCCCCTTTGCAGTTCCTCTTCATGAATTCCTTCAGTTCTAGTTGGAATTTAAAAGTTCTCTTGTGGTACTGAGAAGAAACTGCAGATTTCTTTTCTCCACACTCACTATTTTCCAATGGGTTAAACAAGATGGATTTTTAGTGGTATTCCCCACTCTGTCTGTTTCCAACATTATTCTTTCCATATCTTCAGTTATGTGATGTCCCCTTGAAGATTCCTCATTTTTATCCTCTTCCTTTTTGACCTATGAAATGTATTTTAATATATTAGATTGCCAGCAGAATAAAGAGCTCACTCAATAAGAAAGAAGTGAAAAATTTACTGGATGGAAAAGTTACTAGAAACTACTTCTTACTGGTGACTCACAGATGGTTGGAATTTCTTAACTGAAGCATTTCTCTGGCTCAGAGGTTTATTTCTAAGTTTTAAAAATAATGCATGATTTATTTAAAATACAATTGCACTAACTTATTTTAGCAAATAATACCTTGTTTGATTGAGTCAAGTCATGGTAAAACTATCACTAAAAATACATGAAATGTACCTACATTGCATTTTGTTGAAGAATTAATATATTGATGCCACAGGAACAATATCATTAATAATCAAACTTGTGCTCTTTTGAGACAGAGTGTGCTACAGAATTTGTTATATAATTTTTAAATTATTGGCCATCAAATTGATTGGTTGGTTTCTTTATAAAATAGTTTTATTCAAAATATTTTACAAAATAAACGTCTTCATAAAAATCAAAATAACATTCACTTGGAAGAAAATATTCACAATTCACATATCAAAGAAGAATTCATATCTAGACAATAAACTAATATTAATTAACAAATAAAATAAATCAAACTTACACAGGCTTCACAGATGTTGATATATGATTAAATAATTAGAATGTTAAGATTTCATCAGTATTATCATTCATTAGGTAATACCAAAGTGAAACACCAGTATGCAACTACAATGCCTAAAATTATGAAATAAAAAACAAACCAAATCCTGACATTTCCAAATGTTGGCAAAAATGTGTAGCCACTGGAAGTCTTACACCTCCCTGGAGAGGGTCTGCCTCAAGTGTAAAATCGTAAACCACTTTGGATAAACTTTTACGTATTGATAAATTTTAAAGTAGGTATATGCACTTACAACTACCTATGATTCAGCAGTTCCACTTCTAAGCCAAGATAAATAGATGCATATGTTAAGAAAAAAGAATATTTGTGGCAGCTTCTTTCATAATGCTTCTAAACTGTAAACAAATGTCTATCAACAGGAACATGGATTAAAAAACTGTAGTGTATTCATACCACAGTAATGTTCATGGACTACAACTCAGTTCTCTGTCATCAATCCATTATCTATGCCAACATGAATGGATCTCAAATCTACCATGTTGGAGGAAAGAAACCAGACACCACAAATGTACAATATATGATCCCTTATATAAAAGTCAAGAACAGATCAAGCTGTCTACAGCGAGAGAAATTAGAAAATTAGTTGTCTTTGAACAAAGAGTGTTTTGAGTGGAAAGAAGCATAAAAAAGTTTCTGCGATGGTAGAAATATTTTCTATCCTAACCTCGGTAGCAATTACATGATGCATATATTTGTCAAAATTCATCAAGCAGTATGCTAAGATCATATATATATATATCTAATACTTATATGTCACATAAAGTAAATTGTCTCTGTTTAGTATTATTTTGAATGATTTGCCATTTATGGTGCTACATTAATATACATTAATATATGCTTACTTCAATTTTATTTCACTATGGTTAAATTATAAATTCAAGTTCAGATAATAATAAATTATTATAATTTATTTATAATAAATTATAAATTCAATTCAAAATGGGAACTCTATCAAAATTTTCTTCCCACAATTTGAGAAACTCCAAGGCAAAATTATAAAAATTTAAAATTAAATCTTAGGCTCTTGTATTTAATTTGCTCTATTCTGGCTTTGGTTTTATGGATAAATTTTAATATCTTCCTTTGTGCAAGCTTTTATTTCATTAAATGTACTTCACTAAAAGCTTGCAGAGAAAAATATTTATCTTGGGGTGGTGAAGTATATGAATATTTGATGAAAGATTTCCAATAATTATTGAACAAAAGTTTAGAATATTGTTTAATTAAAAATGTCATTACCATTGCAGATCACATAGTTAATTTCACAAAGCAGTTTTCAAAGGCTCAAACATTTCTGAAATTCACTTATTATTGGGCAGCCAGAAGATAAAGCCTGTGCCAATGTGATAAAGTTTGTTTTCTATTCAGCATAAGTTTGGCCACAGAATTTTGTAGTTTTGTGACTCAATACATGTGAGTTTATAAATTTGATAGTCACAGAACTTTTTTTTTTGTCACACTTGTTTTAGATACGGTTTCAACTACATGTTTGCCATAAGTACATTTCTCTCTCAACCATAAGTTTCTTTTGAAAACAAGTTGTTTTAACCAAGAGGCTGTGTTCTTCCAAAATTTGTATTTATTATATTATCAACAAAAATCAAATAATGTTACCTTCAATATTGAACATTTTAACTGAATTTACAATTGCATTTACATCAGTGTCAGGTGTTTAATAATGACCTTCAACAGTTTTGCTTTGATTCTCTAATTTGAGGTGAAGTTCAAACTAGATCTTTACCAAAGTCACTTCCTCTTTTAGAACTGATATACAGGTACACATATTATATATTAGACTGATTTCTTCTATTGTCCCAAGTTTCGTAGATTTTCGTTTTCACTCTTTTTGTTTGTTTCTCTTAATTAATTTCTGTGCTTTCTTAATATACGGGAGTTTATTGATATTCTTTAATGAACTTTTAAAAGTTATTTATTTATTTATTATTTTAAAAATTATCTTGCAATTTCCAGAAACCTGGCCAATTTATATATTAAAGTAATTGTAATTTTAACGTATCTTACTTGTTAGTGAAAATCCAAACAACAATTTGCAATTCTTTTTTCCCCAATGAATATTTAATCAGCTTCAGTCAGTAGTGATTGACTGGAGTATACATTTTTAACTTTAATACCCATATCTTCCTTACCTTAGAATATGAGAAAAAACTCTTCTCAGTAATCAATACACTAGTATCAGTAAACAAATACTACTGGAAAAATAATCCTAAATAATCCTCTAATAACTTGTCAAGGGAAGAAATGGTAGTGAATAAATGTAGCAGTTCTATGGCTGCAATGGACAAGGACTCTATCAATACATTCTGTACAGAAATCCATAACCATTACTTTTAAGTGATCTCATCTGGGCCTGTGGCTCAGCGATTTTTTAATCACAGTGAGCTGAGACCTTTCTTTTAAATAACAGCGTTCCAGAAGTTAGATGAGCCTGGGTCAATCTAGGAAGAGTGAGTTCACCATGCTATTCATGAGAGGTTCCAGAGATGGGCTTCCTGGACTGAGAGTCTTCAAAAGATAGTGGGTAGGGAATTATAAACATTTTAAACTATGATCATTTTATTTTTGTCAAGACAACCCATATTTGGAAAGAGATCAATCAGGACCAAGAAGAGGGTATACTTTGTTTCCTCCATCAAGGTAATATTTGCATAAACCTCTTCTTACCACAGATTAGGAAAAAAACACCAGTGGGGATAAATCAATTATCGAATTAAAATACCCCAATGGCTGAGGAATCATGGAATGTGATTTACCTGACAAGAAAATGACTATGCTGCCTTTATGCATCAAATGGAAAGAGGGCTTAGAGTTAGAAAAAAGTTTGAATATTGAAAAATAATTAGTTATATTTCTTTGCACAATTTTTGTGACTGTGAATATCTATTCTCATTACAATAGATCAGCTCTCCTTAATTCTAAGGTACTATAGATTGTGAAATAATCCATCAATTTACTCACTACTGCATTACATGTAACATGAAGCATAGTATGAATTTCAATTTCAGAAACCCTGCATCGCTAAAGAAAAAGGCTTAGACTGAGGAAAGGTAGCATTGCTTTGAAGCTCCGAAACATGCCCTAAGTCCCTGAAAAGAAAATTTACCTTAAAAAATACAATTATTATCATTTAGGTGAAGGATAGTAACAAATCTATTTAACAATTTTTTTTTTTTTTTTTTTTTTTTTGCGGTATGCGGGCCTCTCACTGCTGTGGCCTCTCCCATTGCGGAGCACAGGCTCAGCGGCCATGGTTCACAGGCCCAGCCACTCCATGGCATGTGAGATCCTCCCAGACCAGGGCACGAACCCATGTCCCCTGCATTGGCAGGCGTACTCTCAACCACTGTGCCACCAGGGAAGTCCCTATTTAGCAAATTTTTTATATGTCAACTGTTTTGTCCTGAAAGAATGTGAGACCAGTTAATTATAAAGCCATGTTAAAGAGCAATAGAAGTTCCCCACGCCAAATTCTCCCATTACCTTAACCACTGCTGAATTGTATTTACTAACTCATCAATTCATTTATTCATTTTTTGGATTACCTATATATGATCATGTGCTTATTAGTTTGCACATGCTATTGTTTCATTTATACCCATGTTTTTTTTTTTTAACAGAAGTATAGTTAATTTACAACGTTGTGTTAGTTTCTGGTATACAGCAAAGTGATTCGGATATATATACATATATATATACATATCATATGGATGTATATATATATATTTTTTTCTTTTTCAGATTATTTTCCATTAGAGGTTATTACAAGATATTGAATATAGTTCCCTGTGTTATACAGTAGGTCCTTGCTGTTTATCTATTTTAAACATAGTTGTGCATAATCATTTTTATTTCATTTATCTTAGTTCATAGATTAAGGAATAGAGCCTAAGAGGATTTAAGGACTTATCTAGAAATCAGCATATAGTAAATATTCTTTGTGTTACTCAACACCTATACTAATTGTATTATACACCACCACTTTTGCTGTCATATCTCTGTCTTCCATAAGAGCAAAACCCAGATTACCTACAGGCAGCTAATCTCTGCACCAAAGTGGTTATGCTCATCTATTGTACTTTGCACCATCAGGGAGTTTTGCTCTATACAGAGGCTTGTAATACATCTTGATGACATGTATAATGACATGAATACAGAATGAAAAGGAAATTCTGTGCCAGAGATTTGAAATGGCATGTAAATATTTAGTAGATTCTAAAAGCTTGTTGATTAAGGTAATTATATACCAAGCTACATTTTTAACTTCTCACAAAGGTAAAGTGGGAAAAAAAAAGATTAAATGGTCAAAGAATTTAAATTAAGCCCAAATTGACTTGACATTTCTAATTGAATTTAACATAATTGATCAATTCAGTATCTTTCTACCAACACTGGAGTGTTTGGAAGTCATATAGATTAACATTCCCAGTTTTCTTTCCTGGAGTTCTTTATAAGATATAAAATGGAGAATAATGCCGTTTCCAAATCCCATACTGAGGATTTGCCTTATAGGGCTTCTCCTAAAACAAATTTTCCCAGCCTGATTTTGAAACTAACAGAGCCAGGGCAGAGCTAAGATGTTTTTATTTCATTAAGAAAACCAACTTCAGAAAGCAAGATTGAGAAACAAGGGACGTGTAACTTCTATCATTTCATGTGAGTCCATGGCAATATAACTGTCCATGCTTACACATAAGCTTTATGATTTCATGACCTTCTTTACATCAGTAACCTTTTCTCCACTGCAGTTCAGTGATCTATTTCCATGTCTTCAGTCTAGATCCTGGGGTTGTTTAAATGGGATCCAGAACTTATGTCAGACTTTCAAAGAGACCCAAAACAAAAATTACAAATACTCCCTAGATCTGCACTGTTCAACATGTAGCTACTAACCACATGAAGGTACTTAAATTTTAATTAAAATTAAATAAAATTAAAAAGCCAACCCCTCTCCGGCAGTCACTGTAGATACATTTCAAGTTCTCAACAGCTACATATGGCTCTTTCCATCATTGCATAAAGTTCTCCTGGGTACCACTACTCTCTCTAGATTCTGTCAACTATTTTACATCCTAGAATCCTAATCTTAAATGTTTTATTTTATGACCACATATTTTCATCCTTTCCGATTTCCAATAGCCTTAATACTATATTAAATCTTTTATGTTATCACAAGTTCAGACACTAAAATCTCCTTAATACTTTTAATATTTTAGGCTTCACCTGATTCCATATTCTTCCCAAACTGAACTTGAGTCTGTGATCAGTAACTACACCTTCATTGGTATAGTTTTTTTTATTGTCGCATATCTTACCAAACTTCAACACCAAGTTAATTGTGTAATCATTTTAACTTTTCAATCAATATTTATCAATAGTCTATTCTGGACATTGAACTAGTCAAGGATACAATGGTAAGACAGAGATTCCCATTCTCATAGAGCTTATAATCTAATGAGTGGACATAATAAATATACAAGTACATAAATGAATAAGTGAAATATGTCAGAAGATGATAACAAAACTATGTAATGCCTGAAATATATATATACAGTTGAATTTATTGCTTTTGAAGAGAGCTATGCTAATCAAACAGTATCCTTCAATTTAATGATGAACTGATGTTCTAATTACAGTGTTAAAAGGAAATGTTCAGTATGAGAGAACATTTATAGCTGACAGTCAACATCACCTGTAGAAGCATTGTTACCATTATAGAAACAAACGTGGGTCCACGCACAGTAAAGCCCATCTACTGACACCAGGTTGCAGTGAAGGAAAGTACGGCAGTATCGCAGGGCACTAAACAGGGAGAACAGGCAGATAATGTTCAAAAGACCAAACTCCTTGATTGCTTTCAGGGAAGATGTTTGAAAGGACATGTGAGGGAGGGGGCTGCAGGGTCTGTGATCAGCTTGTATAAAGTTTTTGGATTGGTTGGCATCAAGGTGAACTTTCAACCTTCTGGTTTCAACCAGTCTGGGGTCTATGTGCTTGTGGTCCACAGTTTTTGTCTGATGGGAGTCAGCTTCCTGTACAAACACCTTAGGAATATGTGTCAGGTGTTTACCTGTATCTTTCAGGGAACTGGGAGTTTGGTGGTTTTGCTACGTGGCTGATTTATAGTCTAAATTGTTACCAGCTTCCCAGCCCAACAGCTATTCTTTGTTTCCACATCTTCACATTTCCTAATCATTAACTCTTGAGCCAGCCTTTAGAGACTCAAGGGTGGCCTGGGAGAATAAAGCAAAAGCCTTTAACTTCAAAGGACAGGGACACAGGGGCTTGTATATGGTTTCATTACTGAGATGAGATGGTTGTTGATTGCTTGCCATTCAGAGGTGAGGTTATTAGATATAATCCATTCCTAATTGTCTGACTTTCAGGAGCAAGGGGCTGACAATGATTGGTTAGCTTGTCAAAGAATGATCACTGAAATGAGTTAGTTGTCACTGAATGATTAAACAGATTCTGATGGCCACTTGTCACCAAGGATACAGACAATCAGTCTTATCTTAAATTTGTGGAAACTTTTAAATTCTCAGACAAAGGAAATAACAGAGTGGTAATGATTGTTGGGAGACAATTCTCAATTGGTTCCTACATTCTGCACGTCTGCTGTACACAGACATTGAACATTTTTGTTTCAGGCTATCTTTTCAAGATGTATAACAAACAAACATGGGAAGCAAAGAAGTGTCTCTCTTCAGAGCAGAGGGCATATTTGTTTGCTGTCCAAAATAATAAAGATAATGATCCCTCTAGACCAAAGTTTGGGCAAACTTGACTGTAGTCCCTTTAAAAAATACTTGGTGTTTCCTTAGATTGTGTTTCTCTGGCATTGATACAAACCTACTGCTGGTACAGAATCTGCCTGGGAGAGTGCACATTGCTCCCATGGGACATGAGGGACAAAAGGAACAAGTGCAAACATGACGGTCAGACTGCTTGGATGTGCAGTAATAAAGTCCTTTGTCTCTGACCCAGGTGGCTCCTATCTTCTGCTAACAGCCAGAAAACTGTGGCAAAATTACTTGTTAGATTAAAAGTAGGAAAACATCTCATATCATTCCTATTTCTTGACAGTGATAAGACTGAATGGTCCAAGAGAGGAGAACCTACCCCAGGTAGTGTACAGAGAACAGCCTTTATAAAGACGTGATGCCATGTGAATTGCAAATTGAATCTATGTTCCTCATTTCTGCTCACTGGTGAAAAAATATTATATTTTAAAAAAGAAAACAATTCTGTTTATTAGCAAACTACAAATTTAAGTCTGTGGCTTACTTCTTTCTACTCAGTTCCCTTTCTTTTTTCCTACTGTGTTTCCTAATCCAAACATACACATTTCTCCATGAACCCTTTAATAGAACCAAACCGTGGGTAAAAGATAAACCATGATCTGGGTTGGTGGAGAGGTTTTGAATGTGTACTATATGGGCTTTGCCTAAAGAAAAATAATATAAAGTTAGGCAAAACACCTTGAAAGAAACACATGGAAGGGAGGAAACCTGAAACTTGAGCTTCATTAGCAGTGAATCTGTGTGTATCTTTATGACAAGCTGATGCTTATCTCAATGAAAAATAAAAAATAGAAGCCAACCTTTCTTGTCAGACTTTTAAAAAGGAAAACACATATTTCTCAATTTCTATAACATATTTTCTTCTTTTATCTTTTTTTTAACATCTTTATGGAGTATAATTTCTTTACAATGGTGTGTTAGTTTCTGCTTTAGAACAAAATGAATCAGTTATACATACACATATGTTCCCATATCTCTTTCCTCTGGCATATCCATCCCTCCCACCCACCCTATCCCACGCCTCTAGGTGGTCACAAACCACTGAGCTTATCTCCCTGTGCTATGTGGCTGCTTCCGACTAGCTATCAATTTTACATTTGGTAATGTATATATGTCCATGCCACTCTCTCATTTTGTCATCGGTTACCCTTCTCCTTCCCCATATCCTCAAGTCCATTTTCTAGTAAGTCTGTGTCTTTATTCCTGTCTTACCCCTAGGTCCTTCATGAATTTTTTTTTTCTTTTTCTTAGATTCCATATATATGTGTTAGCATACGGTATTTGTTTTTCTCTTTCTGACTTACTTCACTCTGTATGACGGATTCTAGGTCCATCCACCTCACTACAAATAACGCAATTTTGTTTCTTTTTATGTCTGAGTAATATTCCATTGCATATATGTGCCACATTCTCTTTATCCATTCATCTGTTGATGGACACTTAGGTTGCTTCCATGTCCTGGCTATTGTAAATAGTGCTGCAAAGAATATTTTGGTACATAACTCTTTTTGAATTATGCTTTTCTCAGGTTATATGCTCAGTAGTGGGATTGCTGGGTCACATGGCAATTTTATTTTTAGTTTTTTAAGGAACCTCCATACAGTTCTGCATAGTGGCTGTATCAATTTACATGCCCACCAACAGTGCAAGAGTGTTTCCTCTTCTCCACACTCACTGCAGCATTTATTGTTTCTAGATTTTTTGATGATGGCCATTATGACCGGTGTGAGATGATATCTCATTGTAGTTATGATTTGCATTTCTCTAATGATTAATGATGTTGAGCATTCTTTCATGTGTTTGTTGGCAATCTGTATATCTTCTTTGGAGAAATGTCTATTTAGGTCGTCTGCCCATATTTTGATTGTTTTTTTTTTTTTTTTGATATTGAGCTGCATGAGCTGCTTGTAAATTTTGGAGATTAATCCTTTGCCCATTGATTCATTTGCAAATATTTTCTCCCATTCTCAGGGCTGTATTTTGGTCTTGTTTATGGTTTCCTTTGCTGTGCAAAAGCTTTCAAAGTTTCATTAGGTGACATTTCTTTATTTTTGTTTTTATTTCCATTTCTCTAGGAGGTGGGTCAAAAAGGATCTTGCTGTGATTTATGTCATAGAGTGTTCTGCCTATGTTTTCCTCTAAGAGTTTGATAGTTTCTGGCCTTACATTTAGGTCTTTAATCCACATTGAGTCTATTTTTGTGTATGGTATTAGGGAGTGTTCTAATTTCATACTTTTATATGTACCTGTCCAGTTTTCCCAGCACCACTTATTGAAGAGGCTGTCTTTTCTCCACTGTATATTCTTGCCTCCTTTATCAAAGATAAGGTGACCATATGTGTGTGGGTTTATCTCTGGGCCTTCTATCCTCTTCCATTAATCTATATTTCTGTTTTTGTGCCAGTACCATACTGTCTTGATTACTGTAGCTTTTTAGTATTGATGAAGTCAGGGAGCCTGATTCCTCCATCTCCATTTTTCGTTCCCAAGATTGCTTTGGCTATTCGTGGTCTTTAGTGTTTCCATACAAATTGTGAAGTCTTTTGTTCTAGTTCTGTGAAAAATGCCAGTGGTAGTTTGATAGGGATTGCATTGAATCTGTAGATTACGTTGGGAAGTACAGTCATTTTCAAAATGTTGATTCTTCCAATCAAAGAACATGGTTTATCTCCCCATCTATTTGTATCATGTTTAATTTCTTGCATCAGTGTCTTATAATTTTCTGCATACAGGTCTTTTGTCTCCTTAGGTAGGTTTATTCCTAGATATTTTATTCTTTTTGTTGCAATGGTAAATGGCAGTGTTTTCTTAATTTCACTTTCAGATTTTTCATCATTAGTGTATAGGAATGCCTGAGATTTCTGTTCATTAATTTTGTATCCTGCTACTTTACCAAATTCATTGATTAGCTCTAGTAGTTTTCTGGGAGCATCTTTAGGATTCTCTATGTATAGTATCATGTCATCTGCAAAGAGTGACAAGTTTACTTCTTCTTTCTGATTTGGATACCTTTTATTTCTTTTTCTTCTCTGATTGCTATGGCTTAAACTTCCAAAACTAAGTTGAATAATAGTGGTGAGAGTGGGCAACCTTGTCTTGTTCCTGATCTTAGTGGAAATGGTTTCAATTTTTCACCACTGAGGATGATTTTGGCTGTGGGTTTGTCATATATGGACTTTATTATGTTGAGGAAAGTTCCCTCTATGCCTACTCTCTTCAGGGTTTTTATCATAAATGGGTGTTGAGTTTTGTCAAAAGCTTTCTCTAATGAGATAATCATATGGTTTATCTAATGAGATAATCATATGGTTTTTCCCCTTCAATTTGTTAATATGGTGTATCACGTTGATTGATTTGACTATATTGAAGAATCCTTGTATTCCTGGAATAAGCCCCACTTGATCATTGTGTATGATCCTTTTAATGTGCTGTTGGATTCTGTTTACTAGTATTTTGTTGAGGATTTTTGCATCTATGTTCATCAGTAATATTGGCCTGTAGTTTTCTTTCTTTGTGACATCTCTTTGGTATAAGGGTGATGGTGCCCTCGTAGAATGAGTTTGGGAGTGTTCCTCCCTCTGCTATAGTTTGGAAGAGTTTGAGAAGGATAGATGTTAGCTCTTCTCTAAATGTTTGATGGAATTTGCCTGTGAAGCCATTTGGTCCTGGGTTTTTATTTTTTGGAATATTTCTAATCACAGCTTCAATTTCAGTGCTAGTGATTGGTCTGTTCACATTTTCTATTTCTTCCATTTTCAGCTCATCAGGTTGTGAATTTCTAAGAATTTGTTCATTTCTTCCAAGTTGTCCATTTTATTGGCATAGAGTTGCTTGTAGTAATCTCTCATAATCCTTTGTATTTCTGCAATATCAGTTGTTACTTCTCCTTTTTCATTTCAAATTCTCTTGATTTGAGTCTTCTCCCTTTTTTTCTTGATGAGTCTGGCTAATGGTTTATCAATTTTGTTTATCTTCTCAAAGAACCAGTTTTTAGTTTTATTGATCATTGTTATCATTTCCTTCATTTCTTTTTCATTTATTTCTGATCAGATCTTTATAATTTCTTTTCTTCTGCTAACTTTGGAGGTTTTTGTTCTTCTTTCTCTAATTGCTTTAGGTATGAGGTTAGGTTGTATATTTGAGACGTTTACTGTTTCTTAAGGTAGGATTGTATTGCTATAAACTTCCCTCTTAGAACTGCTTTTGCTGCATACCATAGGTATTGGGTCATTGTGTCCCCATTGTCATTTGTTTTTAGGTATTTTTTGATTTCTTCTTTGATTTCTTCAGTGATCACTTTGTTATTAAGTAGTGTATTGTTTAGTCTCCATGTGTTTGTAATTTTTACAGATCTTTTCCTGTAATTGATATCTAGTCTCAGAGTGCTGTTGTCGGAAAAGTTGCTTGAAACAATTTCAATTTTCTTAAATTTACCAAGTCTTGACTTGTGACCCAATATATGATCTATCCTGGAGAATGTTCCATGAGCACTTGAGAAAAATGTGTATTCTGTTGTTTTTCTATGGAATGTCCTATAAATATCAATTAAGTCCATCTTGTTTAATGTATCATTTAAAGCTTGTGTTTCCTTATTTATTTTCATTTTGGATGATCTTTCCATTGGTGAAAGTGGGGTGTTTAAGTCCCCTACTATGAATGTGTTACTGTCGATTTCCCCTTTTATGGCTGTTAGTATTTGCCTTATGTATTGAGGTGCTCCTATGTTGGGTGCATAAATATTTACAATTGTTATATCTTCTAGGATTGATCCCTTGGTCATTATGTAGTGTCCTTCTTTGTCTCTTGTTAGTCTTTATTTTAAAGTCTATTTTGTCTGATATGAGAATTGCTACTCCAGCTTTCTTTTGATTCCCATTTGCATGGAATATCTTTTTCCATCCCCTCACTTTCAGTCTGTATCTCTTCCTCGGTCTGAAGCGGATCTCTTGTAGAGAGCATATATATGGGTCTTGTTTTTGTATCCATTCAGCCAGTCTGTGTCTTTTGGTGGGAGCATTTAATCCATTTACATTTTAACGTAATTTCAATATGTATTTTCCTATTCCCATTTTCTTAATTGTTTTGGGTTTGTTTTTGTAGGTCTTTTCCTTCTCTTGGGTTTCTTGCCGAGAGAAGTTCCTTTAGCATTTGTTGTAAAGCTGGTTTGGTGGTGCTGAACTCTCTCAGCCTTTGCTTGTCTGTAAAGGTTTTAATTTATCCATCAAATCTGAATGAGATCCTTGCTGGTTAGAGTAATCTTGGTTGTAGGTTTTCTCTCCTTCATCACTTTAAATATGTCCTGTCACTCCCTTCTAGTTTGCAGAGATTCTGCTGAAGATCATAGGGATTCCCTTGGGTGTTATTTATCCCCTGCTGCTTTTAATGTGTTTTCTTTGTATTTAATTTTTGATAGTTTGATTAATATCTGTCTTGGCATGTTTCTCCTTGGATTTATTCTGTATGGGACTCTCTGTGCTTCCTGGAGTTGATTAATTATTTCCTTTTTCATATTAGGGAAGTTTTCAAATATAATCTCTTCAAATATTTTCTTAGTCCCTTTCTTTTTCTCTTCTTCTTCTGGGATGCCTATAATTCGAATGTTGGTGCATTTAATGTTTTCCCAGTGATTCTCTGAGAATGTCCTCAGTTCTTTTCATTCTTTTTTCTTTATTCTGCTCTGCAGTAGTTATTTCCACTCTTTTATCTTCCAGGTCACTTATCCGTTCTCTGCCTCAGTTATTCTGCTATTGATCCCATCCAGAGTATTTTAAATTTCATTTATTTTGTTGGTCATCATTGCTTGTTTCCTCTTTATTTCTTCTAGGTCCTTGTTAAATGTTTCTTGCATTTTCTCTATTCTATTTCCAAGATTTGGGGTCATCTTTACTGTCATTATTCTGAATTCTTTTTCAGGTAGACTGCCTATTTCCTCTTCATTGTTAGGTCTGGTGGGTTTTTACCTTGCTCCTTCATTTGCTGTGTGTTTTTCTATCTTCTAATTTTATTTATCTTACTGTATTTGGGGTCTCCTTTTTTGCAGGCTGCAGGTTCATAGTTCCCATTGTTTTTAATGTCTGTCCCCAGTGGCTGAGGTTGGTTCAGTGGGTTGTGTAGGCTTCCTGGTGAAGGGGACTACTGTCTGTATTCTTCTGGGTGAGGCTGGATCTTGTCATTTTGGAGGGCAGACGCACAACTGTTGGTGTGTTTTGGGGTGTCTGTGGCCTTAGTATGATTTTAGGCAGCCTCTCTGCTAATGGATGGGGCTGTGTTCCTGTCTTGTAAGTTGTTTGGCATGGGGTGTCCAGCACTGAAGCTTGATGATCATTGAGTGAAGCTGGGTCTTGGTGTTGAGATGGAGATCTTTTGGAGATTTTTGCCATTTGATACTATGTTGAGCTGGGAGGTTTGTTGGCTTTCCCACCTCAGAGGCACAGCACTGACTCCTGGCTGGAGCACCAAGAGCCTTTCATCCACATGTCTCAGAATAAAAGGGAGAAAAAATAGAAAGAAAGAAAGAGGATAAAATAAAATAAAGTAAAATAAGATAAAATAAAATAAAGTTATTAAACTAAAAATAGTTATTAAAAAATTTAAAAAATTTAAAATAAAATAAAATAACAGACGGACAGAACCCTAGGACAAATGATTAAAGCAAAGCTATACAGACAAAATCTCACACAGAAGCATACACATAAACACTCACAAAAAGAGGAAAGGGGAAAAAATAATAAATCTTGCTCTCAAAGTCGACCTCCTCAATTTGGGATGATTTGTTGTCTATTCAGATATTCCACAGATTCAGGTACTTAAAGTTGATTGTGGAGATTTAATCCACTGCTCCTGAGTCTGCTGAGAGGGATTTCCTTTTCTCTTGTTTGTTCGCACAGCTCCCAGGGCTCAGCGTTGGATCTGGACCCGCCTCTGCCTGTAGGTCACCGGAGAGTGTCTGTTCTTTGCTCAGACAGGACAGGGTTAAAGGGGCCGCTGATTCAGGGGCTCAGGCTCTCTGAGGCTGGGGGGAGGGAGGGGTACGAATGTGGGATGAGCCTGCGGCAGCAGACGCCAGTGTGACGTTGCACCAGCCTGATGCATGCCGTGCGTTCTCCTGGGGAAGTTGTCCCTGGATCCCGGGACCCTGGCAGTGGCGGGCTGCATAGGCTCCCCGGAAGGGAGGTGTGCAGAATGACCTGTGCTTGCACACAGGTTTCTTGGTTGCAGCAGCAGCAACCTTAGTGTCTCATGCCTGTCTCTGGAGCATCTTTAAGCAGTGCTCTTAATCCCCTCTCCTTGTGCACCAGGAAACAAAGAGGGAAGAAAATGTCTCTTGCGTCTTTGGCAGGTCCAGATGTTTTCTCGGACTCCCTCCCAGCTAGCTGTGGCACACTAAACCCCTGCAGGCTGTGGTCATGCCGCCAACCCCAGTCCTCTCCCTGCGCTCTGACCAAAGCCCAAGCCTCAGCTCCCAGCCCTGCCTGCCCCGGCGGGTGAGCAGACAAGCCTCTCAGGCTGGTGAGTGCGGGTCGACACCAATCCTCTGTACGGGAATCTCTCCACTTTGCCCTCCACACCCTCATTGCTGTGCTCTCCTCCATGGCTCCTAAGCTTTCCCCCTCCACCACCCATAGTCTCCGCCCACGAAGGGGCTCCTAGTGTGTGGAAACCTTTCCTCCTTCACAGCTCCCTCCCACTGGTGCATGTTCCATCCCTATTATTTTGTCTCTGTTTATTCTTTTTTCTTTTGCCCTACCCAGGTACGTGGGGACTTTCTTGCCTTTTGGGAGGTCTGAGGTCTTCTGCCAGCATTCACTAGGTGTTCTGTAGGAGTCGTTCCACGTGTAGATGTGTTTCTGATGTATCTGTGGGGAGGAAGGTGATCTCCGTGTCTTACTCTTCCTCCATCTTCTCAAATCCAGCCTTATTTTATCTTAAATCATAACTTTATATATCCTTTAATAGCACTGCTTTGAAACTATTATTTGTAAATGTTACCCAAAACAACATCATTTTCATTAAGCTTCTTTTTAGACCTCAAACTTTTTTCTTCATCAGTAGCAAATAGCTTCTTAGGAAATGGAATTGGGGTCAGTTTTAACTGTGAAATTTTTGAAAGTCTATTGTTTGTAGACAAAGTGTCTCTGAACCATATTTGCTCATATACATGGGCTATAAGCAGGAAGTCTATTTTGGAATGTCAAAAAAATAAAAAATAAAAAAAAGGATGACAAATTAAACTTATGACCAAACTATGCAAGAGAAACTGCTAATATTATATAGTACAAGGTGGTTTATTTTTTTGCAATCATTATTCTTTGAAGCCCATTCACCAAGCTGTTGCAAACATCAATGTAAGTTATGGCATTTATCTTGTTATGTAGCATCTCCTCTGCTGGCTTACTCTTCTTTGCACTCTTGCCCTCAGAGCCTTTCATTTATGGCCTTTAATAGATTCCGCTCCAGATTAAGCCTGATCTCTTGCATCCTCTTCAATGATACTATGATACTTTATGCTCCTCAGCCTTCCAAGAAACTTGACAAAATATTCTCTTCCTCAGAATTCCCTAATCCCATTTCTCCAACTGAAAAGTAGTTCCTTATCCTTTAATATGAGTCTCAAATGCCCCTCTCTACACAGTACTGTCTATCTACTGAAGTTAGGATAAGTTCTTCTTACTGCCATGCTACAACGGTACACCACTTACATGCCATTCCTCTCTCTCTCTCTCTCCCACTGTGCATTATTTATTTATATGTGTAACCTTCAGCTTTGTCTCCATTATAGGTACATACTGCATCTGTATTTATTTACATCTGTGTCCTTTATACCTCCCTCAATGAGCTCCGTACATCACAGTTACTCAAACAATATTCAATGAGTAAGTTAAATGGATGTGTAATAGTATTGCTTTCATGCACCTATTTACAAATTTTATTTAGCCCCAGGATAAGCACAGTGAGGGAAGAAATTGTGTCATCCTTTTTATATACGCTACACTAAACACACTCCCTAAATAACTCCATAATGTCCACAATGATGTTTAAAGTGAACTGGGTTATATGAGATGTCAAGAAATATATATTCACATATTTCTCAAGTTTGTTCATTTTCTAAAATGTAATTGAAAATAAGTTAAAGACCTAATTAGGAATAGGAAGAAGAAAAAAAAATCTAGGAAATATGACAGTAATAATTAAGCTCAGTAACATTAACTATATAATAAGCTAACTCGATGTTCTCAAAATTTTATGTATGAATAAATAAATGGTAGTAAAATAAAATTAGAAAAAAGCCTTTTGAGAAGAACATGTTCAGTCACTTTCATGGTCACTCAAAAACTGAAATTTCCTTTAGAGTTTACTGAATACCTACTATATTGTGTAATATTTTAATATTCTCAAACTGCTTTTTGTTTATGAATATATGTAAAAGAAATGCATTGTGAAGACATAAGTCTGAGTAAAAACAAAGCACACTTCTGTTTAGGTTCATTTTTAGGAATTTTATTCAGAAAATTTAGACACATAATGGGATAAATGCATTTTTTAATAAATTTATGGCACCATATGGCAACCATTAGAAGGTATGAAAAATTTTTAAAATACAAAGAACTGAAGTCAAACTAAATCAAATTTTCTAATCTTCCATTATAGGTTTCCACCTTCATGTTACTAATTTAAATGCATTGTATCTTAAAATAAGCAGTAACAGTGAACATTGGTATTTATGAGACAGGTTATGCTAGCAATGCTTTATTTATAATCTGAAAACAAAGATTTCAAGTGAGTAGTTTCAATAAAATACCATTCAAAAAATGTAAGATAAATGATACAAGTATGTCCTAAATTTTCTTAATGACTGACTAGTCGAAATATCGTCTTGAATGTTGTAAATACAAGAAATACACCTTAAACGGATTTTACCCATCAAACATTGCCAAGATATGAAGAAACTATTGAAAAGTGTATTACTTAGTGTGACTCTTTAGATTCCAGGAAATGTTGGCCTCTTTATGAACTTCCTTTTTGAGAATTTCTTAAATGTTTGAAAATGAATTGTGTTCTGTGGTTTCTTTCTAAATTGTGTTTGGGATAATGATAAGGGAGTGAATCCCATTTACGATTATTTCCAACCACATTCATCTTAGGTGCTGTGAAAATTCTAATGATCCTTCTGAAAAATATAGCCTTACTTCTGCCTCCTGCGATGTTCTTACATATCTTCACATGAAAGCAAAAACACCTCTACCCCCCAACAAGTATACCTAAACACACACACACACACACACACACACACACACACGCAAATGCAAACTCTGTTGGGTATTGTACTACTCTGTATTTTATTTTTGAGCTGTAGTCTATTAAGCAAACCCATTTATCATTTTTTGAGTTTTTGTCAAGTCAGAAGTGAATATTCTTTTCCTAAGGATGATTTAATTTTTAGTCTAGAATAGAAGAATAAAGATGTCAGAGGTCAGTTATGAATATCAAGAGCAGAAGATATGAGATGAGAATGGGCATTAAGCAGCAGAGCATAGTACAGATGGTAATAAATACTGATGGGATTGCCACAATATCTGGAAGAATGTCCACCAGCGTGACAGGAGAAGTAACCAAGTCTGGTTGCATAGGATTTTTTTTTTTTAACATCTTTATTGGAGTATAATTGCTTTACAGTGGTCCGTTAATTTCTGCTTTATAACAAAGTGAATCGGTTATACATATACATATGTTCCCATATCTCTTCCCTCTTGCGTCTCCCTCCCTCCCACCCTCCTTATCCCACCCCTCTAGGTGGTCACACACCACCGAGATGATCTCCCTGTGCTATGCGGCTGCTTCCTACTAGCTATCTATTTTATGTTTGGTAGTGTATATATGGCCATGACACTCTCTCACTTTGTCACAGCTTACCCTTCCCCCTCCCCATATCCTCAAGTCCATTCTCTAGTAGCTCTGTGTCTTTATTCCTGTCTTACCCCTAGGATCTTCATGACCTGTTTTTTTTTTTTTTTTTTTTTTTTTTTTTAAGATTCCATATATATGTGTTAGCATACGGTTGCATAGGATTCTGAAAAGTTTTACTTGAGAATAGATGTTTGAGTTCCAGGCAAATTTAAGTGTAAAAGCATTCCTAGGAATGGGAACAGTTTTTTCAGTATGTGTACATATAAAATAGTGGAACCTGTTTAAAATCTTTAAGCATTTAGAGTCTTATGGACCAATAGAAACATAACATATGACACAAAATCAACTTTAAATTTTCTAATACTCAGACAAAAATTAGAGTGAAATAAGCAGATGAAATATATTTTCACAATGTATATTTTAATCCAATGTTTCTGAATATTATAATTTAAACATGTAATCAATGTAAAAATTATGAATGAGTTATTTTACATTCTTTTTTCTTAAGTTGTCAAAAGTTAGTCTGTCTTACACTTACAATACATTCATCTTTATCAGATTAATGATATTTCAATTATTAATATGATAATAAAAATCATTTCATAATTTTACCAGATTAATGATATTAATGATATTTCAGCTGGATATACTTCAACTGGACAGTATAGATCTTGGCCAACTTAAAAAACATATTGAACAATGATATGGTAAATGTGGAAGAGGAGAAGAGGCTAGATAATAATTAAAGGCAGTATTATGAAAATTCTTATATGGTGTACTGAGGATTTTGGATTTCACTCCAGAGTGTATATATAACCATTGATTCTTTTAAGACAATGGTCTGTCCAGACATGTCTGGATTTGTACTCTGTAAATGACCTTATGAGGTCCTGTGAAAGATGGACTTGTTGCAGCTGAGTCACCAGGGCAGAGGGACACGTTAGGAGATTATTAAAATAGTGGAAAAGAAGGTTGCAAGATCCTGGAAGAAACAAAGAGAGAGAGAGGAGGAGATATTTGGAATGAGTAGAGTTTTTAGTATGTAAACGTAGTTAAATGAGGTTGATGAAAAGGCAGTGGAAGAATCAAGGGTCAACCAGGCTAGTGACTAGGTGGATATTGGTGCCTCAGAAAGGAAATATAAAGAAATACATTTGTGAAGGAAAAATCAGAGTTTCTGTTTTGGACAAGTTGACTTTCACCACTTCCCACACAGTGCTGCTAGATTGATTATTATTGTTATTCTTCTGGTTGTGAAAAAAATCTATTTTTCCTTTAAAAATATGATTTTGCAAACTTATTATGAATTATATTATATTGATATTTTGTCTCTTAAATTGTGGTTTTATCATTGTATGATAGTCTCAGTTACTGCCCACTTAGCTAGTGGGTAACACAGCAGCCCAATGTGAGCAGCTCAGCACACAGGAATGAGTCCACTGGTACAAAGAGTCATGAAGCCACCTTCAGAAAACAGCAAACATTTCTAAAAACAGATAACTTTGAGAAACCACACATGTTCGGCTTCCCTGGTGGAGCAGTGGTTGAGAGTCTGCCTGCCGATGCAGGGGGACACAGGTTCGTGCCCCGGTCTGGGAAGATCCCACATGCTGTGGAGCAGCTGGGCCTGTAAGCCATGGCCACTGAGCCAGCGCGTCTGGAGCCTGTGCTCTGCAACGGGAGAGGCCACAAGAGTGAGAGGCCCGTGTATTGCAAAAAAAAAAAAGAAAAGAAACCACAGTTGTTGCAATTTCTCCTACAAATTTTCACAACTTTGCTGTAAAATACAATAACTATTATATTATAAAATATATTCAAATATTTCAAAGTTTAATGGAGTGGTTTTTATAGAAACTCACTTTCACTTCGATACTAATTCTGAAATATTCTCTTTCATATCACCATTGACCATCCAGATCTTTATTCAAGTACTTGAAAAACTATAATTAGCAAAGAATAAGTTCAACCTTGCCCCTCACAAAACAACTTCTACTGAAACAGTGAGTGCTTAAAGTATTTCATAATTCTGAAAAAGAAATGATGTAAATGAGTTAACACATTCAAGGTAATTAATGTAAGTTTTCTTACGCAGTAAGTGATAAATACAAAAAAGTCTCAGATGTTTGAAATGTTCTTTTAAATTGATGTAAAAAACACCACAAGAAATATAAGGAATACCTGTTTTCCTTTATGCTTAAAATCACAGCTATTTAATAATAAAATTTTTCAAGACTAGTACCATAAATCACTAACTGGTAAATGTTCCAATGTTCTGTGAACTTAAGATTCAGAGCACAAATTCACTTAATATTCACATACAGAAAAGGAAAGTTCAAGCACATCCATATATTGTCAAATATATTTTCCTAGGAGTAATGAAGCCAATGACACTGATTTTGTGTTTTGATGTTTATTAATAACTCAAGTATATCTCCCATGCCTGTGACTCAAAACAAAACAAAACAAAACAAAACAAGTACTTCTAGACCACCCTGGAACACTGCTACAAAGGTTCTGTCCCATCCTTACAGTTTCAGCCTGAATACAAAGAGAATACTAGTTTTAGGGGGAAAAAAAAGACTCCCTTGACTATGAGTCTATGTCTTCATTGAAAATTCCACTCTGGATATCAGGAAAGCAGAGCTCTTTTCTTTTATTTAGTAAATTTCCCATAAAATACCTCGGGGGAAAGAGCTGAGGATGTGGACTTATGGGCTCTGTCCATACTTTCTGTCTCCTCAGGCACCTGCACTCTGGGATGAAGGGTTTCTCTCCACCCAGGACTGTGAACTTTCCACAGGTTGGAGTTTATTCCAATCTGCATCTAAACCTCTCCAAACATTCCTGGGTACACTTATAAAATATAGTATCTATCACCACTGAGACAGTCACTTACCCTTCAGTAACAGATAGTTTAACGATGGCATGAACAAGATAAAGTGAAAAAGAGTGGATGGATTTAGAAAATAGTTCATGATTAAAATTCAGAAGTCTTGGCAATTGTCTGGAAATTGAGAGAAAAAATACAGAGAGTTGCTGCTTCTTCAATTTTCTGAAATTTTTAAACTATAGGTAGAATCCATACAGGAAGGGAAAGGAAAACTGGGCATGTGTATAATACATATGTATTTATACATATGTGTGTGTGAATGTATAAATATGCATTTATAAATGTATATATGTATAAGCATGCATATATAAGCATAAAATACATATATCTAATAAACCGTTTGGAGTCTATGGAATAACTGTAGCTCTCGTACAGTACTTGTGGGATTGTAAAATGATACCTACTGTGGAAAATGTTGGCATATTTGATAGGATGTGTAAGTTTGTCAGTCTGATTGAAGAGCCCAAAAGCAATCCTTGTAGTGTTCATGTAACTTATCCGTGTTTTAAATTATATCAAAAGACAAAAAAAAAAAAAACTGAATCAGAAAGCCCTTCCTGACTGCAGTCATTTATGTCCTACTTTTCAGTATTTGCTCTGAATGAGAGCTGATGGAGTATGCAAATGCACTGTGCATTTGCATACTCCATCAGCTCTCATCCTTTAGCTCTGGTTGGTTGTGCAGCGCCACATCAGACACCCCTGTGCACATCTTTAAATCTTCTTCCCTCCCTTGTTTGCTTTTCCAGCTCCAAGTGGGCTTTGGCTCTGACTGAACTCTAAGAAAGATCTGACAGTACTTGCCTACAGCCTCAGGGCTTCTGCACTTATACTGCTTGGGTCCTATTCCACTCCTATGAGACCCAGACATGTGGTGGAATTAGTGCTGTGTGGGATGAACTGTTTCCAAAGGAAGATGTGAGCCTGAGGCAGAGTTTACACAGCTTCTTGGGGGCATGTTTCCACTGACCAAGCTGTCAGTCACACTTAGCAGTACCAGATAACTACTTGATTGTGTAGTCTCCTTTTTTCTCTGTTGCCCCAGATTACAGCAAATGCTAGATAGGACAGAGCAGGTTTAGAGGCTGCAGGAAAAGTGAAGGCATGTTTGAGAGAGTTTAGGTGTGTAAATTAGCAATGAGTGAAGGGGCCATGGAGAGCATTTGACCAGTTTATAAGAGGAAACAAATTCTCCCATTTAGTTTTGAGTTGCTTTTAGAATGTCAGGTCAGTGTTGCTAAAAGCCAGACTGTGTGGAAATTCAGAATTTATTTGTAAGCTTTCGGACTGATTGAAAAGAAAATAGAAATAAAAGTTTAGTTGTAGTTGAAAAAGTGGTCTACATAAGGACAACAGACCATATGGGTTCCAAATATTCACTGAACTTTTGATTATTATCTAATTATGAAAATAAAGTAAAATTAAAAATAATATTTTCTCTAATGAGTTTAATAGATTGTCATAAATATGAAAAAAGTGCATTTGGCCATAATGCCTCTCTCTCTTTCCCTCTGTCTCAAGAAATACTAACTCAAGATTGGAATAGAAATAAGCAGAAATATGTTCTTTGCATTGTTGTTTAATCATAATGTGTCTGGGTATCTGCTAGAGAAAAGCATGACAAATTTGAGGACGTTTCTTAGATTTTAGCGCTTATGGAGCGCCAAAATAATTTATAAGGAGTAACAGAATGGTTAAGCTAAATTCTTCCATTTTTAAACTCAATTTCTTACAGTTGCCTCTTAGTCCTATATTTTACTTTATTTTATTTTAATGGTTAGTGTATCTGGCTCTATGATGAAAAGGGCAGCTCTTGTAGTACTACTGACATTTGAAAAAAACAAGTGCATGTGGTTCTGTGAGTATTAATTATTTAACTTGACCCCAATAAAAGACACATTAAAAACAAAGATATTGGAAAACAACTGCTATATTTCTTGTGAATAACTATAAAATTAAATATAGCGAATATATCTAGAAACACTTCACTGTGAAAGAAATGGAATCTTGAAAGCAACAGGTAACAAATGTGGAATCATAATGAGTTCAAGACAAAGAGAGTGGAAAACCTGTATGCAAATATTAGTAAGTCATTAAGCTGTATCGTCTTGTTCAAAGCTAAAAACGCTCATGCTCAATTTTTCCATTTCTAAAATTAAGATGATATTATTCACTTAATA
Organism: Delphinus delphis; assembly: GCF_949987515.2. Taxonomy (NCBI): domain Eukaryota; kingdom Metazoa; phylum Chordata; class Mammalia; order Artiodactyla; family Delphinidae; genus Delphinus; species Delphinus delphis. The sequence goes on along the minus strand of NC_082696.1, from coordinate 84,415,232 downwards.
TATTAATGAGGTAAATATCCTATCCTAATAAAATATCTGGCAATAAGCATTCAAACTGTTAGCTTTTTACCATGGAAGCAAACTAAATGTCCACCGACAGGAATGGATAAAAAAGATGTGGTACATATACACAATGGAATATTACTCAGCCACAAAAAGAATGAAATAATGCCATTTGCAGCAACATGGATGGACCTAGAGATCATCATACTGAGTGAAGTAGGTCAGAAAGAAAAAGACAAATACCATATGATATCACTTATATGTGGAATCTAAAAAATGATACAAATGAACTTATTTACAAAACAGAAACAGACTTACGGACAAAGAAAACAAACTTAAGGTTACCAAAGGGGAAGGGGATGGGGAGGAATGAATTGAGAGTTTGAGATTAGCAGATACAAACTACTGTATTTAAAATAGATAACCAACAAGGAACTACTATATAGCACAGGGAACTATATTCAATATCTTGTAATAAACTATAATGGAAAAGAACGCAAAAAAAAATATACGTATATATATAAATCACTTTGCTGTACACCTGAAACTAACACAACATTGTAAATCAACTAAACTTCAATAAAAAATAAATAAATATAAAATTAAAAATATTTTAAAATATCAGCCTTTTAATAATATTACTCAGAAATAAGAACTAATCATCAGATATTTAGTAATAAGATTGTATAGTCTCAGTACCTCAGCATGGGAAATATACATTTGTTTTCTGTTTAGGGAAGAAAGGCAACTCCCAAATCAAACTATAACTGATTTTGAGGAAATAAATTGTTGATTTTGTGATATAAGTAGGTGTGTGTGTGATAGAAAAAGAGAGGAAGGGAGAGAGGAGAGAGAGAGAGGGGTGGGGGGAGAAGAAGAAGGAGAATTAGGAAGGGGAGGAGAAACTAAAGCTGGAGCTCCTAGGATTTTCCCCCACTATCAGAATTAGAAAGGCTGCCTTCAGTTGTGTGTCTGACATCTGGACATGAAATCTTTGAGAAGATTCCAAACTTTCCAAGATTTCCATTTTCTCATCTAAAGATGTCTCATCATGCTGCTGCCTGGTGAGCTTCGGATAGATGAAATAATTATGAGAAAGTTTTTTATAAGGGATAACAGATTATACAATTTTAAGACATAATTATTCAGTTAAAAAGCATGAGTAAAAGGAGTTGTGTGTGTGTGTGTGTGTGTGTGTGTGTGTGTGTGTGTGACAGAGACAGAGAGACAGGGACAGAGAGAACAAACGTCTAAGAGGCTGCCAATGGGAAGTTTCACTGTCAGTATTGTTTCCTTAAGAGGATTATTCACAGAGAAAAACATCTGTTTAGAGTCCTAAAGATTTGCATTTACAAATGTCTAGCATTTTTCCCCCTACATATTCTGAGAGCATCAAAAAGAGACTGTGCGAGAATAAGTATACTGTAGGCACCCGTTGTATAGTCTTATTAAGTGAGGAAACAGGATGCATTTCCAATGCAAGAAGTTTTTATGATTCCAACTTCTTAATAGATACTTACATGGTCATGAATATTTTACAATGTCAGCGTTTCAATGTCATCTATATTACTATTTCTTTGACATAGCATATGCCATATCCCTGCTACTCTGAAACTTCTTTATAAAATGTCTAATGAAATATTCATTCAGTTTCACATTTTAGAAAAGATCACAGTAGGTAACCTTAACATAAAGTGCATTGAGTTTTATAAAGTTTCTGTTTTACTTTGAGACTCTCCAATTGATTATGAGATCAGTCTAAATATGCCAGAGATCTAGGCAGCGAATGGGACATCCTTCAGTTGCTCATATTCATTCAAGCACATTAAAAACTCTCTATAGAATAAGATCACTTATTGATACTTTGCTACATCTTGGAAGCAGGACAAAACCTCTTTTCAAAGGTTTTGTGTAAATTCATTCTTTCTTTTAAACAACAAATATTGATTCAGTATCTACTGTTTTCCATGCACACAGATCCAGAACACAGAATCCTTGTCTTCATCATGTTTATATTCCAGTGGGGGAAATGGCAAATAAACAAGTAAACCTACAAGTGTATTATAGGATCCCAGTTATTGATAAGTGTCATGGACAAGAATTATCAAGGTAATAGGATAGAGAGTAACAGGAGATGCTATTCAGATAGAATAGTGAATAAATAACTATAAATGAGACAATGTGAATAAACTATCCAGTGGCTATTAGCTTATCAACATGATTTATGACCATTAGAACAAAATCCAGAGGCCAAATATTTTAAAATAGAAGACTAGTTGAAAGTAATTGATTCAAATTACCTTCTTACCTAACATATTACTATTCCATGTTTTTTAACCCATTGTTAAGGAACATTAAACAATAAGAAGGGTTAATAAGGACAAGATTTTGTTGTGTACTCCTTGCTATGACATTGCCAAGCATCATAAGAGTTTCTAATGTGATAATATTTCTATTTGATAATTATATCTATCATAACTTAGAGAACCAAGAAATCCATAGTAAAATAACTCTTAAAATTATTATTATTAAATAAGGAATACAATAAAATAAGCAACAAAATAAAATAATAAAATATTGCTTTGTAAAACTTATACAAACACAATATAGAAGATTTTCAAATTTACATTTAAAATGAAAAAAATAAATATCTAGGAAGATTACAAAACATTAAAATGTCATTTGAGGCAACACTTGAATTAAAAAGTGTAGAATAAATAGTATTTCTATACTAACATTATACTAAATTTTGGTTGGTGGTAATTCTTAAATCTCAGCTTGTCTTTCCTAACTACAACCATTAAAGCAGAGCCTGAGACAGAATTTTGTGCAGGTAGATTTTTTGGAAGTAGTCCTGGGGAGCAGAAGCAAAGCTGAAATCAATAGTTATAGTGCCCTTTTAGGTTGTCACAGAATATTGAGCAGAGTTTCCTGTGCTATACAGTAGGTCCTTGTTTGTTCAATATTATGTAACAACCTAAATGGGAAAGGAATTTGAAAAAGAATAGATACATGTATATGTATAACCAAATCACTTTGCTGTAACCTGAAACTAACACAACATTGTTAATCAACTGTACTCCAATATAAAATAAAAAGTTAAAAAAATAGTAAAATTAAAAAAAATAATTATAGTGTCTTAGTCAATTCTGAGGGAAACTAGTCTCAGGCCACTTGAGAACTTCAAAGAGCATATGGAATGGTTTTCATAACTATCCATCTGAGACTCAAGGATTAACAGGAAGAAGGATGTATACCAGTCAGTTCCCATTTCCCATTGGTTTAAAGTTGTTGCTCTAGGCCAAAGATCCTGGACATTTCAAGGTTCTGCTTCCCTGCCTGAAGAGTGTGCTTCTAAAGACATGCACTGAGAGGCACATGAGAGCTGAACGTGAGAGACGGACTCAAGATCCTGGGGAGAGTGTATATATGTCCATGCCTAGTGGGAAGCAGCCGCATAACACAGGGAGATCAGCTCGTTGCTTTGTGACCACGTAGAGGGGTGGGATAGGGAGGGTGGGAGGGTGGGAGGGAGGGAGACGCAAGAGGGAAGAGATATGGGAACATATGTATATGTATAACTGATTCACTTTTTTATAAAGCACAAACTAACACATCATTGTAAAGCAATTATACTCCAATAAAGATTTTTTTTTAAAAAAAGGGATTATAAGAGGAAAAAAATAAAAATTAAAAAAATTCAGGTGAAAAAAAAAAGATTCTGGGGAGACAAGTGTAAACCGAACCCACGGCTGAAATCAAAGCGAGACTGAGAAAAGGTGACACAATACATAATAAGCAAACCAGGTTCTTCTATTGCGCGTTTAGTTGTAGAACAAAAATTGATGTGCTGTTTGGAACCATCCACAGGTACATTTATAAAGCAGGTTATCTAACCCACCCCCCCACACCCTCACACACACCTTTATTTTTAGGTAGAACTTTTGTTTTTCCTTCTTTTCCTCAGTATAATAATTTCCTTTCCTTTCTTTCTTTTTTTTTTTTTTTTTTGTATCTATTCCCTCTTCTTTAAAATTTGACCCTAGGAAAAGCTCTGGTAATATTCCTTTATCCTCTAGAGTAAATTGATTCAATGTATTATCTAATTTAAGCTTGTTTTTTACTTTCTTTTAAAGAAATTTCAAAAAAGAGTTATAATCATAAATATATTCTGGAGACATTACAGCTGAAGGCCCATTGAATCATACTTGAACTCTTGTGTGACCATTTTGATATGAGGCAGTATATACTGATTATCATTGAATAAGAAATCTATTTGTGCCTTGGTTCCTCTTTCTTTGCTTTGGGTATTACTTTCAAAATAAACTACATGTAAATAAATCCTTAGTAGGTCTCTACTTTGGCTGCGGCAGTGGCGGAACTCATACAAAAACACACATACTGCCACACAGATAATTTAATATAAAAAACTCTATTTCAAAAGAAGTAGTGTGTACATGACTATATCTAACTTTTTAGATATGTAAATTTTTTAGAAATTTAGATATGTCAATTTTTTTAGAAATTTACATTTTTAGAAATATACATTTCTACAATCAGATTAATATAATATAAACTTTAAACTAGTTACTATTTTCAGAACTTTGTAATTGCAGCCTAAACAAATATAGATATAACACAAATTAGTAAAAGTGTAAGAAAAGTTTATATCTCAAATATTTTTACTATTCCATATGTTTGTTTACCACACAGCAAAATGTCAAGATTATGATTTTAGAATCTTTATTGCAAGTGAAAAACAACGAACAAGATGTAAAGTAGTAATCAGCAAATATATATATTAAAAATAACAGGTACACATTCTTAAAATAATTTTATATTTCTATAATTTGAATACTGCTTGAGCTAAAAGAATACTAGCATTTTCTGAAACTGACATTTCAGTCTAGTGCATTTTATGATAGTTTAGTTTGACAGTATAATTCTCCAAATTCTTTGCAGTGATGAAAGGAAATCACACTTCTTCTTATTCCTTCTTTATGTTATTTTACAAAATATATTAGATAAACATTACATTTATTTTATTTTTTAAAGGTTTCCAAATAAAGATTATTTCAATTTCTATTATGTCATGCTAATTAAATTATTCCAATGAGCACTTTCCTAGTTTTTCTTCGGAATTTCTAATTTAATATTTATGTCACCATAAATGCTAATAAACATTTGAATGTATGATCTTCTGTAATACAATTACTTTATTTCTTCATGATTCTAATTGATAAGGATCCACACATTCATTTATCTTATTGGTATTTTCTCTTTTTTGTAATAAAACATTTTTAAACTTTAAATGTTAGCACAGTTTTCAGAAGAGTTTTGTCATAAAGTCTGACAGGATGTTCACTCCCATTTAAACCAACAGTGTATCATTTGCTGTCAGTGTTGTACTCAATACCCTATGGACACGATTCTTAGTGATTCTATAACTCAGGATCTAAGCTGGAGCTTTCACTGACTCTACTGGAATTCTCGGAAAGGCAGTCACTTTTTTTTAATATGAAATTATCATCTATGCATATTTACCTTTAGCATTATTTTTAAAAAGAGTTACCGCTTTTGGACATGTTATGAAGTAGGTGGAGTAATGGTGCTTACTTCATTCTGTCTTATACTATAGTTGATGACTTTCCCTGCCTCAGGAGAGTATAAATCTTTCAGGAAATTGAGTTATTTTACAGCAAGATTTGTGCTTTACTTATCTTACCCCCTCACATGTACATCCAGAGCCAAATAGAGAAATTTGCATATAATGGCAGTTGCTTCATGATTTTAGTTTTTTAATTAATCCATGAATATGTGGTCAAATGATTTTTTCACAAGTAAATAAAATTAGACAATTCCACTAATAAATATTACAATAAAAATTTTAGTGTGTGATGCTTTTATATTTCTCTCAAGTGTTGAAAAGAAAATATCTACACTTCATAATTTGTAATTAGTGTTTGGTTGATCTACATAAAATATATAAAACAATGTCTGTTGTGGAAATGTAATTAAAAACAAAACCTTCTCCCAACCCAGAAAATCTGTCCACAAAGGTAGTAGAGAAAGAAAACACTTTATTATCAAATAAGCATTAAACCAGAATGCTATGCTCATTACAGACAATCCACTGAAAGATGTAAAGACAGAAAGGATTCTGACCCTTTACGTAGACAAGCAGGTAGGACTATTCCATGTATGTTTTCAAAATGATTAACTGGTCTTTAAGTAAAAGGACAGGACAGCACCATTTGTCATGTATAGCTCATCCCATCTGACAGTCATCTGGTAATTCAGGTGACTGTCTGTGTTAGCTAAATTGGCTTTATCCAGAGGAGAAACTAGCTTTCATTTCTTTTTTATAGAAGATGGTTTTGCAACTTAGAAAAAGAAGCTCACCAGAAATTTTAGACTCTTTCCATGGGAACTAGAAGATAGAAGTTCCCTCTTCCTTGAGTTTACATTTCAGAGATAGCAACTTAACCTTGAGAAAGGCATTCCTGGGTCATAAAGCTACCAAAGGCTTATCCAGTTTTCAAAAATATTTGCATTACAATTTTTCTAAAGAAAAAGGGAAAGGGGTGATGTCAATTTTCTTATTTTCACCAGGAGAATTGTTCTTATTTTACATTTTTATTTGTCTTTACAATCTCAACACATAATAAATCACACACAAGAATACCAGTAGTCTCATAATATAGTGAAATATTTAAAAAACATATTTTAAAATTATTGTAAGAAGTTTTTGCTAAGAGTTTTTATAAGTCACAGATTCCTGTTAATGAGTAGTGTTGAGCACAACTTTAGGCCAATTATCTTAACCTGACATCATTTGACAGTAAAGAGTCTCATTCACACTTTATTATTATTATTATTATTGTCATTATCATCATCATCATCAGTCATTATTATGTTACCAAGCACTTGCCTGGCAAAGTCTAAAATCCTAATTTAAAATTGTTAACATTTTTGTTGCCTCAAGGGAATCATGTTGTAGTCATGTTTACTTAAAGATTCATATAAAGTATTTATCTGCCATGTTTCTTATAGATTCTAGCCAACCAAAAACTAAAATATGTTCCTTGATGAGAAGAAACATGATGCATATTGAATCCATCTAAGTATAATGAGCTAAGATATCAATAATCTAGTTAAAACTGATTTTTAACTAGATAATCTAGTTAAATAATTGTAAATGCTGACATTGTAAAATACTAGTGATACTGTTTGTGTGTGTGTGATAGAAAATATGAAGAATTGTATATGTGCTAATTTAATCATGTTTATTCTTAATATTATGTCAATATATTATGTGTAAATTAGATGAAACAGGACATGGAAGTATGCACATATTCTTGTTATAAAGCTATGTAGGAGACAATATTATTACCAATTCTTCATGAAAAGTTCAGGAAGATAAGATGGGTATGAGATTGGATATGGGAGGAATTGGCTAGCTTTTTTCTTTTTTTATTGTATGTAAAGTTAAGACATAAGACACAGAGGTTTTAAATCAAAAAATCAAGTAGAACTCACACATTTAAAAAAATTGTTAAAGCACTTAAAAACAATTACTATACGCCACTAATTGTTCTAAATGCTTTTCAAATATTGGTCATCTCACTTATGAAAATGAGCAGACATTTTAAGTAAAATACTAACAAATAGAATTTAATGTTGTTGTAGCAGACTGTAACTCCACAACCATTTGCAGTTGCTAACATGAATGCAATTTTGCTCATTTTTAATAAAGAACCAAGTAAATTTAAAAAGAAATATTAAGAAATAATCTTGAGTTGCCAAATAAATATTTAACAAAATTCAACATCTATATATATATTGTCAATGTAATCTATCTGTATAATATATATAATATATCAGATATACAACATACAATTTTTACTACATGTATATAGAATAAATTGCATTACCTTAACAAGATTGGTTAACACAAAATGGTAAAAAATGTATGTACTTTAAAGACCTGAACAAATTATGAATGTCAAAAATTTTTAATAAATTTATGAAGGAATAAGCCAATAGAAGATAACTTATTAATATAAACATAATTAAAAATTAAATTATCATTATTTGCAGATGATATATTTGTACATCTGAACTGAAGATAACTGCCTGAAAACTGTGAAATAAAATTCATATTTTATGACAAGATGAGAATCATTTAAAAAGAAAATTTTTTCTGGCTTTTGGCCTCCTCTCTCCTCACAGTGTACATTGTGTACCTGCATTATGCATCAACCAAACCTCTCCCATCAGCAGAAATATCTGCTTAACCATGAGGAGGAACATTCTCCTAGCATCAATGGAACAACTCCTTAAAAGATAGCTTTCCTTCTTGATCTCACGAGGGGTACATGGTGCTTAGATCTGCATTATGTACACTGCCAAACGTCATTTGATGTACAGTCCTCTGTCTCAAGAAACTTGTATAAACTGTGTCTTGACTTCTAATGAGTGGAACACTTCTCAGAGCTCTCAGAGATGCTCTTCCAGGTTATAGTCCTCAAATTTGGCCCAAATAAAATTTTCCAGTTCTTTCTTAAATCAACTGTTTAATTTTTTGTGGACAAAATCTATTAAAAGCAATGAAAGTACTCAGATTTTTCTAAGGTTCAAACATGTTCTTACATCAATTTTGATCTTTGCAAATGTAAGAGCAATCAAAGTGTCCATCAATAGGCAACAAATAAAATAAATAATGGTATACTTAAATTAGGAGATTAATTTTTAAGAATTTTGTGCTACTGTGAATTTTATTTATTTATTTTTAATAAATTCATTTATTTTATTTTATTTATTTTTGCTGCATTGGGTCTTCGCTGCTGTGCGCGAGTTTTTTTCTAGTTGTGGCCATTGTGCATTTGAAATACTATATGATTTGAAGAAAAATGTTTTTATCACCAGAAATTTTAATCTCACTTTTCCAATATCAAATTGAAAAAATGTCTAAATTTTCCTATTTCTTGCCATATTTTTCACTTTTTTTCATATATGGTTACTTGAGAAAACAAGTAAATAATCAAATATATTAATTTATTTTATTTTCAGGTATGTTACCAGAAAACTGGGTTTGCCTCTTGTTGGGTGTTGAGCCAAAAGATACAGCCAAGCCAAAGAGCAGGAGAAGGAAGTATTGATTACTTGCAGCAAGTAAGGAAAGCACGTGGGATCTTTCCCAAAGCAGTGTCTCCCTTAAGAGAAAAACTGGGGAATTTTTAATCTAAGAGCGTGTGCATATTCATGAGGGGGGGGTTGGGGGTTGGACAGTGGACTGAGTCCTGGCTTTAGCTGATTGAAGTCAGAAGGGTTAGCAAAGGTCAACAGCATCATCCATTAGCTTCCAGGTGATCTGGTGGTTGAACTTCAGGCTAATATTTACCATTGAAACAGAACTGGGAGTCTTTACAACTGATTTGTTATCTTTGCTATTGTTACTTCTCTTGTCTGATAACAGTGTTCCTGTATTCTTTTGTTTCCTTACGATCATTAAGTACTGAGACCTGTTCAAGGGCAAACATTGGAGCCAGGCTTAGATCACAAAATGGCTTAAGCCAAAAATGGTTTCTCTCTTTCTTTCTTTTTTTTTTTTAATAAATTTACTTATTTATTTGTTTTTTTGTTTGTTTGTTTGTTTGGCTCTGTTGGGTCTTTGCTGCTGCACGTGGGCTTTCTCTAGTTGCAGCGAGCGGGGGCTACTCTTAGTTGCGGTGCACGGGCTTCTCATTGTGGTGGCTTCTCTTGTTGTGGAGCATGGGCTCCAGGCGTGCGGGCTTCAGTAGTTGTGGCATGCAGGCTCAGTAGTTTTGCCTCATGGGCTCTAAAGCACAGGCTCAGTAGTTGTGGTTCACAAGCTTAGTTGCTCCGTGGCATGTGGGATCTCCCCAGACCAGCACTTGAACCTGTGTTCCCTAAATTGGCAGGTGGATTCTTAACCACTGAGCCCCCAGGGAAGCCCCAAAATGACTTCTCTTGTGTGAAGAAAGCCATGCATTGTTCTCTTTCTCCCTGGACTCCCTACCCTATCTGCTTACAAAACAGTCGCTTTTTTTTTTTTTACAACAGTTAAAATGTATAACAAATGTACAACTTAGACAATGATTCCCAAATTATTTAATTATTCAAGGGAAAATGGAAATCTGCAATTTAGGTGAAAAGCCTTGTTTTTTAAAGAATATAAACTTGGTGCTGGCCAGTAAACCCTTGTTACCACACATACACTTTGTCCCCACTTGTAAAGGGACTGTTATGGAGGTTCAGACCTCAGGTTGTAATTGGCTATGTTATGGGACGTTAGAAGTAATGGAGGCTTAAGAGCAAAATTTTCAAAAGAAGAAAGAGGGGAATGAAGTAGAAGTAAAGGTTAAAGGGAAGCAGAATATGCCACCCCAAAATATACCTCCTTGCCATAAAGATTATTTTGAAAAACTGCAGATTCAGGAGAAGCTCTAAAAACAGAGTAAAATTTACCTTTTTTGAGAGAAATCTACTCTTACAAAGAAAATTTACATTAGAAAGGGGGCCTGTTCCAGGAAGAGAGGTATCACCAGAGATAATATTTTTTTTCCTGAGAGACTTACCTTCACAGCAGGACAACATTTGTTTATCAAACTTTTCCTCTTCTCATCTTCCTGTGAATTGTCCCCCCACACCCAAACACACACACCACACACACACACACACACACCATACCACACACCACACACGCACCACACACACACCACACACACACACCACACACACACACCACACGTACAACACACACACCACACATACAGACACCACACACACACACACCACACACACACATACCACTTACACACACACACACAACACACACACCACACACACACCACACACACACACCACACAGATACCACAAACACACCACACACACAGATACCACACACACACACATCACACACCACACACCTACACACACCACACACACACCACACACACACACCATACACACAGACACCACACACACACACCACACTAACACCATACACACACAACACACCACACACACAGACACTGCACACACACACACACACCACACACAGATACCACCTACACACAACACACAGACACATACCACACACAAACACACCACATACATATCACCTACACACACACACCACACACACACATACCACACACACACCACACACACACCACACACACACCACACACACATACCACCTACACACACCACACACACACCACACACACATACCACCTACACACACCACACACACTACACACACACATACCACACACATACCACCTACACACAAACACCACACAGACACCACACAAACATCACACAAACACACACACACCACACCACTCACTCACCTCTCAGATACCACACACACACCACAGACACCACACACACACACATACATGCACCACACACAACACACACACAACACAAACACATACCACCTACACACACACCACATAGACACATACCATACACACACAAACATGCACCACACACAACACATACACAACACACACACCACAGACACACCACACAGACACATACCACACACACCACACACATACCACACAGCCACACACACACCAGACACACACACATACCACCTACACACACCACACACACACATACCACACACACACCACACACAAATACCACACACACACCTCACAGATACCACGCACACACCACATACACCACACACCACACACACACACCACACACACACACACCACACACCACACACACACACCACACACCACACACACACACCACACACACACACCACACACCACACACACACACCACACACACACATACCACCTACACACACCACACACACACACCACACAGACACATACCACACACACACACACACACACACATACCACCTACACACTCCACATACAGACACATACCACACACACACACACACACCACACACACAACATACGCACACACACACACCACACCACACACACACACATACACACACACACACACACACCACACACACCTCATACACACCTCTCTTTAGTCAGTTATATGAAGCTAGTATTCAAGGTAGAGGTTTGGGCCATCTCAGACAGTTTGCTCATTTTCCTTGAGGATCTTCCATATATACATGAGGTAAACATGGATAATAAATCTGTTTGTTTTTCTCTTGTTAATTTGACTTTTATCACAGAGGGTGTCAGCCAGTAATATAGAGGGTGGAGGGAAAATTATTTTCCTCTGCTACAAGGTCAAGGTAAGGAAAACCACATTCTGACATAAAATCCATTCCTACCACCACAGATTTGCACTGTAACCGTTAAAATTGATTATCTCTTGGAATCTCAAGGAAAAGAAATTATCTCTTAAAGTTAAGCCCTTGCCAGTCAAAACAGACTGTGTGGGTTAGTTAGGACTGTGTCCTTCAATCTTGGGGAATTATCATTAGATTAAAATAAAATAGATAGATCTTTCTCTTTCAGTCTCAACACAAGGTAAAAAAAAAAAAAAAGAACCTGTTCCGGAACTTCCCTTTTCTCTCTCAGTCTCAACATAAGGTAAAATTAAAGAGATCTTGTTCTGGAACTTCCCAATATTAGTTTAGTACATAAGAGCATATATTTGAGGCTAACAAAACTTGAAATGTGTCTTAACTATTTTAAGTTATTCATTAATTAGAACAATTTCAAAACCCTTTTATACTGGCTTATTTCAATATTATCCTGAATGGAGAAATTCTATTTAAGTTTTACATGAATAAGAAAGGCTTCTGTCTTTTCTCCATACTCCTTCCCATTCTATTTCACTAGCACATTACTCTTGTGAATAATTTATAGATTTTAGTATTCAACACTCTTCCTTTTCATTATCTTCAATGAAAGTGATTACTATTCATGCCAGAACTGAAGCTTAAAGTTTTCTACATTGAAATATATCCTTGGATCTTTATTATGAATTTGTTTTCTTTCATTTATACTATTATCCTCTCACTTTTACTCAGCTGAAAATAGTGACTGAAGCTGAAAACATGTGGTTTTTGAACATATTTTTTATATTTCATGTATTTTAAAATTTCTCAGATTTTGAAGATAAGACTTCTTATAAGACCTCATTTAATGCATCTTAGGAAATGCTTTTGTTTTTTTAAAAAAAATCACAAGTAAAACATATAATTGTCAAACAAATTTCTCTCTATGACAACATGATAGGCTTTGTTGATAGCAAGAAAGAGCAAATATGATACATCTTGTCTCCAATAAAGCAGCTCCGTCTCTTCCAAATGTCACTTTTTAAAAAATTATCAGCACTGAATATGTTTTACATAATATGGTTGTGTAGGTATTCTACTGGTCAGGAACTTAAATTCAGTGATTAGCAATCTGTAATTAGTATTGGTTCAGGGGAAGTTTTCCAGTTCTTCTGCCAATCTTTGCCTGATACAATCTAACATTTTTAGCAATAACTTATAAAGTAGAACTGCAACTTAGTTGGCTAAAATTTGAGAAATTACAAAATAGTATTGGAATAAAAACAATTTTGAGAAGTCCCTTTCATAATCAATGCAGCCACAATCTCCCCTGATGATCTATTTTGACCTACAATTCTAGATGAGGGGCCTCTCCTAATGTGTTCATCAGAAACCATGTGTTACCCTCTATCTCAGTATTTTATTTAATTTTTTTGAAGGAAACAATCTCAAATTTTTATTGTCTTAATAGACATTTCTCCAAAGAAGATATACAGACTGCCAACAAACACATGAAAGAATGCTCAACATCATTAATCATTAGAGAAATGCAAATCAAAACTACAATGAGATATCATCTCACACCAGTCAGAATGGCCATCATCAATAAATCTAGAAACAATAAATGCTGGAGAGGGTGTGGAGAAAAGGGAACCCTCTTGCACTGCTGGTGGGAATGTGAATTGGTTCAGCCACTATGGAGAACAGTATGGAGGTTCCTTAAAAAACTACAAATAGAACTACCATATGACCCAGCAATCCCACTACTGGGCATATACCCTGAGAAAACCGAAATTCAAAAAGAGTCATGTACCAAAATGTTCATCGCAGCTCTATTTACAATAGCCCGGAGATGGAAACAACCTAAGTGCCCATCATCGGATGAATGGATAAAGAAGATGTGGCACATATATACAATGGAATATTACTCAGCCATAAAAAGAAACGAAATTGAGCTATTTGTAATGAGGTGGATAGACCTAGAGTCTGTCATACACAGTGAAGTAAGTCAGAACGAAAAAGACAAATACAGTATGCTAACACATATATATGGAATTTAAGAAAAAAAAAATGTCATGAAGAACCTAGGGGTAAGGCAGGAATAAAGACGCAGACCTTCTAGAGAACGGACTTGAGGTTATGGGGAGGGGGAAGGGTGAGCTGTGACGGGGCGAGGGAGAGTCATGGACATGTACACACTAACAAACGTAGTAAGGTAGATAGCTAGAGGGAAGCAGCCGCATGGCACGGGGATATTGGCTCGGTGCTCTGTGACGGCCTGGAGGGGTGGGATGGGGAGGGTGGGAGGGAGGGAGACGCAAGAGGGAAGAGATGTGGGAACATGTGTATATGTATAACTGATTCACTTTGTTATAAAGCAGAAACTAACACACCATTGTAAAGTAATTATACCCCAATAAAGATGTTAAAAAAAAAATAAAAAAATAAAACAAAATATGAAGCTCAGAACTGGATCACTTGGTGCTTTCTCTTCTTATCTCCTCCCAGCTCAAAATGCTTGCATCTCTTAATAGCCAGCATTCTCTTAGATCTGCAGTTGGGTTCAACACATTCAAACCTCAGCACAGTCTTCTTTGTAGTTTTAGCCTTTTTCTGGAAAATCGGCTTAGTCTGCCCACCATAGTCACTCTGCTTCCTGTCATAAAGCCGCTTTCCCTGGGCATACAGAGACTCCTTGCCCTTCTTGTATTGTGTCACTTTGTGGGGTTGGTGCTTGCCCTACTAAGTCTCGTTTACAAATCAGAGGCACGAAGGAACAGCACAGAAGCGGGCTGTAACAGGTTCATTTCTGTCTGAGCTCAGGGAGTTTTAAGTTCCTTAAGCTCCTTACAGAAAGTCCAGCAGGTTTTAGGAATATTCACCGTGTTTGTGAGAGTGCCATCAACACGGAAAGAGAGAGGCCTGGAGGTAAACTGAAGTACCTCAGTATTTTATACACTAACAGTTCACTTGTCTGTCCCCTTCTTTTGAGTGACAGCTCCTGGAAAGTGGGTAATGTCTTACATATCTGAATCTCCAACAACTTATATGTTTTAACTGAATAATTTTATATTGAATTAATGAAACATACCAAATTTTCATATAATGTTTACCAAGAGGTGTTTATTAGTTTCAGCGGAGGAAGTAATTTAATGAAGGTTAAAGTTTGGAACACTTATGATTTTTATCAGGTCATTAAAAATGAGGTTTCATAGAAATGCAGAGCAATAGGTAGGTGGATATGAATTTTCTGAGTTAGAAATCTCTAAAAGTGAGGGTACATTATCCATTTATATAGTTGACAAATATTTATTAGACACCTTCCTATGCCAGCCTCTTTCCAAAATAGTAGGGGACAATGTAGAGAACAACAGTTGTCCTGTGATCACAATTTTTATGTTTGAATAGGCAAGAAAGACAATAACAATGTAAAGCACTAAATGGATAGTACTCCAGAAAGTGTTAGAAACTCAAAAAAAACCTTGATTTTATTTTAGATTGAGTAGTCAGGGTATTCTCTATATCACTGACATCTAAGAAGAAATATAAATCAAAGAGAAAGTTGTGCAAACATCTCACGAGAGAACATTCTAAGAAGAGGAAACAGAAAATACCAAAAACTTGAGGTGAGAGAATGCCTCACATATTTAAAAAAGAGTAAGGCATCTGACACAGCAAGGAATGGTGACCTCAGAAAAAGTGGGAAGACATTTGATTAGAGATAGCAGGCTCTACAGTAGTTGACCTCTTACAGGGATGGGGGAGGAAAACATTTTCTTCAACTCTTTTATGGTCCTTGTCTGGGACTGAAGATTAAACTGACAAAGACAGAACAAGAGAAAAGCATAAAAATTTAACTGAAATTTTACATGTATATGGGAAACTTCACAGGAGAATAAGGACTTGGGGAAATGACCAGAACAAGAAGTGTTTATTCCTTTTAGACAAATAAACAACAACAAAAAAAACACATTAGTTTGTGCAGAACTGAAAGGCAAAGGGGTAGTAAATGGTGAAGAAGTAACTGGGAGGATAAGGGTTATTTAACAAAATTTGTTTGTATAGATTTCTCATCCCCAAATTCCCTTTCCCTGGTGGCAGAATATATTCCTCCTCAGTATAAGGAAGGTTCTATGACCTGTTTCTCAGAAAAAGTGTGAGGGGAGGGAAGTCAGCGACCTTCCTGCTTCTGGCATTTTCTGAAATTCCTTCCACTCAAGATATTCAAGGTGCCAACATGCCATATTTTAAGGAAGTGTGTTCCGAACCCTATCATAGATCATGTAAGCATTTGGGTTTGAATCTAAGCACAGTGTGAAATTTGTCATTGAGGTTTCTGAGCAACACTTTGACATGCTCTACCTTATGATTTTGAAAAATCTTTACTGTTTTGTGGGAAATGTACATCTCCAAGAGAGGAATCAGAGAGACCAATCAGGAGATGTTTGCCAGAGTCCAGGTGGCTGGACATGAATAGCAAAGGTGAAAGGGATGGGAAACAGCCAGATTCTATATGGTTTATGTTGGTAGAGCTGAATAAATTCTGATTGATTGGATAAGAATGTAAACAAGTAAATCACCGATGCTCCCAGATACCTCGGGCTGAAACAACTGGAAACTGTTGTTTCCATTCCCTTTATTAGTCTCATTCTGACTAATAAAGTTACAAACTTAGAGCTGAAGACAAAAATTTATTTAGTTTAATAACAGGAAATGTTTATTTTAATTTCTTACTCTAATTTTGATATCTAGAAATAAATTATATTATTAACTTCCTGTGGAAAGTTATTATGTGATAAATCTAAATTTTAAAACTTGGCAAATTTTAATACTGCAAATGATTTACAGAAAAGTGTCTATCTAATATTTTATAATGCAATAAATAAACTAACACTATTTATCTTTGAATCTTATGATTTGTGATAATTATATATATATATATATATATATATATATATATATATATATATATATATGATCTTTGCCCACAGTTTCTGACACACAGCTCCAAAAACTTTTGTCATTTTCTATATAAGAGACATAGGGCATCATTTGTTAGAATATTAATTTTTCTTCTCAGCCCTGAAATAGCTCCAGATCAGGCTGATTTTTATACCTATTTTTATTTTTATCAAAATTTCTGATTTTCTTTGCTCACAGTTCAGTGATGAAATTAGACTCATTTCTTATTTTTGTGGTGAACTTTCTTCCTTACTGTATTATTCTTCCTATTCATAATCATGTACTGTTTGGGGAGCCAAATTTTACCTAGAATCCCACCTCCAACTTCCCAGGTTTCAGTGTTCTGTACTTTGAGTTAAGAAGCTTTTAAAGTGAAAACAATTATCTGTGATACCTTATGGTATCAGTAAAATTTGTATTTAAATTACTTTGGTTTTAGTTGTGGATGATAAACACACACCTGCACCTACACACATGTATGCACACATGAACACATGCACACAGAAACGTAGGTAAGAAAGTGGAGGTACAATATGATTTTACTATTAGACTTAAAGATTATCTAGTTTGTACCACTTAAATATGTATACATCATATATTAAATATATATATGTATATAAAACATAAAGTAAATGTATATTTTGTAATGTATTTTTAACAATCAAAGTAATTTTTCACCTTGAAATCTCTTTTTAACTCCAGACAGTAACATTTGTCAGGAATTTGGGGTACTTGTTTAATAAAGATTCTGTATGTTTCAAAGATCTTACTTTCATGAGTAAGATATTTTCCTGAGGGAGTATTTTATCTAAGTTATATACACTGCTACCTTTATTAGGTTGGTCTTACCTTAGGTAGGGTTAGGGAATCATTTCTGTGCAAATAGCAAGGATTTCCCTCTAGGTCTATGCTTTTATTGGTGTATAAGAAGGATTCATTTCCAAAATTAATACACTGCTACGGTATACCTGAAACCCTAGAGAAGGTGAAGTGTCTGTTATAGCACAGAAGTGGTATTCAAACAGAACCTTACTTGACTGATAACAAGCCTAGATTTCTGCTTTGTCTTCCAGAAAGTTCAGAATTCCATTAAATTCTGAAATGCAATAACAAACTCAGGCAGATGTGCCATACACCTAATTCTTCTCTTTGTTCTTTAGATTTGGGTCTCTGTAATTTTTTAAAAATATTCTTATTTTTAAAAAAATTAGTATTGAAAGATGTTTCAAATTGAAACTTGGTAGAATATAAATCATAGTTTTTTAATGATAAAAATATTATTTTACTTTCAGCAAAAAATCTTTCATGTTGTTTTGGCCTTGATTAAGTACTAATAAACATTATTTTGGACTGTTAATACCATTATCTAGTCACAGGCTAATATTTGTGCATTATTTAATAAGAAAGCAAAAGACTATTGAAGCCCATGGTTTCCACCTCATGCTGTAGAGAACTATTAAGTAACATCATTCTATCATTATCACTAAAAGAAGCTTGGCTAACTTCAAATTCATACCTTTTTGTGAATGCATTAGAACACTGTGGTCACAGAGCACAAGTAATGCTCCCAAATCTAAGGAGAGACACTGCTTTCAGGGAGAGAGGAGCCAAGATCTTGCACTTTTCTTTGAATATAAAATATGTATACATATAGCTGACTCACTTTGTTGTACAACAGAAACTAACACAACATTGTAAATCAATTATACTCCAGTAAAGATATAAAAAAAAGAATATGTAGAAATATAAATTAATTAATTAATTAAATTAAATGAGGCACCAATATGAACAGTTTAAGTAGAATAGTCAACAAACTGGTGAAGGTTCTGTGTGGACTGGTGAGATAGTGTGAAAGTTGGAGGAATCTACCATCTTGCAGTCTATTTCTCCAGAAACCCTACAAGGCATTCAGAGAAGGAATCTAATAGAGCCCTAAGAAGTGTCTATTATGGTGCAGACCTGGGGAGAAGAGAAGCACCCATGCAGGATGGGTGAGAAATACTGCCTAAATTCTTATCTGCAATCTCCACTGTGGAATAAAAGTTTTAACCTGACATAGGACATGCAATGGCACTCATGCTCTTAAACATTGTTAAACATTTGTTACAACAAGTGGAAGGAAAAAGAAAGGTTCTAAAAATCCATTCTTGACAGAGGAACAGTGTTACATGATAAGCCTATAACTGTAACCAGGTAGGGGCAAACAAACTGAGGAAGGCATACCTCCAAGTCCCAGATACATGGTACAGGTCTAAGATTGAGCCAGAATAACTGATTGCACATACTAAGAAGCCTCCCATAATAAGTAACAACAGAATACTGATGAGGGAGGGATGGGAGAGGAATAATAGTATGCAGGGAGACTGATTCTGAGGCATAGAAGAAAGGAAAATCCTAAAACTAAGAATTCAACAGGAATTGATCCAATAAGCCTCACTCCACTGTAGAAACAAAGTAATTCTACAGGAATTTGAAAACTTTGGCACACTGTGGGTAACCATAGCAACAACAAATCTTAAGATTAGTTCAACTCTTAACCAGATTAATCATAACCTCCAAGAGTAAAATTTTAGTCAAAGGAAAATGTGCTTATTTTCAGGCAAAAACTCTGTTTTACTGTTCTACAGAAAATATTAAGAAGTATATGAAAAGAAAAGAAAAATGGCCACAACTTCAAGAAAAAAGGCAATCATTATTAAGATCAATACAAATTGAGATAGGACACAGAACTTGGAACTTTTTAACAGGGCATTTAAAACAAATGTGGTGAGGAATGAAGTCAGTGATATGACAGACTAGGAGATTTCAGCACTTGTCCTGTTGCAGAAACATCAATTAGAACAACTATCCACAAGTGATGATATCATTACAAAAGCTACAGAATCCAGGTGAGTGATTACAGCAACTAGGTAGAGAACAGAAGTAAGAAAAGATGCACTGAAGAGGGTGGAAAGGATAGTTTCACTATCTCCCAATCCTGGGGAGGGTAGAACTAAGATATTCTTGGCATTTGTGGTAAAAGACTGAAGTGAGTACCTGACTTCACTGTGAACCATGGCATCTGGTCTGGTCTGGTGAACTCCAGTCACAGGCCAGCATCCATAGCCCCAGTTCAGCAAACTGGAAGACAGAATAGTGGAGATTCCCTAAACTGAACAGAAAAAAAAAAGTGAATTTAAAAATTTAGGAGACCACAGGGGCAACATCATGTGTACTAACATTTGCATTTTAAGGGTTCCAGAGGAGACAAGCCATAGAAAGAGGTGGAGAACTTAACTGAAGAAATAATAGCTGAAAACTTTCCTAACACTGGAAGGAAAACAGACATCTAGGTCCAGGAAGCATAGAAACTGCCAAACAAAATCAATCAAAGAGGTCCACATAAAGACATACTGTAATTAAAATGGCAAAATATAAAGATCAACAGAGAATCTTAAAAGCAGCAAGGAAAAAACATCTAGTTATGTACAAGGGAACTCCCATAAGATTATCAGCTGACATTTTCAGCAAAAACTTTGCAGGTCAGAAGAGAGTGGCTCAGTATATTCAAAGCGATGAAAGGAAAAAACCTACAACCAAGAATACCCTACACAACCAGGCTATGATTCAGATCTGAAGAAGAAATAAAGATAAACAATTTTACAGACTATAGAAAATAGTAGAAAATATAGAAAAAATATAGAAGTGTACAGCACCACAAAACCAGCTTTACAATAGATGTTAAAGGGACTTCTTTAAGGGGAAAAGAAGAGACCAAAACTAGAAATATAAAAATTAAAAAGGAAAAATATAATTAATGAAGGCAAACACGCAGTAAAGATTGTGGATCAACCACTTATAGTAGTTGGAAAGTTAAATGACAAAAGTATTAAAACCATCTCTCTCTATATATAATAAGTAGTTAAGGTACACACATGTAAAATATCATGCCCAAAACATTAAATAACAAGGGGAGTCAAAATGCAGCGTTGTTAGAATGCATTTGAACTTAAGAGATCATCATCTTAAAGTAATAATTTTACACACACACACACACACACACATACACACACACACACACACATACTCCACAGATAGAGAGCGAGCGAGTTATATATGAACCTCACAAACCAAAACCTTTTAATAGATACACCCATCATAAAAGAGAAAGGAATCCAAACATGATACCAAACCACAAGGGAAGACAAGAAGGAAGAAAAATGAAAAAAAAAGAAAAAAAGAATTACAAAACTAATTCACAAAGTGTCAATAAAAAGATACCTATCAATAATTACTTTTAATGTAAATGAACTAAATGTTCCAATAAAAAAAATGGAGTAGCTGAATAGGTAAAGAAAATAAGATCTGCATATGTTGTCTGTAAGAGACTCACAAAGACTGAAAGTGAGGGGATAGGAAAAAAGCTTCCTTGCAACTGGAAACAAAAAGAAAGCTGAGGTAGCAATAATTATACAGACAAAACAGACTTTAAAATGGAGAGTATAACAAGGGATAAAGAACGACATTACATAATGATAAAGGGATCAATCCAAGAAGAAAATATAACATTTGTAAATATATATGCACCCAAAATAAGAGCAACTAGATACATAAAGCAAACATTTACAGATATAAAGGGAGAAATTGAAAGTAACACAATAATAGAGTGGGGCTTTAATAGACCACTGATATCCATAGACAGATAATTCAGACAGAAAATCAAAAAGTATATGTGAGCCATAAATGACACAGTAGATCAGAAGGAATTAACAGATAATAGAATTTAATCCAAAAGCAGCAAAATACACCTTTTCAAGTATACATGGAATGTTCCCCAGGATAGATCACAAGCTAGAACACAAAACAAGGTTCAATAAATTTTAGGTTGAATTCATGGCAAGCATCTTTTCTGACTACAGTGCTATATAATACTAGAAATAAACTACAAGAAAAAAACTGCAAAAAACAAAACCATGTGGAGGCTAAACAATATGCTGTTGAACAAACAATGGGTCACTCAGGAAATCTAAGAAGAAATAAAAAATAATAACTGGAGAAAAATGAAAACACAAGCACAATGATCCAAAATCTATGGAACACAGTAAAATCAGTTCTAAGAGACAAGGTTATAGAATTACAAGCCTACCTCAGGAAACAAGAAAAATCTCAAATAAATAACCTAACCTTACACCTAAAGGAACTAGAGAAAGAAGTCCAAATTAAACACAAATTTAGTAGAAAGAAAGACATAATAAAAAACAGAGCAGAAATAAATGAAACAGAGACAAAAAAAACAATAGAAAGTATCAATAAAACTAAGAAATTGTTCTTTGAAAAGATAAACAAAATTGATAAAACCTGAGCCAGATTCATCAGTAAAAGAGAGGACATAATTATATAGAATCAGAAATGTAAGAGAAGTTACAACTGACACCACAGAAATACAAAGGATCATAAGAGATCACTAAAAACAATATATGTCAATAAAACGGACAACCTAGGAAATGGATAAATTCCTAGGAATGTCCAATCTCACATGACTGCATCAGGAAAAAATAGAAAATATGAACAGACCTTTTATGACTAATGAAATTAAATCAGTACTAAACAAACCCCCAACAAACAAAAGTCCTAGACCTGATGACTTCACAGGTGAATTCCACCAAATATTTAAAGAAGAATTAACAACTATCCTTCTCAAACTATCCCACCTCCAAAAAAAAAAAAAAAGAAAAGAAAAGAAAGGGAAGGAACACTTCCAGACTTATTCTGCAAGGCCAGCATCATCTTGAATACCAAAACCAGAAAATTACGCCTCAAAAAATGAAAAAAAAAAAATATAGGCCAATATCACAGATGCCAATAGGTACAAAAATCCTCAACAAAATATTAACAAATTAAATTCAACAATTACTAAAGTATGATCCATCATAATCAAATAGAATATTTCCTATGGATGCAAGGATAGTTCATTACACACAAATCAATTTGATACACCACATGAACAAAATGAAGACCAAAAATGATATGATCTTTTCATGGATGCAGAAAAAGCTTTTGACAAGTTCGATATCCATTTATTATAAAATCTTTTAACAAAGTAGTGGTAGAGAGAACATATCACAACACAATAAAGGACATATATGAGAAACCTATAGCCAACATCATACTCAACAGTGAAAAGCTGAAAGCACTTCCTCTAATATCAAGTATAAGACAAGTTTGCCCACTCATGCCACTTCTATTCAACATCATATTAGAAGTCCTAGCCACAACAATCAGACAAGAAAAAGAAATGAAAGTAATCCAAATTGGAAAGGAAGATTTAAAACTGTCACTGTTTGTAGATGACATGATACTATATAGAGAAAATCTTAAAGACACCATCAAAAGTCTGTTAGAACTAATAAATGAATTCAGTAGAGTTACAGAGCAAGAGAAATTTAGAAAATGGTCCCATTTACAAATGCATCAAAAAGAATAAAATACCTAGGAATAAATCTAACCAAGAAGGTAAAACAGATGTACTTGGAAAATTATAAGACAGTGATGAAAGAAATAGAAGATGACACAAAAATGAAGAGATATATTGTGCCTCATGTATAAAAAGAATTAACATTGTTAAAATGAGTATATTACCTAAGGTAATCTAGAGATTCTATGCAATGCCTATCAAAATAACAATGGTGTTTTTCACAAAGCTAGTACAAAAATTCTAAAATTTGTATGGAACCACAAATACCATAAATAGTCAAAACAGTCTTGAGAAAGAATAAAGCTGGAGAAATCATGCTCCCTGCTTTGAAACTATACTACAGTTACAGTAATCCAAACAACTTGTTAATGGCACAAAAAAAAGACACATAGATCAATAGAACAGAATGGAAAGCCTACCCACACTTATATGGTCAATTAATCTCCCAGTAAGATAGACAAGAATGTACAATAGGGAGAAAACAGCCTCTTCAACAAATAGTGTTGGGAAAACTTAAGAGCTACATGTAAACGAATCAAACTGGTCTACTTTCTCACACTGTATACAAAAATAACTCAAAATGACTTAAAGACTTAAATGTAATACCTGAAACCATAAAACTCCCAGAAGAATCCTAAGTAGCATGCTCTTTGACATTGGTTTTAGCAATATTTTTTTGGCTATGTCTCTTCAGACAAGGGAAACAAAGTCAAAAGTAAACAAATGAGACTACAGCAAAGATTTATGCAGCAAAGGAAACTATCAATGAAACAAGAAAGTGACCTACTGAATGGCAAAATACATTTACAAATGATATGTCTGATAAGGAAATATTCAAAATATACAAAGAACTCATACAATTCAACATCAAAACAAACAACCTGATTAAAAAATGGAGAACTTGAATATACATTTTTTCAAAGAAGACAAACAGGTTGTCAACAGACATATGAAAAGATGGTAAACATCATGAATCATCAGGGATTTTAAAACCAAAACTACAATGAGATATCACCTTACACCTGTCAGAATGTCTATTATCAAAAATACAAGAAATTACAAGTGTTGGCAGGGATGTGAAGAAAAGTTTACCCTGTGCACTGTTTGTAGGAATGTAAATTTGTGCAACCACTGTGGAAAACAATACAGAGGTTCCTCAAAAAGTTAAAAATAGAACTACTATATGTTCCACTTCTGAGTATTTTTCTGAAGAAAACAAAAATACTAAATTGAAAACATATCTACATCCCTATGTTCATTGCAGCATTATTTACAATACTCAAGATATGGAAGAAGCCAAAGTTTCCACTGATATTGAGTAGATAAATATGATAAGGTATATAAATAAAATATAATATTACTCAGCTGTAAAAAGAATGAAAATGCCATGGAAGGCCCTAGAGGATACTACACTAAATGAAATAAGCCAGACAGAGAATGAAGAGTACCATATGATTTCACATATATGTAGAATCTAAATACAAGACAAATGTACAAATATAACAAAACAGAAACAGATTCATAGATACAGAGAACAAACTGGTGGATTTCAAAGGGAGGCAGGTGGGGATATGAATAAATTAGGTGACGGAGATTAAAAGGTACAAACTTCTAGTTATAAAATAAATAATTCATGGTGACGTAACATACAACACAGTGAATATAGTCAATAATATTATAATAATTTTGTATGGTAACAGATTGTATGTAGACTTATTTGGTGATTATTTTGTAATATAGAAAAATATTGAATCACTATGCTATATACCTGAAATGAATATGATATTGTAGGTCACTTACATGTCAATTAAAAGAGGACAGAAGCTACTTAAAAAAAGAAATTGAGATCTATGAACACTCTGATGAAGATTTTAAAATAATCACTCAGTAACCTTTAATTTTCAACCTTTTGTAGCTCTCTTGACTCAATTAATATAGGTGTTGGTGGTGTTTTTGAAGTGTCTTGCTGGAGTCGTGGCAAGTCTAGGGATACTGTGGTGGAAGAGGCCATGAGAGTGTTGGAAATAGTCATTATACATGGGATTGTAGTTGTGTTGTAGTGGAAGAACTGCAGGTGAGTACAGTGGATGTGTGACCAAAAATGTTAACTGAAACCACCAGTGTAACCAGAAAAGCAGATGTCCAGCAGAAGTCATGGGTGGACATGTAAGTACACAAAATCAGAAAGTCATAGGGAATAGGCAAGGGCGAGCAATATAATTGGGGAGTATTTCTAAGCAGGGTTGCTGTCTGGTTCTGACTGCACATTTTGCCTGCTGTAGTGGGGAAACACGATGCAAAACTGCAGTCAGCAGAGGACATACAGTTTGACAGACATCTTGGTATAGGAAATATCAGCAGAAAAACAGAGGATTCCAGTGGAATCTCTTATTCCATTAAGGCAGTACATTTAATCCATTGTTCCTGGGTAGTCTCAGTCCCCATTGTGTTGTCTCACTGAGTTTGCTGTGAACTCAGTAGTAAGGCTATCTGGGTGAGTGGCTAGGTCTCTGACTGGTGATATGTCTCTGGGGAGTCATCTCTGGTGTAGGGACATAAGTCACCTTCATTGATGAACTCTTGGGCTGGGGTGATGCTGTCTGGAAGAGCATTCTCTCCAGTGATGAGTCCATCTCACTCAGGGGTGAGGATCTCTAGAGCATTGGCCCCTTAGGGGGTGGGGTCCTCTCATGTAGCTATCCAGTTGGGGTAGTGGTCATGGGCTGAGGGTAAGCTTGTCTTATGTAACTTGAAGTCACCTCTGAGGACAGAAATTTTTTAGAGCTTCCTGTAGTCATCAGCGGCAAATTTATCAAAGGAATGGGTGACTGCCCTTTCACCCTCCAATGAGCTCATTACAAGCATATATTCAGATTCTGGGTACATGTATCCAGGCTAAGGGAGACCTCATGGATGCTATTTAGACATCTCTTGGACCAGACTGTGAGGACGATGGATAAATCATGGGAACAAAGTACCTGTAACTAGCTGAGTTTTATGTATGGGCAATCAGAGGGCCAGTTAGTTTGTAGAAATATTTGATGTAAAGAAATTGGGGGGTGCCAAGTATCATTTAAATAGCATGTCCAGAAGAAGCCCTGTGTGTGAAGTGATTTAATCCTTTTGCCACTCAGATTTAGTGGCACACCTTCCTGAGCCCTTCCAACAGGGCTTGCCAACATTTCCTGCTTTTCTACCCTGTAGTGCAATTGCATTCTGAAGTGGCATTGTTCCAACGTTGATCCTGGGTGATGATTAGTCCCAAGGAATCTACCAGTAACCCAATCACCCAGGCAGCACACATCAGTAAGAATAGCCATAGCTGTACAGAGCACTGCCATTAGATGAGCTTAGGCCAGGCTCCTTCTAGATGAGTTACGTGTAAGTTGACTAGTGACTGAGTGTGATTGTTCCTGGCAAGAAAGTCATGGATTACCTCATCCAGCATGGGGTAAGGATAAGACTTGTACTTTTCTTGCCATGCTCTCATCTTCAATATGGCTCATGTCTACCAATAGTTTCTTTCCCTCTTTTAGACACCCAAACTGTGCAACTGGTTGGTCTTGAGGCAATGGTTTCCACTTCCCATACATTAGTAGAGAGATTTAGTTTCATTAGCCAGTCCTTGTAGCCATTACACTGAAGACAAGCAGTTACCATAGAGGTGGCTCCTTTTGGAGAGTCCTTAAAGTTGCCAGGGTTTCCAAAGACATGTTTTTGGACTAACGTGTAGGCTTTGGTACTGAGGGACATTCAATGATGAGAAGATAGTATTGGACTATCTGGTCTGATCAGGTGACCAGTGTGAAGTAGTTTGTAAACTGATCCAAAAATCATAAGAAGGTAAGTCAAATCAGAGAATAAAATAAAAACAACATTGCCTTGGATAGTAAAAGCTTAAGGTTTGTCAGAGATGACAAAAAGTAGAATTTTAGGGGGTGTGTAATAGTTGGTATGTGTGGTATGAAGGCCCTGGGGGACAAGAATTAAGCAAGAGCAAACTGGGGCAAAAGTTTGGTCCAGGGGCTTCCCTGGTGGTGCAGTAGTTGAGAATCTGCCTGCCAATGCAGAGGACACAGGTTCGAGTCCTGGTCTGGGAAGATCCCACAGGCCGCGGAGCAACTAGGCCCGTGAGCCACAACTACTGAGCCTGCGCATCTGGAGCCTGTGCTCCGCAACAAAAGAGGCCACGATAGTGAGAGGCCCACACACCACGATGAAGAGTGGCCTTCGCTTGCCGCAACTAGAGAAAGCCCTCGCACAGAAACAAAGACCCAACACAGCCAAAAATAAATAAATAAGTTATAGTATCTTTGATTGATAGTCCAGCCTCACTCTTGGGGGAAAAAAAAAAAAAAAGTTTGGTCCATTTTGAGGTCCCCTTGGTGGAAAGTAATTTAAGTAGTGTGTCTTTAAGAAGGCCATTATGATGCTCAATGAGGCCAGCCATCTGGGGGCTGTAGCTGAAACTGAAGTTCCAAAGAGAGTCCACTGTTGAGTGTCCTGAGATGAAGTGCGTACCTTGGTCAAAATCTGATCTCCAATATCTGGAGATCAAAAGAAAGAGAATAAATTTAATAAGAACAGAGATTTACTATTTTGAAGAGGAATTCCAAGTGCGAGTTTCCCAAAAAGAGTTCTGTGTAGGTATTGATTATTACGCTGGTCAGCAGTGTACCTGGAATCCAGCAGGGGGAGAGTGGGTCACTGAAGTCAATCTTCTGGTGGGAGTATTGTCAGTCTACCCAGGGAATGTGTCCCCATCTGGGTACCCTCTGTTGTTTGGTTTGGGAGCAGAGAGTACATTCCTCTATCACAACTTTGGCTGCTACAGAGGAGAGAGGGATGCCCTTCACAGGAGCCCAAATTGTTAAGGCATGGATTCTCCTGTGACCTGTGACTCAGAGGTTGTGTGGGCCAATTTAATGACCTGGTAGGAAGGGTCAGGACCTTTAGGAGCTTGTACCAGGCAGAGTGTGGACGACTTAGTGAGCGAGTTTGCAATGTTGTTGAAAATAAGGTTAGTAAGAGCAGAAGTTTGGGTAACAAACTAGGAATCAGGGACTCCTTTAGTTCCTTCCTTATATAGGTACCTCAAATGGGCTTGCCTTGTATGAGAAAATTGTCCTTCAGCCATTGGTTAAATAAACTGCAAGACCCTTAGCAATAGCCTAGGAGTTTGTGAAAATGTGGATCTGTGAAAGGCCTCTTTTAAAGGCCTCCTTGAGGACTAGTAAACAGCTACAAGTTCCACCAATCAGGCAGAGTCAACAGTGTCCTCTTCAACTAAACATTCCACCTGAGCTCAGGTGGAATGCTGTGGCCCTCCAAGGACCTGCCAGAGAAAGGAACATTTACTCCCTGACCAGCTCAGACAGTTGGCCCCAAGGCACTCCTCAAATACCCAGAGGAGAAGAAAGCAGGGGTGCTGATATCAATTCTCCAAGGCTCTCAGCAGGGGACTGAACATGGGGGAAGCCGCAGTCTCTGTAATTGGAGAGGCCTTCAGTGTTAGATTTAGCCTTCTTCCATTTTGACAAGGTTGCACCAGTGGCTGTGCTGACCTTCTGTGCTGAGGCATCTCTAACATAGAGCATTATAGGAACTTAGGTATGGGGTAGTATTGTGTGGGGTCTGGTTAGGGCCTTGATTTGTAGAAGACTCACATAAGATGCCAAAAGTTGGAGCTCAAGGGAATATATTGGGCTGGCACAGGGTGTAGGCACTTAGTCCAAAACCACAGAGGAAGCCACTGTGGTCCAGAGAGTCCAGGGAGGCACAGCTGGGTGTGGCCAGGGCTCAGTTCTCAATGTGGAGCCAGGTGAGACTAAAGGTAAGTCTTGTTGGACTGCCTATTTGCAACTTCTAAAGAGCACTGTTGGGCCTTGCCCCAGTGGGAGGTTGCAGACATGCATGTGGTTTCATGGGCAAGGAATTAGTGAGACATGAAGGGTATGCTGCCTTCATAATATGAAAAGGCCTAATATGTGTGGTGCCCACTGAGTGTAGTGTAGTATACTGGGTTTGATAGTGAAAAGTTGATGTTAGTGGCTGGGGGGATCTCTTGGTCCTTGGAGGGTCAGGTGATGCTCAGAAAGGTGGCAGATGAAGCTGGGCCTTGGATCTTGCCAAGGGGGATTGGCTAACCACATTGGTGAACATGATGTGTGAAGGTGTGCAAATCTGCCTGTACTGCTTCCTCAGAGATCCCTCTGCATAATGCCATCAATATATTGTCAAAAATGGCAATTTTCTGATTGTAAAGTGTTTATATCAAGGCAACAGATATTATGTGTGATTGCAGTGCTGTTTAAGTATCCCATTGGGAGCCATTTAAATGTGTACCAAACCCCTTCAAAAGTGAAAGCAAATCGGACCTGAGATTTCTCCACGATGGGAACAGCATAGAACATACTAGCTAGGTCAGTGACTGTGAAGTCTCCTTGGGCCAGTTTTGTGTCCTCAATCTATTCTATAATTTTAGATATTGGAGCCTTAATAGCAGGAACTGTGCATTGAAGTTTCTATAGTCAGTGAGGAAATGCCTCTAGTTGGTGGCTGGCTTACGTTCTGGGCAAATGGGGCTTTTGAAAGGGGACATTGTGGGTTTAATCACTCTTGTCCCAAGCATATCTTTAAACACAGGTGTAGACCTTCAGTGCCCTATTTAAGTCAGTATTAAGGGGTATTTATCACCTTGGCCAGAGGAGGAAGAGTCACCATTGTCCATCTGCAAGGCCCACCATGAAGGCCAAGCACTTGGTCTTGTTCAATTCAGGATGGTGTCACACAAATGCATCTATGATCTATGCCTATATGATAAAGAGAAAGCCAATCCAATCACCACCAGCAGAGGCTCTTTAATGAAAGCATGTGCCCAGATCCTACCCCTCTCTATGTCTACACTCTGCCTTGACCTCCCTGTGTAGACCCTTGAGGTATGTGGCTCCTTGAGGCCTCTTGGGGCCCTGTACTTTATTCAGGACCTGTGAGCAATAAACTTCCCTATTTCAATTTCTCCTGTGGTCTTCAGTTGAATAATTGCTCACCATTCAGCACCCTGTGTTCCACCTAACAAAAACTAGTGAATATTACAAAAAATAAACAGATATAGAGAAAATACTAGTGGTTACCATGGGGAGAGGTGTGGAGGAGAGGGGCAAAAGAAGAGTAGGGAATTAAGAGGTACAAACTACTATGTATAAAATAAATAAGCTACAAGGACATATTGTACATCCCAGAGAATATAGCTGATATTTTACAGTAATATAAATGGAGTATAACCTTTGAAAATTGTGAATCTCTATACTGTACATCTAAAACATATAATATTGTACATCAACTATACCTCAATAAAAAGAAAATTAAACTACAACAACAGAAGCCAAATGTTAATTTGGCAGTCATAACAGTGGCATGTAGTTTGATTAGATCAGCCACAATCTTTGTTCTTTGTTATGTCCCTTTGTCTCATAAGAAAACAAAATTTGCCTGGAATGCTACTTTTGATAACAGATTGTGTGAGTTTCCATGCCTTTAAGTGATCTGTATTTACTTTTGAAATCTTTTTTTCACCTTAGCTCAAGAAATAATTGTTTCACAGTGACCTATGATTCTATCTGACTGGGTGTTTTAAAATTTCTTGAAATTTTTGACAGACTTCCCAAATACCAAATTCTAATTAAATTTCTTTTGACCTCCAGCTAACTTTGGGGTGCTTCAAAGGGCCCTTGGAAAATCCCAAAGAGAGATCCTAAACTAATTGGATTCGTATGTTAAATGATATGGGAAACACTATCCAAACTCGCTGTTGCCTATGTCAGATGGAATCATCAGGCTTTCCCCAAATTTATCACAGCCACCAAACAGATAAGGGAAAGGATTTTGGGTTCTTCTGCTGTCTAGTCTTTCACCTTACTCTATGTTCAAAAAATCCCCTGTGGGAATACTCCCATCTCTAGGCCCTCAGGTTCTGATGCCCATGGCATTTTCCAAAGTACCCAACTCCAATTCCTCCAAGAGTCCCTTTTTGCACCTCCAGGACCCTCTTGACTTCAGGCCTTGGCAGCCCATACCTTTTCTACAGACTACCTATTGGGCTGGCCACTTCCAAGCAGCCCACATCCTAGACTTTATAGATGCTCAATCTCGAGAAATACAACCCAACATCAGGAAATTTTTTTTTAATTTTTTTTATTTATTTATTTTTTTTTGGTGTACGCAGGCCTCTCACTGTTTTGGCCTCTCCCATTGCGGAGCACAGGCTCTGGACGCACAGGCTCAGTGGCAATGGCTCATGGGCCCAGCTGCTCCGTGGCATATGGGATCCTCCTGGACCAGGGCACGAACCCGCGTCCCCTGCATCAGCAGGCAGACTCTCAAGAACTGCGCCACCAGGGAAGCCCCAGGAAAATTTTTATAGGACATAAGCATTATAGATATCAGATCGACCTCACAGAAAGTCTTGGCAACACACTGGCACTGGTTCAAACGTTCACTAATGGGGACCTCTTGCACAAGGGAGGGGGGTGACCAGAGATGTCTGGTTAAGCAATGGGAGAGTAGAAGATGCTCAAAATCCCATTAGGTGAGAAAGAAATTCAGAGGACAATCCAGCCCCCTTCTGACAAAAGCCTCCTGGTAAAACGTCTCTGGGATGCTGGTGGACCAGGTGGTCCTTGATGTGGCAGGTAAGAAAATCTTTTTTTTTTTTTTTTTTTTTTTGCGGTATGTGGGCCTCTCACTGCGGCAGCCTCCTCCCTTGCGGAGCACAGGCTCCGGACGCGCAGGCTCAGCGGCCACGGCTCACGGGCCCAGCCGCTCCGCGGCACGCGGGATCCTCCCGGACCGGAGCACGAACCGGTGTCCCCTGCATCGGCAGGCGGACTCCCAACCACTGCGCCACCAGGGAAGCCCCCAATCATTTTTTTTAATTGATATGGGAGCCAGTTACTCTGTCCTGATTTCTCACACTGGGTCTCTTTCTTTCAAAAGCTGTACTGTGACTGATGTTGATGGAAAGCCTCACACCTGTTACTTCACTGGAACTCTCACTTGTCAATTTGAACAGCGTTTGATCTCACATGCCGTTTTAGTTGTGCCTAAGTGTCCTACCCTATTTCTGGGGAGAGACCTTCTGGGCTCCCTTGGAGCCATATCATGGTTAGGAGGCCCCAAGCAGCCCCTTTTCTTGACTCTGGACTCTGACTAGGACAAAGCAGCTGGAAGGACAAGGGCCTATTCCTAGCCATATTCTACATGCAGTAAACCCTGCAGTTTCGGACAAAGGAATCCCTGGGAAGGCTTTCACATGCCCAACATGTAAAAATTAGCCTTAAGCCAGAAGTCGCTTATCCTAAGAAGAGAAAATACCCCATAAAGTTGGAAGCAAATAAAGGTTGACAACTCCTCATAGATAAATTCTTAAAACATGGCCTCTTAGTGACCTGACAGTCTCCATGCAATACCCCTATTCTGCCAGTTGTTAAGCTAAACGTGGAATATTGAATGGTACAAGACCTTAGAGTAGTATATGAGGCAGTGGTCCCTGTACATCCCCTTGTGGCCAATCCTTATATTAGTCCAGATTCCTGGAGATGCCAAATGGTTTACTGCGCTTGACCTCAAGGATGACTTCTTTTGCATCCCAGTTCATCTCTCATTTCAGCATCTGTTTGCCTTTGAGTGGACTAACCTCTACTCGGGACAGATGCAAGAATATACCTGGAGAGTATTGCCTCAGGTGTTTTGGGAAAGTCCACAATTGTTCGCCCAGGCCCTAGGGAAATAACTAAGGGAAATACACTTAAAAGAAGGGGCCATTCTACAGTATGTAGATGACATATTAATATGTAGTCCCACCATGGAGGCCTCAGATCAGAATACCATTGAAGACATTAATTTCTTTGGTGCCTAAGGTTACAGGATCTCCCAGAAAGGAAAAAAAAAAAAAAAAAAAGCACAAATCTCAAAGCAACAAGTTAAATATCTGGGATAAATTATAAACCCTGGAAGCAGACAGTTATCTCCAGATAGAAAACAAGCTATATTAGGTCTAAACACCCCAAAGACAAAAAAAAAAATCTTTGTACTTTCTTATGCATGGCAAGATTTTGCAGAATTTGGATTCCAGGATTCAGACTAATGGCAAAGCCTTTATATAAAGCTACTAAAGTCCTAGATACAGAGCCATCACTTTGGAATGGGGAACAAGAAAGGGCTTTTAATAATATCAAACAGGCGCTCACCAGAGCTCCTGCTTTGGGTCTCTGCAGTTAAAAAGGAAACAATTATCTTGTATGTGGCTGAAAAATAGGGAACAGCTCTGGGGGTCCTTGTGCAAAAGCTAGGAGAAGTTCCTCAGCCTTAGTCTATTTTTCCAAACAACTAGATTCCTTGGCTCGAGGTTGGCCTGGCTGCCTCTGGGCAGAAGCTGCCACTACTTTATTAGTGGAAGAAGCTAAAAAGCTTACCTTTGGACAGTCACTAGGAGTCCAGACCCTTCATCAAGTACAAGGGATTCTGGAGATTGAAGGCCACTGTTGGCTAACTGGAGGCCACCTAACTAAGTAACAAACTTTACCCCTTGACTTCCAAGAGGTAACCCTCAAAACTTTCCACACCTTCAACCCAGCTACACTAATGCCTGTGGAAAGCCCAGAACAAACACATTCCTGCCTTGAAACCCTTGACCAGGTTTATGCCTGTAGGCCTGATCTAACAGACCAGGCCATAGAAAACCCTGAGGAAGAATTGTTTACTGATGGCAGTAGTATTCTTAAAGATGGAGTCATGAGGGCAAGGTATGTTATTGTGAGCACTTATAGTGTTATAGAAGCAAAACCTTTGCCACCTAACAATTCAGCCCAGAAGACTGAGCTAATAGCCCTAACTTGGACCTTAATCTTGGGGGAAGGAAAAATTATAAATATGTATACAGATTCGAAATATACCTTCCTTGTTTTATATGCCCATGCAGCTATCTGGAAAGAAAGAGGACTGTGAATACAAAAAATTCCCCTGTAAAATATGGGGCTGAGGTTTTACATCTCATAGAAGTGGCTCAAAAACCAAAACTAGTAGCAGTCATTCACTGTCATGGGCACCAAAAGGAAAATTCTCAAATTATCCAAGGGAACAACAGGGCAGATTTGGAAGCAAAGAAAGCAGCTGTAATGCCCATGCCAGGTAGAAACCAACACTGAGAAAATTCGACTACAAACCACTTGGCTTCAGCAAACAATTAACCACCAATCCTTGCTATTCAATATGGGCACGGAAACTGAAAACTGGTTCTCTAGTTTTTCCTCTTGGATTCCATGAGGTATAAAAAACTTTCTGGAAGGAGATTTTTATTTTCTTATAACCCTTTTCTTTTCAGTCATACTGATTTATGCCATATTTTGTCTAGTGCTCCATTGTCTTCCCTACTATTGTAAACCTGTGACTCAGACTTTTTGGTCCAAGAAGGAGAACTGGGACAAACAGGTTCAGGCCTTCCATTCTAAAAATAGAGAAACATGTTAAACTTTAACCCTGATATTAACAAAAATATATACCCAAGGAGAATGGCTTTTTGGCAGGGGCAATGTCACCTCCCTTGTCTGGTCAACAGTTAAGGAAGCCCAAAATTAACCTGGTTCCTTCCCTTTCTAGGTCCTTTAATGGCTATTGTTGTTCTCCTTTTTAACCCTTGTTTGTTTAACCTTTTGATTGAGTTTGTGTCTTCTAGCCTACAACAATTTGAAGTAAGGCTCCTGATGGAGTAAGGAATTCAGCCCATTCCAGCGGAAAGTGGCCCAGATCCCTACAGGCCCTTGCAACAGTCAGCAAGTGATGTCTACACCTCTAGGGCAGGCTAGGATCTGCAGTACCTGTCCAGCAGGACGAATTTTCCGAAGAAGAGAACTTCGGCCCCTTACCCCTTAAGAACAATGGTGTAGAGTCTCTCAGGGGAAATGAGACTGGCCTGGGACCTGGGACACTTTGCTGCAGTTCTGCAAAGCTTGTACCTGGACACAACTCTCCTTGAGCTACAAAATACAAAGAAATTATATGGGACTAAAAACAACTGTGTGCATACACAATTGGGGCAAATTCTGGACCCATAAGATACAAAAAAAACAGAGTAAAACAAAAAAACAACTGCCATTTCTGAAGAGCCGGGAGAAAAAACAGGGTTTGGGGAGCAAAAGCAGGGAACTGCACACACAGCCACCTAAGGGATGGGCAAAACTCCTAAGCCACCCCTCCAGCCCGACCCCTGGACACACCCCTACACTCATCCCATATAAGGAACAAGCTTGCCCCCCTCCACAAGCGAGCAAGCCAGGGAACCTGTTGTTTGCTCTCTCCCACTCCCTCCCTGCTGCAGCAAGGACCCCAATAAAGCCTTGCCTGAATTTCTTGTCTGGCCTCTAGTCAATTCCTATTGATTGGGGAAGGCCAAGAACCCTGTGGGTATCACTAATATGCTGAGTTTTGAGGAAAACACCTAAAACAGTTAGGGGGTATTGCCTGAATTGTCCCTTATGCTTAATTTTTTATAGAATATGGCATGATTTTGGAATGCTGATGAAAAATACGAGGCTTTAAAATAGTTCACTTACTTCCCCTGAGAGGTAAGATTAACACTGTTCAATTATTAAATTTTCTTTAAAATTATTATTTTTTATGAATAAACACGAGTTTAGAAAGCTGAATTAAACTGCAGCCGTACTCTATGTAGTGGGGAAACAAATCGAGGTATTTGCATTCAGACAAAACTTTGAACTTTAGCTCTACCACTTACTATCTTCTGACTTTAAGCTTATTAAATATCTTCTGTTGAAGGTTGATATCTGTGGAATAATTTTAATAATTTACAACTTATTTCAATTCTCCCTCAATTCTTCAAAGTA
This sequence comes from Delphinus delphis, assembly GCF_949987515.2. Classification (NCBI taxonomy): domain Eukaryota; kingdom Metazoa; phylum Chordata; class Mammalia; order Artiodactyla; family Delphinidae; genus Delphinus; species Delphinus delphis. The sequence continues at coordinate 84,378,645 of NC_082696.1, read as the reverse complement.
GTTTAACCGAAGTAAGCAGTTTTAAACATCAGGCAGTTACAAAGGGAAAGAAGCCTATTAATCAGGATAATAGACTCAAAAGAAAAAAAAATAGAAATGACCAGATTCTCCAGACCTTTTTTCTTATTCCACTACCCTAATCCCAGGTTAGAAGATTCCTCTGGAATAGGAGGATAGACCAAAATCCCTTTGGGATGAATAGTTCTTAAAACAGGTGTTTCTTAATGATTCCTCCCAGGCTGGATGTATCTGCTTGTATTTGCATCGTTTGTTTCATGGCAAATATTACTGTCAAAAAGTCTTTAAAATTATATACAAAATTACCTATGTGTGACTAAAATTATATTTATTTCCTATATGTTTTTCCCAACTTCTAAGATCAGATATTCATAAACATAACTTTAAGAAGTGGTCTACCTCATCCTTCACGAGTCTCTATTTCCTCATATATGAGAAAGGAGACCATCATTTATCTTCTTTTCAGGAGTTTGTGTGAAGAAGAAATATTACAGGGGAAGTGATACTTACAGAGTCTTCTAGACTTCTGCATATTTTGAATCATTATCCCTAGGGCAGTCTGGAGAATTTCATGTCCTAATCTTCTGGGTTTTGTTTGTTTGTTTTAATATATATACACATTTGGAAACTGTTGCTATATACCAAAGATTTGTGCTTCTATAATTACACGAAATTTCACTTTCCTAGATGATTTTAAAATGATAAATAAAGGTCTAACTCCTCTTTGATCTTTCTTTATATTCACTTCTAAATTCTTTTGTTTTTCCCTGTAAACTCATCATATGTGAGAGGATGGAATACTACAATACATGGGCATGTGCTCTTTTCTATTTCAAATAGCAAGTTGAATAAGAAAAAATAATATAATTTTTAATATTCTATAGCAACTTTTGCATTATATGCAAAGGGGTACCTGATTAATCATATACTATGTAATAATACAATGGCTTTGTTACAAACATTTCTAGAAAACTTACATAAGTGGCTTGTGCTTACTTAAAATTTTAATTGATGTAAGTGAATTCATCCCTTAAAGCATGTTAAGAGATTCTCGTTAATATTCAGTTGTAGGTAAATCTGGGCTAGGAAAACATATAGCTGCTTATAGTACAGTAAGTACAGTAAGTATAAAATGACACAAGACACTGAAAATCTGATTTCAATATATTTTTGTATCCCATTTCATGTGTAATCACAAATACTATTTATATTTACTGAGTTTGCAGTCATCACTAGTTCAGTCATTTTATAATGATATTTCCATGATTTTTATATGATTATGGAATGTATAACTAAAATAATGTACTATTAAAAAAATCCAAGTATTGTTCTCTGTGTGTGTGTCCGCACACAAACACACACACACGTGCAGATACATTTGTAACTGCACAGGAGTTCTCTGATATATGCTTTACAAATGCACACATGGGAAAATTGACTAAAATATATATATTAAAGTATGAAGTGTAATTTATGTTGTGTATGAACTATAATTTTATTTTTAATTGAAGGGGGATATTATAATTAGGTTTTTGTAAAAGCAGCCCCTGATAGTAGCATCTGAGTGTGTGGTTTCTATTTGGGTGGTGATCATAGAAATCATAGTAACGGAACAGGGAAGTGAGAAAAAGACAACTATCCATCAGAAATTGTTAAGAAATTGATTATTCCTGTAGGCAACTGGGGCTCCATCTCACTGGGTACTCTGTAGAAGGCCATGTAGAGTGTACCCAGAATTGTTCCACTGAGGGTTAAAGAAATTGGGACTGTGCTTCACCAACTCTAGAACCTAACTGGCTGAAGGTCGCTCCTGGAATGTTAAATCTTTGCACTTTTATCACTGGGTGGACCAGAAAAGCTCCTGCAGCCAGAGGAAGTCCCTAGGCAGAGAGACAATAAAGTGGGGCAAGGGAAATTGGTGAGACATCAATGGCATCTGCAAAAGATATCACCTCTTGAGCCACTCAGCTCCACTTGCATCCCACGTTAGATTAATAACATCCTTTCACTGATTCTACAAGTTGTTGCCTGACCATGATTTCTAATAAAAATAATTATAACAAGGTTAGCAGGGAAAATGACATTCCCGCTTACAGCTTGTGTTCAGCCCAGATTTGATAATCATCACTTCTCTTTCTCATATGCATTCTAGGTCATCCTTATCATTTTCCTGCATGCCTGATTATCTAAGTTGCTTATTTGTTGGGGTCAATCATACCTCTAACTATGGAGTGTCTGAGACTGCTGGATACGATACGATGCCCTTGCCATGCTGTGGTGTTGCCCCAGGCATGTACCAATAAGTATTCCAGTGAAGTCTTGGAACCACAGACTTCCTTTCCACTGTTTCCACTATGTAACAGCAGTACTGATTCTTCATGATATCCAGGATTGACAAGTCCTACCAGCTCTATAACTCCTCCATTTTCCTGCTGACTTCAGCATTAGGAGACCCAAATGATCAGTTATCAGTCCTAAATCTAGATCTGTGTTCTGTGGAACACTCCCTGTGTCCTCTGGAGGAAATATTCCACCTCTAGTTATCTAGACCCCTAAAACTACAGAGACTGATTTGCAAGGGAAACATACATTTCCAAATAAGTCAGTACGGTTTTGGTGAGAGTGACCAGTTTTATTTTCACTATTTGGTTTCTGAACAAAGGCAGAAAATCAAATAAACACTAACTAAGACTATTAGTTTAATGTAGACATTGCATTTGGGCACAACTGCCATAATGCTGTAGATATCCTCAAATTGGAATTTTAACTGATCCTTTAAAAGGCCGTTCTAATGGTTTATCATGAATGTAACTTCTGAGTAATATATAATAGGGCAGGTGAATCCTTTATTGCTGTGTACATTCTTCTAACTCCTACATGACAATGTCAGCCTCTTGTTCTGAGATGTTGTTCCACAGGATAACATTTTAGTTAATCAAACATTCTCTGATCTTTCTAAAAGTAGTAGTGGTAGAGCAAATGTTGCCAAGGAAAGAGAAATGCATAACTATAACACATACTGATCCTAGTCAAGACAAATCATTAACATCTTAAGTTGGAAGTGGTCTTACATATAAAAAATCACTTTCCACAAAGTGCCTGGTGAATTTCCTCAATGGATTGTGTGCTTTTTAGAGCTCAGCATTGGTCTCTGCTTCAGGTGAGTTAGATACTGAGCACCAGTAGTAGCTGGATCATCTCTGAAAAGGGAGAGCCCAGGTTGTTATGCCCATGCATAGTCTCCAACCCTGCCATCATAACCACTTTATTCATGGACCCACTGCGCAGACACTGAAGTGACTGAAGACTGCCTTGCACTGGAAAACTCATTTTGCACACCTGAAGATTAATTAAGCACCTCCTATGGGGTAATTGCTATCTGGAGGGCATTCAAGGCAGACAAAAAGTTCTGCATGCTTTTTCCCCTCCTATAGGTCCTGATCTCATCTAGTAAAGACAGCACATCTGAAACGGAGGCTGCGATTGGGATTAACAGTTGATTATAGTGGTCCACAATCATCCTCTTTGATCTTTATAGTTTTTGGAAGGTCCATTTCTGGGAATGAAATTGGTTGTTGACAGAGATCTTCTTTATGCATCCTTTAAGTTTTGATATTGATAAATGGCATTGCTTCTGATCTAGTATTATGAACTGAAGAAAGAGACCAATTGTTAGGAGATTCCTGCACATTAATATTCTTATTCCACAGAAAGTGCAACTGCAAGGATTTTCTGTTGCTCACCTGAATATTCTTTTCACGTCCTTGATTTTTTTTAGTTGTTAACTATACAAGTCATACAACTTTCTTATTTTAACATCATTAATTTGACCCTAGAAGCATCTTGCTTTCAAGCCTAACCACTACCCATTACCAGTCATCACACAACTTCAGAAATAAAAAGTTTTAACAGTGATTACAGACCCTGCAGGCACCCCTCCAACCATTATATTCCTCTTCTGCACTATCAGGAGAAACTTTATACTGAATTTTGTAGTAGTTTTCCCCTCGAAGTCTGTATTTTAATCTGTTTCTAGAAAATATGTTACTAAGCTTTGCATTTTTTACATAACTACAAACATAGTGAATGTATTTTTCTGTTACTTGATCTTAACTTGTTTGGTTGGAGATTTATTATATTATAAAGATGTAGCACACCTGACTTCAACTTTCTATCGATTTTCACTTTTGTTCCAAGTCTACATTTTTCTCACCTAGAGCTTGTACTATGTTTACTTTTATTCTTCCAGTTTTCTTGAGATATAATAGACATACAGCACTGTATAAATTTAAGGTGTAAGCATCATTAATTGACTTACATACAGCATGAAATGATTACCCCAATAAGTTTAGTGAACATCCATTGTCTCATATAGATACAAAATAAAAGAAAAAAGAAATATTGCTTGTGATGAAAACACTTAGGATTTAATCTCTTTTAAAAAATTATTATTATTATCTTTATTAAAGTATGGTTGATTTACATTATATTAGTTTCAGGTATAAAACACAATGATTCAATATTTTATAGAATATAACCCATTTAAAGTTATTATAAAATATTGGCTATATTCTGTGTGCTGTACAATGTATCCTTGTATCTTACTTTATACATCATATTTCGTACCTCTAAATCCCTTACCCTATTTTGCTCCTTTCCCCATCACTTTCTCCACTGGTAAACAATAGTTTATTCTGTATATCCAAGAGTCTGTTTCTGTTTTGTTATACTTGTTTTAGATTCCACATATACAGGATAATTTACAGTACTTGTCTCTCTCTGTATGACTTATTTTACTAAGCATAATACCCTCCAGCTCTTTCCGTGCTGCTGCAGATGGCAAGATTTTATTCTATTTTTATCCCTAAGAAATATATATACCATATCTTTAACCATTCATATCTGGATAGCTACTTAGGTTGCTTCCATATATTGGCTGTTGTAAATAATGATGGTATGAACATTGGGGTGTGTGTATCTTTTTAATTTAGTAGGTTTTTTAAATTCAAATCTAAACCCAGGAGTGGAATTACTGGATCATATGGTAGTTCTATTTTTAGTTTTTTGAGGAACCTCCATACTGTTCTCCATAGTGGCTACACCAATTTACATTCCCACCAACAGCTTAGGAGGCTTCCCTTTTCTCCACATCCTTGTCAACTTTTGTTATTTGTAGACTTTTTGATGATAGCCATTTCTAACAGCTGTGAGGTGATATCTCCATGTGGTTTTATTTTGCATTTCCCTGATAATTAATAATGTTGAGCATCATTTCACATGTCTGTTAGCCATATGTATGTCTTTGGAAAAAAGTCTGTTCAGGGCTTCTGCCCATTTTTAAAATTGGGTTATTTGTTTTTTGATATTGAGTTATATGAGCTCTTTATATATTTTGGATATTAAGTCCTTATTGGACATATCATTTGCAAATATTTTCTCCCATTCAGTAGATTGTGTTTTCATTTTGTAGATGAGTTCCATTGTGCAAAAGATTTCAAGTTTAATTAGACTCTATTTGCTTATTTTTGCTCTTGTTTCCTTTGCCTATGGAGATAGATCCCCAAAAATATTGCTGTGACTTATGTCAAAGAGTTTTCTGCCTATTTTTTCTTTTACAAGTTTTGTGCCTCTGGTCTTCCACTTAGGGCATTAACTCATTTTGAATTCATTTGTTCATATGATGTGAGAAAATATTCTAATTTCACTGTTTTACATGTAGCTGTCCAGTTTTCACAGCACAACTTATTGAAGAGACTGTCTTTTTTCCATTGTATATTGTTGCCTCCTTTGTCATAGATTAATTGACCATATGTACGTGGGTTTATTTATGGGCTTTCTATACTGTTCCATTGATCTGTGTGTCTGCTTTTGTGCCAATAATAACTATTTTGATTGTTGTAGCTTTGTAGTATAGTCAGAAGTCAGAGAGCATGATTCTTCCAGTTCTGTTCTTCTTTCTCAATATAATTTTGGTCATTTTTGGTCTTCTGTGGTTCCATATACTTTTTAGGACTATTTGTTCTAGTTCTGTGAAAAATGCTATGGGTATTTTGTTAGGGATTGCATTAAATTAGACTGCTTAGGGTAGAATGGGCATTTTAATAATATTAATACTTCTAATCCATGAATATGAGGTATCTTTCCGTTTCTTTGTATCGTCTTCAATTCCTTTATCAATGTTTTATAGTTTTCATAGTATAGGTCTTTCATCTTCTTGGTTAAGTTTATTTCTAGGTATTTTATTATTTTTGATGCAATTTTAAATTGGATTGTTTTCTTGCTTTTTCTTTCTGATCATTCATTATTAGTGTATAAAAGCAACAGATTTCTGTTTATTCATCTTATATTGTACAAATTTACTGAATTCACTTATTAGTCCTGATAATTTTTTGGTGGAGTCTTTAGGGGTTTTATATACAGTATTTTGTCATCTGCAAATACTGATAGTTTTACCTCTTTCCTTCCAATCTGGATGGGTTTTATTTCTTTTTCTTCTCTGACTTCTCTGCCTTGGACTTCCATACTATGTTACATAGAAATGGTGTGAGTGGGCATCCTTGTCGTATTCCTGATTTTAGAGGAAAATCTTTCCACTTTACATAATTGAGTTTGGTGTTAACTGTAAGTGTGTTATAATTGGTCTTTATTATGATGAGATATGTTCCCTCTACACCAACTTTGATGAGAGTTTTTATTAATAATGGATGTTGAATTTTGTCAAATGCTGTTTCTGCATCTATTGAGATGATCATGTTATTTTTTTCTTTCCTATTGTTAATTTCCTAGCACATTGATTGATTTGTGGATATTGAACCATCCTTGCATCTCTGGAATAAATCTCACTGGACCATGGTGTAAGATATTGTTGATATATTGTTGAATTTGGTTTGTTAATATTTTGTTGAATGTTTTTAAAACCTTTTTTTTCTTAGAGATAATGGCCTTTTCTTTTTCGTGTGTTGTCTTTGTCTGGTTTTGGTATCTGGGTAATGGTGGCTACATAGAATAAACTTGAGAATGTTCCTTCCTCTTCAATATTTTTGGATAGTTTGAGAATGATAAATATTAGTTCTTCTTTATATGGTTGATAGAATTTCCCTGTGAAGCCATCTGAACCTGGAATTTTTTTAGCTGGGAGATTTTTTATGACTGATTAAATTTTACTACTAGTAATCAGTCTGTTCAGATTATCTAGTTCTTCCTGATTCAGTCTTGCCAAGTTGTATGATTTTAGGAATTCACTCATTTCTTCTAGATTGTCCAAGTTGTTGGCATATATCCATTCCTACTGTTCTCTTATGATTTTTTGTACCTCTGTAATGTTCACTGTAATTTCTTCTCTTTTATTTCTTATTTTATTTTGGTCTTCCTTTTTTTTCTTAATGAGCCTGGCTAAAGGCTTATCAATTCTCTTTATCTTTTCATAAAAGCAACTCTTATTTGTATTCCTTTTTTCTTTTTTTCTATCTCTATTTTACTTATTTCCATTCTGATCTTTACTGTTTTCTTCCTTCTGCTGGCTTTGAGCTTTGTTTGTTCTTTTTCTAATTTTTTTACATAGTAGGTTAGGTTGTTTGAGATTTTTCTTATTTCTTGAGGTAGGCCTGTAACACTGTAAAATTTCCTCCCTTTTTCTGTGTTCCATAGATTTTGGAAAGTTGTGTTTTAATTTCATTTGTCTCAAGGCATTTTGTAATTTCCTCTTTGATTCTTCATTGACCCATTGTTTTTTTAATAATATATTGTTTAGTCTCCATGTGTTCTTGTTTTCCCTACTTTTCTTCCTGTAATTGATTTCTGATTTCATACCATTCTCATTACAAAATATGCTTGATATAATTTCTATCCTGTTAAATTTGTTAAGATTTGTTTTGTCACCTAGCATGTCATCTCTCCTAGAGAATGTGTCATGTGCACTTGTAAAGAATGTATATTCTGCTGCTTCAGGGTGGAATGTTTTCTCCATATCTATAAAGACCGTCTTGCCTAATGAGTCTCTTAAATTCAGTGTTCCCTTATTGCTTTTCTGTCTGGATGATCTGTCCATTGATGTAAATGGGATGTTAAATACCCCTACTGTTATTGTGTTACTGTCAATTTCTCCCTTTATATCTGTTAATATTGGGTTTATGTATTAGGTGCTCCAATTTTGGATGCATATGTATTGACAATTGTTATTATCTTCTTATTGGATTGATAATTTTATCATTATGCAATGTCCTTTATTGTCTCCTGTCATAGTCTTTTTTTAAACATTTTTTTTGTTGACATAAGTATTGCTATTCCAGCTTTTTTTTTTTTTTCATTTTCATGGAATACCTTTTTCTAACCCTTCCCTTTCAGTCTGACTGAGTCTCTTGTAGGCCACATATATATGAGTTTTTTTTTTTAACCCATTCATAAAAAAATCCATATTAATAAAAAGACATAGCTTTTCTGTGTCTTTTTATTAGAGCATTTAGGTGACTTACATTAAAGGTAGTTGTTGATAAATATATTTATGACCATTTGTTTATTGCTGTCTTGTTGTTTTTTAGTGTTTTTGGTTGTTGCTGTTGTCTTCTTTTGTGCTCTTCCCATTTGATTTAATAACTCTCTTTAGTGTTATATTTGTATTCCTTCTTTTTTTGTGTGTGTATCTATTATAGGTTTATGGTTTGTGGTTAACATGAGGTTCATACATAAATACAGACACAATTATAAATATAAATATGTTAATGATCTCTTAAGTTCAAATGCATTCTAACAAACCTGAATTTTTATTCCCCTTCCCACATCTCTATTTTTGACATCATATTTCACATATCCTTCTTTTGTATATCCTTTAGTACTTATTGTGGATATAGACGATTTTATTACTTTTGTCTTTTAACTTTCACAGTAGCATTATAAGTGTTTTGTCTACTATCTTTATATTTTTCTTTACCAATGAGATTTTTCCTTTCATAACTTTTATATTTCAAGTTATGCTTTTTCTTTTCTGCTTAGAGAAGTCCTTAGTGGATGTCTAAGTTGCCTCCTGTCTCTCTGGGATCAACAAGTAGGTCTGGCCCAGGAACATTTATTGCTGACTGTGCACTGGGTCTTGGAAACTGAGATTTTACATATGCCCTTTAAGACAAGAGTGTGTTTCTTTCAGTCCTCTAGCTCTTTTGTATACAATCCCTATGGCCTTCAATTACAGACATTCTAAGTATTCATCTTCCCAGTGCAGAACCCTTGAGCTGGGGAACCAAGTGTGAGCCTTGGACCTCTTGTTTCTTGGGGATACTCTTCTGTAATTGTAATTACCCTCAGATATGTGGTTTACCTACACAGGGATGTGGACTTTTGACTATCCTTGGCCTCTAGCCTTCCTACACATCTCATTGTGTTTCCTTCTTTGTATTCTTAGTTGTGGAAAATATTTTCTGCTAGTTTTCAAGTATTTCTCATTGATGGTTGCTCTGTAAATAGTTTTAATTTTTGTGTGCTCATGGGAGAAAGTGAGTTCAGAGTCTTCCTACTCTGCCAGCCTGGCCACTTCTTTTTACAGTATTTCTTGGCATCTAATAGAAAATGTCCTCTTGCCTTCTTTTTTTTTTCTCTAGTGTGGTTTATCCTTGACTATCAGCTGTTGCAACAAAAATTGCTGCAATATTAATTAAGATTGCATCAAATCTATAGACAAATTTAGAGGAAATTTTACTCAGTTTCCAATGTGTAAATAGATGTGTGTTTGTATATGTGTGTGTATATATATATATGTATATGTATATATATATATACACACATGTATGCTTTTATTAATTAATTAACTTACTAATAAGAAAATCATTTGTTTTGCAGTTTATTTTACAATATGGTTTTATAATATAAAGCTAATTGATAAAAGATTTATAATATTAATATCATATTATAATCAATATTATTTTATAAAATACTAATAACCTGTTATATGTGATATTAATATAACCTTTCAAATAAATGTTTATAATTTATTAAAAAATCATTTTCTGGATTTATTTTTGTGTTGCCTTTTTTAGTAAGTATAAATGATATTTTTAAAAATCACTTTAACTGAATAATTGTTTCTTGTGAATAAAACACAGTAGAGTTTACAAAATATTTTGTATTCATCAAAATTTCTAAAATTCTTTAACTCTAATAATTTATCTGTGGCTTTTTTGCACATTTCTAAACACATAATATGATAACCAATTAATTTATCCCCTTGAGAAGAAGTGGTCATATTGAACACCTTAGGTTGTTCTTGATATTAAGAAATGCTTTCAAAATTTGACCATTCTGTCTGATATTGTCTTAGGGATTTATTTTCTGTCTCTTTGTAAAGGGAATTTATCAGGATAAGTATTTTTTTTTTATTCCTAACTTACAAAACTTTTTTCCTCTTTAGAAAATTTTAAATTAATCTAAATTTTAATTTTTTTCTGGAACTATAGAAAATAAATAACATCGTTCTCTCCTTTAATTTATTAGTGTTAAATCATATAATCTGATTTTCTTATGTAGACACATTTATTAATGCTGGTATAAACTCAAACTTCCAATGAAAATATAGTATATCAAGTGCATTTTTCCCACCAGTGTATTTGTAAACATAAAACGTTACTGCTGAATGGAGTTATATGGGGATACTTTTCTGGAAATTTATTAATAATTTTAGTTTTGTGATCAGTAATATTTAGTTATTGTTTTATGTTTTTAAGTGATAACTAGAAAATTTTGGAATAAATACAAAGGATTTTTATTTCCTTCTGCAGGTTCTTCTAGTGGTTCTCTTTTTGTGATTATCATTCAGCTTATTTTCATTTTTTACTTGAATAAAAGTTACTCTGGCAATAAAGGCAAGTGAGATAGAATAAGGAACTTTTTAATTTAGTTACTTGTCCTCCCCTGACTGGAATTAAAAAAAAAAATTCCCATTTTGTTTCAACTATTTTAAATTGTGTTATTTATCTTCCTCCTAGTTTTATTGAAGCAGAACTGACAAAAATTGTATATATTTAAAATGTGCTACTGAATGATTTGATATGCATTTGTGTTGTGAAATAGCCATCATGACCAAGTTAGTAAACATATGTGTTACCTCACATAATTACCATTTTCTTCCTTTCTTTCTTTCTTTCTTTCAGAACACTTAAGATCTAAGATCTACTCTCTAGCAAATTTAAATATACAACAGTGTTAACTATGGTCACATTTTTGTACATTTGATCTCCAAAACTTAGGTATCTTTCATAAGTAAACACGTTCTTTGACCAAAATTTTCTTATCTATCCCTCCCTCCAGTTCTTGGTAAGCACCATTTTACTGTCTGTTTCCATGGGTTTGATTATTTTAGATTCCACATATAAGTAAGATCATGCAGTATTTGTTTTTTTAATTTGTGGTCCATTTCTTGCATATTCTTAGTAAGCAGGTGCTTCAATTCCTTTAAAGATAGTATTTATTAAGATTGAAAATATTTGAAAAAGTCTATATAATTATTAATGTGTATCTCTCTGTCTTTATCACTCTCTCTATATATATGTATATATACTTTATATATATACTTTGTACCCCATCAAAATAAATATGTCTTTCTATATATAAATATACATTCATATAAAAGCTTATTATACTAATATCTGTTGATATAATTTCCCATATGCATGAATGCACATACATCCCTTTAAAAATATTAACAACAGGAAGAGAACATTCAGTACAGTATCAATTAGGTACCATATTCTCTTCTGAATTTGAGGTTAATCATTTATGGCAAGACATATTATACTTGAAAAAATGTTTATAGAATGAAGCAATAAATATTGTACCTCTGTTAAAGTGTCTTGCCAATTACTAAAACATAACTGTTACAAAGTTAAACTTAAACATAAACTGTAAACCTAATAATATTTTAAATTTAGATACATTTCAATTTTATAATTCGGGTTTTATATTATCAAATATATTTTCATGATTGCACTGCTTTACTGAGATATAACTTTCATGTGATAAAACTTTAAGAGTGATTGGTGCAGTAGTGAAATTATTTAAACATCTAACATTGACATTTAAATGAAAAATAAAATTACATATATGTAGTTTATAGATGACTGGATAGGTTATGTAGAAAAACCTACAGAATCTACAAAAATGCTAGATTTAATAAGTAAATTTTTCAAGACAAGAAACTAGTTAAATTTTTAAAAATCCACTCTATTTTTACATCAAAGATATAAGCAATTGGCAAATAAAATTACCAAAACAATCCATCAAAATAGCATCAAACTGTAAAATTGCCCTTACTTTTCTTCTTCTCAAATGGTAAATTCATTATGTTGAGCAGAACATGTGGGCGTCCATTGTAGTGGTGGTGGAAGGGAACCATGATGACTTCAGGAGTGTTGTCAGAGCTGAGGCTTAATCAGGAAACCTCTCCAGGGAGAGGAAATTGTGGTCTATTATGGAATATTAAGAGTCTGACTGGTATAAGGAAGATTTCCCACTCTGGAGTGAAAGAGCCCAAGTAGGGAGAGAAGAGTGTCCATATGGAATGGAACAGCTTGCAGAGAAATAAGGATGTACATGTAAAGTCAAAATCACTGGGTACTCAATGCAAAAACCATAAAAATTCAACCACTATCTCAATTGAAACACATACAAAAATTGAAGTGGGTCATGGACATAATCCTAAAACTATGAATCACAGGGTTTCTGAAGGAAATATAAATGCCTTTGTAACTTTGAGGAAGGCAAAATTTTCATGGACATAACACCAATGTATTAATCATAAAGGAAACAAAATTATAAACTGAAATTTTCTCTTTATTTTTCTTCTAGATTGATTATGGTTTTAACTTTCACATTTTAAAATTAATTTTTGAATATACTATGAGGTAGAGTCAATATTTATGTTTCTTTCAGTAAGAATATCCAGTTGTTCCAGCACAGTCTGGACATTATTTTGTCCATTGAATTGCATTGGTGTCTTTGTTGACAATCGAGTGAGCTCATATGTATGTGTCTGTTTCCATACTCACTATTCTATTCTGACACTACTATTTCAATGCTTCTTGTAATTTCATAGTAAGTCTTAGAATGAGGCAGTATAAATACTCTTATTTCAAGTTAATATAAACCCGTTGCATTTCCATATACATTTTAGGACCATTTTGTCAATTAAAATAAATAGTGTTTTTCACATTTTGATTGGAATGACATTAAACATATGTTAATTTGGAAAGAATTTAAATCTTAATAATATGGTCTCTTCCAATTCACGTGAATGAGGTATTTATTCATTTATTTAGGTTTTCTTTATTTTTTCCTAGTGTCCATGACTCTTATGTCTCATGGCTCCTCCTGTCTAATCTCCTGCTTCATTCTTTCTTTTGCTTTATAGATTTTATTTTCTTCCTTCATTTGGTTTCTTTGCATTTTCCATCTATATTAGTTTCCTGTTGATGCTGTTACAAACCACAACCATAGTGACTTAAAAGAGAACAAAGTCTTATCTTATAATTCAGTAAGTCAGTAGTCCAAAATTAATCTCTCTTCCCATGATCTTTGTTTGTTATTTTATCTCCTTCTCTGACTCTGAACTTCCTGCCCGCCTTTTACAAAGGCCCTTGTGATTATGTAGGGTCTATTCAGATAATTCAGGACAATTTCATCTCAAGGCCTTCAACGTAATCATATCTGCATGGTGTCTTTTTCCATCTGAAGTAACTGATCCACAGGTTTTGAGAATCAGGATATGAATATCTTTGGTGGGCCATTATTCTGTCTACCACACCAACCAGTGTTTCCTGGCTGTAGCAGGAAGTGTGGTTGAAATAATAAAAATGATCCATATAATAAAGGAGTCTTATAAATACTCTTCAGGAAATTTGACTATCCAAAGAAATGAGTCACAATTCAAAATTTTTAATAAAGGGAATGACATATTTGTATATGAGGTTTAGCAAGAGCACATTTTCCAGTGTGGTAGATGATCTAGCAAGAGAAATATTACAGGCAAAGGAGCAGTTAGGAGACCACTGTAGGGATAAAACAAGAGACCTATGTTCTGTTACAATAGTCACAATCCAGATGGAGAAAAGTAGACAGAATAAAGAGAATGAAAGGTCTTGACAAGTCAACTGTCCTGGTCTATTAGACATTCATTTAATTTGAGAAAAACCTTTATTCTACTGCTTGAATTTTTGATATTATGAATCAAAGGAGTAAAAGCATAAAACAATCCTACAAATCTCAATGTGTATAAATTTTGCAGTGCACCCCTATCTTCTTTCTCCTATTCATTATAGCATAGAATCAGCTATACATAAACCCTGACACCTACCTCTAACTTGACAGATTACTAATAAATGGGCATGTGGTTTCAGTTAAAAAATGAATAATGCTCTAGTCTAGTCTATATATACTTATAATCAACAATGATGTCTAGCACAATTTAAAGTTTAATAGGATAGAACTCACACAAAGTGTTCTTACCACAGTAAAATAAAATATAATTTAATTTAAAAATAGTTTTCTGTGAGTGGCAAACACTAAATAGAAGAGTAAACAATGAAATTATGAGATAGTAAGTAGATATTAGAGAAGAAAGTAAGGGTTTCCTGTTTATATTTTTATTCTTTAGGACAGCAGACTTAATTTGTTCTTAGTAACAAGGCACTTTTGATTTCCTTCTATCAGCTTTAAAGTAACTGGAAAGTCAACCACTAATTTTAGTAATTAGTTCACTCTCAGTTCTCATTTCTTTGTTTCTGGTGTTTTTGTTTCTGAGTGTGTGTGTGTGTGTGTGTGTGTGTTCCCATAGATATTTTAGTGTGAATTTGAGAAAACCTGAAAGTTGCATCAGAGGCTAGATATTGTTTTAAAATAGAAATGCCTCTTCTTTTTTATGTCAGGTAGAACATTACACATTCTTTTCAAGTTACATTTCATTTAGATCAGAGATTCATTATGGAAACAATTCTTTATAGCACTTTATTTCATAATTCTTATTGGAAAGCCAAAAAATTTCCTCCTAGTGCCCTCGGAACAAAGACCTGTTAATGTTTTCTTGACTAATGTTGAATTTTCAAGCATCCTAAGCTTACAAATTAAGGCTTAATAACTCCCATTTGGCAGCAGCTAAACTAGAGGTTCCAAGGTGTTTACCAGAAATTTCAAATTGTTAATCATATATCCAAATCCACAATAATCCAGCAAAATGCCAACTTTTGCAAATTAACTCTGCAATTTTCCTAAGTAGCTAATGAATCCTCATCCGGCTTTACATATTGCTGTCCACTAATGGTCATAGCCAAAAGAGATGAGGCATGAGCTGGACAAAAGTTGATAAGAAGCGTACAGTAAAAGGACAACACTATTTTTTTCCTATTTATCAAATTTGTTTTTCTCATCTTTCATTATAAATTTATTAGTAAAACATGGAAAGGAAAACATTCTCTACAAGCTAATTTCAGTGTACAGACAACTCACAAATATCAATATCTACATAAAAGGTTATACTGTCAAAGTTATAAAGGACACTATTTTACTTTCATTTAGGATAAATTTGCATTTTTAGTTAAAAATTAAGACAATAGCATCATTGTACAACACTGATAAAAAATGTCAAATTTCTGGTTTATAATCTCATGGGGCATAATGCAGTCTGATTTATGGAAATTCTTAGCAAATTGCTACACTGTTGTGTTAGTACTAATGTCACCCCAATTAATAAACTTGACAAAAGTTAATGATATCAGCAAGTAAGATCATTTTGTTTACAAGAAACTTAATAGGGGATGGTAAAAGAGTTTTGCCAGCACTTTTAGCTTCTTTATGTGATCCTAGAGGATATTTCCATATTACTTTCCATATAAACTCATTAAATGATAGTTTTATTCTCAAAATATCATTATTATAAGATAGGTTAATTATATTCATACTAATTAAACTATATGTTGGTCAAAATATTCATTGTATACTGCTTTACACTGAGGCTAATAACTGAAATAGTCTATATAATATCTTCATAGTATCATATTTCATACTCAGAGACCCCAATAAATAGTTCTCATAAATAAACCTGTAGATTCTACTGGAAAACCACAAGTTATCTTTCATTTCTATCTATAAAATAGGAAAATAACAGACACAAAAAGATGCTCAAAATCATTAAAAATCAGAGAAATGCAAATAAAAATCACAATGAGTTATCGCCTCACACCTGTCAGAATGGCTATCATCAAGCAGAACACAAATAACAAATGTTGGCAAGGACGTGGAGAAAAGAGAACCCTTGTACACTGTTGGTGGGAATGTAAATTAGTGCAACCCCTGTGGGAAACAGTATGGAGGTTTCCCAAAAAACTAAAAATAGAACTACCATGTGATCCAACAAATCCACTCTGGGTATTTATCTGAAAAACATGAAAACACTAATTTGGAAAGATAAATGTATCCCAATGTTCACAGCAGCATTATTTACAATAGCCAAGACATGGAAGCAACCTAAGTGTCCATCAACAGATGAATGGATAAAGAAGATGTGGTATATATATATATACTACTCAGCCATAAAAAATAATAAAATTTTGCCATTTGCAGCAACATGGATACATGGATGAACTTGGAGGGTATTAAGTTAAGTGCAATAAGTCAGATAGAGAAAGACAAATACTGTATGTTATCACTTATCTGTGGAATCTAAAAGAAATAACAAATGAATAAATATAACAAAACAGAAAGAGACTCACAGATATAGAGAAAAAACTAGCGGTTACCAGTGGGGAGAGGGAAGTGGGCAGGGAGAAGAAAGGTGTAGGGGATTAAGATTGTAATAAGTACAAACTATTATGTATAGAATAAATAAACTACAAGAATATATATAGTATAATACAGGGAATACAATCAATATTTTATAATAACTATAAATAGAGTATAACCTTTAAAAATTGTGAATCAGTATGTTGTACACGTGAAACTTATATGATATTATACATCAACTATACCTCAACAAAAAATTAAATAAATAAAAACATAAATAAAATTATCTATCATGTAAAATATATTTGCATATTGCCATGGGTCATCTAATACAGTAAATATTCTTATTATCTAAAAAGCTGATTATAAAGAAAAAATCCAGATTATTAATAAGTATACCTGTACTTTAGTTTTGGTCAATTATCAACATTTAGCAAATCATTTTATCTTCCCTGAGAACATCTTGCTCATCTGTAAGATGAGAAGGGTATATACAGTTCATGACTTCTAGGTTATCACTTTTATTTTGCAATTATTTTAGGTCTGATTTTGTAAAAACCTTTACCTTAATTAACTGTGATGCTCACTGAAGACATTACACATAAAAATTTCACATATGTTTCTAAGGTATAGGGATTTTCATATATTTCAGAAATTATTTCAATATCTGTTATAAAAATAAGATAAATACTTATTTTTATTGGGTACCCACTAACTTTCAGTAACTGAAAAGTATGTACATATATTAAACAATTTAAACCTCAACACATATAATCGTTCCTCTTTTACTATTTGAGGAAATGAGAGCTAAGAATATTTTACTATTTTCCGTGGTAAGGCAGCAAGTAAAAATTTGAAGTTTTATTTATCCAACTCCTTAATGGCAGTGCTACATATTTTTCCAAAACTGAGGAAGGGAGACAGATGTTTGTTCATTGATACAACACAAAAGTTTGATTTATTAAGTTCTTCATGAAGCAGTTTATGGTTTCAGGTTTTCTTAAGAATTGGAGATTTTCCTATAAATAATATAAAATTCTATAATTACTTTTCTTAAATTTTAATTATCAACAATAAAAGTGACTTATTAACAATTTGTTATGTGAAATCCAAATGGATCCATGAGAATTTTAAAGTTTAAATGCCTGTTTAAAACTTATTGCTTACTGCTGAATTGCTCTATAATTCAATCTAATTAGATTTAACAAGTAGAGAAGCTTTTAGTCAGAAAAAAAGAAAATGGGTGAAGTATTTCTGAAACATCATTATTAATGTCAGAGGTAAAAATTTATTTAGTGTAGATCTCACTTCTTCTAAGTCAGAAGTAAGTACAAAATTTATTTAATATTGAGATCTCACTTCTAAGAGATAATTGTAGTAATAGAAGAAAAAGGAAAGGAAAACTATTTTTAGAACTCATTTGTTATTTATTTTCTAGAAAGTTGTTTAAAAGTCTCCTACTCTGAATAATGCAAATAATAATTGTATGTATTCATTATTCTAGTTTGAAACGAATTAATTTATAGTTTATCTGTAATTACTTTATGATTGATGAGATTTTTTATGTTATTTGATAATTTATTATTCATCACCAAAGATTGAGAACTATAAAAGTTAATAAAATTTTGCCTAAAATATTTATGTATGTTACTGACTCAATCGACAAGCATTGTAAATTTGAGTAACTCTTAAACTGAAGTTAAAAGCAAGAGCACAATGACATTTAAAATTGTGTGCCATAACTTCAATTTACTTGATTACTGTTAAAAGTTAAATTCTAGGGGCTTCCTCGTGGAGCAGTGGTTAGGAATCCACTTGCCAATGCAGGGGACATGGGTTTGAGCCCTGCTCCAGGATGATTCCACATGCCACGGAGCAACTAAACTCGTGTGCCACAACTACTGAGCCTGTGTGCCACAACTACTGAAGCCTGCACACCTAGAGACCACGTTCCACAGCAAGAGAAGCCACCGCAATGAGAAGCCCTTGCACTGCAATGAAGAGTAGCCCCTGCTCACTGCAACTAGAGAAAGCCTGCATGCAGCAACAAAGACCCAATGCAGCGAAAAATAAATAAATAAATAAATAATTTGCTTTTGAAAAGTTAAATTCTATTTTTTAAGGAAGTAGTCATGAACTGCTGATTATCATTCTAATGAGGAATTTGTGTCAATTTCCCTAAACTTTAAATGTTCTATGAAAACTATAAAACATGATATATGGGACTCTGAAAATAATAATATTGATCATATTAAAAGAGTTTATATGCTCTAGTGTTATCATTAAAAAATAGTCATTCCAACTTAATAAATATGCAGACTACAAAAACAGAACATTTTCATTTACTTAAATTATTCATTATAACCAATGAATGTAAAATTGTGTTTTTTTTATATGTGGTTCCATTAACAAATTGTGCTTGGTTATAAAGTACAAAATTCTCATTTTGAATATCAGTGAAAATTAAATATATAATCCTATCAGAAACTTTTGGGAATTTGGAAGGGTCCATTCTCCAACTCAAACTACATATAACAAATATGTTTCAATGTTTATTCCAGAACAGTTTATTACTATAACCATTTCACTTATGGGAGCAACAATTTTATTAACTACCTATTCTACTTTTGTAAAGACCATGTTGAATATCCTTTACTTAAGACTTAAGTCTGTGCTTATCTTTAGTTATCTCTTAGGATAACTCATAGGAAGAGTTATTGTTTAACATCTGCATATTCAAGGCTTTCAGGACACACTACTAAACTGTCTTCAGAAATGTCAATGTACTCTTTTCACAACTACAAGTCTTGTCTCATCTGATCTTAGACTACACTACCGCACAACACTGGCTTTATTTTAGTCCAATTGACATACTAGGCACCCATTTCCTTTGTAAGCCATTCACACATGCCACTCTTGCTACATGGAGTGCTGGTTCCTCAAATCACTCCATTGCTAATTTCTACTTTTTATGCAGATATTTATTTAAATATACATTCCCAGGGAAGCCTGTGACGGTCTTTCAACTCCCCAAGTTATATGGTAGTATGGTACTCTGTGCTTCTCAACACTTACATTTCTAAATGTAAATATGTATAACTAAAAAGCTTTTGATAGTATTGTGTTTGTGTATAATACTATCAAACATCTTTTCAGAGTCTATATTAATGACTGTATGATACTTTTCTTAGATCCATTAATGTAGTTAATTATATAAAGTGGTTTCCTAATATTTAATAATCCTTACATTCCACTCTATTGTGTGTATTACATATAAGGTGATACAGATTTATAATTTAATGTGATGTTAAAATTTCTGTTCACTAATGTTTTATTTAGGTTTGATTGCATGGATATTTTAAGTGAGATAGAATCTGCTTGTTTATCTATCTGGGGCTATATTTATTAGCTTAAAATTTGAATGTAAGGGGTTTCCCTGGTGGCGCAGTGGTTAAGAATCTGCCTGCCAATGCAGGGGACACAGGTTCGAGCCCTGGTCTGGGAAGATCCCACATGTTGCAGAGCAACTAAGCCCGTGTGCCACAACTACATAGCCTGCACTCTACAGCCCACGAGCCATAACTACTGAGCCTGCGAGCCACAACTACTGAAGACCACACTCTTAGAGCCCATGCTCCACAACAAGAGAAGCCACTGCAATGAGAAGCACACACACCACAGCAAAGAGTAGCCCCATCTCACCACAACTAGAGAAAGCTCACGTGCAGCAATGAGACCCAATGCAGCCATAAATTAATTAATTAATTAAAAACAATTGAATGTCATAATTTCTTCAGAAATGTGGAAATTTTCAAACTTTTTACCTTCTCTGGACCTATTATGAAATATCATGATCTTCTGTCCTTTGAAGGTTTTATAAAATTGCTCTAAAATAATCTGAGCTTGGGGTCTTCTTGTGAGTCAATTCTTCGATAAGTCTATATATTTTCTTTTATGAAATTGCTTTGTATATGCTTTTAGACTTCAAATTGTATAACTTTTTCCCTAGGACTTAATCTGAATCATCTGGTTTTGTAAATATTTTGCATGGAGTTCAAAGTACATGCCAAGCTTAAAACTCATGGGTGAAATAAATGATAATGTTTTAAGCTAGTAAATTTGTGGGTGTTTTCATGCATTACTAGGTAATTCATACAGAATATTTATGGTTACTTCTTAAACAAGATGGAAAAAAGCAACAACACTAGGAAGTAAATGAGAAAGGAAATTTGACCATTGCACAAACTCTGTTCATTGTAATTGTTTCAGTTGCAGACTCTTTCACCAGCAGGCAACATTTAGAGAACTTTGAAATGATTTGACAGTGTAATATTATGACTACTGAATCTCATTTTTAAAATAGTTTTTTTCATTTGGTATATCTTTACTTTTTAATTTTATAGTCTTTTTTCTGCATTAATGTTAAAGTATCCGTTGACAGTGACTGTATTTTTTAATGATGTGTGGTGAGAGAAGTAGTGAAATGGACTATACTAAAATTAAAATACATGTATCTATTCATTAAAATATACTTCAGCAGTAAAATGAGAGCCACAGGATGAGAAATGTTTGCAACATATTAGTTGCCAAGCGGTTTTATGTTAAGAAATCATAAATGTTTGCAAAAAATCAAATCAACTAGAAAAATAGGCAAAAGAAAAGTGCAAATAGACAATTTATGAGGATTCCCAATGCCATGTAACACGAGCATTGCTCTACCTCATGATCATCATGGGAATTCATATTAAAATCACAACAAACACAGCATATGGGCACACATTTTAAAGTCTCATAATCCTAAACATGGGCAAGGACGTTGACCAAGAGGAGCACTTGGAACAAGACTGCTCAACACTCTAGAAAGCTCATAGGCAGAACACAATAAAGTGGAGAACTCATAGTCTTAGAAATCAACAACATCCTCATGTGCCACCCAAATCAGAGGAAGGGGAAGTTCTTAGCACAATTTGTATGGTTGCACAGTGAAAACATGCAAAGGTCCACATTCACCTCTTTGGGTAAAGGAACAATGGTGCATCCAGGCAGTGGCGGAGTGATCAGCAGTGAAGACCATCAAGGTACCATTTCAGCCACCTGGGTGGACTCAGTGCTCAGGACAGCACCCCCTCCTCTCTGGTTCCCCAGGGGATCTGCAGGATGCTAAAGGGACAAACTCCTCTACAAATTCAGTAAGGTTCAGGGCTGGAGTAGTTCTTGTCCACAAAGCCATCCTCTTCTTGGTACCCAGATATTATGAAGGACACAGAGAACCTCCCAAGGGGTCTTGGAGTAAGAGTCGCCCTGTGAAGTTAGAATTGCTCAGTGTCTACAAGGGGTCCCAGGCAGGGGCAGGGGCAGCTGCCGCTTCCTGCTGTGCACCCTGCACAGGGACTCCCCAGGCCTGGTCGTGGCAGGAGATGGTGGATTGGCTGCAAAACTCCCAAAGGGCTGCGCAGAAGCAGGCTACAGAAACCTAGCCGCACCCCAGGAACACACGACTTCAGGGCACAGAATGAACTCCATGACCTTGTCCAGCCATGCAGTCACTGGTGTTACTGCTGTAGCTGGTTACTTCCTCGAGTGCTTAGCCAATCAGTTCTTCTTCTTTTTTAAAATTTTTATTGGAATATAGTTGCTTTACAATGTTGTGTCAGTTTCTACTGTATAGCAAAGTGAATCAGCTCTACGTATAGATATATCCCATGTTTTTTGGATTTCCTTCCATTTAGGTCATCACAGAGCACTGAGTAGAGTTCCCTGGACTACAGAATACATTCTCACTAGGTATCGATTTTATGCATAGTATCAATAGTGTATATAAGTCAATCTCAATTTCCCAATTCATCCCACCCTCCCTTTCCCCCTTGGTATCCATAAGTTTGTTCTCTACATCTGTGTCTCTATTTCTGCTTTGTAAATAAGATCGTCTATACCATTTTTTTCAGATGCCATAATATGAGTTAATATACGGTATTTGTTTTTCTCTTTCTGACTGTATGACAGTCTCTAGTGCATCCACGTCTCTACAAATGACTCAATTTCATTCCTTTTTATGGCTGAGTAATATTCCATTGTACTGCCCATTGGTTCTTGAACCACACCTGCATTTGGTACTCGCTCTTCTCAAAGTATTTCTCCAGCTCCCTGCACTGTCCCTGACTGTAGACTGTGTGCTCTCGATGCCTCCACTGCCGCCTGGTGGCACCTGGGGATGGTGCGTGGCCCATGAAATATTTAAGTTCTTGCATGCTCCTTCCTGCCCTGTTTCCTGCAAAGGAGGTTCTATACACAAGGCCCAGGGAATAAACCCTATCCTCCATGCTGTGCATACAAGGTTGGTGCTGGGACCCTCTTTATCACCATAGTTATGTAGATAGACCACTATTGCTTAAGCACACATAGTAATAAGCAGGAAACTTTGAATATAACTAGAGAATTTAAACCATGTAATTAACAACCTTTATAAATATCTGCAATTTAAACATAATATCATAGACATTTGATTCAACCTTCCACCCCTTCTGCTTTGGAACAACTGCTGTGAGTATGAGTTGGAAATATATAGCAGAAATGAAAATGTTCATCAACAAGTCAATGTCTTTTTTTTGTTTTTTTGTAGTACGCGGGCCTCTCACTGTTGTGGCCTCTCCCTTTGCGGAGCACAGGCTCCGGACGTGCAGGCTCGGCGGCCATGGCTCACAGGCCCAGCCACTCCACGGCATGTGGGATCTTCCCAGACCAGAGCACGAACCCATGTCCCCTGCATCGGCAGGCAGACTCTCGACCACTGCCCCACCAGGGAAGCCCAACAAGTCAATGTTTTAATTTCATATTTTATCATTCAACTTGTCAAATGCCTAGAACTTTTCCTCGCTATCACAGTGAGAACATGACATTATAAATGCATCACTTATTTTGACATAACATAATTTGGCAGTGCTTTCAGTTCTTCAGAAAGAAAGATTTCCAAAATTGAAACATTATTAATTCTCTTAACTTGTGCATCAATCCCACTTGGATGACATAATGACAAGGGAAATGCTCTAAAGATATGGGGATAATAACAGAGAAGGATCTCTGAAAGAAACAAAATGCCTCACTTTGACACCCATAATTCTAAGATGGTCCACAAGATTTCCACTCCTTAGTATAATATAATGCTTTCCCCTTGAGTGTCAGTGAGGCATGTAAATACCATGGAATATATCTATGATTAGGCTATGTTATATGGCAAAGTTAAGGGATTTTGCAGATGTAATTGAGTTTCCTAATCAGTTAAGATATAAAAAGGGAATTTATCTTGGGTGAGTCTAAACTAATGACTTGAGCCCTTTGTAAGTAAGTTCTAGAGTCAGAAACAGAAAAATTCATGAAAATTCACAACAGAGGAGACTCCTTGGTTGGCCTTGAAGTATCGAACTTCTCTGTTGTAGTGAGGATCACATGTCATGGAATGGAAGGTGTCCTTTTCAGGCTAGAGCCATGGTCATATGGCTGCAAGACACTGAATTGTGACAACAACTAGGGAATTTAGAAGAGGATCCTGAGGTTCAAATTAGGTCACAGACCCATCCAAGACCTTAATTTTAGCCTAATGCGACCCTGAGCAGAAAACTACCTAATCTGTGGAGTAAATCAAACCTTTATTCTTGAAGAATAAAGTTGTATTGAGCTGCTGTAGTTTTCTATTAACTTTACTATTGTCAGTCATGAGAGGAAGGGCTGGTAAAGGAGGTCTCAAATTTGTTTCCACAACATATTTCCATTCAAACACTCTGGGACTAATTCCTTCAAATTTATGTTATAACTTTCAGTTAAGGACTTGGTGAGAATGTGAATTCAAATTACATTGTAATTCTGTAGCCACAGTATCAAATTTTGGGTTTAATTTTTAACTACATTACCTTGGGACTAAAAGAGAAGAAAATGTTTTTAACTGAATCATAGAATCTCTGGGTTCACTGATCTTGCCCTGAACTGAATTGAAACCCTAAACTGTTAATTTGCTTTCTGAAAATAATCCTCTGAATTTAGAAACACTAAGCCCAACTGAGATATAATACTCAGTATCAATTTTGAAGCCATCTAAACTGTTGGCATACAGTTGTTTATAGCATTACTATGTATCTCCTTTTAGCTAACATTTCCAGAGTACTCTGTACACTTTCCTTTATATGAACCCATAGTCCAATAATTACAAATGTCACTGTTATAATGTAGTTTTTAATCAAAATTTAATTTATTTTTCCAGTTATTTAATCTGTGTGAGGTTTGGATTTAGTATCCTTTTTGATCTCAAGACAATATTATAAGAATGGCTCTGTTGTCTATAGGAATTTCCTCTCCTTTTCTAAAACACTCACTTTTTTTTTTGTTTTACATTTCACCATGCTTTCTCTTCTTGTAACTGTCAATTTTGTGAACCATTGCTGGCATTCTCTGTCTTACAGAGAAGAGAGACATGGTAAAAGTAAATGAGTTACGAGTTTAAAATGAGTTATTTTTTGGTTCAGTGCACACATGCCTACTATTTAGGGCTAAAGATACAATCACAAAGTCAACAGAACACCACTGGATAAAGCATAATTTACTGTATCCTTCCCTAGTAAAGTCTGGGATAGAAATGCTCACAATGCTCATTTCTTCACTTGGTAGAAATGTAAAGTATATCGGAGCCAGCTTAGAACAAAATAAAAATTTGCACTTCGGCTGATACAATAAATAAAGTTTGGAAATCCTATTTAAGATGAAGATAATTTTTAATCTTCATTTTAAAAGAATTGAAATTAAATAGAATTGCAACAATTCTATGATGTGTGGGTTTCTCTTTCTTCATACTACCTTTTGACTAAATTTAATAAGGTCTCCTTTAGGTTTTTTCTTTTTTTTTTCTTTTAAGGCTGAAATACTGCTTTAGAAATTTAGCCAACACTGAGTTTATGAAGATATTCTCATGTTGTTTTGAAGCTTTATTGTTTTACCTTTCACATTTATATCTATATGCCTTTGAATTTTTTACATGGTACAGAAAAAGGTTATTATTATTTTTATAAATGCAAATATCCAATAGACTCAGGACAGCTTAATGAAAAGATTATCAGTGCCTATACTTTAGGGCATATTGTTTTTATTAATTATATGACCATAAATATGTGGATTTATTTCTGAATTTTCTGTTCTGTCCTATTTGTCACTTTTCTATGTTTGCATTCTTCTCATTCCCTTTTATATTTTCATGTTTCCATTTTTATATCATTTTCATATTTCCTGAAGAATTTTGTTCAGCTTTTTTTTTTTCTTTCTCTCTGTTGATGTAAACTTATTTTCAGTTTTAGTGCAGTTTTACTGGAAAAATATTAAAATTTTTTATGGTTGAAAATACGTTTATATAGGCATTTTTTTTGGTTTTGTTTTGTTTGTTTGTTTTTTTGTGGTACGTGGGCCTCTCACTTGTGTGGCCTCTCCTGTGTGGAGCACAGGCTCCAGACGTGCAGGCTCAGCGGCCAAGGCTCATGGGCCCAGCTGCTCCACGGCATGTGGGATCTTCCCGGACCGGGGCATGAACCCGTGCCCCCTGCATCGGCAGGCGGACTCTCAACCACTGCGCCACCAGGGAAGCCCTATAGGCACTGTTTTGAGAATTTTTCTGAATTTAAAATTTGAGATCGTTAGTTGTTATCCCTCCATCTTTTAAAGCATTTTCCTATGATGTTCTGCTTTCACCCTTTATTGTGAGCAGTTCATTGTCAGTTTTATACTTGCTACTTTGTAGTTAAACTGTGGACCCACCAACAGTAACTGATTTTAATATATTTTCACTCCATTTCATTTTCTGGATTTTTACCACAGCATGCTGACATTCTTTTCTCTCTTTCTGGTACTCAAATTTATGTATATTAAGATTTTGCAACATGCCCCAGATTTCTTTTACAAGTTTTACTGTATTTCTCCTTTTTTTCTTTCTGTGTTTCAATCCATATACATTCTCCTAACATATCCTCTAGCTTACTTTTCTTTTCCTCAGCTTTAACATACTATGAAACACATCTATTACATTTTTATTTCCGTGATTGGATTTTTTATTTGTAGCATTTTAATTTGTTGTTTTTAAATTTTTAAAATTATTTTTTATTCGAATTTTATTTATTTTTATACAACAGGTTCTTATTAGTTACCTATTTTATACATATTAATTTATATACACTTAAATTCTCTGGTGAAATTATCTTTCATTCTCTTTTCATCTTTCTATGTTCTGGAGCAATTTAATCATAATTAATTTAAAGTTGCTTTCTGGATGAATTTTTTTTTTTTTTTTTTTTTTGCAGTACATGGGCCTCTCACTGCTGTGATCTCTCCTGTTGCAGATCACAGGCTCCGGATGCGCAGGCTCAGCGGCCGTGGCTCACGGGCCCAGCCGCTCCATGGCATGTGGGATCATCCTGGACTGGGGCATGAACCCATGTCCCCTGCATCAGCAGGTGGACTCTCAACCACTGTAGCACCAGGGAAGCCTTCTGGATGAATTTTGACTCTCTCTCTATTGTCTTTTTTTTTCTCTTGTTTGTCATTTGACCCTGTTTACTTGAATGCCTGGTAACTTTTGAGAAAATGCTAGACATTGAGTATTAAAATATAAGAGGTACTAGGTGATGTTTAGTCTCTTTGAGCAAAGGGACATCACCTTGATCCAGTCCAGGCTAGGATTCAGATTTTGTAGAGATCAGTCATTTCTAGTTTTGCCTTACTGCCATAGCCTTCAGTAATAGCATGGGTATTTACCAGTGTTCCTTTATCTTGTCATGCCCTGAAATTCAACACCTGTCTCCTTTGAACTTAAAATGAAGTCTGAAAAATGCTGACGTCTTTGGTTACTGATTTAACCTTCTAGCATCTAATTTTGTCTTATTTCTCAAACACTTTTCTCATGCCATATAACTTAGGATTCAGCAAGTTTCTCAAGGAGAAGAGAACATAACAATTTTAGAATCTATGGTTCCATCCTCTATAGCTTGAATCCTCAATACCCAGGTGCCCTGGGAGCCTTGAATTCCAACTTCTATCACCTAAGATCATTGAGGCTAATGTAAGCCTAAAGCTGCTTCTTTCAACCTCTTAGTCCCCTCAACAAGTCAGCAAATGATTCATCGGCAAAGAGGCAAATGTGAAGCCCACCCCATGCCTTCATCTTTTGAAAAGTATTCTAATATTTTATTAGTGGTAATATAAATTATAACTCATTTGAGATAATTAGAAAATTGCTAATCAAAATTTGAGTTTAATAAAAACCAACACAAATGGACAATACACCAGAGACAATCTATCTCCAGGCTTATACCTTAGGGGTGATTTTGCACATGTGCACAGGGTGATATATGCCATTAAAAGAGAACATTTCTCAAACTCATAAATATCCATCAATAAGAAGATGAATAAATAATAGGGGTTATATTCATATGATAGAATGGTTACCAAGGGATGCACATTTCCAGAATAGCAGCATGCGTATCTCTAAGTAATCTCTCTCCAGCAAAACAACCTTGACAGGTGAAAATTATTTAAAAAAATATATTTAAGACTTCTTTAAAATGCTAGAAATTGTCCAAAGGACAAACGGCAAGTGGATAAATATTTATTCAAAACAGTCTATTAAATAAGGTAAGAACAGCAAGAGTCTGACATCTGAGATGCAAACATCTCTCTCCCTGACCAAGCTCAGCAAGATGGAAGTTCTATTCTTGGCAGCTGCAAGCAAGAATATGAGGATCCTTCTTTCCCGGCTACCAGTCAGGAGCTATGGTACCTCCTCAAGAGAGACAGGCTGCCAAGATTTATCATCTTTCCCAGCTCAGTGTCATAGAAGCTTTATTCCAAAGAGAAACTGTGGGATCTGTGGCTCCCTTCCCTTCCCATCTGCAATCCATGGGGTAGAAACTCTACCCCAAGTACAGAAATCTGAGCATCTAATCCTGACATGCCATCTCCTTAGTTTGCTTGTAGGGTGGAGGACCCCATCAGGAGAGGCAAGCCAAGAGAAGCAGGGGCTACCATCTCTGCCTAGCACCCTGCTTGTAGTGTATGGTGTCACTGGGGAGGAATGGGCATTATCCTCTCTCCAGCTCCAAAGCAGTGGTACAGATGTTTTGCTGAGGGGGAAATGTAGGTCTTAAGACAGAAATAAGTAGCTTTCCCTAGGTGGACTGACTTTATTTGGAACAGAGCTCCAGGAAGTTAAAATCTGAGGGCACTGGTGAAAGCAATGGAGATTTTGGATAAAAGAAACTAAGAGGAGTCAAGTAATTCCATGATAGCACAATGTTAAAGTATAAAAGAACTAAAAGAATGTTAACAAAGAGCATCAGGGAAATAACCAGCCAAGAGGAGTCTTCCTGAGCTCAGAACAAAGCTCAAAGACTGGCCATAAAGGGGCCTAGATTGAATTGGGTCAGACTATAGAACAACATACGTCTCAGGACATTGTCAAAAACAGTAATCAAAAACAGCAGTCATCTGGCATTTATTGAGAGTTAGAGCTGAGTGTAATACCAATGGCAGTGGATCAGCTAAAACTTAAAAGGGAGATCAGGGAGAGACAGCCAATGAGAACCCTTCAAAAATCACTGCCATCCCATGTTGGTTGTGACAATACATTCGACTCCACCCTGTAACTGTGACACTTTAGAGGAAATAGACCTCACTGAAATAGTCCATTCAAGTCACTAAACAATTAATTGAGCAAGCAATGTAAATAGCAACAAGAAGCTCCAGAGGAGAGTGGGGTTTCACATGCAGAGTTATTTACAGATATTCTCTGAAATGCTCAGTTTTTGACAACAACAAAATGAGACATGTAAACAAGCAGAAAAAGGCCACCCATACAAGGAAAAAAAATATAAGTAAGCTATAGAAACTGCCTTTGAGGGAACCCAGAATAAGAAGCTATTATAAATATCTTCAAAGAGCAAAAGGAATCCATGTTTAAAGCAGTAAAGAATATATTTTAGCAATGTCTCATAGAGAATATCAGTAAAGAAATACAAATTAAAAAACAAACAAAAAGAACGAAATGTAAATGCTGGAGCTGAAAAGTCTAATAATAAAGACGAAAAATTCACTAGAAAGGCTCAATAGTAGATTTAAGCTGAAGAATAAAATATTGGCAAATCATTAAAGATTCTTCGTTCTGAAGAACAGAAAGAGAAAAGAATGAAGAAAGTAAACAGAGACTCATAGAAGTGTTGAACATCAGTATATGCACCAGCATATGCCTAATGGGAGTATCAGAAATTGAAGCTATAAGGGCTTAAATTTTCACAAATTTGACTTAAAAAGCATTAATGTTACTATACATGCATGAAGTTCAACAAACTTCAAATAAGAATAAATTTAATGAGACAGTAAAGATTTGTACACTGACTATCACAATCAGTTGAAAGAGATTAAAAAAGATAACTAATTTGAATGTCGTCCCGTATTATGGATCAGGAGATTGCTCAGTTTTTTAACACAGATAAAATGCTGCTATTCTCCAATATACTCTAGAGATTCAATGTAACCTCCTTCAAAATCCTAGATGTTTTTATGTTTGTTTTTTTCAGATATTATCAAACTGCCAAAATTGGTATGGAAATTCAGGGAATCCAGAATAACCAAAATAATCTTGAAAAAAGAAAAATAAAGTTGGAGAACTCACACTTCCTGTTTTGAAACTACTACAAAGCTGTAGTAATGAAACTAGTGGGGTGATGAATGCCATCAGGCTAGATTTATGGATCAGTGTAATAAAATTGAGAGTGCAGAAATAAGCCCTTAAACCTATGGCCAATTGATTATTAACAAGAGTGCTATACTGTCAGGACACATCTGGATTATTGCTTTCAATTTAGGCATATCAGTGTAACTGGACATACATTTCCAGATTTCATTGAGGGAAGAGGACATGCATCTGGAGAAAGATCATGCAGCATTTAGAAACCTAAACATATGAAATGGCTAAAGAAGTTGAAGTTGTGTAGTTTGACCTAAAGAGGAAAATATATGAAAATTTGGGACAGCTTTCTTTAAATATCAGAAAGTTCACCAAACATCTATATTTAATTACATAGAAGGGTAAAAGTAGAGCAAACAAACTTCCATTTGAAGAGTCATTACTTCAGCCTTAAAAAAAAATGTTACAGTAACAGAACTGTACAAGATGAAATAAGCATTTACTAGGAGAATGAACAGGGAGAGTCTGGTTGAAAAGGTGCCACAGATATTATAGAGAAGATATAGTTATTTTTCTATTTCTTATTTATTTTTAATTGAAATAAAATTGCCATGCAATATTATGCTAGTTTCAGTTTACTACACAGTGATTCGATGTGGACATTACAGAATGATCACCACAGTAAGTCTAGTAGCCCTCTGTCCCATTACAAACCTATTACCATATTATTGACCACATTCTCTATGCAGTATGTTGTATCCCTGTGACTTATTTATTATATTACTGGAGGTTTATATGTCTTAATTTCTTTCACTTGTTTTGCCCATCTCCCTGACACCCTACCTTCTAGCAACCTCCAGTTTGTTCTCTTTATCTATGAGTCTGTTTTCATTTTGTTTTTCTTATATAATGTATGTTTTATATTCCATGTATAAGTGAGATCATGCAGTATTTGTCTTCCTCTTTCTGACTTACTTTGCTTAGTATAATAATCTCCATGTCCATCTGTGCTGTCACAAATAGCCATTTCATTATTTCTTTATGGCTGAGTAGTATTCCATTGTATATATACACCATATCTTTATCCATTCATCTGTTGATGGACACTTAGTTTGTTTCCATGTTTGGCTATTGTAAATAGTGCTGTATTGAGCACTGAGTTGCATATGTCTTTTTGAATTAGTGTTTTTGTTTTTTTGGGGTGAATACTCAAAAGTGAAATTGGTGTACGATATGACAGTTCTATTTTAATTTTTTAAGGTACCCCATGATATTTACCATAGTGGCTGCACCAATTTATAATCCCAGTAAAATTTCAAGAAGGTTCGCTTTTCTCCACATTTTTGACATGTTATTTATTTATTTATTTACTTATTTATTTATTTATTTAGAAAATAGCCATTCTAACAGGTGTGAGCGGGTATCTTATTTTGGTTTTGATTTTCATTTCCCTGAGGATTAATTATGTTAAGCATTTTTCTATGTGCCTTTTGGCTATCTGCATGTCTTTTTTGGAAAAAAATTCATTTCCTCTGCCCATTTTTTACACTGTTTTTGTTAAATTGAGTTGTATGAGTTCTTTGTATATTTTTTTATATTGACCCCATCACATATGTTATTTGCAAATATCTTTCCCCTTTATAGTAAGCTGCCTTTTTGTTTTGTTGATAGTTTCCTTTGCTGTGAAGCCTTCTATTTTTTTTTTTAAAGGAGATGTTGGGAGTAGGAGTTTATTAATTAATTAATTTATTTTTGCTGTGTTGGGTCTTCATTTCTGTGCGAGGGCTTTCTCTAGTTGTGGCAAGCAGGGGTCACTCTTCATCACGGTGCGTGGGCCTCTCACTATTGCAGCCTCTCTTGTTGTGGAGCACAGGCTCCAGACGTACAGGCTCAGTAGTTGTGGCTCACGGGCCCAGTTGCTCCGTGGAATGTGGGATCTTCCCAGACCAGGGCTCGAACCCGTGTCCCCTGCATTAGCAGGCAGATTTTCAACTACTGTGCCACCAGGGAAGCCCAAAAGCCTTCTATTTTGAGGTAGTCCCACTTATTTAGTTTTGATTTGTTTCCTTTGATTGAAGAGACAGATACAGAAAATACTGCTAAGAGTTCTAATATTGCTAAATATGTCAAAGAGTGTACTGCCTATGATTTCTTCTAGGAATTTTATGTTTTAAGATCTTACATTTAAGTCTTTAATCCATTTTAATTTTATTTTTCTATATGGTATGAGAAATTAGCTCAGCTTGACTTTTTGCATGTAGCAGTCCAGTTTTCCCAGCACCATTTATTAAAGAGGCTGTTTTTTTTCCCAGTGTATATTCTAGTCTCCTTTGTCATAGATTAACTATATAATTGACTATATAATGTGGGTTCATTTCTAGGTTCTCTATTCGGTTTTACTGATACGTGCGCCTGTTTATGTGGCAGTACCATACTGTTTTGATTGATTACTGTAACTCTGTAGTATAGTTTGAAATTAGGGAGTGTGATAACGCCAGCTTTGTTCTTTTTTCTCAAGATTGTTTTAGCTATTCAAGGTCATTTGTGATTGAATACAAATTTTAGAATTCTTTGTTTTAATTCTGTGAAAATGCCATTAGTATGTTGATATGAACTGATTAAATCTGCAGATTACCTTGAGTAGCATGGCCATTTTTGACAATGTTAATTCTTCTAATCCATAAGCACAATATATCTTTCCATTTGTCTGTGTCATCTTCAGGGTTTTTTGTCAATGTTCTACAGTTTTCAGAGTACAGGTCTTTCAACTCTTTAGTTAAACTTATTCCTATATATTTTTAAAAATATTTGATGCAATTTTTTCTTAATTTCTCTTTCTGATAGTTAATTAATGTATAAAAACACAATTCTGTGTATAATTTTGTATTCGGAAAATTTACTGAATTCATTTATTAGTTTTAATATATTTTTGGTGGACTCTTTAGGATTTTCTATATGTAGCATCATGTCATTTGCAATCAGTAATACTTTTTCTTTTTCCTTTCCAATTCAGATTCATTTTATTTCTTTTTTTTCTTATTAATGTCACTAGAACTTCCAATAATATGTTGAATAAAAATAGCAAGAATGGGCATCCTTGTTGTGTTCCTGATTTTAGAAGAAATGTTTTTGGCTTTTCACTGCTGAGTATTGTTGACTGCAGGTTTTTCATGTGATCTTTATTATGCTGAGGTATGTTTCCTTTATACCCACTTAATTGAAAGATTTTTTTTTATAAATGTATGTTGAATTTTGACAAATCTTTTTTACATCTAATTATATGATATCATGATTTTTGTCCTTCGGTTTTCTATATTGTGTATCATATTGTTTGATTTGCTGATATTCAACCTTTCTGCATCCCTGGAATAAAACCCACTTTATCATGGTGCATGAAAATTTTAATTGTTGAATTCAGTTTGCTAATATATTGATGAAAAATTTTGCACCTATTTTCATCAATGATATTGTTCTCTCTCTATATTTTTTTGTGGTATCTTTGTGTGGTTTGGGAATCAGGGCAATACTGGTTGTGTAGAATGAGTTTGGATGCATTCCTTCCTCTTCAACTTTTGGTATATTTATAAAAGGATAGGCATTAACTCTTTGTTAAATGATTTGTAGAATTCACCTGTGAAGCTCTCTGGTCCAACATTTTATTGGGTGGGAGAGTTTTGTTTTTGTTTTTGTTTTGAACTGATTCAACTATATCACTGTTAATTGGTCTGTTCATATTTTCTGTTTCTCCTTGATTCAGTCTTGAGAGATTGTACCTTTCTAGAAACTTATCAATTTCTTGTAGATTGTCCATTTTTATTGATGTATGATTATTCATAGTAATCTCTTCTGATCATCTGTATTTGAATTGTATCAGTTGTAAAATCTCCTTTTTCATTTCTTATTTTGATAATTTGAGTTCACTATATTTTTTTCTTCATAAGTCTAGCTAAAGGTTTATCAATTTTGTTTATCTTTTCAAAGAACCAGCTTTTAGGTTATTGGTCTTTTGTATCATTTTTAGTCTCTATTTTATTTCTGCTCTGATCTTTACATTTTCTTTTCTTCTACTAACTTTGTTCTTTGTTTGCTCTTTTTCTAATTTCTTTAGGTGTAGTATTTAGTTGCTTATTTGAATTTATTTTTTCCTGAGGTAGGTGTGTATCACTATAACCTTCCCTCTTAGAACTGTGTGTGCTGCAATTGTGTTTGCTGAATTTGGCTCTTTGTGTTTCCATTTTCATTTGTCTCCAGGTATTTTTGAATTCCTCTGTAATTTCTTCAGTGAGTTTGTTTAGTAGCACATTGTGTAACCTCCAAACGTTTGTGGGTTTTTTTTTTGTTTTTTGGGGTTTGTTTTTGTGGTATACGGGCCTCTCACTGTTGTGGCTTCTCCCGTTGCCAGAGCACAGGCTCCGGACGTGCAGGCTCAGTGACCTTGGCTCACGGGCGCAGCCGCTTCATGGCATGTGGGATCTTCCTGGACCGGGGCATGAACCCGTGCCCCCTGCATCGGCAGGTGGACTCTCAACCACTGCGCCACCAGGGAAGCCCACGTTTGTGTTTTTTACTTGTAGTTTATTCCTAGTCTCATAGCACTGTGGCCAGAACAAATGTTTGACATGATTTCAATCCTCCTAAATTGTTGAGATATCAATTTTGCCCTAGTATATGATATATCCTGGAGAATATTTCAGGTGTACTTGTAAAGAATGTGTATTCTGCTCCTTTTGGATAGAATGTTCTCTATATATCTTTTAAGTTCATATCAACAAATGTGTTATTTAAGACCTGTGTTTCCTTATTGATTTTCTGTCTGAATTATCTATGAATGCAAGTGGAGTGCTAAAAGTCCCCTACTCTTATTGTATTACTGTCAGTTTCTCCCTTTATATCTGTTCATATTCCCTTATGCTTTTAGGTGCCCCTTCTTCTGGTGAAAATATGTTTACAATTGTTACATTTTCTTGCTGGTTTGATTACCTGATTATTTAGTAATGGCATTCTTCTTAACTTATTATGGTCTTTGTCTTAAAGTATGTTTTACCTGTTATATTTATTGCTACCTCAGCCTTCTTTTTGTTTCCATTTGCAAGAAAACCTATTTTTCTATCCCCTCACTTAAAGTCTCTCTGTATATTGAGACATGAAGTATCTTGCATATATATGGGTCTTATTTTTTTCTTAATACATTCAGCTATTCTGTGTATTTACATTAAAAAATAATTATTGATTGTGGGTACTTTTTGCCATTTTTGTTTTCCTTTTGCTTTTATAGTTCTTTTGTCTCCTTTGCTGTTCCTTTGCATTCTTCCCTTGTGAGTGATGGCCATCTGTATTGTCATATTTGGATTCATTCCTCTGTTTGAGTATGAATCTAATAGGTTATTGGTTTGTGGTTATCGTGAGGTTCAGACAGAAATATATATATAATTGGCATGTATAATATATGATACATATACATAAATATATATAAAAGAAACATATTTATATATTTTAAATAAATACCTATTTTATATTATGTATCAGATATTACTAATGTAAAATGTATTATATCATACATATATTATATATAATATATTATGTATAATATATGACTAATATATATAACTTATAATATATAATTCATAATAACTTGTAATAAATATTGTAATATGTATAATATTGTATACCATTATATATTATATAGGAAAATATATATACAAATATAAACATATAAATATACAAATACATAAATATAAATAAATAAAATATATTATATTATAATATTATATACATTATAATATACTACATAGTATTATTATGTATTATTATTGTATTATTATATATTATATACAATAGAATATAATAAAATAAAATTATAATATAAAAATATAAACAACATATATTATATATAACATATAAAATACATAATATATTATAATGCAATATAAAATAAAATATTACAATATATATTAATCTATTATATATAAATAAACTATTTGCATATTATAATATATAATATTGTATCACATTATAATACATATAATAGATAATATATAAAAATATAATAATATATAACATACAATTTTATTAAACTTATAATAAATATGTATATAATATATAAAATAAACATAATATAACATACTATATATTATATCTTATAATGTAGATAAAATTTTATAATTGTATAATTTTATAATGTATGTATGTATAATTATATAATATAGATTATAAATTATACACTTTACATTTTAATATAGTAAGGTATACAATACATTATATTATAAATTATATATTATAATTATATTTTTATTTATATATATTTATAAATATTATATATTATATGTAATATATATTAATATATAATAATTTACAATATATATTAATGTATATGTATATAGTATAAATATAATATAAATATAGAGGTAACATAAATTAATATGAAAGAAAATAATATAAACAGTATTCTATATATTATACTATAATACTATATTTATTTATATTATAAATAAAATATTATATTATTATAAAATTTTATATTAGGATCACTATTAATATTATTATATTAATAATAATATATATTATATCAGATATTATGTAATGTATAATAT
The DNA here is from genome assembly GCF_949987515.2 of Delphinus delphis. Taxonomy (NCBI): domain Eukaryota; kingdom Metazoa; phylum Chordata; class Mammalia; order Artiodactyla; family Delphinidae; genus Delphinus; species Delphinus delphis. The sequence goes on along the minus strand of NC_082696.1, from coordinate 84,341,577 downwards.
ATTCTATTATCTTATCTTTTATTATACATTAATATATATTATTATATATTATATACAATATATTCACTAATGTTTATTGTGTATATTTTATATTGTATATATTTTATTGTGTATTATAATGTATATATTATACACATTTTTATATATATTAAGCAGAATTTCTGCTTAAAATCATCTGACAGCCTTATATATTATTTAAATATTTATATATTATATTTATATATTTATGTATTAAATATATAATATACATTTATACATTTATATAGTTACATTATTAAATTATATAATTACATTATATTTTATATTTGTATTAATTTAGTATATGTTATTATATACTGTATTGTTATATTATTATATAAACTACACATATGAAATTTATACTATAATATGTAATAAAACATAAATATTATATAAATATATTATATAATTTAATATATTATAAGTATATAAATATTTATATTATAATATACTTTTTAATAATAACTATAATATTGTAATTATTGTATTTATATTAAAATATATTATCATGAGCAGTATTAATCTATTGTACTATTATATGTTACTTATTTAACATAATTATATTATTTTTGGTTATATATATTTATAAATATATATATAAATATATATAAATATATATATAAACATAAATATAAATATATATATTCATATATATTATATTTTTATAATATATTATATTAAATATATTATGCAAATATTTATCAGATATATGCTATATATGTATAGTGAATATATTAATTGTATTAATATAATTAATATATTATATGTTAATATATAATTATATATTTATGTAGTATAATTAATATATTATAGTATAATTATATAATATATTTAAGGTATTGTTTTATTACATATAAATATGTATAATTTATAGAATACATTATATATTATATATAATATATAATTATATATTATATAATATATTAGTATCAAACATAATATATGATAATATATCACATATTATATAATAAAATATGTATTTTATTATATATATTACCTCATATATATGTATTATGTATACTATGCTTTTAATAATATACATATTATATTTTATGTGTATTATATAATATGTTTATAATATATGTATATAATATATAATATGTATAATACATGTGCATATTTTATACATGCAATATACAGTTATAATTTCTATATAATATACAATATGTGATATATTACATATAATATATATTGTACATAATATATTATGTATAATATATTTTATAATATATATTATATACCTAATGTACATAATATCTACATATTTATATTTTACATAATTATATATTATATATAATTATATGTATTATATTATGTGTATAATACTTATAATAACTGTGGTTTTGTATATATTAAGGAGAGTTTCTGATTAAAATTCAGCTAACAGCCTTTTAGGAGAATGTGTATATATATATATATATATATATATATATACACACATATATATGTATATATATATATTTATATTTTATATACATAGTTATTTTAAGTTGTTGATCTCTGAAATTTGAATGCCTTCTAGCAACCCTGCATTTTTACTTTCTCCCTTTATGTTTAATATTTTTGACATATGTTACATCCTTTCATTTTGTGTGTATTTATTTACTTTTACCACTTTTGTGTATAATCTTTCCTACTAGCTTTATATGTGATTGATGTATGTTTACTATGTGTTTACTTTTAGCAGATAGATTATTCCTCTTGTAGTTTTTATATTTCTAGTTATGTTCTTTTCTTTTCTGCTTAGAGAAGATCTTTTAACAGTTCTTGTATAATCAGTTTAGTGGTTGTGAACTTTCATAGTTCTTGCCTGCTTATGAAACTTTTTACCTGTCTTTAAAATCTAATGATAGACTTTCCAGGTAGAGTATTCTTGGTTGTAGGTTTTATTTCTTTGCATCACTTGTGATATATCTTGCCACTTCCTTCTGACCTGCAGAGTTCCTGCTTAAAGTTCAGCTGACAGCCATATGGGATTTCCCTATACAGAACTAATTGCTTTTCCCTTGCTGCCTTCAGATTCTCACATGATCTTCAACTTTCACCATTTTAATCATGGTGTATCTTGTTGCGGGCCTGTTTTTATTCATTTTAACTGGGACTCTCTGTTTCCTCTACCTGGTTAGGTAAGTCTGTTTCCTTTACCAGTTTAGGAAAGTTTTGAGCTCTTAGTTTTTCAGATAAATTCTCTGTCCCTTTCTCTTTCTCTTTTCCTTCTCCATCCCTATAATGTGAACGTTAGAATGTGCATGATATTTTCCCATAAGTCTGTTAAACTCTTCTCATTGTTTTTTCTCTTTTCAGCTTGGGAGATTTTCACTACTCTGTTTTCCAATTTTCTAATTCGTTCTGCTATATATCAGCTAATCTCTTTTGATTCCATCTACTGTATTTTTAAAAAGTTTTAGTTACTGTGTTCTTAAGCTCTGTTTGTTTCTCTTCATATATTCTATTTCTTTGTTAAACTTTTCCCTGTGATCATCCATTCTTCTCCTGAGGTCATTGACATCTTTATGATCATTACCTTGAACTGCTTGTCAGGTAGATTGCTTATCTCCAGTTTGTTTATTTCTTTTTCAGAAGTTACATAAGCTTTTTCTTCCCCCTTCATTTGGAACCCAGTCCTCTGTCTCCTTATTTTGCCGAATCATGTGCGTTTGTTTTATATATTAGGCAGGTCAGTTATGTTTCCCAATATTGCAGGAGTATCCTTATATAAGAGATATTATGGGGCCAAGCAGCACACTCTCCTCTGGTCTCTAGAGCTTTGTGCTTTAAGTGTGCTCCCAAATTGCCTGCATGAGCCTTTCTGCTGTGGAGGGGATGACTCCTGTGCATGTGGTGATGGGTGAGGATAGCCCTTGGTCTGGTTGGCTCCAAGCTGTGAGTTGTGCTTTGAATTCTGGCCTGCTAGTGGGTGGGTCCATGTCTTGGCATAGCTGCTAGTTGACCTGGAACATTCCAGAGCTGGTACCGGCCCATGGGTGGCAGGGCTGGGTCCCAGTACTGCTGACTGTATGGCCTGGAGGGAATTAGGGCAGATGCCAGCCTCCTGCTGAGTTGGCAATCCCCTGAGGTAATATGCTAGTGGGCAGGCCTCAAACTATCACTTGCCTCTCCATCGTCCTCATGGTAACAACTCCCTAAGATGGTTGCCTCCAACCTTTATATCCCCAGTAGGGTCAGTTGCCTCTTGCCTCTCTGACAGGCTGACCAAAATCAGCATAAGTGTCTCCCCAGGTCCCTTTCAGTCTACTGACTCTGCACTGGGACTCAGAGAGTGTGAGATTTTGCACTTTAAAGGCAAAGTGTCACATATGGCCTTTATTATGTTGAGGTAGTCTCCCTCTATGCCTATTTTCTGGAGGGTTTTTATCATAAATTGGTGTTGAATTTTGTTGAAAGTTTTTCTGCATCTATTGAGATGATCACATGTTTTTTTATCGTTCAGTTTGTTAATGAGGTGTATCACATTGATTGATTTGCATACCTTGAAGAATCCTTGCATCCCTGGGATAAACCCCAATTGATCATGGTGTATGACCCTTATAATGTGCTGTTGGATTCTGTTTGCTAGTATTTTGTTGATAATTTTTGCATCTATGTTTAGATGCATGCAATATCACTGACCTGATATTAGATTTATGCATCTAATATCAGGTCAGTGATATTGGCCTGGAGTTTTCTGGAAGACCTAAATAGACATTTCTCCAAAGAAGACATACAGATTGCCAATAAACACATGAAAGGATGCTCAACATCACTAATCATTATACAAATGCAAATCAAAACCACAGTGAGGTATCACCTCACACTGGTCAGACTGGCCATCAGCAAAAAATCTACAAAGAATAAATGCTGGAGACGGTGTGGAGAAAAGGGAACCCTTTTGCACTGTTGGAGGGAATGTAAATACAGCCAACATGGAGAACAGTATGGAGGTTCCTTAAAAAACTAAAAATAGAACTACAATATGACCCAGCAATACCACTGCTGGACATATACCCTTAGAAAATCATAATTCAAAAAGAGACACATACCACAATGTTCACTGCAGTAGTATTTTCCACAGCCGGGACATGGAAGCAGCTTAAGTGTCCATCGACAGATGAATGGGTAAAGAAGATGTGACACATATATACAATGGAATATTACTCAGGCATAAAAAGAAATGAAATTGAGTTATTTGTAGTGAGGTAGATGGACCTAGAGTCTGTCATACAGGATGAAGTAAGTCAGAAAGAGAACAACAAATACTGTATGCTAACACACATATATGGAATCTAAAAAAAAAAAAAAAAAAAAAAAGGTTCTGATGAACCTAAGGGAAGGACAGGAATAAAAACACAGATGTAAAGAACGGACTTGAGGACACGGGGAGGGGGAAGGGTAAACTGGGATGAAGTGACAGAGTAGCACTGACATATATACACTATCAAATGTAAAATAACTAACTAGTGGGAAGCAGCCGCATAGCACAGGGAGATCAGCTCGGTGCTTTGTGACCATCTAAAGGGGTGGGATAGGGAGGGTGGGAGGGAGACGCAAGAGGGAGGAGATATGAGGATATATGTATATATGTAGCTGATTCACTTTGTTATACAGCAGAAACTAACACACCATTGTAAAGCAATTATACTCTGAGAAAGATGTTAAGAAAAAAAAAAAAAGAACAAAGTCTGTGTTTCCTACAGCCCTCTGGTTCTCCCATATGCAAACCTCACTGGCCTTTAGTGCTAGAATTCTGGGGACTTGTCTTCCCACTGCAGGACTCCCAGCCTGAGGAGCCTAATGGGAGGCTCTGACTCCTCACTCCCATTGTGCCTCATCTACTCAGGAGTGTAGATGCTGACTGTACTTCATCTCTGCCCCTTCTACCCATCTCAGTGTTGTTACTTTTATATATATTTAGTCATGGAAAATATTTTCTGCTAGTTTTCAGATTGTTTCATCAATAGTTGCTCTGTTAACAGTTGTAATTTTTGTGTCCTGTGGGAGGAGCTGAGCTCAGGGTCTTCCTACTCCACCATCTTGGCCACATCTGTAGAGGAGATATATTTATATAAAATAGAAATCTACAGCTATTCTGCATGTTCCTTCTGAGTATAAATGTCAAAGACTATCATTCAGGTAACTTTTAATAGCTATACCCATACTGGTAAATACGTACTTTGAACTAGAGCATTATAATACTAGAGTATTATAAGAAAGAATGTATTAATTTGCCTTTCCAATATTTTGCATAATAAATAATTCCTTGAAAAAAATTTTCAACAGCAATCCCTACTAACAATAATCAAAGTAAACCAATTCAATTTCCAGATAAGGAAATGTTTTTACAGAGTTGTCTATTTAAGGAAAATTCAAGACTAGAAGAATTTGATTATCCTGTTGTCTTTTGTCATCTCTTTTTTTCTAGATACTTTCCCTTTTGGTTTTCTTTACAGATTAGGTTTTTCTGAATGATATTTGAATTATGCTATTTAACTAATTTTGGCTCATGCCAAAGCCAGTGAATATATGATTACAGTATTATTTAGAAAGGAATCTATATGTTTCATTTTTGTTTTTTTTTTTTTTTGCAATTTAGAGAAAATTAAAAACATACGTATGAGAGAAAAATGGGATAAAGACTACTTCTCCCCCTTTATCCTTAGATAGATACTTCCTACTGATCTTACTTTGAATTAAAAAAAATAAAAATTTAAAAAATTACTTTGAATTAAAAAAAATTCTCCATCATGAAGGAAAAAGTTTTTGTTTTGATAGCCTAGGCAGTTTGAAATGAAGTAAGAATGTATCTTGTCACGACAAGGCTTGTGTTTGATTGTAAATGCTTATTTGCATACATGTTCCAAAAAAAACCCCTACCACTACCAACATGTGAGTTAGGTAGAAGAGTAAGGAGGAGGAAAATTATCTTAATTCAGTTCTCCATAGCCCACTCACAGAGAACAATCAATTAAAGGCTATTAATTCAGTCTATAAAGAAAAATGCAAGCCACATGTTAAGTATGTTGGACAAAAGAAGAAATAGAGATATACACCACATTTCTTTTTAACCCTCAACTACTTGTCCCAAGACAATGTATGGCTATGGTCCTGAGAATATCCTTCAGGAACAGTGTGAGCAGTAACAGATGTTATGTTTAGGATTCCTTTTAAATGGCTTGATGGACAGTTGGTTTCTTATACATTCACTTGTTTACAAAGATAAAATCAAGGTAGCATGTTGGTATTCAGTGGGTTATGAAAGAAACAGGATAAACTCTCAACAAGTTTCATTCGAGGATTACAAAATCTCAAGAGAAGCACTCTCCTCTTGGGTTAGGATATTTTACATTTTAAAATTAGGTAATAAGACAGAAATTTCATTTTCTAGGTGATATAGATACCCATGTTATTCTGCTGCTTTTTAATTTATGGATTCAAATCAATCTAACACACTAATTATATTATATCAGCACATTGCTTGTGAAACATATTTCTTATTTTACATATATTATTGTTTATTTTTTGTATGGAATTCCTAATATTTGATTTTGCTTTCAAGAAGGGAGTGGAGTTTTTAACATTTCCTATAAAACTTTCATAGGGGAAAATTATTTGACAGTTATTACACTCAATCCTAATGGTCTTATTTTATTTGAGGCAGATTTAATAGGAAGGTCCACCATGTTCTTTTATAGCATTAAGCAGCAACTTGGAGCAATTTTGGAGAAACTTGATTAGTAGAAACTTTGCAAGTATTACAGGATCCATTTGTTGAACTAAAGTAAAATGCATTATATTGCATTGTGACTTACCTGAGAACTATCATCAACGATGCCATTGCTAACTTTATGCTGATGGGGAGAGAATAAATTACTAAATGTATAGCTTGAGCTCAGTATTCTTGACGCAAATATAGCTCAACCCCAATTCCTAGAGTGCTTACCTCACTGGAGGGACCTATTTTTTGCCCAAGTTTGTTACGGTGGATACAGAAACTTAGTTTCCTTTGATTCACTACTTTATCTCACTGATGGGAATAAAGTAAGATGAGAAACTATTTTTTGTATTTGTATCAGCAATGGCAAATTCACTTTTGTTACACCTTGGTTTTCTATCATAGAACTTGAATATCAGAAATGAACCTTTCTTTCCTCATATCCAAGGTGCTCTAAGAAATGTCCTGTAGTTCTTGACATTGTACATGCATTACATCAGATGACTATGGGAGACATAGGTTTTCATGGGCGTTTAGTAAAAATAAAATAAAACAGAATAAAGAAATTAACCAAGTTAGAAAGATCAAGCACAATTCTTTGTGAATATGTAGTCTCGGCTACCTTCAGAACCAGGGGCCATGGTCCCACACTGAGAAAATGGCTGCCACCATCAAGAATGATGCTGAGCTGGGGTCCAGGGTTTCTGGAGAAGAGTAAGTTAAAATGCCACAATTCTTCGCCACAAATTTTATTTTATTTTTTTTTTTGCGGTACGCAGGCCTCTCACTGTTGTGGCCTCTCCCGTTGCGGAGCACAGGCTCTGGACGTGTAGGCTCAGTGGCCATGGCTCACAGGCCTAGCTGCTCTGCGGCATGTGGGATCTTCTCAGACCAGGGCACGAACCCGTGTCCCCTGCATCAGCAGGCGGACTCTCAACCACTGAGCCACCAGGGAAGCCCTCCCCACAATTTTTAAGTTGTCTTTTTCTCTGTTCAGCTATTTTTGCTTGGTTTTTGCAAAGTTTTGCTTCTTTTCAGAGTTGGGGCAAAGTTGGTTTTGACAGTTTCTGCTTGTATGTCCATGTTTCTGTGGAGGGATGAGCATTGGGAACTACTGACTCCACCTTTTTGCTGATATTACTTTCTCTCTTTCCAAATCATTTTATTTGCATTTCCTATGTGTGTATGTGTGTGTGTGTGTGTGTGTGTGTGTGTGTGTGTGTGTATTCTTTCTGTTTCATATTTAATTTTAGTAACAATTTACTTTTTATTATTCAGTTAAAGTTACTTACCAATATAACTTCTAACATTTTTTTCTAGGTCATATCATCTTACAAAGCTTGGGCGCAGACACTCCCACTTTGGAGGTTAATAAAAAAAAATATTGAAACCTACTTTGTTCAAACAAATAACTACCATAGAAGTTTTTCCTTTCATTTTATGATTCTCAAAATCTGCCAGTATGTAAATATACTCAGATATTTAAAATATTTCAAATGGTCCAAACCGGAAAAAAATATTTTGACAACAAACTGTGGTATGATGTCAGATCATACTTATAGCTATATCTTATTTTTTAAAAATTCTTCAAAATATGCTAGGCTACACATAAAAGGTATAATGACATTATTATAAGCCACTGCATGAAGGTTCAGAAGCATAAAAAAATCTCACATCATGAAAGCTCGTAAAGATAAATTTCTGGGAGGAGAATTTTAACTCTGGAATGTTATATAGAATGTCATATTGAGTCCCATAATCCTACAGGTAGAAACTGGAAACATGTAAGACAACAAGGAAAACAAGATGTACAATTGTAGTCCAGTTAAAATTTATATAATAAACTAAAGCATCTAGATATATTCTAATGTCAACTAATCAAATTATGTAATTTTACTACATAGAATTAAAAGTTTATAACATATACAATTATAAATTCCCCAAACTTTGCTAAAATGGAAAAAAAAATGAAATAAGTTGCTAACCTTTATTTAGGATTCTTTCGTTTGTCTTTAGAGCATCATTTGTAACACTATTCATTGTCAGTGGTTGACTTCTTAGTGTTCTCCATGGTGCCTTTTGTTCACAGAAAAAAATTGTCAATTTTATGATGGTTTTAAAATTAATATTTTAAAATTTAGTGCATTAAAATTACAAATTCCAAAGCATACTTTTTTCTTAAGATTTTCTTTTTAGTTTAAAAATCTAGTTAGCTATGTAAAAACATAGAAAAATTTTAATAATCATCTTTAATTGGGGTGTTTATAATTTAACTAATTTTCCTTAAACTTTGACTTACACTTAAAAAATCAAGCATTTGACTTCCTTTTTAAGAACTCAGATATGTGTCTTGGAAATAAAATCTTCCAAAATACTGAAAAATTTTGTAAATCTAATAAATTTAACATAAATAAAATGAATATGATGACTCAAGATCTCCTATATATTCCAATAGTGTGTATGATCATAGTAAGGAAACAACTTAAAATTTTAAATCCATTACATAAGAATTTATTTTAAGTTTGCATGACAAGATAGTTTATTACTCTAATAAGGCAATATTTTAAAAATTTAGTACAAACTAAACATGCACAGATTATTCTTCTTCTCAAAATACTAAACTACAGGTTTCATTAGCATTAATATCTATATAGTAAATTCAGAAACTCCTTAACTTAAAAAAAATACCTCCCAGGAAAACAATTATCTTCTCATTTACTGAGTATATTATTATCTGCTCTATATGCTGTGATATGTGATAGAAAGATGTAGACATCTAGGATAACACCTAAGATAATATTTTTCAGGGTCTTAACTCTCAGGTCCCATTTTTAGGACCATTATGTCAAAAACTGTCAAACATGAAGAAGGTGTTTTTTATATTCTTTAAAGGCATTGTTTTCTTCACTAATAAAGAATTTAATTTTGGTTTTGCTCTTTTTGGTTTTGTAGTTTTTTACCTTTTGAAGATATTTAATTCTTTTCATATTTTGTAATGATACATTCAAACCATTCCACTCAGTCCTCTGTACACTTATGTATATTTTATAATCCTTTCAACTGGAACCTCCCAGCCATTTTCTTATTATCTGGTAGGATTGCAAAATTTTATTCAAGTGACATCTTATTGGATTCTATAAATTGCAAGATTGCCTGAATCTGTCGTTACAGCTTCCCAAATCATTCAGTGACATCTTTCTATGGTTAATACAATTATACTACACAAAGCTTTATGATCCTGTAACACTGGCCTGGGTGCTTGATCCAATATCTGGTTTTAAGCCCAATCATTTCAAGTAAAATTCTGTAGTTGAAATATTTAAAATATTTGATAAATGAAAGTCTTTATTGAATTCTTCTTTATTTCTCTTATACCCCTTTTTTTTGCTTCTTGTTGGATGATTATTGTATAATTTTTAAAATTAAAAATATTAAATTATTACTGTGATACAGATACAATAAATAGGTGTTACAATTTTATTTAACTTATTATTAATAATGCCATAACCAGTTCAAAGGAGAATACAGTTGATTACTGACTTACAATGATTTGACTTATGATTTTTTTACTCTATGATAGTAAGAAAGCAATATGCATTCAGTACAAACCATACTTTGAATTTTGAATTTTGATCTTTCCCTGATTAGTGATATGTAGTATGATACTGTCTAGTGATGTGGACACAGGCAGCAAACTTCAGCTTCTGGTCAGCCACGTGAGCACCAGGGTAAACAACTGATGCACTTATAACCATTCTATACCCATAAAAACATTCTATTTTTCATTTTCTTTACAGTATTCAGTAAATTACATGAGATATTCAACACTTCACTATAAAATAGGCTTTGTGTTAGATGATTTTGCCCAACTTTAGACTAATGTAAGTGTTCTGAGCATGTTTACGTTAGTCTGGGCTAAGCTATGATATTTGGTTGGTTAGGTGTATAAAACATATTTTCGACTTACAATGTTTTCAGCTTATGATGGGTTTATTGGGACATAGCTGCATCATAAGTCGAGGAAGATCTGTACATAAATGAGACACTTAGAGTTCAGGGATATTAAAATGGACTTGCTAATGGACATGAAACTTTTTCACAATGGGAAAGGCTATCTTTCTACTGACCAGGGCTCATTTACATGTCTATAATGCAAATATTACTTTGCATTGTTCTAAATTATCTACAATTTACAGAATTGTGAAATAGTTTACATGCAAAAGGCTATTATCAGATAGTCAGAAAGAAGTTGTTCTAAATGATGAATATTTTCCACTGGAGATTTCTAGGAATCTATTCTTTTCTCCTACATTGATCTTTATTCAAAACATTCCTGTAAACTAAGTATAATTATCTTTCATTCTGAGTTAGACAACATGGATGGTACAATGGTTGTAATAGTTGAATTTTCTTACATCACCCTAGCTAGATACATCAAAGAATGAAAATTTAAAGCATTATTCTATGAAATTATACTAAACATGGATTTTTAGGTTGAAATTCTTATTGAGATAATTATAGATTAATATGAAGTAATAAAATATAATACCAGAGATCACATACATACTTTAACAAGTTCTCCCCAATGGTAATATTTTACAAAGCCATAGTATAATATCAAAAGCAGGATATTGCTATTGACATAATCTACTCATATTACTTATTTGAAATTTCTCTACATCATCTATTTAATTAAGTATATATCTAATTGACATATAATATTGTAGGGAAAGATTCTTAAAATTATAACCCTTAAGTGTAGAAAACATGGAAGAGATGAGCACTAGACATAGCACATGGAAAAAATTTTAAATCATTTTAATGATTGTTTTGCAATCCAAATATCTTTTATGTATCAAAGAAAGAGTAAAAAAAGTTATCAAGAATAAAATATTTCTCTTTTTTGTGCTACTTTTACCTAAAATTTAATTCATTGAATTTATCATATTTGCCTGTCTATTCACTTATTCAATTTTCAATAATGAGTTTTTCTTCTTATTTAAAAAATAACACTTTTTTTTTTTTGGTCTTTTGTATTTTATGTTTGTAACTCTTGCGGTTAATTATTATCAGTGAAAAAATCTTGGACAGATCATCTTACTTTAGAAATAATATTACTCCCTTTCAAAGCACACTGCTTGGCATAGTTAGAAAAATCAATCTATAACAACTTATATGTAGAAATATGGTCATGTTATAGTTTTTCTAGCCTTTCAAAACATTGTAGCCATTAGCTCTGAAGAATATGTGAAATATGTTTTCTAATTGATAATTTCTGTTTTGTTCTTACTTTATTTTTATTATTATTATTTTTTTTTTTTGCAGTATGCGGGCCTCTCACTGTTGTGGCCTCTCCCGTTGTGGAGCACAGGCTCCGGACAAGCAGGCTCAGCGGCCATGGCTCACGAACCTAGCCGCTCCGCGGCACATGGGATCTTCCTGGACCAGGGCACGAACTCGTGTCCCCTGCATCAGCAGGTAGACTCTCAACCACTGCGCCACCAGGGAAGCCCTGTTTTGTTCTTACTTTAAATTAATTGAAGCAATCTTTTAAAAATCAAAATGTCATAAAGATTATTAGACTCAATTCATGATTTTAATTATTTTGCTTTGAATCAGGTGAAAGTATACACTAAGTAATTATTGAAAATGTGTTAAAATTTTATTTCTTATTCCAAGTTTTTTTAATATTCATATATTTTAAACAGATATAAAGTGAATTGGTATTTCCAAATAACTCAAAAATAACCATCTTAACATACACTCCATAATCATTATTCCCCATGTAGCTAGAAAAAGTAGATGAAATAGGGATGTCACACTCAAACAAAACCTGTTTGAAGTCTCTCTCTTGGGAATATATAAAACTTCAACTTTGCATTACATACCATAGTAATTTTATATATAATAATTGATTAAGAATTATAATAAACAATAATAATTTGTAGCATAATTATATATAAATAAGTTTAAAAATTAAATTTTTATGAACATGAGAATTATTTTGACCACCTATGTTCAGTGGTCTGTTAGTTATTAATTTGTTCATTCATTCAAAAATAATATCAAAAATACCTATGGGTAAAATTTATATTCAAGAAATGTAGGCATTATAATAACTGAAAAGTTAATATTTCATTTATCTTTTCAGTTAATTCATATTTTCTTATTGATCAGAAAATTAACCTCAGAGGAAAATCATGTCTTGATGTGCTAAAGAATCTGAGGATGTTGAATATTTCACTTCATGCCTTATTCACCACTGGGTATGAAAGAGGATGAGCTGCCTGATTAGATGTCAATAGGGTGGCTATGTTAGAATCTGCTCTCATTTTCAGAATGAATCAACACGTGTACCATTATACAGAAAGAACCACAGATACTGAGTGCAAAACTACTTTTGTTCCAAGACCTGTGAATTTAACACTTTTTGAGAAATTTATTGCAAAATAACAAAAAGTTAATGCCTTGAAATGCAATGTATTCTAGAATCAAAGCTAGATTAAGACATATACTAAAGCTATTTATTTATTTTTTTTAATTTTTTTTTTTTTTGCAGTACGCGGGCCTCTCACTGTTGTGGCCTCTCCCATTGTGGAGCACAGGCTCCGGACGCGCAGGCTCAGCGGCCATGGCTCACGGGCCCAGCCGCTCCGCGGCATGTGGGATCTTCCCGAACCGGGGCACGAACCCGCGTTCCCTGCATCGGCAGGTGGACTCTCAACCACTGCGCCACCAGGGAAGCCCTAAAGTTATTTTATTGGCTGCATAAAAGATCCACTGATGATAAAAAGGTAAGATCAGGAGAAATCAGTGGAGGAAAATCTAAACAATTTTTACTCTGGTCTTCTATTTCTCAGATTGTATTGTATATATATTCCCCACAAGGAAAATTCAAATGATAAGAGTGTCATGTGGTATGAAAATAGTTAGATGTTGACCCATTAATATGTAAATAGAGTGTAGATCATGTACTGGGCATCAAAACTGTGCTGAGTACAGTAAGTCCCCTATATACGAACCTTCAAGTTGTGAACTTTCAAAGATGTGAAAGTGAGTTTGCACGTCCAATCACGTAAGTTAGTTCACGTGTCTGGTGCACACTGTCACGTGCATGAATCCTCTACAAGTGGTTGTGCTTTTGTGCACTTTACGGTACTGAATAGAGTGCAGTAGTACAGTACTAGTAAAAAATAGAAGCATTCATTTCTTTGGTACTAGTGCAAAACTTATTAGAATATGCAACCTTAGAAAAAATATTTTAAAAAATCATATTTCAAACCCATAAAATAATTTCACTCTGAAGAGCTTTAAATAGGAATGTACATTACATAATTATAGATATAGGATTGATAGATAAAAATTAGATGTCATTTTTTTAATCCAATTACTTCACTGTAACCACATTTGTTAAAATTGAGTTCAATATTATGTGTGGTCTTTATGATTTCTTTGGATCCCTAGTACCAATATTTATTTCAGTAGACATAATATACTTGTGTGAAAAGTGTTATAAACCTATTACAATACAGTACTATCTAGATGATTATGTAGGTTGGGTACCGAGGCTAACTTTGTTGGACTTACTAACAAATTGGACTTATAAACATGCTCTCGGAATGGAACTCATTCATACGTAGGGGTCTTGCTGTATATCGCCCCATGGAAAAGCACAAAGAAGCAATATGTGAGTTGGAACATAAACTCCAAGGTGCAAGTCAGTATAAGAACATCTTATTTATGTGTATGTATATATATATATATATATATATATATATATATATATATGATTTTAAAAAACAAAATGAAAGTTTATTTAGCATTTTAAATAAATGTGTATTTATACTATTTCAGAGTTTAGTATATATATATATATGTAAGTATAAATATATTTGCCACATAAAGCATATAATGAGGGTTGAGGTGACACTTCCACAGTTTTGGGGAGTAACTTTAAATGACTTTATGAGCATATTCACTGATTCTTTCAGTTTTAAGAACGTTGGAGGATAAAACAAAAAAACTTTCATAATGCCTATATCCCATGTTGTTTGATAATTTCAAAAAACTATAAAAAATTCTCTTCTTTAGTATCTGACATTTCTTTCACGTAGTTTTCTACTGTAAAATGTCTAGAATGTGTTGCTTAATTTTAAGGTTTGGGATTTGAATTTGGGTGCATTTTCCTAATAGATATACTCTTGTTCCCCCAAACCTAAATATTTAACATTCAATTCGTAAAGATTTAAATATTAGAAATGATGTCAACTTTTATTGCCAAAGATGGTATTACATTTAATATAGTTAAAAAAAACAAAATGAAAGTTTATTTAACATTCTAAATAAGTGTGTTTCTATAATATTTCAGAGTTTAATATACCAACTTTTGTTTTATATATGGACCATTTTTAAAGTCTTTATTGAATTTGTTACAATATTGCTTCTGTTTTATGTTTTGGGTTCTGGCCCCAAGGCATGTGAGATCTTAGCTCCCCGACCAGGGATCAAATCCACACTCCCTGCATTGGAAGGCGAAGTCTTAACTGCTGGACCACCAGGGAAGTCCCAATATACCAACTTTTTATGGAGATTCCTTTGGACAATTTAATGATGTTTGTTAGGAGGTTCTATCTTCGAATAAAATATTACAATCTTACACATTAAAAAAGAAAAGGCCAACGTCAGACAAAAAAGGAAAGCATGATATTGTGTTATGTGTCTCTGTGTGTGTATATATGTGTGTACATGCTAATGCTTACAAATTACAATGCATGATAAAATATCATAAAATAATATCATAGCATAGAACAACATAGCATTTTTATACCTCTAAAGCAAAAAACTCAATATATTAAACTTTGCATTTATAATTCATTAATTATAATGTCCTTAGTTCCTCTTTAAACCTTTTCTTTTATAGTCAATAAAAATCCCAATAAACCAGGAAATATGTTGTTCACAATTCTATATATTTACATGTTGAGATGTTCACAACAAATAATCTTCTACTTTACCTTTTTATTTTTTCTTCTACTTTACCTTTGAACTTTATTTATTGCTCCCTTTTATTAGAGCCTCATAGTAGACAAATTCAAGTGCTGTGATCTGATTAGTCCTGGGCATACAGATAGATAGATTGATAGATAGATAGAAATAGATAATATAGAAAAATAGAGAAGTAATTAATAAAATATTAATAAACTTACTATGTACACTTAAAAATATAAAAGTAAAATAAATTTAAAAAACATAAGAGGGCTTCCCTGGTGGCACAGTCGTTGAGAGTCCACCTGCCAATGCAGGGGACACGGGTTCGTGACCCGGTCTGGGAAGATCCCATATGCCGCTGAGCAGCTGGGCCCATGAGCCATGGCCACTGAGCCTGTGCGTCTGGAGCCTGTGATCTACAATGGGAGAGGCCACAACAGTGAGAGGCCCATGTACCACAAAAAAATAAAAATAAAAAAAATAAGAGCAAGGGAAGGCTTTATTGTCAGACATGTCATATTAATACTAGGCCACAGCAACTGAAGTAGAGTAGTACTATCACCAGAAAAGGCAAAACTCAATAGAAACAGAGCCAAGCATAAGTATATATTCAGCATATAATATAGGGTCATTTCAAATCAACAGCAACACAATAAATGCTATGATAAATGGTGCAGAAATAATTTATTGACTACTTGGGGAAAAAATTTAGTCAGGGTCATACCTCACAGAATGTAATACAGTAAATTCCAGAACAACTTATTATACTATAAATAAACCAAAGTTATCTATCTATCTATATATATAGATATAGATATACTACATGTATATATATGATGCAGCAAGTATTTTTAAGCATAGCAAAAGCAAAATAAATAAAAAATAAAAATAATGCAGGTTAATTCATTAAATATCTAGATACTATATATCCAACTACTAAACATATTTAAAAAACAAATTTTACTGGAAAATCGTCCCAAATATCCATCTCAAGTAAATAGTGCACATTTTTTATGGAAATTAACTAGGAAAAAATCTGTTATTTAGTGTTAAAAGTGGCAATTGCCATTTATATGGAAGTTACAAAAGATAAAATACAGAAAGACAATACAAATAGCTGTCAAAAATCAATTGAAAAACATTAAAACAAATGATTACACAATGATTTAATTGCTCTCCTGTAATTATTTTCTTAAACTTTGAGCATAAGGAAGAGAGTTCTAGAGATGTGATTAATCTGGGGAATTTCCCATGTAATATACATACCATGTTCTTTTTTAGGTAAAAGGTAAAATGCATGTGATATTGAATATATTTAAGATTAGACTGAGAATAGTTTATATTAAAATGTATAGTGAATAAGAGATAACTGTGTAGAAACCAGAAACTTGGCCATCAAACATTTTGTATTTCTGCTATTACTAAACTTTGACTCTTAACCACTTTAATCAATCGAACCACTGATACTCAAAGTCCAACTGACTGTTTTAATATTAAGCCAATTAGATGTAAGTCCCTACTTATGCTGTTGAAACTTTGAGGAATTGGATGGATGGGAAGTTCACCTCTGTTCTGAAGGTAGGAAGACCAGCAGATGGAAGCACTGAAAGATTCTAAACATAGTATGTAGATAGGTCTAGGGAACACGTGATTACTCAGAAAGATGAACTGGCTGGAAAAATACAGACCCTTGTATTCTTGAGAAAATGAAGCAAAAATGGCCCACCTGGTAAACCAGAAGCAGATAATTTGTGAACCAAGAAAAGAGAACTGACAATTAAAGTGCACAGTTATAAACATTTATTGGCCAAATATTGCACTGAGATATAAAATACATCATGTCTTAGATTAAATAGAAAAATAAAAAAAGAAGGCCTGTGTCTCCAAGGAAATGATTCACAGTAAATTTGATGCCAGATTCAAAATAAAATTTAATTAAACTTCTCACAGACATCATCTTTTAATTTATCATTTCCTGATTCAGTGAGAAATATTACTGCCATTTACTACTCTGTTATCTAATAAAAATGAATAGCTTTTTGATTTCAACCTGTATTTCCTACTATAAGCAAGACTCCCAGTTCATCACTAGAAGTGAGCACAAGTGGAAACAAAATACCTAACCTGAAAAAGTTTTACAACTTATTTAGAAGGATAAACTAGAAAAATGCAATAGCATAAATTTTGGTCTAACATTCTGCTCAGAACTTACATTATCCTTGAAAATTTCCTTTACATATAAATAATGATATTAAAAAAGCATGTCTATTCAATTATTCCTTCTTTTCACCTAAGAACAAGAACAGAGTACAAATTTTACATTTCTGAGAAATACACATGGATGGGATAGAAATTTAAATTTTAAAAAACTCAATTAAAATATAATATGTATTTCAGATTTCTATACTATTTTTTTCCTAAAATATTTAACAAATTTAAAACATTTATTTAGGTCCTCTGTAGTTAATGATCATGGATTATTGTAAAAGACTTGGCAAAATATCACAAAATTTAAGTTATATTGGCATTTAAAATTTCAGAAGTCTAAACCAATTTGATACAATTATTTCGTACTGACATTTCTAATGGTTAGTGGTTAATCTAAAGCTCATGACATATTTGATTAAACTAAAATTGTAGATGAATAGCCCTTTCAAATTGTAATAACTGATTAAGACCTGTGCCTGTGTAGCAAAAGAATATAGGTCTACTAGAGGGTATAGAAGGGATAAAAAGCAGTAAGTGAATTCTAATTAGAAAAAGTGTAAGAGTAATACATCAAATATATTCTATCATTTTTGTTACACAGAACCTGCTGAGGTCCTAAAAATGAAGATTCAGTTAATTAAGTCAAAGCCTTAACAGATATAGAAATTGTTAGCAAGGATGAAGAAAAGATAATATAGAATGAACTGTTTTACCAGTAAAAGGAGATTTTTGTAGTAAAATGTCTACAGGTAGCTGGTACTTTAATTGTTCAATAGGTATATAACTCAGATCATTGGATTAAAAATATTCCTATACTTAATTTAATGAGGTGTTCAGGGGTTACAAGTAATTACTTTTGTTCTCATAATTCTTCATAAAATTTAGGGTCTTCATACAATATAGGGTTTTCTGTCACTGAAAAGTGAGGAAAATGTTAAATATAAAGCTACACATACCCATTTGGCTTAGAAAATTATGGATTTATGTCAGCTAGCTTCCATATTTTTATGCATTTATTTCTCAATAATTCAACAGTTCAAAGTCCAGTTTAATAACTTCTCAAGTGCTATGTGTCTTTTGTCTTATCTCATGTCCACTTTCAGTTTTGTATTAATTTTGTGTTTTACAAAACATTACTTTGTGTTCATTACAAAATATTAGTAAATGTAGATGAGTGAAAATAAATATTGTAATTTTATATCACTAATTGTTAGAAAAATGCAAATCAAAACAACAATGAGGAGGGTGAATATGTTGTTCAATAAAGTTCTTAGTAAAAATGAAAAAAAAAAACAAAAAAACACACACACAAAGTACAATGAGATATCACCTCACACCGGACAGAATGGCCATCATCAAAAAGTCTACAAACAATAAATGCTGGAGAAGGTGTGGAGAAAAGGGAACCCTCTTGCACTGTTGGTGGGAATGTAAATTGGTGCAGCCACTATGGAAAACCGTATGGAGGTTCCTCAAAAAACTAAAACTAAAGTTGCCATATGATCCAGCAATCCCACTCCTGGTCATATACCTGTACAAAACTGTAATTCAAAAAGATACATGCACCCCAATGTTCATAGCAGCACTACTCACAATAGTCAAGATATGGAAGCAACCTAAATGTCCATCAACAGACGAATGGATAAAGATGTGGTACTTATATACAATGGAATACTACTCAGCCATAAAAAAGAATGAAATATTGCCACTTGCAGCAACATGGATGCAACTAGAGATTATCATACTAAGTGAAGTAAGTCAGAAAGAGAAAGAAAAATATCATATGATATCACTTATATGTGGAATCTAAAATATGGCACAATGAACATCTACAAAACAGAAATAGACTCACAGACATAGAGAACAGACTTGTGGTTGCCCAGGGTGATGGGGGGGAGGGAGAGGGATGGACTGGGAGTTTTGGTTTAGTAGATGCAAACTATGACATTTAGAATGGATATACAACAAGGCCTTACTATGTAACACAGGGAACTGTATCTAATCTCCTAGAATAAACTATAATGGAAAGAATGTTAAAAAAAGAAAGTATGTATGTGTATAGCTAAGTCACTTAGCTGTACAGCAGTAATTAGTACAACATTGTAAATCAACTATACTTCAATTAAAAAAAAATTAAATTTAAAATAAAAACGTTATGAAAAATATATTAAAATGTAGTTGTTCTTTATATATTAAAGGATTATAAAATTTGGTAAGAAAAACAAAAAATATATCTAAATATAAATAACAAACAGATAATTTCAGTGAAAATACAAACAGCAAATTACCACTTTAAAGAATCCAATACCTACAGTAATCAAGAAGGCAAATTCAAATGAAACGCATTTCTAATTTTTCAAATTCGGGGGAAAAATTACATTTTATTGATTTTTGGGGGTGATCACTATGTATACAGAAGTCAAATTATGAAGTGCAGCTGAAACATATAATTAAAAAGTTACAGTTTATTATAAAAATTGTAGTTTTACAATAAAGTTAAATCATTTAATAATTCTGATATCCAAACATAAACACCATTAATATTTTGGTATATAATCTTCATATTTTACATTTCAAAACATAAGTATATTTATATAAATAATTATATACAATATATAAATACATACATAGGAAGATGCCTTCATAAACCATTATATTTTATGAAATTATTTAAGGCCTTCTTTTCATTCAGTGATAGATAGTTGATAAACATGAAACTTTGGGGATCATATAGAAATGTGTTCTTATCTTGGCTCTCTCCTTTACCAACTATGCAACATAGAGTAAGTTAATACACCTATGAAATGGGAATAATAGCATTTTCTCATACTGATGTTGTGAGAATCTAATGAGAAAATGCCTAAAAGTACTTTACACCATACCTAGTACTTCCAATAAAGATCACCGTCCTCTTCCTTGACCTCTTTCCTTTCTTCTTCTTCTTCAAGAAATCTAAACATCCCCAATTATTTAATCATAATTATTTCATCAAACTAATTCTAATTTGATATTGGCTATTCTGTTTATGTGCAACATATTTCTAAAAAATTGGGAAGTTTTTAATGTATGAAATGGAAAATGTTATAGCATAGTAATGATCTCTTTTTTTAAGATCCAGCAGAAAGTTCCCAGAACAGTGCCTTAAACTGATATTGGAGTGTTATTTTGGGGTAGATTATTTTTTTTCATTTTAGCTATTGTTGATTATACATATTTTCTGCTCTTGAGTTTATTTGGACATTTTGTATTTCATAGAAAAAATTCCATTTCAATTATTTTTTCAAAAGTTAGTATAGACATGCTCATAGAATTTCCTCATAAGTTTAATGTCTTCTGTGTATAAAACAAGAATATTTTTATTAGTCGTGGTATCTTCTACTTGTATAATAACAGTGTGCTAAAAAATATGACTCCAATTTTTTCATATCTGATTGCATACAACTTTTAAGCCTCATTTCCTCCTCTACCCTTCCTGCCCCAAATCTGAGCCAACGATAAGGAAGACCTGAAACTCCCTCTTTTGGGGTGTCCAGGAGATGCAAACCATGCAAGGCCCTTCCTGTTCATGAGAACCCTAACTCTGTTCCCACTGCCTAATCTCCATAAAAACTTCGATCCAGTGGTCACTTATGGCTGTTTCTCAAGATATTTTCAGATCAGCCTGGAAGGTATGTCCTGATCTCCCAGGAAATCTCATTATGTAAGTAAGAAACTTTTTCATATAGTCTTGGTGTGCGTGTGTGTGTGTGTGTGTGTGTGTGTGATATAGTCAGTCTTAACATCCAAACCAAATTGGAGGTGGAGTCTATCTTCTTTCTTCAGGATGGCTAAAATAAATGCAGATATGATCATATTCTTATGAGTAACCTCTTAATGTCTCATACATAGGTTAGAAAAGAAGAAATAAATTTACTGAAACCTCTTCAAAATTAAGTTCACTCTACAGAGTTTAGGAAACCAGACTAATTTTACTGGATTTTTTGTGGGATAAAAAGAATAGTGTGTTCACATATGTGCTATTGACACAAAAATAAGTTCCCTATCGCTCATTTTTGTTTTCATTCCAAGTTTTTCTATAGTGACAGATGGTGAATCTACACAATTTCACTGATTTTTTTCTAGACTTAAAATTTATTCACCTTCCTTGTGTACATCAGTTTAACAAGATCCCATCCCTCTAGACCTTCATTTATAATCAATCTTAAGGCAAAGGAGTGCCTGAATATATGTAAAAACTTGGGCTAACTAAAATGTAGATCTCTCCATAATAGGATTGTGTGTCTAAAAGAAACATTATTTTTATAATATTATGCTACTTCTGATATTCACATATACAACTATACTTTCAAGTCTATTTTTTTTTCTTTCCTCCAAGTTTTTATCAGTAAAGTTTCCCACAGACTTTACTTCAAATTTTTATCAGTAAACTTTCCCACAGACTTTACTTGAGACACCTGACTCTCTTCTGGTATAAATTTGTGGTGTCTTCTTTGTTCAACCCGAATTTTTGCATCCTGGGAATAAGGAACCTATACTGACCATGGCACTCTTCCTATCCAAGCTTGCTCTTATGGAAAGTTGGGTTGGGGATGCCTTTGGCACAAACACAAGAACATTCCGATTCAAAGAGACCTGAGACAACAAGTTTTGTGAAGTTAGGGGCCCTGGACACACTTGCTCCAGCCTCAGAAACAGAGCCTTCCTGATAGCTCGGACTATACCAGAGGGATGAAGCATTTAAATGATTTGCTGCTTACTTCAGGCTTTCCTTCCAGAGCCTCTGCCCTTGTGGACAGATAAACCTTATCTTTTTGGACCTCCTTTTTCACATGGCCAAAATGCTTCATCACCTGCACTTTTCCTATCTCTTAAAAGTGGCAGATCTGGAGACATATAAAGAATGCACATTTGCGTTACCCAGGCCTACCATATGGAAATCACTAACTAAACAAGGAATATACACAGAAGAATGTAGAATCAAACATTGAGAGAGCAAAAACCAAATACCATGTTTTTATTTCAAACTCTGCATTCAAATGTGCTCAAACCAGTCTACCACTAGATAATATATAAATCAGAAATGCTGAAAACTGGCTTCACCTTGAGATTAAATGTTTTCCCAATAAAATCAATGCCTTAAATTTACTTTTAAAACAAATTAAAGACTTCCACATATAGCAGAAATATATTTTTTACATATAAATCAGTAGTACATCTTTAAAGAATATGTATTGAATTAATTAGTTATATTT
Organism: Delphinus delphis; assembly: GCF_949987515.2. NCBI lineage: Eukaryota > Metazoa > Chordata > Mammalia > Artiodactyla > Delphinidae > Delphinus > Delphinus delphis. The sequence continues at coordinate 84,318,402 of NC_082696.1, read as the reverse complement.
TGAAACTTAAAAATAATTATGGGTGACATTTAAAAAATTATTATGGAAACAGTTGGAGTCGTGTAAATTTATAAATAATTTTCTAATTTTGTTTATTTCCTCACTATTTCACTAATAAATAAATAAGGTGACAACTGATTGCATTATTGTCGTTCATTCAAAATTCATTAGTGGAATTTTTTCACCAAAATGTTTGATGATGGAGAAATAAACATGACTAAACAACTAAGTATAACATAACACTTTACTTTTATGATCAAAGAGTACTTGAGAGGCTATACACTTAACAGTGGTCTTCAAAAACTTTCTGAAAAATATGTAATTGACTTCTCTTTCTAATATGTTTAATACTCTACTTGTAATTTTACCTGTATAAAATTAAAAGTCTGGCTTCCTTGGTGGCACAGTGGTTGAGAGTCCGCCTGCCGATGCAGGGGACATGGGTGCGTGCCCCGGTCCGGGAAGATCCCACATGCCGTGGAGCGGCTGGGCCCGTGAGCCATGGCCACTGAGCCTGCACGTCCGGAGCCTGTGCTCTGCAATGGGAGAGGCCACAACAGTGAGAGGCCCGCGTACCGCAAAAAAAAAAAAAAAAAAGTCAAATGGCTTCTTAGAGGAAAGGTTTGAGTTCATTTTAATATGGTGTTATTATTATTTCCTTTCTTTTAATAATTCCTACAGGTGCCATGCAGCAAATTGCAGTTAGTCAAATAGTGAGACAGGCTGGGACCTGGGGCCTTTTGCTGCAGTACTGCAAAGCTTGCACCTGGACACAACTCTCCTCAAGCAACAAAATACACAGAAACTATATGGGGCAAAAAATAACTGTGTGCATGTGCAAATTCTAGACAACAGACACAAAGAGAACAAAAAAACCCAGCTGGCACTTTTGAAGAGTCCAGGGCAAAAGCAAGGTCCTGTGCATGCCCCCTGCACAAAATGCCACTTAAGGGGTGGGCAAAACACCTAAGCCACTTCTCTGTCCAAGCCCTGGACACATGCCTACCCTCACCCCATACAAGGAGCAAACTTACCCCCCTTAGGGAGCGAAAGAGCAGGGGAATCTGTTACTTGCTCTCACTACCCCCTGCTGCAGCAGGGCTCCCAATAAAGCCTTGCCTGAATTTCTTGTCTGGCATCTAGTCAATTTCTGTTGATTGGAGAAGGCCAAGAACCCTTGGTTGGTATCAGTAGGAGCCACTTCTTCATGCATCAGTCAGAAACAGAAAAGAAAACAAAATAAAATAAAACACCCCAAATATTTTAAGGTGTAAGTATGGGAATCAGGTAATTAAAAACATGCCACCCCAAACAAGAAAAGTTCAAGATGAAATAGCTTTCTTGGTAAACCCTATTGTATATTTAATCCCATATTTAAAGAAGAATTTACACAATTCTTTACAAACTTTTCCAAAAAAAAAAAAAAAGAGGAAATATCTCCTAGCTTGTTCTTTGAGTCTACCATTACCCTGAGAGCAAAGCTAGATAAAGACATCATAAGAAAATGAAATCACAGACCAATATGCCTTATGATATAGATGTAGAAATTCTCAAAAAAATACTAGAAAACTAAATCCAAAGCATTAAAAGCATTATACACCATTAACAACTGGGGTTTATCCCAGGAACGCAATGGTGGTTAAACATAAGCTAATTAGTCAATGTCATCATATTAGTAGAAGGAAAAAAAATCATGTGATAATCTCAGTTGATGCAAAGAAGGGTATGTGACAAATGCAAACACTTTTTCATGATAATAACACTCAGAAAACTAGCAAAAGAAAGAAAATTCATTGATATAATAAATGACATTCATGAAAAATTCGCAGCTAACATCATACTCAAGGGGAAGATTAAAATTTTCTTACTAAGGAAGGAACAAGAAAAATGTGTTCACTTTTACCACTGCTGTTCAACATTGTACTGGAAGTTCTGGCCAGACCTATTAGGCAAGAGAAAGAAATAAAAGATATCCAAATTGGGAATGTAGAAGTAAAACTATCTCTATTTGCAAATGACATGATACTATTTTTAGGTTTTCACAAATAATGGACAAGAAATCTTCTAGAACTAATAAATAAATTCAACCGAGTTGCATCTCTACTGTAATCAACCTGCTTCTAGAAGGCAGGCCCGTTCCTGTGGGAAAGGTTTCACATTGAGTCCTTCACTTTGATTTCTGCTGTTAGAGGTAGAATGGTCATCAACAAGAGTAGGATCTGTTTTGGTGAGGAGGAGACGACATGTTCAAGCTCATACATAACCTTCATCTTCCTTGAGACCATTGAGTAATCTTTGGGGTGGCTGGGGAAAGAATCTGACAGACATTATCAACATAAAGACTTTTCTTGTCCATCTGTTTATTGAAAATCCCTTCTATTACATTGGTGAGCATTTTCATAAAACACAAATACTTGCATACCCTTGGCCCATTCATGGGAGTCTATTCACATGATTCTCCTTCACATGTCCTGTTAATAATCTTTCCATTTGTTCCTTCCTAGTGCTTTATTATTAAGTCAAGCCACTAGCAACTGCTTATGAATAAATCCTTCTAGCTATATCTCTTTCAGTGCAGATTTGACAGGCATATTCACTAATAAAATATCTGCTTATTAGTGTATTTCATTTCCTCGCTGTTCTTTAGGACCACACATGCTGTGGATGTGAGTCTTCCACAGTCAGTTTCTACTAGGTGTCAAATATTGGAAAGAACCAATTATAAATCAAGCCATGTTTTTCTTCTTGTCTTGTTAATTCTCCATAGGAAAAGTGTGTGTGTGTGTGTGTGTGTGTGTGTGTGTGTACAGGCACACAAGGGTATGCCCATGTGTGCATAAAAAAACAAATGTGATTTTTTTTTCATCTAAGGTTTTAGATTTGAGCACTTTGGTCTACACTAAGACAGATTCGCTAGGTTTTCAAAGCACAAAAACAGTGCCCAAAACTCAACATGTGATTACAAATATGTGGCAGAGATACAAATTCCCCTTCCAGAGGATTAGGGGGAAAAGTAACAGCTGGCTGAGGTTGAAAATATACACCTTACTTTACCTCATTAAAAAAAGAAGAAAAAAAAGAAATTTCTACCTTCTATTTAATTCTATGTATGTCAGAGTAAAATCTGCAGAATTAAAGAAGTCCAATTTAGTAGTTTCAATTTTACTTCACAGTTGAGAGTAGATTGTGCAATGTAAAATTCCTATTGAAAATAATACCTTGATAAGTCATTTCTTTCCAAGTGACAAAGATTGAGTTAATTAATTTGGAAACCATGCTGTATATATGTTACCATGTCCAAGCTCACACTGCTTGCAGCACAACAAGCCAATAAATGGAGAGATGAGGTGTTGGGGCAAGGAATAGTGACTTCATTCAAAAAGCCAGCAGATCGAGAAGATGATGGACTAGTGTCCCAAAGAACCATCTTACCTGAGTTAGAATTCAGGCTTATTTTATACTAAAAGGGGAGGATGCGTGGCTGGTTGTTGCAGAATTCTTGGTACAGGAATCCTTTGTTCTTATAGCTGTCCACTTAAGTCTGGTCACAATGCTCCTATGAACTTCCAACAAGAAAATTGTTATTTTCTGTTCTGCAACTTTTTATCTCTATATGAATGAAAAACCTTTAAAGGTAAGAGCCTTGAGAAAGGACTAGCCCGTATGTTTTAGGCTATGGGCAACGTACTTTTACAAAGGTGCAGAGCCAGCATGACAAAGTATAGGCAACAGAGTACGAGGGTTAGAGCTAAAGGAATAAATCCAACATGAAGTCATGTTTGTTCTTCTCTGTTACATATATATAATATTTCCTGAGCAAGATAATTCTTTCTTGTATTTTAACAACAAAAAAGTGTTTTTTGAAAAGTTGGTAAAGGAGGAAGAAAAAAGGATATTTCAAAGCTTGAATTAATTTGGCTTTAATTTTAAGCCTCTTTAATACTGTTAAAGTTCAACTACTCTTTGCCTCTGTAACATGGTTATGTGACAAAAACCTTGATCCACTGCATGATCGTAGCTATGAGTTAAACTAAATATTCCTGTCCTGATTCACAGCATAGCTGGTCCTCAGATTAAAAGTGAGCTGCATAAATCTTTTTTTTTTTAAATCTGGCTTTAGTAGAACTATCATTAATAGAATAAGATTAGAATAAGCAGTCTTTTCAAATATCTTTAAAAACTTAAATAATGCTAGTGATTTTACTGTGGGGATACAAAATCTATTTAATTTTTTGTTGTTGCTTCTTGAGAAAATAAAGATAATTCCTATTGAAAACACTGAGAGGCAGCAAAAGAAAATGGGTGAGAGCTCTGGAGTCAGGATGCCTATGCTAGTTATCTTGAATATTGCACCTACCAGCAGTTTTGCTCCATTTGCAAAATAAGGATAATGTTACACATACTCCAAAAGGTTGTTTTCAGTATTAAATGATTTTACATATATAATATTAAGAAATTAGAATTGCCTGGTACATATTAAAACTCACTAAATGTTAGGTCATAATATTATTATGAGAAATTTTGTCAGATTGAACATAGTTGTATGTATAAACATAAAAATATAAGTCCTAGTAAAGAATCAAAATGAATGTATCAAGCAGGCCATTTCTTGTCCTCTATAATGTCAGTCAAAATAAATTATGTTGTTTTTAAACTAAAGTCAAAAGAAACACAAACCCCTTTTATAGAGCTGCATTTATATGCAAAATCTGGGCCTTTAGAGATTTTTGTGGTATGGTTTAAACTAGATAAATGATACTTTATGAAGTCACAAAATGTGCCTTTAAACAGCATAATGGTTTTAATGCATTTTAATTAGCTATCTGGCAAATCAACAGATGTACATGACCAAGCTTGCATAATTTTTCTACTAACAATACTGTCGGCCCTTTCTAAGAGCTTGTAACATTGTTTGCATTAACAATCTTAATACATCTTTGATTTCTGGCTTCACAATTTGCAATAGAGTTTTTAAAGCAGTACCACTTTGAAAATGTCAATAAAATACACATTTTCCTTAATCAATTCAGATGCACAGTATGATACAAGTAATTTCTCAGAACTGTTGTTAGGGTCTGTCAGAAGCTATGTCACAGCTTAGAGTTTTCATAGACACATGTGTCCATATTAAAGTCAAAATATCCCAATTTATGTTATCTTTTCTTAAGGATCCATGGAGACAAAAATTACTTTTCTCAAGGAAACAGTTTTATTCATGAGGCTGTGTAGCATATTGGTTTAAGGTTCACACATACTCTGGAAGCAGATTACCCACAATTAATTTCAGCTTCTAGCACCTCCTGGCTGTGTGACCTTGGATAACTTATTTAAACTCATCAAGGCTCTACTTCTTCCTGTGTAAAGTTAGGTAAATAAAAATAGTTTCTTCATTGGATTGTTATGAAAAAGGAAGAAAAAAATGTATCGTCATGTGTCAGTTCTTCATTTAAGCATTGGATTTTAAATGTGTTTATCTAATGAAAAGTGAAATCAAGAATTCTAATCTTCTCTTTTTCAAATATAAGAAAAAGGACTATCGTTTCCAAGAAGTACCTATTGCTATTCTTGGTATTCTATTCTTGTATCTTGGAAACATCTACTGTTGCCTTGTTGCATTCACAAGGAAGAGGAACTACTTTCTGGATATGTATGTATATTCTCCCTAATGTGTGCTATAGTGGCAGGTAGCAAATACCTCTGCATGGGATTCAAATGTCCTCGCTGGATACAAAGTATAGAAGGTCATTCCATGCCTGTGCTTGCCTTTCCTCCAACCAGCCTTTTATCAAGGTAAGAAGATGCTGCAGGATCTTCTCAGTGGCTGGAATGCACATGCTTGAGAATTGGGGAGGTGACCCATGGACAAATATTTGACCAGTGGAAGAGAGAAGCCATTCTCTAGCTTTTCTCTTTTCTTCTCTCTAAGTGGAAAGTACACAATAGAAATTGAGATAAAGAGTTTAGGAAAGGATAGGAAAGAAAGAAACCTCGATAAGACCTGGTGACTGGTGATGTCACGGTTGCAAATACCTTTAAAGAATTTTTCAAAATGCAACAACATTCCAGATTCTATTCTCTGAGAAGGAAGACACTCTACATAGAAGGATTTCTTCTAGTTAATATCAGTACATAGAGTCAAAATTAATTTCTACTGGAATATTTCCCCCAATTGAAAGTATTCTCTAAGGACATGGAGTGTGAACAATGACTAAAACGTTTGTCATCTGTCAAGTGTAAAACTGAGTTCTCCACTGAGGGTCTTTCCTTAGATACCACTAAATATGTGCATTCATCGTAGGCAATACTTAATATTATATGATAGGAAATAAACTGGAATAAGTTCTAAAAGACCAGGCATTAACTTGCTCTCTAAGAGCAATAGGTGAACAGACAGGGGTGGGATACTATTGTGTTTCCTAGCACACTTTCATGCTTACTTAAAATGAGACACCTCAGAGACATGACATTGAACTAATTTACCTTCAGAGGTCCTGAAGGATACACCTTCATGCACCTGGTGGGCAATGCTGGGGAAATTTCAATCCACTCTGGAAGAGAAAGGTCAGAAAGAGAAGACTGAGCAGAACTGAAGGGGAGGGGCTGATTTTAATTCCTTTGGAATTTTAACTCACAAGATGAAAGTACTTTGATTTTGTCTTTTAATTTCTTCATCTTTGGAGTTTGACTTGTGAGAGAATTTAATTTGGGGACATTAGACATTTGATAACAGAATGTTTTAAGAAAATGTACGCCCTCTCTATGCTTCTGGCATTTTCAATTTTGACTTGACTTTAACATTTGGTTATTGGAGTATATTTATGATTGCATTTGATTTCATTATGTATAGAATATGTGTTTGACTGTGTTGGACAATGAAGTTAGATATCTTTTGGGAAGTAAATTAAAATAGGGAGTGAAATTTCAAGTTCAACGTGAACATTCCCTTACAGAAGATACAACTCTTTCATTGTTTGATCCATGAGGACAAAAATCTCGCTGCTCAAAACAGCGCTGTGAATATTCACATAGAGAGGACAGTGTGTAAAGTGTGAAAACATTATGAAGGTGGGACACTTATAGACTGCCATTCCCCTAGCCAGGATGACAGCCATATTCCTGGCTGAACATCAGTTCAAGATGTAATACAAAAAGTTGAAAGAACAAAGACCTGGTAATATGAGGAAAAAAAAAATCTTTAAGGCAATTCCTTACAGAGAGTTGGTCTTAAGACATGGGAGCTTATTAAACCATCTCTGAAAGTTTCTTGACTCTGCATCTGTTGCTGAATCTTCCAATCCACAGTGCAGGCAGTCAGGCAGTCAAGTGGAGTAGATCAAGGCCAGGATGAATGCCACATGCAAGGGCTGGAAATCCACAATGAAGGAGTGAAACCTGTGTCAATGTTTGTTGTTTCTGACCTTGGTGACTACTGTATCCTACAGAAGTCAGGGTCCTTTATCACAGAACTAAATACTCTCTTTTGATTCAGTAGTGGGAAAAGCTGAAGGGGAATCTGGGGGAAAGTAGGGCAGCTACAAGCTCAGCCACTGATTCAAGCAGGTTAGCAACAATATGTTGTTGACTGAAAAAATGCACAACCTAAAATTTGAGAACTATGTTTATCCAGTGGACCTTATTAGGACTCAAGCCTGGGAAGCAGCTTCTCCAATAGCTCTGAGGGACCCCTCAGAAGACGTAAGGGAGGAGCCAGGATATATAGGAATTTTGCAACAAAAACCAGGTAGTTGGGACATCAAAAGATAACTGTTAATTAAAGAAAACCAGACAACTCAAGTTAGGGAATTTAGTATTTTCTATGTATGAGAAAATGCAAGAGTCTGGGCTCATTGAAATAATTCCTTTGATATGTGCCTTAACTATCTAGGACCAGCACCCTGCTTCTCTCCATCTTGAATCCCCTCAGGGTGCACATTTGAGTGTGGCTGCAGTGGCTGCTGTCTCCATGGCCACAGCATCCTTTGTTTACTGATAGGGCAGGCAAAATTCTATGTTCACAGTGTTCAGTGAGCTACACAATGCTGCTGCTACCCGTCACACTCCAAATCTCCTGAGAATCTCTCTTCTGTCCCACTCTTAATAGAAGCATAGTAGGTAATTCTGGGAAGTACAGTATGGCCTAGCAAGTTTCCACATTACAAATCCACCACACTGCTCTTTCCCCTCTCAAAGAGGAGGAATTCTGTCCTTGGCTACTGACCAAATCCCTCTACTCTTCCCATAGTGGTGAATCAAGTTACCTGATTATGGTGGGGGCACTTATTTATGCTTCTTGATTTAGGGAAACTAACCTGTATAAGTTTGAAACATTGAAAATGTTGACCCATTGGAGGCAATGGCCTAGAAGATAATACCTTCTTTACTGTCTCAGTCTATCCATTGGAAGGCTATCCTAAGGTCTAGACAGGAGAGTAGATATTAGCAAGCCCACTGGGCTCTAATACACAAGCCAAATTCTCCAATATACTTTACATCAATAATAATAAAGCTTATATTTTAGTTCTACATTTTTAGAGTCAAATATATTATTTCTTCAGTTAGAAATTGGGAGGGGAGGAAAGAGGATATTTTTGAGTCTTTAATGTTATGAGGGAAATATGAAAAAATATATATGTCAAACTATAACATGAGATGCACCAAAACATAATTAATCTCTTTAAAATAACATCTTCTAAAGATAAAATTTGTCTATTGTGACTATTTGGCATTAGAAACCTGCCTTGAATAGACCTACACAGTTCAGGTTTCTACAATACCCAGAGGGATTAAGCTAAAGTCTTTGCCAAAATACTAAAATAACCTGAAATTAGATCTTTGCAAATTATATCATATGTGTGTATGTGTGTGTGTATGTGTATATATATATATATATATATATATATATATATATATACACACATATATATACATACACACACATTATATATATATATACATACACACACATTTTATATATATATATATATATATATATATATATATATATATATATATATATATAAAATGCCAAATGTTGTGTATGTTGAAGAGTTTTTCTTTCCTGTGATTAATACTACCCCATGATATGCACTGTTTCAGGATAAGGTTGTGGCTGTTAAAATAATAGAGAATAACAGTGTCACGTTATTGCTGTTTGTGCTGCAAAAGCCAAGATTCTGGTATATTTAGTGATATCTTTAAGAAAACTCTTGTAAAAGTTTATTTTGCTCCTGATCTAAATTCCCTCAATCATGGGGTATATGAGACGATATGGAAGTACAGTGCCACTCACAAGGGTCTACACTTTGCTCTTTTAAAACTGAGCCCCAGGAACTATGATGTGAGCATGAAGTACATTAGTTTTCCAACAGGTGAGGAATATGCCTGTGCCCTCCTTCACATCTGGGCTTCTGGATGTAGCATAATCGCAATGTGAGGATACTAATGTGATTGTGAACTTAACAACTACAACAGTATGAAATAATAGCCAAAGATGCTCATAATGACTGTAGAACATCACAAAATAGTATTTCTTTACTTTATTTAATTGAATTAGCTAAATAAGCTAATATGATCACTTAATTAACTTTAATGAGAATTATCTTTTACCCTTACATAGTAATCAGGTAGAAAGTTTTACTATAATCAGGGCATGCTTAGAAAAAGGGAAATAGAAGGGGAAATAGAAGTTAAAGTGTGTGACAGGGGAAGGAGTAAATGCCCTAAAAGACTTGGAAGAGCTGGCAAAGGAGATTTTTAAGATGATTGGACTTAGGTATAATCATTGTACATCATGGATGTAGCATCATCATGAAAAAAAAAGTATCCAAAACCTGAGCTTGCTTGTAAGAGCATACCAGAAAACTAGCTATGCATGACACTCCACTTCCCTGGCTAGTCTACTGTGTGAGGAGGATGGAACAGCATTGGTAGAGGGCTGTATCTAGATGAAAGGACTGAAGTGGGCTACAGGTTGGCATAGGACCTGTGGCAGATCCAGACATTTCTACATGTCTGGTTTTGAAACACAGAAATGCCAACACCAGGGTGGTAAGTGGTCCTCAATGGCCCTTGGTTTGTCTAGAATGTCCAGCTGACCAAATGTAACCATTCTGCCTTCAGCTGATCCTACATTATTATATATGATCCTACACGATTGATACATTGCTACATAATTGCAAATGGGAATAAATAAGTGATATGGGTGTCTCCGTGGAAACTGAGAAAACCCTGAAGACATCAAGTGGACCAGATGATACTCTAAAGAGTCATTTCATGATTATGAAAGTCCAGAAACTACTCTAATTACACTTTTGCTTAAAATAATAATGTTCAAGACTTCTTTCAGTTTTCTGAATTTCTTAGTAACATTTTAATATAACATTATTATTATTACTTTGTTATCTACAACTTGTTTCTATTGCTTGCTAGTGAAAAAAAAGACACTACTTGAGAAACTGATCCTGAAATGATGTCAGCAGAAAATAGAAAAATGTAAAATACTTGGCATTTGTTATTGTGTTAAGATGTTATAAAAAACCTTGAAATACCCATTCACAGTCTGGAGCAAAACAAATATTAGAAGTACATGGTTTTCAGAGAGGGAGAAACAAAACAAAACAAAAGTAAGCCACATTCTCTGATTATCAGAGGCCTTGTACTTGCTCAAATTATAACTCTGGGGTTTATATATCTGCTACATTAGGCTATTAATAAAGTATTTGGTGCTTAAACTTTAAGCAAGTGAAATTTTGAGTTACATCTGTCCTAAGCAACACTCCCTTGAACCCCCAAATATCGCTTTTCCCCATGCCATGAAGAATAAATTAGTAGAGAAATGCCATCATTTTAAAAACGATAAAATCATCTTTGTAGCTTTTTCTACTCAACTTAGGAATACGCGAGAGAAGCGTTGTTTTCATAAAGAGTCTCTGATATCCCAGAAATGGAAAGAGCCTGAGACACCAGAGTTCACGTGGTGCATTTGATGGATCCAGGCAAATGTGTACAAAGTTAACAGGGTGGGAAGTAGAGTCAGCTGACAATCAGAAGTCAGCAAGTGGCATACAGGCTCTTATCTCTGGATATGATTAATTAATCATGGAGCTGCTAGGAAAGAGATCAACAGGCAACACTTTCACACAACTATCACAAAATGTGTATACACTGAGAAAAGGATAAGGCATCCATCCCTTTGGAAAAGAAATATAATTTAACTACAACCATAGATAGTTGTGGCATCTCACCCAGGTCCATGTCACAGACACAGACCCCCTTGAATGAATTCTGTACCTTTGAAGGAAGGGCTGCTATAATACTACACATAGTTACTGTTGAAAGTTTTTATAGTAATTTCCAGTACACTTTGTGGTCAGTATCTGAGGTGAGTGTAAACTAGGAAAAGCAAAATATCCAAATATCTCAGGAATTATTAAATTCTGGAGCTAACAATAATTTTAGGGACCATAAAATGATCTCGCCAAATGTCTCTGGAATGTATTCAGGAATATCATGTGATAATTAAATGTGTAACCAATTTTGCATCATGTTAGAACTAGAGAAACTCTAAACATAACCATTGCTTTCTATTTTGGGAATTGTGTAGAATTGCAATTATTTCTTTCTTAAAGATCTGTTGGAATTTGCCAGTGAAATCATCAGGGGATGGAGTTTTCTTTTTTGGAAAGTTTTTAATACAGGTTAAATTCATTTATTAGATTATTTGTGTTATCTATTTCCTTTTGAATAATTTCGGTAGGTTTCTCTTTCAGAAACAGGTCAATTTCATCTAAATTATCAAATGTATTTGTAGAAAACATTTCACAGTTGTAACTTACTATCCTTTCACTGTCTGTGGGATCTGTGTAATAACCCATCTTCATTCCAGATATTGGTAAGCTGTCTTCATACTTGTTTTTCTTTTTACTTTGTTTTTTGGATAGAGTTTTATCAATTGTTTCTGACCTTAGGGAAAAAGCATTCAGTCTTTTATCATTAAGTAAAATATTAGTATAGGTTTTATATAGATGTCTTTTATCATTTTAAGAAATTTTCCTCTTATTCCTTTTTTGTTTGTTTTTATTCCAAATGAGTGCTACATTTTGCCAAATGTTTTTTCCTGTATCTATTGAGATGGTAATGTGTTTTTTTTTTTCTTTTTCTGGTATATTATGTTAATTGATATTCAAAAGTTTACTCACTCTTGCATTTGTGAGATAAATCTCACTGTTTAAAATGTTGAAAAAAAATGGAAATGTGTTATTATTTATTCTTTAAATGTTTGGTAAGATTCTCCAGTTAAGACATCTGGGTCTGGGATTTTGCTTTTTGGAAGATTTTAAATTATGCTTCACTTCTCTTGCTACTCTGTCTCACCCTCTTTCTCTTGCTATAAAAGATCATTTGATTAATCTTTTATTTAATCATACCTTAAGGATAAAACCTCTTCTTAGGGTTTTGGGAAACTCATATGTGGTTTTAATAGCCACTTTCCTTATTTAAATCTACATGTAACAATATTTTCTGGGTGTTTTTTAAAGACTTTTTGTTAAAATTCCTGATTGTATTTTTCATGTCTTGTTTTTGTTTACTTCAAGCAAGACATCATCATCTATAAACAGAAGTACTTGAGAATTGTTTTACAGTAAGCTTTTTATTTTACAATACTATTATACTTACAGAAAAAACAAATTAAATAATACAGAGTTTCTGTATAAACCATTATCACCATGTTATATTAGTATAGTATGTTTGTCACATATAATGAATAAATATTGACACATTATCACTAACTGAAGCATATACTTTATCCAGATTTCCTTAGTTTTTACCTAATGCCCTTTTTCTGTCTCTGGATCTCACCTAGGATATTACACTGCATCTAGTTTTATGTCTTCTTGGGTTTTTCTTGGCCAGAACAGTTTCTTAGACCTTCCTTATTTCTGTAAGCTTGAGGATTCTGAATAGTGCTGGTCAAGTGATTTATAAAATATCCCTCAGTTGGGATTTCGTCTGATTTCTTTCCTCATGATTAGTTTGGGGAGGATGACCCCAAAAGTAAAGTCTTTTTCACTGTATCAAGGGTACAAGCTATAATCATGACTTATCCCTGTTGATATCCACGATTATTACCAGAAAGATAGAGTGATTTGCAGACTTCTCCACTGTAAAGTTATTATTTTTCTCTCTTTATACAGTATCTTCTCAGAAGGAAGTCACTATGTAATACCCACAGTGAGGAAGTGGAGAATTATGTCCCACCATTTTGAGGGCAGAATGCTACATAAATAATTTGGAACTCTTCTGTGTGGGACTTTTGTCTATTTCCCTCATTGGTTCATTTATTCAATTATTTAATTAGATAATTATAGATTCAATATATTTATTTTGTAATTTCATTTATTTTGTTTTTAAAATTGTGCCAGCTTTGTCCATTGGGAACTTTCATTTGGCTTTTTTCTCCCTTTGACATATCCCTCTCATTGTGGCTTTTTGTTTGTTTTTGAGAATATTTTTTTTTAACTTTTGATGTTACAAAAATACTCCAGGTTCATCTTGTATCTTCCTTGACACAGTCCAAAAATCATCTATTTCTCCAAGGATTTCTGAATGATTTTATTGAAGAACAGTATTAGAAATGAAGATCTGGAGGGTGGGGGATAGGTGTGTTTCTTGCTACTGCGGTGTAGTTGCTTCTAGGCCATCTCCGCTTACAGAGTAAAAATGTGTGTGTGGGTGTGTGTGTGTGCCTATGTGTGGGCGTGTGTGTGTGTACCACCCCATATGTGTACACATAGCTATAAATATTTCTGTGTATAAGCTTCTATATCTATATTGTCAGAATTACTTTCAAAGGACAGAAATATGGTACTATTTTAATTGAAAGTGATAACTTTTCATGTGTGAGATAGAATGGCATGCAAAGACAACACAAAAAGATTACAGTACAGATGATAAGAATTGTCTCTATTTAAAATACATTAAGATAGTTTAAAACTAGTGATTGTAGATAGTGAAATGGGATAACAAGGAAAGGTAATTCTCAATTTTCCAACTTTGGATAACTGTGTTGGTAGCAAACTTTAGAATAAAAAGAACAAAATTTTAAAAGGAAGATTGCATTGTATATTTGTTTCTTATATAATGACCAGAAAAGCTGCCTATCACTGAAGCAAATATATCCAGAAAAGAAGTGGGTATAACTAGGAGTGTGGGTAAAACTGGAAAATTATTTTGAATTCCCTTGATTATTAAGTACATCATGTGAGCAAGGGCAAAATCTTTTGAAATGAAGATATGAGAAGCAGAATAAAAACTGAATAATTAATATATTCCATCTTTTAATTTTCTTTAATAGAAGACTATATCAATGCTGAAAAAGAAACATTCCCAAGTTTACTTGGTTTGATATTATTAATACAATCTTTTGGCACAATATGTGCGAAAAAGATAAATAGAACACAAAGGTCAACTGCAGTCTCCTCTGTCCTTGAAATTAAGCCACTTTGTGCTGCATCACTACTTGTTCTCCTGTAGGTGAGCAATCTCAGCTGAAGAGGTCTATTCCTGTCGTCAGCTTTAAATTGTGGCTACAGCTGCCCTGAGTTCAGTCGTTGGGCTACATGGCAGTGTAGAATATTGCCCTTCTCTGATTTACCTCTAAATTTATCATCTCTTAATTTATTAAATGTAACTGAACATACTGTGGGGTTACCTGGAAAGCAGGTGTATTTCAGCATTGGAAGTAATTTTGAATGATAAGTCAGCATCTCTACACTTAAAACTGATACTTGAAGATTCGTTTGAATAATTAAATTCACTCACAAAATGCCCCCTTGATAGATTTAAATGTATGTCCAGAAACTTCCTTGGTAGCGCAGTGTTAAGAATCCACCTGCCAATGCAGGGGACACAGGTTCGAGCCCTGGTCTGGGAAGATCCTACATGTTGGGGAGCAATTAAGCCAGCGAGCCAAAATTACTGAGCCCATGTGCCACAACTATTGAAGCCTGCAGGCCTAGAGCCTGTGCTCTGCAGCAGGAGAAGCCACCACAATAAGTCTGTGCACCGAAATGAAGAATAGCCCACTCTCTCTGCAACTAGAGAAAGCCCACATGCAGCAACGAAGACCCAACGCAGCCAAAGATGAAGAACCCAGACTCAGCATCCAGACTATTCAGTTTGAATCCTAGTTCCAGCACTTAATGGCTTGTTATCTTTGACAGATTACTTAGTTACTACCTGCTTCAATTTCCTGGTCTATAAATATGAGATTATAATAGTATCTACCTCATAGGTGTTGTTTTGAATATATAATGTGCTAATGTATGTACAACACTTAAAGCAGAACTTGGTGTGTAATAACACTCAAAAAGTGTTAGTGATGAAGTTGTCATGTAACACAAACCAAGCTTTCATTTTGGGCTATTCATGGAGTCAGATGCTTGTACATACCATCACTCTTCTTCTTTTTTTTTTTTTTGGTAAATATTCTAATATAGCTTATTTATCTTTGGCCATTGATATTAGTTCCACTTGATCTTATTTGAAATAAAGATACTCTAATATAGTTTAGATATCTTATTCTCAGTAAAAGATACACTATAGAAAGCCAATAATTTATAATCATAGACAAAGTAGTCAATCAAATGGCTAAGAAAGGGTAAGCAATATTTCAATGCAGTCATTATAGACTGAATTAGCTTATAGGTGCTTTCCAGAATTATATAATGTTTGCTAAAGAAGTATCAATTTTCTGATTTTTTTTCTGCAAACCAATACAGTAGAATTTTTTTTAAAACACTAAAATTTAAATTGTATTCATGGTGAATATGACCCATGATTGTCTAATAATTTATTTTTATTAATTCAAACTTATATAAGTTTGCTTTAACCAAAAAGATACTTTCAAAGGGAAACTGATGAATATGTAAACATCTATGTTCATTGAATATTAAAGCTTATAATACCTAGTTGTCACTAATAAATTAAGTCATACTAATAAGAGACATTTATGCATTAATATCTTTTAAAAATATGTTCAGTTTTGTGCCTTATAAAGTTCCATAGTTTTCCAAGATAGATTAATTTTCTCTCAAGTACAAAATCTTTCACCATTTACATAGAGAAAATGAGTACTTTTAAATTGTACTGGTTGCCCTCCTAAAATTCCTCACATCATTGAAACCTATTTTCATGAAGTGTGTTCTTACATAAAATTTCTTTATATCAGGTTACTAATAGCAATATACCTAACACAATATTTTTTTCCACTTAAACTGGATATGGAGCTGCCATAAACAAATAACATAAATCAGAGAATATGTCTTAGTGTAATGCATGTACCTTGCATTTTGAAGTCATATCATCTATGCTTTGAAGTACATAGAATTATAAAAATAGTTGTAAGTGAAATAAGTTTTATTTGGAACCAATACCATTCATTGGTATATTCATAATAAGAGTTTTGCTATTATAGTAGCTTTCCCTTGGTTTAATGGAAGGTGTATATGAAGTGTTCATATAAATTACATACAGGTATAATCCAAATGCTTTTTTCTTCCCAAAATCCATATGTTGAA
Source organism: Delphinus delphis (assembly GCF_949987515.2). NCBI lineage: Eukaryota > Metazoa > Chordata > Mammalia > Artiodactyla > Delphinidae > Delphinus > Delphinus delphis. The sequence goes on along the minus strand of NC_082696.1, from coordinate 84,301,825 downwards.
TTTTTAATGACTGATGTGATGGTATTAGAAGGTGAGGCCTATTGGGAGGTGCTTAGGTCATGAGGATGGAGCCCTCATGAATGCAATTAGTGTCCTTATAAAAGAGGCCCTACAGAGAATCCTTACTTCCTCTATCAAGTGAGGAACCAGAGAGAAGGGACAGACTGTGAAACAGGAAGAGGGTCCTTCCCAGAATATGACCATGCAGGTGACTTGATCTTGGAATTTTCAATCTCTGGAAATGTGGGGAAAAAATGCCTGTTGTTTATAAACGACCCAGTCTGTGGTATTTTGCCAAAGCTCCCCGGATAGTCTAAGAAATATGTTTATATGATATATTTGTATGGAGACTATTTCTTGGGTGGCTATAAACCATGAAAATAAAGAGATTTGGGATAATTAATTTGTAAATTATCAAATGTACTTTCATAAAAATACTGATTTTATAGCACAATTAAATAATTATAATTTACCCTATATTATCATTACAGAAAGAAAGCTTAGATTAGACTCTTGTGAGAAGAGCAGATTCTTATGGATTTTTGGTTGGATTTAGGCAACAAAAAAATAAGCATGCTGTTTTGCAATAGATTTTCATGTGTACTTATATTTTTTAAACTATTAGTAAAATAATTTATATTTCTTTTGTGAAATAAAGTACAGTCAGTGTTTAGGAGGTAAGAAGATTGTCTTTGCTAGATGATGGGGTAAAATATGTACTTGACACAAATTGTATTCAAACTTATTTTCTGAGTAAAATAGAAAGCTAATCTTTCTTAAAGATAACTCTAGAATTTGCAGTGTCTTGATTCAGAGTGCTACAAAAAGCAGATGACTCTTCTCAGTTATGCTTGTCTAAAAGGAAAAGTCTTCTATTTGAAGAAAATTAAGATGGTAGACACACATCAAATTGTCTTTCTCCTCAAGGAGTAATGTAAAGCAGAAGTTTGTTGAGAAAACAGTGCTTGGTGTGTTATCTACTTCAACTCACTCAAAATCCAATAATTCAAAGCAGAATAGCTTGCTAGGAAATATCATTATCCAAAAAAAATGTTAACATCTCATCTAGGCAACAGATGTCTAGCTATATTTAAAGAGTTGTTTAAGAAAGTTATAACTTTTTGAAATATTGAATCATTTTGTAAGAACTGGTTATATCTAAGTTACTAACATCTATTTTTGCTTATATGTATTTTTGTCTTTGTATATATAACTGAAAATGAAAAGTACCAAAAATAAATTCTTCTTTGTACATGAAGGTTTATATTTTTCCTTTTCTATTTTTTGTTCCATTTTCTATTAAGGTGTTTTTGTCTGAACAGTATTATACCATTCTTCTTCTTTTGCAAAGAAGCCCAAGTGAACTTTTCTGTTTCTTAAAACTCCAAATAATGAAATATTATTTATATAAGAATCTCCATAAATACTTCTAATCATTGTGTATAATATTTAGGTAAATTAGAATTAATACTATGATACATGTGCAGGGGCACATTCACTGCCTCTGGCACAATGAGTTCTTTTTTTTTTTTTTTTAATGCAATTGATACTAGACCTCATTGCTCTCTGCTAAAATATTGAGGATAGGGACATCCTTGGTAGTCCAGTGATAGAATCTGCCTTCCAATGCAGGGGACGTGGGTTCGATCCCTGGTCAGGGAATTAAGATCCCACATGCCGTGGGGCAACCAAGTCCGCGTGCCACAACTACTGAGCTCACGTGCCTCAATGAGAGAGCCCATGTGCCACAAACTACAGAGCACCCTGGAGCCTGGAGGCCACAACTAGAGAAGAGGAACCCCACATGCCACAGCTAGAGAGAAGCCCACGAGCCACAACAAAGTATCCCGCGTGCCTCAATGAAGATCCTGCATGCCACAATTAAGACCTGATGCAACCAAAAAGAATAAGGAAAAATAAGTAAATGAAATAAATAAATATTAAAATATATATAGATGCTATTTCAATGAGTGGCATATACTCACATCCTTGAATTTTTGTAGTAAATACACATAGGGTTTTTGTTGCATTGTAATAAAAATATTCTGCAAGTAATCCTAATCCCAGCCCTGATCTATCTTTTTCGCTGTTCCTTTATATTCTAGAGAATAATGAAACTGAAATATTCAGAAAGTCACAGGTATATTAGGGACTAAGTGAGGGGTAAAGATATTCCTTTTCTTTGAGGAACAAAGAGAATGGAAGATTCAATACTGCCATGAATTTGAATTGGGATAATCATGCTCTGCTATGAATTATAGATATTGTCAATTTAGGAAGCAAAATAGAGAATTTTACTCCTAATAGAAACAGAGAAGGATATTTCCTGCATGGAAAACACTTAGAGTGGGAGACCTGACTATATTTACCAGTAAGTTCCTAAATCTAAATATTCATAATAAAAGTCATACTAAGAAAGCACTTTTTCAATTTAACAATTTAAAAATATTGATGCAGAACATTATTAGTAACAACCTTTGTCCTATTCATAAATGCAGAGCCCAGTCTCATCATTCAATAACCCTTGGACCTAGAGATATTTAAGTACCAAGAAAAAGAAGGAATTAGAAACTCAAAACAATAAATTGACTGCATACAGCCAAGAAGAGTCTTTATCCAAGTTAATATTTAGAAAAATAAAAGTGTTAAGAAAACCCAAGTGGCTTGTTGAAGAGGAGTTTAGTGGCAGAGAGATTATTGTTATTAAGATAATACAAAAAAAAAAGCATGATTTCTATGAACATGAATGAGAAAGTAGCTTTCCTTGAGTGAATTTATAGTTTTAGTGGAAGAGAAAAGCAATTAAATTATAATTGTGGTTCAATTAATCTGTAAAATATCAGTGGGGTGCAAACAGCAGAAAGGGCAGGGGAGTTGGAATTAGAAAGGGGTTGATTTTCCTTCCAACCCTTATTCTGCTACTCCAATTCCACTCTGCTGCTTAACTAGTTGTATACATAATACCAAATTTCTTTGTGCTTTGAACTCAATGACTGTACCAGCTTTCTGTGACTGTTGTAACAAATTACCACAAACTCGTGCGGTTAAACAACAGAAATTTATTCTCTCACAGCTCTGGAGACCACAAATCCTAAATCAAGATGTTGGCAGGGCATCAATCCCTCTGAAGGCTCAAAGGGAAACTCCTTCCCTGCTCTTACCAGTTTCCTGTGGCTCCAGACATTCTTTGGCTTATGACTGCATAAATCTAATTTCTGCCTCCATCTACACAGGCTTTTTCCTCTTCCTCTGTGTCTTTTCCTCTTCTGTCATTTATAAGGACACATTATTGAATTCAATAATTATTAATATTAGTGTGAGATCACTAAAGTTAGTATGATTGGATTTTACCAGATAATCAAAATAATCTCATCTTGAGATCTTTAACTGAATTACATCTGTAAAGATCCTTTGCCCAAATTAGTTAACACTCACATATTCTGGAGGGTTAGAATGTGGAGATATCTTTTGGGAGCCTCCATTCAACCCACTACACTGACATACAGTAGTCCCCCTAATCTGAGGTGTTTTTTTTTCCATGGTTTCAGTTACCCTCAATCAACCATGGTCTGAAAATATTAAATGAAAAATTCCAGAAATAAACAATTCATAAATTTTAGATTGTCTGCCTTAGTAACATGATAAAGTCTTGCACCCTCCTGCTCTGTCCTGGCCTGGACATGAACCCTCCCTTTGTCTAGCATACCCTGCTAGCTAGATGCTTAGTAGCCAGATTGGTGCTCAGATCAATGGTGGTGGTATCGCAGGGCTTGTGCTCAAGTAACCATTATTTTACTTATCAATGACCCCAAAAGCACAAGAGTAGTGATGCTAACAAGTTTTTTCAAATATGCCAAAGAGAAGCTGTATAGTGCTTCCTTTAAGAGAAAAGCTGAAAGTTCATGACTTAATAATTTAAAAATATATATATATTTTGAGGTTACTAAGATCTACAGTAAGAACAAGTCTTCTGTGCTTGAAATTGTGAAGAAGGAAAAAGAAATCTGTGCTAGTTTTGATTTGGCACCTCAAACTGCAAAAGTTACAGCCACAGTGTGTGATAAGTGCTTAGTTAAGATGGAAAAGGCATTAAATTTAACTTTTGCATTAATTTGCAAAAGTTACATCCACAGTGTGTGATAAGTGCTTAGTTAAGATGGAAAAGGCATGAAATTTGTACAAGATAATTTGAGAGAAAGATAGAGACTACTTTCACATAATTTCTATTACAGTATATTGTTATAGTTGTTCTATTTTATTATTAGTTGTTGTTATTCTCTTACTGTGACTAATTTATAAATCAAAGCTTATCATATGTATGCATATATAGGAAGTGTGCCCATTTGCATTCACATATCTTAATTTCTTACAGTTTCTTCCAGAGTGAAATAAGATCAAAAGCAAAGACTGTTTGTTTGTTTGTCTGTCTCTATGCTTTTAATGACTAATATAAATGACTAGAATACAGAGGAGAGGAGATTTCTGAGAAGCGATACTAATCTACTAAACAACTCATTGGCTCGGACTACCTTTTTCTGTAGAGGATTTTCCTGCTGGTTTGGTTTAGTGTAGTAAATCTCAAAACTTTATTTGGCTACAAAGAGCAACTGTCTCTAAGAGTGTGAAATCCAGACCTGACAGAGCTGGAGCTTTCTTGCTTGAAGTGGGAATAGGAGCTGACCCCTCCATCTACTTATTCCTTTCATTAAACACCTGTCAGTAAAAACGACTGAAGTGAGGCACTTCTCCCTTAATGCACTTGGCACGAAGTATATTGTTCTTTATCAATCTACAGTAATTGATGTGTATATTTGTGTCTGTTTTGTACACAACAAAATCTACCTGGCTAGCAGGAAAATTTATTGCTAGAACAAATACTTTTGAAACCACAGTATCATGCTGGGATACATCAAACACTCTCAGTTTTTCTTAATTCTGTCCAGATCAGCAATAGGTATAGAATCCTTATCTTATATTGGCCATCCAAACAATTTGCATATTCACATGGAAATCATTTCAAAATATAGCTTATCTACACATGCTTCTTATTTCCTCTAATGTGAGGAATCTTTAGTGGCTTATTTGTAGAAGATGACATGATTATGTGTAATTAATTGATTATATGGCCAAATTGTGACCATGCCTTATATGTATATACTTTCCATAGAAGCCTTTAATCCAAGATGTAATTCTCTCTAACTAATGATCAAACAAATATTGGCCTATAAAATTTAGCAATGCATTACCTAAAATAGAGAAAAGCAGTTAAAACTTATTAATCTCATACATAAAGTATATGCAAATCCTATTATACTGAGTTCCAATTAACCATTGATCTAAAGTTACAACATACAATTATTAGATTTAGTAAAAAATTATCTATAATCCTTAAACAAATGTATTACTTGTATGAATCCTAGTGCTTGCAGCACACACAAATTAATAAAGAATTCTAGATATGACTGTGACTGTTCAGGAACATTTAGTGATGCCTTTTGAGTCCTTTACATTTAAAAATTCTTAATTAGTTTTAATCAACTGAGTCATCAATAAGGGTATAGAAATGAATGTTTTAACATTTTCTACCATTTTATGCAGCTTGGAATGAAAATCTATCTGGCTGATTGAAACGTAAACCACATACCTGTGGCAGAAAAATGAAACATAATTCTATAGCAACTTGTAAAGGATCACTTTAGAAAACTGCTAAACCCTAGTCTGTGTAGTATTAAACTGATTCACTAAAACTGTTAGAGAAAATAGTGAGTCTTATGTTTTCTTGACACTGAGGCTGATGGTTAAAATGTAGAGGCAGAATTTTTTTTAAATGTCATTAACCTGAAAAAAAACATCCAGGGAATTATTTTTTTAATTAGTAAACTTTATTCTTCTGAGTGGCTTTAGATTTAAAGAAGAAATTGAGCAAAAAGTATAGAATCATCACATATCCTGCACTGTACTCCCCAATTTCCCCTATTTTTAACATCTTGCATTAATTAGTGAAGTAATTTGTTATAATTGATTAACTAACATCAATTCATTAGTATTAACTAAAGGGTGTAGTTTACATTGGGGTTAACTCTCTATGTTGTTCATTCCATTAGTTTTGACAAGAATAAAATGACACTTATACACCATTACATAGCATACCATATAATAGTTTCACTCTCCTAAAAATTTCATGTTTTCTTCTTATTCATCCCTCCTTCCACCCCCTGAACCCTGTCAAACACTGATCTTTTCAACATCTCCATAGTTCTGCTTTTTTCAGAAAATCATGTAGTTAGAATCATACACATGTAGCCTTCTAATATTAGCAGCTTCTTTCACTTGGTAATACACAGTAAATGTTCTTCCATGACTTTTCACTGATAGTTCATCCCTTTTTATGCTCAATAATATTCCATTGTATAGATTACCACAGTTTGTTTATCCATTTACTTACTAGAGGACAACTTGGTTGCTTTCACGCTTTGGCAATTATGGATAAAGTTGCTGTAAACCTATATGTACATGTTTTTGAATATATGTAAATGTTCAACTCATTTGGATAAATACCAAAGGGTGTGATTGTGGGATCATGTGGTAAGAGTATACTTACTTTTGTAAGAAACCACCCAACTGTTTTCCAAAGTGGCTGCAACATGTTGTATTCCCACCGACAATGAAAAACTTTCTGTGGTTCCATATCCTCATCAGAATTTGGTGCAAGGAATAACTTTTAATGTTTCAGGACTTCCCTCGTTGTGCTATGGATAAGAATCCGCCTGCCAGTGCAGGGGACATGGGTTCGAGCCCTGATCCGGGAAGATCCCATGTGCCACGGAGCAACTAAGCCCGTGCGCCACATCTACTGAGCCTGCGCTCTAGAGCTCGCAAGCCATAACTACTGAGCCCATATGTCACAGTACTGCAGCCCATGTGCCTAGACCCCACACTTCCTCAATAAGAGAAGCCACGGCAATGAGAAGCCTGAGCACTTCAACAAAGAGTAACCCCCTCTCTCTGCAACTAGAGAAAGCCCGTGCAGCAACGAAGACCCAACACAGCCAAAAATAAATAAAGAAATGCATAAATAAATAAATAAAACTAGCACAAATATTGTTTCAATTTAATAAATAATTATTGCGTTACTCTAGGTTCAATACACTATTCTATGCACTGAGGCTATAGCAGTAAACAAAAAGTTTTGGCTACACTGCTTATAGATTCTAGAGGGAGGAGACAAAAAAAGTAGAAATAATAATATAAAACATAAGGTCAGGTAGAGAGGTGCTATTCTAAAAGGATTGTTCAGGAAGGATTCCCTAGTAAGATGATACATGACTAAAAACCCAAGTGAAGTCGGGAGTCTAAATGAGAATATCTGTATGGAGATAATCTCAGGCAAATGGACAAGGCTCCCCAGAGAAGCCTGTTGGGCTCATTCTCAGAACTTGTAGTCAGCTTGTGACGCTGGAGCAGAGGTCCAATCTGAAAATAAGGACAAAAAAGACTGGTAAGAACGACCAGTCTGTAGCAGTCAGAGTGGAAGGAGGGAGACCAGTTAAAAAGTAACTACTATAGCCCAGGCAGGAGATGGATGTGGCTTGGTCTAGGGTATAGTTCTAATTTACGGAAAAGCTCATAGATTTTCAAGATAATGACTCTATGCATGTTTTTACTGATAAGTTATAAGGTGTAAGAGGGAGGTGTAAAGTATGACTCCAAGGTTTTTATCCTAAGCTAAAGGCTACACTGAAGTGTGCTTTGCTGAAGATGGGACCTATGAGGAAATCCACTGATTATCAACAAAAATTAGAAATCTGGACATATTAAACAGGGATGCCTTTTAGACATCCGTGTTGAAATATTTAGCAAATAATTGGATATATGATTAAGATATTCTGAGGCTATCATTTGGAAGCTATCATTTGGACTGGAAAACATAACCAGGAGCTGCACTGTTTCTTTCTGGTAGACACTAGCTTCATGTACATATAACATCTAAATTTAAAGTAATCCAAGTTAAGTAAAAACTTAAAATGTAGTTCTTCAGGCACACTAACCACATTTCAAACGTTTAATAGCCACAGGTGGCTACTGGCTACCATACTGGTCAGTGCAGAACATTCCCATCATCAAAGTTTGAGTTCTGTATACTAGGAGACTGTATCATTTGACGAAAAAGTTTTGGTTTGTTTCCTCTGTGCTGACATTTGTCACCTGATTAAAAGAGAAAACATTATTTAAAGTTCAGACTTTATTGACACTTAACCTAATACATTCTATCCACAGGTCAATTTAGTTCTATGAATTAACTGATCAAGGGACACAAATATTGTTCTTCATGTTGCCTCACCCACCCAGAGACACATAAATACAGCTCAGTTCACTAAATTGCCTTGTTAGTTGTTGTTATTCTTGTTGTTTTACTAAGGAGATTTTTGGGCAAGGAAAAGTGTGTGTGTGTGTGTGTGTTTTAGAACAAAGTTGTAGCTCTCAAGATATACAATCTAGCTTCAAACCTTAGTTGTGTCTTTCCCAGCTGTTTATACTTAGGCAAATTATTTAAACTCTGTAAGTCCTGCTTTCCCCAGTGGTAAACTGGGCATAACAATGTCTACCTAAAGGGTTATAAGGAATAAAAGAGCTGATAGTGGCTATAAAGTGCTTAGTCCAGCAGCTGGCACATAGTAAGTACAAAATAAATATTAGCTTTAAAACTATCAATAGTAATAATAGTACTATACAATTATGTAAGAGTTTTATAAATTGTTATTACATGTATGTTGGAAAATACCATAACTTTATTAAATGATAAGAAAAAGATGTTACAAATAAATTTACCAAAGCTTATACAAGACTTTTGTCTGTAGCAATAATAAAAATATTTAATTTTTAGGGCATTTAGATAAGCATAGATGCAATTAATAAAACATTGATTTGTATAAGCTCTGGTATGATACATTTAAAAACTGTACATTTTGTATGTTCAAATCTTTATTAGAATATTTTCTCTATTTTTAAAATTTTTAATACTAGATTTCAAGATCAGTACACATTTCAGCATAGTTTATCTATGTCAGCAATACAAGAAGTTATAGCTAACAAATAAAAGCAGAATTGAAAAATGGAGGTAAAGAAATAGTACTGAATTAATTATTGGAAAAGGATTCTGATAATCAAAGGATTCTTTCTGAATTAAGCACCACACATGTGCTCTCCAGTTTCATAAGTAAATAATTATCTCACTGAAACTTAGACTTTCCTCACTTGCAATTAGTAGAAACCTAATTAAAATTTAGAAGTTATCTTTGTTTTGAGAGTATATGTATGTAAGTCTTTATCTGACTAGCGAATAATTTTGTGTGTGTGTTACATGTTTGCTTTGATTATTGCTAGAAATTTAGTTGCTAGATTGATTAATTTTAGAATAAGGTGATTTTTTTTTTCAGTTGTGTTCAAAATTCTGAAAAGAAAATAAGAAAACATTTAACAGAGACTATCTGTATAATCCCTTTTGATGTTGCTAGGGAAACTGATCTAAATGACATAATAGTCATTAAGATGGATATATTTCCTTCCAGTTCTTAGCCATATAATCCTATTTTCATTATCACCAATTTCCCATTTACCCTATAAGCCCAACACCATCTTGAACATTTAAATACTTATGGTGTTATAGAATACAGTCATCTCTCATGTCCATAGGGAATTGGTTTCAGGACCACCTCCACCTCCCCCATTGGATAACAAAGTCTGTGGATGCTCAAATCCTTTACACAAATTGGTGTAGTACAGTCAGCTTTCCACACTGGTGGTTCCACATCTGAGGATTCAACCAAACTCAGTCATTTATAATGCTTCCAGTGTATGACCCAAATCTTCTATACTATAATAAGATGTTTGTTTCATCTTTGACCTAAGCATTCAATAATATTATATCAATTTTTATATTCCTATTAATGGGATAAAGTTACATATTTTTTAAATGAGATATTTTGGATAAAAATAGTAAAGTTAGAAGAGAAATGGGAAATTTTATATTAGAATGGACTACATTATGTATCTAAATTTCAGCAGCTTACTCCAATAAAATTTATTCTTTGCCCATGCTACATAGTCAGTTTCAGTGTAGTGGGGTTCATTTTATGAAATCATATAGAAATAAGAAATATTGTTTTCCAACAAGACTGAGTTGTTGAGGTAAGATATTTTTATCCAGCACATCATTCTATGCCCAATGCATAGCTGGTATCTGTCACATGGTAGATATTCAATGATTGTTTGTTGGAAGAATAGGTGAGTTATTTATTTAAAATGGAATATAACATAGAAACAGAGTTAAAAGTATGCAAATATTCTCAGAATGGTAAGGACCAAGGAGGGCTGCATATTCTATTAATAGTAAAAAGCAGAAATAAATATAAGATTTAAACATTTACATGTAAAAAATTCCCTGACAGATTATGAATACTTAAAATCCTAAAGAAGATGTTAACTAAGGAATCTGAGTTTAAAAGCAATGAAAATAGATGATGCTTTTATATAAGTAATGACACATATATGTATAAGAGCTCAAAGAAAAATAAAATGTAGAGATACTCAGAATGTATAAAATATATCTTGAGAAAGATTTTATATTTTGAACTCTAGTAGATTAAGTAGTTTTTTGAAATATAATGCATATATTAAATTGTTACACTAAAACACTGATTGTTATAAAAATATCCGTTAAAGAAATATCTATGTGCCTACCATGTGCTTAGCAATAATTACTTACCCTTATGAGATTTACTGTCTAAAGGATCTTGATAAAAGAACTAACCATGTGATAAACATAAATATGTGGTAGGGACCTTCAAGATGGTGGAGGAGTAAGACATGGAGATCACCTTCCTCCCCAGAAATACATCAAAAATACATCTACATGTGGAACAACTACTACAGAACACCTACTGAATGCTGGCAAAAGACCTCAGACCTCCCAGAAAGCAAGAAACTCCCCATGTACCTGGGTAGGGCAAAAGAAAAAATAGAAACAAAAGAATAGGGATGGGACCTGAACCTCTGAGAGGAAGCTGTGAAGGAGGAAAAGTTTCCACACACTAGGAAGACCCTTCACTGGTGGAGACGGGGGATGGGTGGGGGGGGGAAGCTTCAGAGACAGAGGAGAGCACAGCAACAGGGGTGCAGAGGGCAAAGTAGAGAGATTCCTGTACAGAGAATCAGTGCTGACCAGCACTCACCTGCCTGAGAGGCTTGACTGCTCACCCACCAGGGCGGGTGGGAGCTGGGAGCTGAGGCTCCAGCTTCAGAGGTCAGATTCCAGGGAAAGGACTGGGGTTGGCTGCATGGACACAGCCTGAAGGGGGCTAGTGTGCCACAGCTAGCTGGGAGAGAGTCCAGGAAAAAGTCTGGAACTGCCAAAGAGGCAAGAGACCATTGTTTTGAGGTGTGAGAGGAGAGGGGTTTCGGAGCACCACCTAAATGAGCTTCAGAGATGGGGAAGGGCCATGGCTATCAGTGCAGATACGAGAGATGGGAATGAGATGCTAAGGCTGCTGTTGCAGCCACCAAGAATCCTGTGTGCAAGCACAGGTCACTAGCCACATCTCTCCTTCCACCACTGCCAGGGTCCTGTGATCCAAGGACAACTTGCCCGGGAGAACACACAGCATACCTCAGGCTGGTGCAACGTCATACCAGCCTCTGCCACCGCAGGCTCGCCCTGCATTCTGTACGCCTCCCTCTCCCTGGCCTGAGTGCGCCAGAGGTCCCTAAACAGCTGCTACTTTAACCCTGGCCTGTCTTGGTGGGGAACAGACACCCTCAGGTGACCTACATGGAAAGGTGGGGCCAAATCCAAAGCTGAACACCAGGAGCTGTGTGAACAAAGAACAGAAAGGGAAATCTCTCCCAGCAGCCTCAGGAGTAGTAGATTAAATCTCCAAAATCAACTTGATGTACCCTGCATCTCTGGAATACCTGAATAGATAATGAATCATTCCAAAATTGAGGCAATGGACTTGGGGAGCAAATGTAGAATTGGGATTTACTCACTGCATCTAATTTGTTTCTGGTTTTATGTTTATCTTAATTTAGAATTAAGAGCTTATTATCATTGGTAGATTTGTTTATTGATTTGGGTGCTCTCTTCCTTTTTTTTAATATATATATCTTTCCTTTTCCTCTTTTTGTGAGTATGTATGTGTACTCTTTTTTGTCTGATTTTCTCTGTATACCTTTGCTTTGACCATTTGTCCAAGGGAACTGTCAGCTTTTTTTTTTTTAGTAGTTTTTAGCACTCATTATCATTGGTGGGTTTATTTTTGGTTTGCTTGCACTCTTCTTTCTTTCTTTCATTTTTTAATTACTTTTTTATTTTTTTTAATTTTTTATTTTAATAAATTTATTTGATATTTATTTTTCTTTCTTCCTTTCTTTCTTCCTTTCTTTCCTTCTTTCTTTCTTTTTTCTTTCTCTTTCTTTCTTTCTTTCTTTTTCTCCCTTTTCTTCTGAGCAATGTGGTTGACAGGATGTTGGTGCTCCACACAGGTGTCAGGTCGGAGCCTCTGAACAGGGAGGGCTGAGATCAGGATATTAGTCCATCAGAGATCTCCCAGCCCCACATAATATCAAACAGCCAAAACTCTCACAGAGATCTCCATCCCAATGCTAAGACCCAGCTCCACTGAATGACCAGCAATTTGAACACCCTATGCCATACAACTAGCAAGACAAGAATGCAACTCTACCCATTAGCAGAGAGGATGCCTAAAATCATAATAAGTTCATAAACACCCCAAAACATGCCACCGGATGTGGTCCTGCCCACCAGAAAGACAAGATACAGCTTCATCCATCAGAACACAGGCACCAGTCCCCTCCACCAGGAAGGCTACAAAACACACTAAACAAATCTTATTCACTGGGGGTGGACACCAAAAGCAACAGGAACTATGAACCGGCAGCCTGTGAAAAGGAGACCCCCAAACATGGTAAGCTAAGAAAATGAGAAGACAGGAAAATACACAGCAGATGAAGCAGCAAGATAAAAAACCACCAGACCAAACAAATGAAGAAGAAATAGGCAGTCTACCTGAAAAAAAATTCAGAGTAATGATAGTAAAGATGATCTAAAATCTTGTAAATAGTATGGAGAAAATACAAGAAACATTTAACAAGGACTTAGAAGAACTAAAGAGCAAACAAATAATGATGAACAACACAATAAATGAAATTAAAAATACTCTAGAAGGGATCAATAGCAGAATAACTGAGACAGAAGAACAGATAAGTGACCTGGAAAATAAAATAGTAGAAATAACTGCCACAGGGCAGAATAAGGAAAATATAATGAAAAGAATATAGGACAACCTCAGAGACCTCTGGAACAACATTAAACATATGAACATTTGAATTATAGGGGTCACAGAAGAAGAATAGGAAAAGAAAGGCACTGAGAAAATATATGAAGAGAATATAGTTGAAAACTTTCCTAATATGGGAAATGAAATATTCAATCAAGTCCAGGAAGTACAGAGAGTCCCATATAGGTTAAATCCAAGGAGAAACAGGAAAAGACACATATTAATCAAACTATCAAAAATTAAATACAAAGAAAAATATTAAAAACATCAAGGGAAAAGCAAAAAATAACATAAAAGGGAATCCCCATAAAGTTAACAGCTGATCTTTCAGCAGAAACTCTGCAAGCCAGAAGAGAGTGGTCTGACATACTAAAAGTGATGAAAGGGAAAAACCTACAACCAAGATTACTCTACCCAGCAAGGATCTCATTAAGTTTCAACAAAGAAATTAAAACCTTTACAGACAAGCATAAGTGAAGAGATCTCAGCACCACAAACCACCTTTAAAACCAATGTTAAAGGAATTTCTCTAGGCAGGAAACACAGAGAAGGAAAAGACCTATAATAACAAACACAAAAAAATTAAGAGAATGGTAATAGGAACATACAGATTGATAATTAAATGTAAATGGATTAAATGCTCCAACCAAAAGACATAGACTGGCTGAATGGATACAAAAACAAGACTCATACATATGCTATCTACAAGAGACCCATTTCAAACCTAGGGACACATACAGACTGAAAGTGAGGGGATAGAAAAAGGTATTCCATGCAAATGGAAATCAAAAGAAATCTGGAGTAGCAATTCTCATATCAGAGAAAATAGACATTAAAATAAAGACTATTACAAGAGACAAAAAAAGACACCACATAATAATCAAGGGATTGATCCAAGAAGAAGATATAACAATTGTAAATATTTATGCACCCAACATAGGAGTACCTCAATACATAGAGCAAATGTTAACAGCCATTAAAGGAGAAAATGACAGTAACACAATCATATTAGGGGATTTTAACACTCCACTTTCACCAATGGACAGATCATCGAAAATGAAAATAAATAAGGAAACACAAGCTTTAAATGATACATTAAATCATGTGGACTTACTTGATATTTATAAGACATTCCATCCAAAAACAACAGAATACACTTTCTTCTCAGGTGCTCATGGAACATTCTCCAGGATAGATCTATCTTTGATCACAAATCAAGCCTTGGTAAATTTAAGAAAACTGAAATTGTATCAAGTATCTTTTCCGACCACAGTGCTATGAGACTAGATATCAATTACAGGAAAAAACTGTAGAAAATACAGACATATGGAAGCTAAACAATATGCTGCTAAATAACCAAGAGATCACTGAAGAAATCAAAGAGGAAAAAAAAGTACTTAGAAACAAATGACAATGAAAACACGATGAACAAAAACCTATGGGAGGGGCTTCCCTGGTGGCGCAGTGGTTGAAGGTCCACCTGCCGATGCAGGGGACACAGGTTCGTACCCCAGTCTGGGAGCATCCCACATGCTGTGGAGTGGCTGGGCTTGTGGGCCATGGCCACTGAGCCTGCACATCCGGAGCCTGTGCTCTGCAATGGGAGAGGCCACAACCGTGAGCGGCCCACGTACCACAAAAAAAAACCAAAACAAAACAAAAAAAAAACTACGGGATGCAGCAAAAGCAGTTCTAAGAGGGAAATTTACAGCAATACAATCCTACTCCAAGAAACATCTCAAATAAACAACGTAACCTTATTCCTAAAGCAATTAGAGAAAGAAAAAGAACAACAACAACTAAAAACTTACATTGGCATAAGGAAAGAAATCATCAAGATCAGATCAGAAATAAATGAAAAATAAATGAATGAAACAATAGCAAAAATCAATAAAACTAAAAGTTGGTACCTTGAGAAAATAAACAAAATTGATAAACCATTAGCCAGACTCATCAAGAAAAAAAGAATGAAGACTCAAATCAAGAGAATTAGAAATGAAAACAGAGAAGTAACAACTGACGCTGCAGAAATACACAGGATAATGAGAGATTACTACAAGCAACTATATGCCAATAAAATGGACAACCTGGAAGGAATGGACAAATTCTTCAAAAAGCAAAACCTTCTGAGACTGAACCAGGAAGAAATAGAAAATAGAAACAGACCAATCACACGAACGAAAATTGAAACTGTGATTAAAAGTCTTCCAGCAAATAAAAACCCAGTACCAGATATCTTCACAGGCGAATTCTATCAAACATTTACAGAAGAGCTAAGAGCTAACACCTATCCTTCTCAAACTCTTCCAAAATATAGCAGAGGGAGGAACACCCCCAAATTCATTCTACAATGTCATCATCACCCTGATACCAAAACCAGACAAAGATGTCACAAAGAAAGAAAACGACAGGCCAATAACACTGATGAACATAGATGCAAAAATCCTCAGCATGATACTAGCAAACAGAATCCAACAGCACATTAAAAGGATCATACACCATGATTAAGTGGGGTTTATCCCAGGAACGCAAGGATTCTTTGATATACTCAAATCAAATAATGTAATACACCATATTAACAAATTGAAGGAGAAAAACCATATGATTATCTCAATAGATGCAGAAAAAACTTTCGACAAAACTCAACACCCATTTATGATAAAAACCCTCCAGAAAGTAGGTATAGAGGGAACTTACCTCAACATAATAAAGACCTTATATGACAACCCCACAGCCAACATCGTTCTCAATGGTGAGGATCTGAAATCATTTCCATTAAGATTAGGAACAAGAGAAAGTTTTTGACTCTCACCACTATTACTCAACATAGTTTTGGTAGTTTCAGCCAAGCAAGCAGAGAAGAAAAAAATAAATAAATAAAACGAATCCAAACTGGAAAAGAAGAAGTAAAAGTGTCACTGTTTGTGTATGACATGATACTATACATAGAGAATCATAAAGATGTTACCAGAAAACTACTAGAGCTACTTAATGAACTTGGGAAAGTAGCAGGATACAAAAGTAATTCATCAAAATCTTTTGACTTCCTATACACTAATGATGAAAAATCTGAAAGAAAAATTAAGGAAACACTCCCATTAACCAGTGCACCAAAAAGAATAAAATACCTAGGAATAAAACTACCTGAGGAGACAGAAGACCTCTATGTAGAAAATAATAAGACACTGATGAAAGAAATTAAAAATGATACAAACAGATGGAGAAAGAGACCATGTTCTTAGATTGGAAGAATCAACATTGTGAAAATGACTATACTACCCAAAGCAATCTACAGATTCAATGTAATCCCTATCAAACTACTAATGGCATTTTTCACAGAACTAGAACAAAAAAGTTTCACAATTTGTATGGAAACACAAAAGACCCCGAAGAGCTAAACAATCTTAAGGAAGAAAAACGGAGCTGGAGGAATCAGGCTCCCTGGTTTCAGACTATACTACAAAGCTACAGTAATCAATACAGTATAGCACTGACACTAAAACAGAAATATGTATCAGTGGATTAGGATAGAAAGCCCAGAGATAAACCCATGCACATATGGTCACCTTATCTTTGATAAAGGAGACAATAATATACAATGGAGAAAGGATAGCCTCTTCAGTAAATGGTGCTGGGAAAACTGGACAGCTACATGTAAATTAGAACACTCCCTAAAACCATACACAAAAATAAACTCAAAATGGATTAAAGACCTAAATGTAAGTCTAGACACTATAAAACTCTTAGAGGAAAACATAGGCAGAACACTCTATGGCATAAATCACAGCAAGACCCTTTTTGACCCACCTCCTAGAGTAATGGAAATAAAAACAAAAATAAACAAATGGGACCTAATGAAACTTAAAAGCTTTTGCACAGCAAAGGAAACCATAAACAACCATAAACAAGATAACCCTCAGAATGAGAAAATATTTGCAAATGAAGCAACTGACAAAGGATTAATCTCCAAAATTTACAACCAGCTCATGCAGCTCAATATGCAAAAACAAACAACACAATACAAAATGGGCAGAAGACCTAAATAGATATTTCTCCAAAGAAGATATACAGATTGCCAACAACCACATGAATGGATGCTCAACATCACTAATCATCAGAGAAATGCAAATCAAAACTACAATGAAATATCACCTCACACCAGTCAGAATGGCCATCATCAAAAAATCTACAAACAATAAATGCTGGAGATGGTGTGGAGAAAAATGTACCTTCTTGCGCTGTTGGTGGGAATGTAAATTGATACAGCCACTATGGAGAACAGTATGGAAGTTCCTTAATAAACTAAAATTAGAACTACCGTATGACCCAGCAATCCCACTACTGGGCATATACCCTGAGAAAACCATAATTCAAAAAGAGTCATATACCGCAATATTCATTGCAGCTCTATTTATAATAGCCAGGACATGGAGTTCTTATTTTATAATGAACCTATAGACAGAATGTTGGTAATGTTACCCTGGTTACAAACAGAATATGCACAATAACATGAAAAATGTAAAAATAAATTTTGGTTCAGGAAAAATGAGGAGTGGGAGAAACATTGAAAGGAGTGCTCACGTATCATGTTGCATAGTGGTGATCAGATGTGTAGTCTATTGGGGGGAGCAAAAAATTATTGAAGTGTCTAGTGGAGAATGTAAGGACATTGTATAACTTTATTAGGGAAAGGAAAGAAGGGAATTGGCTGTGATTTTCAAGTCAGGTAAAATTACTTATATAAATAATTGCATAAAGACTAATGCTACAAACATACAAGTTTGAAAACAGAAATAATCACCAGAAAAGGCTAAACAGGTAGTCTCTGGTACACCGGGCTGAATAACGGTCCAACAGTGTTTGTTGCTTTGCATTTTTTAAGTCATTCTCTGCTATTTTCCAAGTGTAAGGATAACTCTCTTTTAAACAAAAAAGCTATATAGACAAATTTAAGGTTAGCATAATTAATTGTTTTTAAAAATAATATGAACAAACCCAACAAATTTTCATTATCTGACCCCCAAATATTTTGATTACTTCTTTCCTTTTATTTGATTCCTTGAGACAGAACACTTAAGCCCTGCTCCTTTGTCTCAGTCTTGGCTTTGAATAAGCCAACAGAATGTTAAGAACTTCAATGATTTTTTATAATTCTTTCATTTTGGAATAATATTAGAGTTACACAAAAGTTGCAAAATACTAGAGAGAGTTTTTGTATATCTTTCACTCAGTGTACCCTAATGTTAACATATAACAATGGCACAGTTGTTAGGACTAAGTGACTTTATATAATTACAAGAGTATTAATTGAACTCCAGACTTTTTTCATGTTTCACAAAAGATTCACAGATATCCTCTTTCTGTTCAAAGATCCAAACCAGGATATTACATTGCACTTACAGACTTTGAATATAATAGTCTTAGAGGAGAAGTAGAAGGTGAGATCTCAGAGGCTTCTGATATATAGGAGTTGAGTGTCAGGGGATGAAGAAGAGAATTGAGCCCCCATAAGAGGGTGATACTACTGAGGTAAATGTATTCTTTCTTCGGATGATAACCATAGACCCAGTATAAATCTTCATGAATTTTTAAAAGAGCATATCAAGCATCAGTAAATAGGGGCAGGGCTTCCCTGGTGGCACAGTGGTTGAGAGTCTGCCTGCCGATGCAGGGGACACGGGTTCGTGCCCTGGTCCGGGAAGATCCCACATGCCGTGGAGCGGCTCGGCCCGTGAGCCATGGCCGCTGAGCCTATGCGTCCGGAGCTTGTGCTCCGCAGCGGGAGAGGCCACAGCAGTGAGAGGCCCGTGTACTGCCAAAAAAAAAAAAAAAAAAAGTTCTTTTAGTTTTAATTTTCACAGAAATAATATATATGATATGCAAAACTAAGACAAAAACCTGCATCACTAAGAGCCATCACACAGGCATGTGATTTAGAATCATTCTTCTGAACAGTTTATGCCAATAGGCCTCACTCTGGTCCCAGATAGGGCAGTGAAAGTTGGATTTCCTCAATTTGCCCATTAGTAAATTATGGAAGGTACTATTCTCTATATTTAAGCATGCCAGTAGAGAAGCAAAAAAAATATATATATATCTTTAATATACTAATGAGTGCAGCATTTCAAGTCCTTTATAGGACAAAGGATCTAAGTGCTAGATGCACATTAAACTCATTAATGTAATTAATGTCTCTAATGATTCTTTTTTCATAAAAAAATGTTTGACTCAAACCTTTAAAGTGTATTAAATAAAATACTTTTGCATGACAGATAATAACTGTGGACTTTAGCTTTCCATTTACTATTATTTTAAATAAAATACTTTAAAGTGGGTCTTCCCTGGTGGCGCAGTGGTTGAGAGTCTGCCTGCTGGTGCAGGGGACATGGGTTCGAGCCCTGGTCTGGGGGGGATTCTGCATGCTGCGGAACGACTGGGCCCGTGAGCGACGGCTACTGAGCCTGCGCGTCTGGAGCCTGTGCTCCGCAACAAGAGAGGCTGCGATAGTGAGAGGCCCGCGCACTTCGATGAAGAGTGGCCCCCGCTTGCCGCAACTGGGGAAAGCCGTCACGTAGAAACGAGGACCCAACACAGCCATTAATAAATAAATTTAAAAAGAATAACAACCCAAGGCAAGCTGTAGGATGTTATTTTAAAAAAATACTTTAAAGTGTATTAAATAAAATGCTTTTGCATGACAGATAATAACTGTGGACTTTAGTTTTCTGTTTATTATTATTTTCCTGGCTGCCTCACTGTACTTTACTGGCTTTTTAAATTTGTCAACAGGCACAAACTATTATTGGCAAATGCTTTAATAAGTTCTGAAAGTTTATTTGTATATTTAGTAACTCTGAAAAATTAATTCAAAACTTAAAGAAATATAGTCATATTGAAGAAAGCATTATAATATCTCTGCTATATCTATGCCAGTTTTTCATATTTTTCAAATGATAAGTTTTTGTCTAATAATTTTGCTAAATTGTGAAAAGGTAATAAAACAATAGCTAAGTGGGAAACTATAACAACAAAATACAATGATAAAATTAGAACTACTATACCAATGCTAACACAAATAACAAAATCTTAGATAGATTAGCTATTTATAGCTTGAATGTAGATTATATGAATGCATATCATGTCTAAAATTACAAATGATGACATAGGGTTTTTTGTGGGTGGGGAGAACACTTAGAAAAAAACTATTCTAGTATGGAACGCCATACAAAATGGGCATAGTTCAACTTTTTATTTTCAATACCATTAATTAACTCTAGTGACACACATTTAAATATTTTAATTTTAACTTTTTTAATTTAAGCCTTATTTTCTAATTCATATGAACACCAGCATCACACATGCTACAACAACAATATGAACACCAGCATCACACATACACACATTATGTTCTATTGACATAAATAAAATATGGTTTATGCAAGTTCAGAAAGATTTATACTAAGCATTTTAATACCACAACACAAATAATTTATTTTACATTTCTTATAATCAAAATAGAGTGAGAATTAGCAAGTAGTGCCCTAAAGTGTAGTTGTTTTAGATAATGATTTTCATCATGAGGATAAGAAATTTTACTGAATTATGAGAATACTGTTAATAATATTAAAATAAAAATAATATCAGCAGATGATTAAGATATTGGGGGGCTTTTAGTCTCTTCATGAGACTGAATTATTTCTCATGACTTTATCTTAAAGAATTCTGAACATCCAAAATTCAGAAAGATCAAAATAAAACATATTAAAGCTCATTGTAAAGCAAATATAAATTAATTTGTTGGATCCCACTATTGGATATGATTTTATTCATTAACTATGTATATGTTTCTAATTTCACTATAAGTGATAATTAAGCATTTAGGTGAAACCCCACCAAAGAAGTTGATAGGTAGACTTACCCCAGATACAGGAGTCCAAAAACACGTGATAGAGGAAGACAGGCAACAAATTTGAAGTAAAGTCCTTACGACACAGGGGGATTTCTATCAGATAAATGCCCAAATAGTAAATTATCATTTTTCACAAAAATTCAGTGTGTTCTGTATTTCTATCCTTATGGTGACTGTAGCAGACTTTTTAGTGGAATACGCTTGGACAGCATTTGTGGAATACACTTATATAGAGGAAAGTGAGATTCTGGAAGATCCTGCATTTACATAGATCAATACTGTAAAAAAAATCTATATTTATATCTCTATATATCTATATCTAGGTTCATAAAAATATATTACCTTTGGAAAGCATATGAAAGACTCAAACACTTGAGTATTAATACATATGGTATTAGGCATTTTTACATTTATAATAACATATCTGATATCCAACTGTGACAATGCAAAACAAAAAAGATGAGCAGAGAATTAGAAAGAGGAGTGAATCATTCCTTGATTTAGATGCATCATCATAGAAGACAGAAAATCTGTTTGAGAAAAATTTATCTCCTCTAAATGTTTTCCTGAAAGCATACAACATGTTTCACTGAAACTTCTAGCTGTATATATGTTATCTATTTGCACATTAAGGATAGTACTTCCCATACCTCAATTATTCTAAAGTCTGTTTGTATGTGAATGCTTGCATGTGTACACAAGTGTTTTAATTCAGTTCAAGGTATAACCCCCATTTACTCTGTTAATAAGAAGTCCTTGGATTCATAGGCACAAACTCCATATACTGTATTTTAAAAATGATGCCTACAGGGGAGCATATTCATGTTTTATTCTCCCAGTTCTTATTTATTCAAAGGACAAGCAGGTACTATGAAAAAAATAAAGACTTGAAGGCAGCTGTTAAACAAGTTCAAAGATATAATTTTAAGGAAACCTTCAATATGGTGTGTGAAATCAGTCAGATGAACAGAAAAGATGACAACGATGTTGATTTATGTGTAAATGTGCTGAAAGAACAAATAAGTATTGAGATAGTATTTTGAGAAGTGAGGAATTTAAATGTGCAGTGGGAATTAATATCTTTATATTAATAAATTTAATATCTGTCTACTTCTAGCCATGACAAACCATACAGTACAGCACTAATTATAATAACAATAAACAAATACAAAAATAAACAAAATACACGAAGCAGATACTTTTGGACACTGTATGCCAAGAAGTGCGGGACTGTTATTTCTCAGAGAAGAGAACTCATAAGAAGAGCCCTGCCACCAACATGGCTTCCTGATTCAGTGGCACCCATCCTGCTAAGTTGAAGAAGCAGAGTAAAGGAGGTTACGGCAGCTGAAATTTCTGAGGCACGTTAACAGAGAAGAGGAACTAGACAGAAAAAGAGCTCAGAAACGCAGAGACATGAAAAATGATCTGAGCAGCACACCTCAAGTTTTCAAAAAAAAATTAACCCTCTGGTCAGCCAGAGATAGTGGTAGCAGTGGTCATAAGGAAACTAAGACCTTTCTGGAATTAGCAGGGGTTAAACTAATTGCTTTCAAACAAATCTTAATTTAAGTAATTATATTATCCTCATCCTCATAAGTGTAATGTTATACTACATCCTCATAAGTGTAATGTCTTCGTTCTTAGAACTAACTTCTTTTAAGAATTGCTATCAACTCACACAGGTCGTGTATTAAGGGAGGGTGCACTCAGGCAAATGCCATCTTATTTATGTATTAATTTATTTAAAAAATAAAATTTTGGCTGCACCACACATCTTACAGGATCTTAGTTCCCCCACCAGAGATTGAACCTGTGCCCCTTGCAGTAGAAGTGCAGAGTCCTAACAATTGGACCGCAAGGGAATTCCCCAGACAAATGCCATTTTAAACTGAAAGTTCAGAAAGATCTCGGAGAGATGGATTTTCATAGTTATACAAAAATTCTGTTTTTAAAGTTCAAACTTTCAGGATCAAACTTCCAAGGGTGTGCCTTACAAGATAATAGGATTGAATAATGAAGACTTGAGCCTGTGCAATTTGCCTCAATAATAATGCCACATTCTAGCATTGTCTTTTTGCTGCAAGGGCTCAGTGATGTCAGTATTTATTATATGCAAGCAGTGTAGGCAAAGACACTTCAGGACCTGCTGAATTAGCTTCCCATCTGAATTCTGTCACTTCTCAATATACCACCAACCACCCCTGACGTCCATACCTGTCAAAGAATGCACACACACACACACACACAGTCACACACACAGAAAGAGGTCTGATGAGTAAACTTAACATAAGGAAAGGCAATCTTTTCATTTGTGTCTATAGTTGCTGAATCTATTACTGGTTGCCATTTGTAGCTGTTTTTGTCAAATAGTACACTTGGAGAAAAATGAACTTCCATATTCCTAAAGGATGCACGCAGGATTTGTCTTCTTTTCACAGCTGATTTATATCAATCTAAATTGGATTCACTGTAAGATGTTGTGCTTCAGTATTTTCTGTATTTCTTCTCTCCTCCTTGCTTGGGACTGTCCTCTTTTTCTTCTCAGAACAGATCATCTGCTTAGACATTCTGCTGTTCTCAATGTTCTGCATATCCTCCAAGTAAGGATCTACTTTAGCAAGCACTTCAATGCCAAAAACTGTCTCCTTTACAGAAACTAATTTTAACATTTGAAAAGGTGTGGTATGTAATGATAAAAATGGTAGAAATTTGGGCGGGAGTGTGGCCAACATGACAGAGTAGAAAGAGTGTGATTTCCCCTTCGTTCATGGGTGCATCAAAATAACAACTATCACAGAGCAACTGTCTATGAGAAAAACCTGATAACTAGCAGAAAAAAGATTTTCTACAAATAAAGGTATAAGGAAGGAACCACAGCAAGATAGGTTGGAGGGACACAGACATGGTATAGTCAAGATCAAAATCCCCAGGTAGGAAACTCATAAACAGGATGATAATCACAATTGCAGAGGTTCTCCCTAAGAAGCAAGGGATCCAAACCTTGCATCAGGCTCTCCAGCCTGAGGTTCTGCACTGGGAGGACAAGCACCCAAACATCTGACTTTGAAAGCCATAGGGCTTACATACAGGAGAGCCAGAGGGCTGTAGAAAACAGAAAATCCTCTCTTAAAGGGCAAATGCAAAATCTCACAAACTTCAAGTCCAAGTGCATGGGCAATAATTTGAAAGGAGTCTGGGTCACTCCCACTTCCTGGTCTTGGAGCATCTCCGAGAGAAGTAGATGGCAACTGGAACTCCCCTTAGGGAAATAGACACTGGTGGCAGCCTTTTGGGGAGCTCATTCCACCATGAGGACCTGGTGCTGAAAAGTGATATTTTGGAGTTCCCCTCTCTAGCCTATAAGTTCTAGGGACTTAACCACCCACCAGCAAGGCAGCCTTAACATGAGGACCCCCAAAGCCCTACAGCCCAACTCAGCAGTGGGCCAGTACCAGACCCAGGACCCCCTGGGTTATGCAGCATGCTGTGCCAGGACTCAGCACTGCCCAGCAGTGGGCCAGCAGCCAACAGGGCTGAGGGTCAGCCTTACCTAAAAGTGTGCCCACAATAGTTGGTAACACCTCAATAGAACAGCCCACAGAGCTCACATAGAAGGCACCACTAGAGTATATACTTCTGGTGACTAGAAGGGCATATACTCCTGGGCCCTGTAGAACATCTTCTACATAAAGTCACTTGTCCACTGTCAAGAAATGTAACTGCCCTTCCTAATACATAGAAATAAACAAATAGAATTAGGCAAAGCAAGGGGACAGAGGGATACATTCTAAATAAAAAATAAAACAAATTCCCAGAAAAACTAAGCACAGTGGAGAAAAACAGCAAGAAAAAAGCAACTAGTTACATACAAGGGAATTCCCCTAAGGCCATCAGCTGAATTTTTTTTTTTTTTTTTTGCAGTACACGGACCTCTCACTGTTGGTGCCTCTCCCATTGCAGAGCACAGGCTCTGGATGCACAGGCTCAGCAGCCATAGCTCATGGGCCAGCTGCTCCTCAGCATGTGGGATTCTCCCAGACCAGGGCACGAACCCGTGTCCCCTGCATTGGCAGGAGGACTCTCAGCCACTGCACCACCAGGGAAGCCCCATAAGCTGACTTTTAATCAGAAACTTTGCAGGCCAGGGGTATTGTCACAGTCTATTTAAAGTGATGAAAGGAAAAAAAAAACTATAAACAAGACTACTCTACCTAGCAAGGCTATCATTCAGACTTGAAGAAGAGAAAAAGTGTCTTACAGACAAGCAAAAGCTATGAGTTAAGCACCCTAAATCAGTTTTATAAGAAAACTAAAGGGACTTCTCTAAGCAGAAAAATCACAGCTAAAAATATGAAGATTATGATAGGAAAAATCTCATTGGCAAAGGCAAACATATAGTAATGGTAGTAGATCAACCACTTTTAAAACTAGTAGAAAGGTTAAAAGATAAAAATAATAAATTCATCCATATCCCCAATACATACTTAAGGGATACATACAAAAAAAGATGTAAAATATGATGTCAAAAACTTTAACCATGGTAGGTGGTAGTAAAAATACAGGGTTGTTAGAGTGCAATTGAACTTAAGACAATCAACCTAAAAATATTTATGTATATATCTGAACATAGTTATATATGAATGTCATGGCAACCACAAACCAATAATCTGTACACACAAAAAAAAAAAGAAAAAAAAGAAAAATAATCCACACATAGTATTAAAGAATCATCAAATCACAGGGAAGAGAGCAAAAGAAGAAAGTGACAAAAGAAGAACTACAAAACCAACCAGAAAATAATTTTAAAATTGGCAATACCTATCAATAATCATTTTAAAAATAAATGGACTAAATGTTCCACTGAAAAGATATAGAGTGGCTGAACGGATAAAAATTTAAAATATTCATATAAATGTTTCATATGAGAGACTCATTTGAGATCTAAAGACTCACAGACTGAAAGTGAGGGGATGGGAAAATATATTCCATACAAATAAAGGAAAAGAAAGATGGAGTAGCAATACTTATATCAGACAAAATAGAAATTAAAGCAAAGACAGTAACAAGAGACAAAGTACATTACAAAATATTTAAGAGAACTATATAAGATATCTATATAACTATATATCTATATATCTATATATATATATATATATATATATACACATATAACTGTTGTAAATATATATACCCCCAACATAGGGGCACATAACTATTCATAGCAAATATCAACCAAAACAAAAGGAGACATTGACACTAACAATATAACAGTAGGAGACTTCAACATCCCACTTACACATTATGCACTTTTCAAGTGCACATGAAATAGTCTCTAGGAAAATTTACATACTAGTCCACAAAAAAGACTCAATAAATTTAAGAAGATTGAAATCATATCAAGCATCTTTTCTGACTACAACAATATAAGACTAGAAGTCAACTGTAAAAAAAAGTAACTGAAAAAACATAAACATGTGGAGGCTAAAAAATATACTACACAATGAATGGGTCACTAAAGAAACCAAAAAACAAAATTAAAAAATACCTGGAGACAAATGGAAACACAATAATCCAAAATCTATGGTACACAGCAAGTTCAGTTCAAGACGGAAGTTCTTAGCAATACAAGTCTAACTCAGGAAACAAGAAAAAATAAACATCTAAATTTTCATGTAAAGAACTAGGAGGTAAAAAGGACACTACACAATGTGAGTAGAAGAAAATAAATAATAAAAATCAGAGCAGAAATAAATGAAATAGATACTAAGGAAGAAATAGAAAAGATCAATGAAACTAAGAAATGGTTCTTCAAAACGATAAAGAATATAGATACACCATTAGCCAGTCTCAACAGGAAAAAAAGAGAGGGAGATCAAATATATAAAATCAGAAATTAAAGATGAAAAGTTGTAATTGTCATCACAGAAATAAAAAAAAAATCATTAAATTACTATGAACAATTATATGCTAATAAAATGGGCAACTTAGAAGAAATGTACAAGTGTATATGTACAATCTCCCTTTTTTGAATCAGGAAGTAATAGAAAATGTGAACAGATTGAATACCAATAATGAAATTGAATCAGCAATTTAAAAAACTCCCAACAAACAAAAATCCAGGACCAGATGTTTTCACAGGTGAATTCTACAAAACATTAAAGAAAAGTTAACATTTATTCCTCTCAAACTGTTCCAAAATATTGAAGAGGAAGAAATCATGCTAAACTCATTTTGTGACATCAGCATAACCCTGATATCAAAACCAGACAAAGACAACACGCACAAAAAAAGTAAATTACAGCCAATAACACTGATGAACATAGATGCAAAACTCCTCAAAATATTAGCAAACAAAATTAAAAAAATATTAAAAGAATCATATGTCATGATCAAATGGGGTTTATCCCATGGAATTCAGGATGATTCAATGTGATATACCACATTAACAAAGAAAAGAGTAAAAATCACATGATCATCTAAATGATGCAGAAAACCTTTTGAAAATCTTTAACATCCATTGATGATAAAAATTCTCAACAATGTGGGTATAGAAGGAACCTCTGTCAACATAATAAAGGCTTTAGATGGCACACTTACAGCCAATATCATGCTCAATGTTGAAAAGTTATAAGCTTCTCCTCTAAAGACAAGGATGCTACTCTCACCATTTTTATTTAATATAGTATTGGAAGTCATAGCCACAATAATCAGACCAGAAAAATGATTAAAATTCATCCAAATTGAATAGGAAGAAGTAAAACTGTCACTGTTTGAAGATGACACAATACTATATGTAGAAAATCTTACAGATGCCATAAAAATGTTTTAAACTAATAGATGAAGTCAGTAAAGTTGTAAGATACAAAATTAATATAAAGAAATCTGTTGTGTTTCTATATACTAGTAACAAATTATCAGAAAGAGAAATTAAGAAAACAATTACAAGTGTATCAAAAAGAATAAAATATCTAGGAATAAATGTAACTATGGAGGAAAAAAGTTCTGTACTTGGAAAACTATGACATTAATGAAAGAAATTTAAGATGACATAAACAAATGAAAGATATACTGTGACCTCATAGATTGGAAGAATTAATATTGTTAAAATTACCATACTACTCAAGGCAATCTACAAATATAATGCAATCCTTATCAAAATACCAATACCATTTTTCACAGAACAAGAGCAAAGAAGGCTAAAAGTTGTTTGGAAACACAAGACCTCAAATACACAACAAAATCTTGAGAAAGATTAACTCTGGATTTCACACTCCCTGAATCAAATTATACTACAAAGCTACAGTATCAAAACAGTATGGTACTGTCACAAAAACAGACACATAGATCAATGGCACAGAATAGAGAGCCCAGAAATGAATTCACACTTACTGGGCAATTAATATATGACAAAGGAGGAAAGAATATATAATGAAGAAAATACAACCTCTTTAATAACTGGTGTTGAGATAACTGGACAGCTAAATTCAAAATAATCAAACTGCTCTACTTTCTCATACCATATACAAAAATAAATTCAAAATGGATTAAAGACTTAAATGTAAGACCTGAAACCATAAAACTCCTAGAAGAAAATGTAGGCAATACATTTCCTACAAGGGCAAGGGAAACAAAAGCAAAAATAAACAAATGGGACTACATCAAACTAAAAAGTGTTTGCACAGTGAAGGAGCCTATTAAAATGAAAAGACAGCCTACTGAGTGGGAGAATATATTTGCAAATGACATAATGATAAGTGGTTACTATCCAAAATATACAAAGAACTCATAGAACTCAACACCAAATAACAAACAAGCAGATTTTAAAAAGGGCAGAGGATCTGAATAGACATTTTTCCAAAGAAAAGTCACATACCACCAACCGACAGATGAAAAGATTCTTAAAATCACTAATCATCAGGAAAATACAAGTCAAAACCTCAGTGAGATACCACCTTACACCTTTTAGAATGGTTATCATCAAAAAGAAGACAATGTGTTGATAAGAATGTGGAAAAAAGGGAATCTTTCTGCAATCTTGTTTGGAATGTTAACTGGTTCAACCACTATAGGAAACAGTATGAAGTTTCCTCAAAATATTAAAAACAGAACTGTCATACAATCCAGCAATTCCACTTCTGGGTATTTTTCTGAAGAAAACAAAAAATACTAATGTGAAGATATATATACACCCCTATGTTCAAATGAGGATGATTTACAGTAGCTAAGATATGGAAGCAACCTAAGTGTCCATCAACAGATGAATGATAAAGAAGATGTGATATCTATCTATCATCTATCTATCTATAATGGAATATTACTCAGCCATAAAAAAAGAATGAAACCATGCCATCTGTGGCAACATGAACAGACCTAGAGAGTAGTATGCTATGTGAAATAAGTCAGACAGAGAAAGACAAATATCATATGATTTCACTTACATGTGGAATCTAAAAAAAAGCAGAACTAAAGGACAATCATAACAAAAAAGAAACAGACTTATAGGTACAGAAAAATAAGTAGTGTTTGCCAGAGGGGTGGGGATAGGGGAATGAGTGAAATAGATAAGGAAATTAAAAGGTACAAACTTCCATTTTCAAAATAAATATGTCATGGGAATCTAATGTAAAACATAGGGAATATGGTCTATACATTATAACAAATTTTTAGAATGATGGTAATTAAACTTACTGTGGTGATTATTTTGTAATGTATAAATATATCAGATGACTATTTTCTACACCTGAAACTAGTGTAATATTGTAAGTCAATTACATTTAAATAAAAAAAAGAAAAGAAAACTGGTAGAAATTAGGCCTGGAGAAAATCTCATGTCATACAAATATCTTGAAAATTTATAACCCTGCCATCCTTTCTTTCATCCTGCAGATGGCATAATGCACTATTCTTTGAAGCCTCATGTAAAGAAAACTGTTTTGATTTCCTTCATTGTATTTTTAATGTGGTTGCATACTTTTTCCAGATATCAACCAGCTAGGTAGGATAATTCCATGGTTCACTTTATTTGAGAAATGACAGAAAATATTTGAAACAGCTCATAGTACTCAACATGAATTCTTGAGTATGACTTCCATTTTCTTCTTCCCATGCTCAGCTATCAAGAATAAACATCAGAATATGGAAGTTTCTTGATGTCTATCTCATGGATATTCAATGATTCCTCCAGTCAATATACCGGATATTTCCAACAGGACTAAACACAAAATCTCACAACCAACTTCTAAATTCTTTCTGGCTTTCTCATGCCAAACAGTCTGGTACAGATTTGTTATCTAAATCTGGAAATAAAGATAAAGAACAGTGTATATTGTTATGTACATATACATTTAAGATTTTTATGTTTCTTCATGAAATTTATCTTTTTTCACTATGCCATGTTCTTCTTAATTGCTAAGAATATTTATTTTTCTGAAGTCTACTTGCTCTGATATTAATTTGGTCACTTCTCCTGCTTTATTTTGATTATTTTTTGACCAGTTTAGGTTTTTCCATTCTTTTACATTTAATCTAAGAATCCTCTTTATTTAATTTAATCTTCTTTATTTAAGGATTCTTATAGACTGTATATAGTTTGGACTTGTTTATTTAATATAATCTTCATCTTAAATTGTTGTGCTTATTTCATTTTCATTTTTATTGAGGTATATGTTACATATAGCATTTTTTAAAAAGTGTACAATTCAGGTTTTTAGTTTATTCACAAAGTTGAGGAACGATTACCACTTTTTTATTCCAGAATACTTTCATCACCCTGAAAAGAAACCAGATATTTATGGGCAATCATTCCTCCTTCCCTTTTCCCCAGCCCCTGGGAAATACTTATATACTTCTTGCCTCTATGAATTTTCCTATTTGGACATTTCGTATAAACGGAACCATAAAATCCATGAGCTTTTGTGCCTGCCTTATTTATTCAGTGTGTTTTCCAAGTTTATCCATGTTGTAGCATGTATCAGTACTCCATTCCTATTTTGGACTGGAAAATATCTCATTGTATGGATATTCCACTTTCCGTTTATCCATGCATCTGTTGATGGACGTTGGGGTGCTTCTACTTTGTGGCTAGTATGCATAACTCTTTTGTGAACATTCATGTACAAGTTTTTGTGTAGACACATACTATTTTCTTGGTTACATACCTAGAAGGAGGACTGCTGGATCGTATGGTAATTTTATGTTTAACTTTTTGAGGAGGTGACACACTGCTTTTCAAAGAGGCAGCACCATTTTACATTCCTATCAGCAGTATATGAGGGTTCCAGTTTATCCATAACCTTGTGAAAATGTGCTATTGTCTATATTTTTTCTGGGAGCCATCCTAGTACGTGTGAAGTGTTATCTCATGATTTTGGTTTGTGTTTCCCTAGTGACTAATTATGTTAAGCAACTATGCATGTGCTTATTGATTATTTGCATATCCTCTTTGAGAATATGTGTATTCAAGTCCTTTGTCCATTTTAAATTGGATTACTTGTCATTTTATTGATGAGCCATAAGAGCTCTATATGTAGTCCAAATATTCATTATTCAATACACACACACATGCACATGCACACATAACACACACATACTTTTTTTGGACTGTTTTACATTTTGAAGCACACCTTAAAAAATGGCACAGATATTTACTCTAAGCTTTCTTCTAAAATTGTATGTAGAATAATAAGTTTATGAGAATTTTATGATAATTCACTTAGATAACTGCAATTAATCTGAGATGTAGCATCCTACATCTGCCTCTTTTTTACAATTCATTGTATGCATATTGTAATTATTTTAGTTTATCATTTTTGTATTTCACAGGTTCTTACACATTATTTTGTACATTGAAGTATAATGTACAGAGCATAATTCTGAATTTAATATGTTATTATATTTATATACCCAATCATATATTAAAATGATATACAATGATAATTGTACATTAATTATAAGGTATCATTTTAGTTCCAAGTAATTTTGTTGTAGAGGTGATAAAAAGTAATTGCACACATGCTTAACTATTATTGTTTTTAAAATTAATATTAGATTTAATATGCTATCATAAAGTAAACTTGGTATTATAATAAATAGAATTTTAAACATTGAAGAAAATGCTGAATTGGAATGATTAAAGGTTGTGTAATATATATGGTATTTTAGTCACATTTTGATTACAGGTACTTAATTGAAAAACCTGGAGAATTAGGTATATTCTTGTATGAGCTGTTTTATTGACCATTAGCATCCATCATTATTTTTTATACAGCAGGGTCTTATTAGTTATACATTTTATACATATTAGTGTCTATATGTGAATCTCAATTTCCCAATTCATCCCACCACCACCACCACCTGCCCCCGCTTTCCCCCCTTGGTGTCCATACGTTTGTTCTCTACATCTGTGTCTCTATTTCTGTCTTGTAAACCAGTTCATCTGTCCCATTTTTCTAGATTCCACATATATGTGTTAATATACAATATTTGTTTTTCTCTTTCTGACTTACTTCACTCTATATGACAGTCTCTAGGTCCATCCACATCTCTACAAATGACACAATTTCATTCCTTTTTATGGCTAATATTCCATTGTAGATATGTACCATATCCGATATTCCTGATTATCTTTCACTATTATCCATATTTTATGACTTATTTAAAGGAGTTTTTATTGCCTTTTTTTTTGGTATTTCATATGATTTAAGCACTAATGTTCTGATAATTGATAACAAACATAAAGCTCAAATGCTATAATTTAGTTATGTTAAGTTGCAAAAATGAATGTAATATTTTAGCTTCATATATAAATGTTCCCATAATAGTACTATTAATCAGTTAAACAATCTTATTCCTCTCAAAACCTTTCATTTCACATATTTTAAAATCAATTATTTTGAGCATATATCTGATAGAAATGAAAATATTGCACTATTAATTAAAGTCTCCTATTGTTTGAAAGTGTCTATACTGTTGTGAGTCATTTAAGATTAAAATACATTTTACCT
Source organism: Delphinus delphis (assembly GCF_949987515.2). Lineage (NCBI taxonomy): Eukaryota > Metazoa > Chordata > Mammalia > Artiodactyla > Delphinidae > Delphinus > Delphinus delphis. The sequence continues at coordinate 84,268,556 of NC_082696.1, read as the reverse complement.
ATTTTTGAAAAATTTGAAAAGAAACAATATTTCTGTGTAAGAAATATAACTATTTTATTAGCTAATAATATTGTACTAGACCTTGAGTTTTTACAAATCCCTAAATACATATGATTCTTATGAATAGCTATACACTGACATATTTTATTATGGCAGATTTTATTAGAAAGATATGCAATTCTCAGTGATGCAAACAAGTCAAAATCATAGTTTTGTAGCACATGTTTTTCATACCATTATAGTTTATTATCCTCTTGTCTTAATTATCTATTATCTCTTGCTTTACTGAAACCAAAGAAACTTCATAATACATTTTATTCAACCTGATAGTATCAGACATTATGTCTTATTACAAGGAATAACTTCACTTTCTGCAAAAATTAATCAGATTTATACAAATGATAATATACCATTCAACTGCCTGTGAGATATGTTTCTGTTTATATTAGAGAAATTCATTAACTAATTGATCTTTCAATGTAGCATCTATAAAACATATATTGTAAATATTCATTTGAATTGATATTCTACAAAGCATTTTTACATGTTTAAGAATTATGATAGCTAAAGTATCTGTTAGCTGTCCACAGATTATTCTTAATCATTGTCTGTGGTCAAAAATGTGTACTTTTTTAAAGCAAATAATGTGCTGGTGGTTAATAATGTCACCAAAAATAGAAAAAGCAGTAAGCAACTCTACAATCACCAAAAGAGAGGATCAATTTTCTCTTTCTATTGGAATTGCCTTTTTCCAGGTGGTCAATGCAATTGTCATCTGTTATTTCGGAGAATGTACAGGATTTAATAGATGAAGTACATAAAACTAACGACATTAGGAATGTACCAGCTGTCAATATGGCTTCAACCCAACATCTTCTTCTGGGAAAAGCAAATTCCAAAATGCAGACAGTAAACTATTAGTCTGATAGAGTGATTGTAAGTTCCACCATCTGTTGCACATTTTACAACTAATTGTGATTTGTTTTCTCTAAAAATGCACATTTTCTTTGTTATACAAGAAACAAGATATCATGGACCATTCATTGTCTAGCAGTGGCACACCAGAACTATCAATTAAATGGTATCACCTACTTCACAATAATTATCCCCAAAACTAATTATAGATATTTATTCAAAAATAGTAATTCCATGCCAATTAACTCAATTTAGGTTTTTATATGGTTTAAAATGGTCTCTTCATTTTCTTTCCAAGTATTACTCTTGTGTAATTCACAAAAAATGGAGTCAAACAAATAAAAATCAAATTTTATGCTATAATTTTTATAGATACTAATAGTTTGTTCTTTGACATAGTGCTCATTTTATCATCATATAGTGTTAATGTATCATTCAACTTCAATATTTTAGTTTGTTTATATAGTACATGATATTAAATTGAATATCTAAATTATTTTGTAATTTTTGAAAAAAGTTAGAAAAACTTCTATAAAATTGCTATATGACATGCAAATTAATTACTTACTTAATAATTCTTTATTCCAGTTATATTGGAATCATATTGTAAACACTATTCTGATTTTGATAATTTCCACCATGTTAAAATAAAGGAGGATACATTTTCTTCAAAACTGTTTGATATGTCTTCTGGAACAAAAGGTTAATTTTAATGTCAACTTAATTTCAAGGTTAATTTACAAAAACTGTCATAAATAGTTATGCTCTATGACACTTCTTACTAACCTATTTATTTTTGGTGGACTAATTTCAGATGTTTCTTCTTAAAGGTTGACTAAACTGTATTTCCATTCTGTTTTTTATCCTAGTGTAACTATTTTCTACTTACTTGGAACAATGACAACACAATTAGTGGTTCTCTATTTTAATATTTTAATATTATTTGGCATTGTTCTGGAAACTTCCAAAATACAGAATATCTAGATCTAAACTACCTGTAATTATATATCTAATAATATATGTTCTTGAGTTTTAAAATTACTCTGAATACTTTGTCTGTTGTAAACACAAATATCTCAAATAAAATTTTAGGACTCAGACAGGTGAATAGAAGCATAAATCAAATTAAATAAAGATTTGTTCCATTTCCAAGGATACTGTTTCCTAGTTGTAATTACATTGATGGTGCTTACATTATAACATAAAGAACTCTCTTGTGCTCAAAATTACTAACTTACTGTTCTATGATACTACATTTGGGAAAGTCAACCATACACCATTGGCAAGGTGCCCAGATTTGTGGACATCTTTCATACCATATGTATCACAAGAACAATTACTTTGTGGAAGTTTTCCTAATGTAAGGTAACATTCTTTGTACATTTCTAGAAATAACTATCCATAGTTTTTTCTAAAATGATAAAAGAAGAAAACACAATTACAAAAATTGATCTATGAAACAATTTAAAATAAGTATGTCCAAAATTATTTATTCACTGGCCCAATATTTCCCGGTTTAATACATTGAGCTTTTAGGGTATACTTATCAGATGTTAATCTCCAATGTGGACTTGATTCTATTAGATATTCTGATAGAAAAATAGAATTCATGTGATTTAAACTCAGCTCTGAAAGTGCTTATAATCTACATGCAGATTTAAGAAAGTGACATGTAAAAAAGCATGTTACTAATTTATAAGTAATACATTGATGGCATAAAGAAATGAGAGAGCACAATAGAAAGTGTTATCAAGGAGAACCGCTTTGAATAAGAAATTGGATGATTAGAATGTCTCAGAATAATGGAAGGAGGGATACAATTTTACAAATACCGAGGACTAACTCTGTGGCAGGTACAATACTAAGCACTTTATGTTCAATCAACTATTTTACTTTGCATAAAGATCTCATGAAGTATTAATTATATCATTTTTACAAATAAAAAAATAAATTTCAATGAGGTTAACTAAGTCCCTCTATATAATGACTAAAAACTAACAACATTAGTTTTACATTTCAGAGGTGTTATAAATATTAAATGAAATTACCTATACAAAAACAATCTAAAAATTTAGGGTATCATTATTTTGAAGAGCCTGGAAATCTTGTATACAGTCTATTTTGGGGAACCGTGAAGGGCCTGAAATTTTACCATACTTGAAAGATGACAAATTATCTTTCCAGTTTCATAGATATTGGGAGAAGATATGAGATTCTTGGGTTGGAGACAAAAGACAATTTATTACTAACAGCAGTGGTAATAGTCAGAGCAACATTACTGTGATGGATCCTTAAACCCCAATCTTCAGTGTTAACGCGATGAGTGCCAAGTGACCTACACATCCAGGAGAATGTGTTACAGAGAAGACACCCTGAGATTAGGAAACCCTGGTCTTATATATGGGGCTGATAGCAAACATGACCAAATTGTCATGGAGAGAGATATCTTATTTCCCTGGACATTATACACATCTGTTCCAGAGAGAGACACTATATGCTGCATGGATGAAATGCTTTTTAAAAGATAGTCCAGAGCAAAATTGTCGCTAATGTGTTCGTACATAAACGTGCTGAACTGTGAGAAAGATTTTTCTCTGGGTACCTATATTTATAATTGTATTTGATACATACTAATACATGAATAACTGCTGAATAGGATTATTCCCAAGGTAATAATACAGGAATCAAACAGTAAGTGAAATAGTAATGCATACAGTCATTGTATAACTAATAAAATAAAGTAGCAAATTGTACAGTATCATGGTGACAATATTTTAAATATATAAAATATTTGTATTATTAAGCTAAGAAAATGTATGAAATCACTTCAATGAAACATCCCAGTTTAGGCTGGAGTTATTAGAAAATAATGTTCTGAAGATCATGACTCAAGATGACCTTCACGAGTAAGGCAAGGATTACGGAATGAGGTCAGCTTTAATACAAATAGGATCCTATACAAGAAAGTACAAACTTCTGGGGAAGAGTTCTGGTCTGCTGGGGAAATACCAGGGCATGGATCAGTAAGCATACTAACAGTGATTGAAGAGCAATTCATTTTTGCACTCTATATCTAGTGAAGGTACTGTTAAGTATACAACCATACAGGTTTAATATTGCTTTAGAGACTGGGTAGAGATAAAAGTTTAAATGGTATAGAACTTCTTGGTAGCAATGTGGCAGGAAAGGAACTGGCAGGAATTAGTCTGAGAACAAAGAGTTATGTCCCCATAAAATCAAAAGGTGGTAAAAATGGTTGAAGAAATAAATCACCTTTGATTTATTTTCCTTACCTTTCCTAATTTTAATATATGTTTTATAAGTTTTATAATTTACGTAAATTTCAGAATGGTGCTCTGCTTGTTACTATAGTAAATGTTTAATTTGAAAGTATTTTCGTAGGAGAGAATTGGGGTGAGGTAGGTAGAGGGATTGACATATAAAGTCATACTCAAAATTGTTTCTTATTTAGAGATGATAATGTATATTAAGTGCACGTTTGTTTCTAATTTCATAGATCAATTCAGAAAATATTTAGAGGAAGTAAAATTCAGGGTTGTAGCATAAAGAAGCAGACCAGGGCTTCCATGGCGGTACAGTGGTTGAGAGTCTGCTTGCCGATACAGGGGACATGGGTTCGTGTCCCGGTCCGGGAAGATCCCACATGCTGCGGAGTGGCTGGGCCCGTGAGCCATGGCCGCTGAGCCTGCGCGTTCGGAGCCTGTGCTCTGCAACGGAAGAGGCCACAACAGTGAGAGGCCCGCGTACTGCAAAAAAAATAAAGAAGCAGACCGAATGTAATAGTCTCAATCAGCAATGTGCTAATGGAAATCTATAAATAAAACACATATTCCAATAAAATAGGGAGACCAAAAAAATAATAATTCATAGAAAAAATATGTAAAATCTAATAATTAATTAAAAGTAAATTCAATCTCACTATTTATAAGAAAACTTGAATTTTAATGTGTTTTATTACAAAATTGCAAAGTTAACAGTTTTAGTAAGAACACAGTGGGAAAAAAAAATGTATTCTCATAGACCACTAATGGAAATGTACACTTCTGCCAACTTTCTGGAAGTTAATTTGTCAAGTCAATACACACTTAGTGCTTTAAACATGTTCATATCCTGTAATGACTTCCTCTCCAGAAATTTACATCCGGGAGATCTCAGTAAAATTAATCAGAATGTGAGTATTAATCATGTAGATCAAAATGGAGTTTGTTGTCCTTTTGTTTACTTATGCTGTTTCTGGATCATCAGTGCTATTCACGAGTGGGTAATTTGTCAAATAGGATGTTATAGTTATGCAGAGAAAAGTGGTTGGTATTGGCTAGACTCATGGTCAAACCTGAAGACTGAAGATCTAGGCAGAGTTTTACTGAGCTTGGCCGTATGGTAAATCAATTTGACCTTAAGAGGCAAGAACCATACCCTAGTGCAAGATGTGTGTGAGATTGGGTGAGCGTGGAAATGTAGGAGTGAAGATCAGAGGAAAGAACTTTGGTGCTTCCATCTCTCTGATATAATCAGAGAGGCAATCTAATGGTCAAAATCAGCACATATTTTACCTTTAACCCCTAGAACAAAGTGTGACTATTTTTCTGCTACAAGTGAGGTTATATTATTTCTGGTTATGGAGTAGCTATGCCACATTTAGACGTAAAGTCACTTCTCTCTCTCTGTATTGATATAAATATCTATGGTCAATTCACATTATTTATGGATTCCGTATTTGCCATCTGCTTACTCGTTAAAATTTATTTTAAACCCCAAATCAATATTCAGATACTTTCACAGTAACTCAGACATGTGCTGTAGAGCAAAAAATTTAAGTTGCCTGAAACTCAGGTTCCCAGCTGAGGCAGACAAGACCACATTCTGCCTTCTTGTTTCAGTTCTCATACTGTAAAAATCTATTCTTCTTTTCCTGTGTAGTGTCACCTTTTCACTCTTTTTGCTGGTGATTTTGCTGTTTAAAATAGCTCTCAAGTATAGTGCTGAAGTGCTGTTTATTGTTCCTGAGTGCAAGAGGGCTATGATCTACTTCACTGAGAAAATATGTGTGTTAGACAAGCTTCATTCAAGCGTGAGGAATAGTGCTGTTGAGTTCAATGTTCATGAATCAACAATATATATTAAACAAAATGTCTTTTAAAGAAGCACAGGTAAAACAATATTATGTATTGATCAGTTAATGAAAATGTTATGAACAGAGGCTCACAGAGACATAATTATGTCCAGGAGCAATGGTTCAGTATTCATTAATTCAGTGTTCATTGTAATTGTATAGGACATAGCTACAATTAATAATAAGAATTAAATATATATATAATATGGGAAGGTTGCATCTGCATCTTCATATCTCTTTCTCTCTCTCTCTCTCTCTATATATATATATGTATATATATAAACACATATATACACATATATATGCGCATACAAACACAGAAATACAGATATATACACACATGTAACAATTACTACATATATTAAAATTTCTGAATAAATATTAGATAACCAGATTATAAGTGATTTAATTTTTCCTTATACATTTCAATAATTTCCAAATGCTCTACAATCACTATTATTTTCACACATCCAAATAAATAAATCTCACTTCAAAATCATAATATGTTACCATTTAATCAAATTGTTAAAAATTCTAGGCTTTTTGACTTAAATGTCTACTTTTAGGAAATTTCTTATTGCAAAATAAAAGGAGGCATATAAAAGTTATGGGTGAAAGTATTTATTGCAACATCACTTATAGTAGTAGTGTAATATTGAAAGCAACTTAAATATTTCATGATAGAGAAATGGTTAAGAAACATATGGAACATAAGTATAATTAAATAATTTTCTCAAAGAGTATTCTGCAATATAGGAAATTGTAAATATATACTGTTCTTTGTACAAAGAAGGTCATAACAGAGTACACGTCATAGAATACAAGATTTTTTAGAAAATAATATATACAATATTAACATGTTGCCATATTTATTGTATGATATACAATGAATGATGTTTAAAATAAGTCATAAATACTTTATATGTTAACTATGTTATTAAAGTTAACAGTAATTATCTCTGTACACTGGGAATTTGCATTCTTTTCCATCTACAATATATTTTTATATTTTGTTTTTACTTCAAATAATATGAGTTCTTTTTCTTAATAAAAGAAATTTGTGACACAAGAGAATATATTTTAAATGTTACAGTAGTCACCTTGTGACTACTTCTTGCTTTTAAAATATGCTGCAATATTTATATAATTCTGAAATAATAATGTTTTCTGCTTTTTAAATAATAATATAATGTAATTGGTCTTATCAGCAAATTTACCTAAGCTGTGGTTCCATTAAATCTGGCAGGGTGACTCTAAAGTGTAGGTACATGATGAAACACAGACATTGTGAAAAACATATCGACAATGTAACAGTGTATCCTGGTTGCAATGAAAAGGAACACAGTTGTATAAATGTGAATTTATGGGAATGTCTATTACATTTGTCCAAACTTTTTTTTTTCTTTTTTTGGCTGTGCTGCGAGGCTTGCAGGATCCTAGTTCCCAGAACAGCGATTGAACCTGGGACCCTGGCAGTAAAAATGCCGTGTCCTAACCACTGGATCACCAGGGAATTCCCTACATTTTCCCAAACTTTATAAATATGTCTTTGGAGAGAGGAATGAGAGAACTATAGGATCTCTTGTACGTGGCATATAATTTTCCCAGGAAATACTAAGAAACAGATGTCAGATTTAAATCAGAATGTTAACTAGGGGTTAAGGTAACACAAAGGCCTGTTGCCTAGAAGGAAGCAGGAACGGATGAAGGAATCGCCTGTATCAGAGAAATGTGTAAAGAACTAGAGCTTTCAAGTCCTAAGAGTCAACTGTTTGAGTCGTCTTTGATTGAAGCTACAAAGTGCCTTAAAGCTAGAAAGAGCCTGAAGCTGCATTAAAATTAGTGACTTCGGGCTTCCCTGGTGGTGCAGTGGTTGAGAGTCCGCCTGCTGATTCAGGGGACACGGGTTCACGCCCCGGTCCGGGAAGATCCCCCATGCCGCGGAGCGGCTGGGCCCGTGAGCCATGGCCGCTGAGCCTGCGCGTCCGGAGCCTGTGCTCCGCAACGGGAGAGGCCACAGCAGTGAGAGGCCCGTGTACTGCAAAAAAAAAAAAAAAAAAAAAAAAAAAAAAAAAAAAAAAAAAAGTAGTGACTTGGAGATGAGATGTTTATCCTCAGAGAAAATGGAAATGAATTTGAGTTTGGGTCTGTGCCAGAAGGTTATTCAAAAAAGCAATTTAAGAATATGATTAGTTGTGTCCCCTTTTCACCCTTTCATTTATCTATACATGGAAAATACATTTTAAAAAAGTACTCCTTGCAAATTAGAAATATCATCCCAGAACTTTTCACAAGAAAACAGACCTCTTCCTTTTACTACTTGGGAACAGTTCCAGCCAGCATGTATAGAGTACTGATCAGGTGCCTAGCACGGTAAATGCTTTATATGTATTACTTCATTTAATTTTTATTAACTACTTTAAAAAGTAGGCACTTCTTTATTCCAATTTTACCAAATCTGTTTAGCATTAGACAGCTAACACGTGGCTAAGCAAGTTTGCCTTCAGAAACTTGACGTTAGCCAGTATCCTAGAGCAGCCACGAAATACAAGGGATTACAAGCTGAATATCCCACTGATAGATTTTAATGTATTCAATTCATCATATTGAATAAATATAAATATTTGACTCATTTTATTTCAAAAACATTATCTGCATTTTTATCCCCCCAAATATTCTGAGAAGACAAGTGAAATATCATGTAAGAAAACAACAAATAACAGTTCATTATCTGAAAGAAAAGTCATATTAAGTTATTCCAGTGAATATATTAGATAAGCAAGAAAGTGCTCTTGATCTTAAGGTATAAAATAAGAAGGAAGATCCAGTCACTGTATTCACACTTTAACTGTGAAAACTCTCTCCATGTCTTGAGCCATAGAGACACACAGACTCATCTATTTAAAAGGTTATTTACACAATCTTTATGTAACATGCATCTAGTTCCAAATGCCATTTTGTTCTAAAAGCCAAATTTAAAAAGTCATATGTGATATAACCTTCCAAGACTGAACCAGGAATAAATAGAAAATATGAACTGACCAATCACAAGTAATGAAATTGAAACTGTGATTAAAAATTTTCCAGCAAACAAAGCTTCAGGACTAGATGGTTTCACAGGTGAATTCTATCAAACATTTAGAGAAGACCTAACACCAAATTTTTCTCATACTCTTCCGAAAAGTTACAGAGGAAAGAATATTCCCAAGCTCATTCTAGAGGGCCACCATCAATCTGATACCAATATCAAAGGTACTACAGAAAAAGAAAATTACAGACCAATATCACCAATGAATATAGATGCAAAAATCCCCCAAAAATAGTAGAAAAGAGAATCCAACAACACATTAAAAGGATCATACAACATGATAAAGTGAGATTTATCCCAGTAATGCAAGGATTCTTCAATATATGCAAATCAATCAATATGATAAACCATATTAACAAATTGAAGAATAAAAACTATATGATCATCTCAATAGATGCAGAAGAAAGCTTTTGACAAAATTCAACACCCATTTATGATAAAAACTCTCCAGAAAGTGGATATAGAGGGGACCTACCTCAATATAATAAAGACCATATACAACAAACCCACAGTAAACATCATTCTCAATGGTGAAAAACTGAAAGCATTTCCTCTAAGCTCAGGAACAAGACAAGGATGCCCACTCTCACCACTATTATTCACATAGTTTTGGAAGTCCTAGCCATGGCAATCAGAGAAGAAAAAGAAATAAAAAGAATACAAATTGGAAAAGAAAAAGTAAAAATGTCTTTGCAGATGACCTGATACTTTACATAGAAAATCCTAAAGATGCCACCAGAAAATTACTACAGATAATCAATGAATTTGATAATGTTGCAGGATACAAAATCAATGCACAGAAACATCTTGCATTCCTATACACTAACAATGAAAGATCAGAAAGAGAAATTAAGGAAAAATTCAATTTACCATTGCATCAAAAAGAATAAAATACCTAGGAATAAACCTACCTAAGGAGCAAAATATGTGTACTTGGAAAACTATAGGATACTGATGAAAGAAATCAAAGATGACACAAACAGATGGAGAGATATACCATGTTCTTGGATTGGAAGAATCAATGGAGTGAAAATAACTATACTTCCCAAAGCAATCTACAGGTTCAATGCAATCCCTATCAAATTACCAATGGCATTTTTTTACAGAACTAGAACAAAAAATCTTAAAATTTGTTTGGAGATGCAAAAGACCCCAAATAGTCAAAAGAATCTTGAGAAAAAAAAAAATGGGGCTGGAGGAATCAGGATCCCTGGCTTCAGACTATGCTACAAACCTACAGTAATCCAGACACTATGGTATTGGCACAAAAACAAAAATATAGATCAATGGAGCAGGATAGAAAACCCAGAGAAAAACTCATGCACATATGGTCAACTAATCTATGACAAAGGAGGCAAGTGTGTACAATGGAGAAAAGACAGTCTCTTCAATAAGTGGTGCTGGGAAAACTGGACAGCTACATGTAAAAGAATGAAATTAGAACACTCCCTAACACCATACACAAAAATAAACTCAAAATGGATTAAAGACCTAAATGTAAGACTGGACTCTATCAAACTCTTAGAGGAAAACATAGGAGGAACACTCTGACATAAACCATAGAAAGATCTTTTTTGACCCACCTCCTAGAGTAATGAAAATAAAAATAAACAAACAGGACCTAATGAAACTTAAAAGCTTTGGCACTGCAAAGAAAACTCTAAACATGATGAAAAGGCAACCTCCAGAATAAGAGAAAATATTTGCAAAACAAATCAACAGACAAAGGATTAATCTCCAAAATATATAAACAGCTCATGCAGCTCAATATCAAAAAAAACAAACAATCCAATCCAACAAAGGGCAGAAGACCTAAATAGAGATTTCTCAAAAGAAGACATACAGATGGCCAAGAAGCACATGAAAAGCTGCTCAACATCACTAATTATTAGAGAAATTCAAATGAAAACTACAATAAGTTATCACCTCACATTTGTTAGAATGGGCATCATCAGAAAATCTACAAACACTAAATTCTGGAGAGGGTGTGGAGAAAAGGGAACCCTCCTGCACAGTTGGTGGGAATGTAAATTGATGTAACCACTATGGAGAACAGTATGGAGGTTCCTTAAAAAACTAAAAATAGAATTACCATATGGCCCAGCAATCCCCCTACTGGGCATATACCCAAGGAAAACCATAATTCAAGAAGACACATGCACCTCAATGTTCACTGCAGCACTAATACAATAGCCTGGTCATGGATGCAACGTAAATGTCCATTGACAGATGAATGAATAAAGAAGATGTGGTACATATATACAATGGAATATTACTCAGCCATAAAAAGGAGTGAAATTAGATCATTTGTAGAGACGTGGATGGAACTAGAGACCATCATACAGAGTGAAGTAAGTCAAAAAAAGCAAAACAAATATCATATATTAATGTATATATGTGGAATCTAGAAAAATGGTACAGATGAACTGGTTTGCAAGGCAGAAATAGAGACACAGATGTAGAGAACAAATGTATGGACACCAAGGGGAGAAAGGGGGGCTGGGATGAATTGGGAGAATGGGATTGACAAATATACACTAATATGTATAAAATAGATAACAAATAAGAACCTGCTGTATAGCACAGGAACTCCACTGTACAGTAGAAACTAACACAACATTGTAAAACAATATACTCCCAATTAAAAAAAAAATCATATGTGTATGATATGCAGAGTGCATATTTTGTGGCACAAAGATTATTCAAATAATCATTTTCTAACTCCTAGAAGAATCAATAATATTTTTAATAAGCAATGATAATATTCTCAATAAACTATTAAGAAGGTAATAGTAGGGAAAAGTCCCCTAAAATGTGTGTATGTGTATCTGTCTTTGTACATGTTCAATAAGTGTATACACACACACACATACATACATATAAACATAAGGCACATATACAGGTATGTAAATATATACACACATATATTTTTTTTTTTTTCCTGAAAGCCTCACAGTGTGCTGTAATTCAATTAAAATATGTTTTACCTTTTTTTCTCTGAGGTCTTCTCAGAGACGTTCAGTGACATGACCAAAGTTCTGGAAACTATTTATTTCATAGGTATGGAAATAGAGTGTATATACTCTTTACTTCTTAACCTGTTACAGTTTATTAGTTCCAGAGTCCAGATGAGCTACTTGTATGATTATCTTAACCCTCTACATCTCCATCTTTTGCAGGAAAATTCAAGGCTATTTACAACTTTTTTTAAGACAATATCTTTGTCAATATTGATATTTATAATACTGTTTTAATTAGAGAACCCAACAGAGTATCTATTTGGGTTTTCATCAAAATTATTCCTCGCATCAGAAGTCTTATGAAGTTAAACCTTTAAGTGTCTAGTGAAAGATGGGGAACTAGAAGTGACAAATTCTGCCCCTGGTCAATGTTATCTCTTATGACATATTAAGTTCTGTTTTGCTGTAGCTGGATAAATTGACATTGCAATGCTTTAAAAATTTGTCGCCTGTGTACTAAGAGCAGACAAGTTTATATTTTCAGTGTTTGGTTGATGTTGGCAATTCTGATTACCCCTGTGCTACATATATTTAGTTTGTTTTATCTATGTCTTATTCCAATAAGAAAATTCTATGAGGGTAGGGATCCTGTTCATCTTATTTAATCCTATGTCCCCATTATTCAGTATACTACTTGGAATGTAACAACATTCAATCACTGAAGGAAGTAATAAATGGAGAAGATATCAGATTTAGTTCCATAATATTGTGTGTGTATTACATTAAAATGTAAAAGATATATTTTTATCAAGGCATAATTAAGAGGTAATAAAGTATATAGAAATGTTGCATAAGGTACAATAGTGAAATATCCCAATTTCTAATTTATTATCTCAAGAACATTTTATAAAACATTAGAAAAAATTATATGTTAGAAATATGTGTAATTTATATTGATTATTTTAACAAGAACTGGATTCCAATCAAATTTGTAAAATTCACTAAAACATAATCTGCTGCCAGTATCATAAGGCTTTAATTTTTGCCCCATTTAGTGATAGTGTTATAAAAATTATTTATATATATATTTTTATCTAAATGTGTCAAGTTGCGCTTGAATTTACTTCCAGATGAATTCTAGAATCATTCTGTAATTTCAAAAAATAAAAAGTAAATGGCTAGGATTTTGACTAGAAATATATTTGAAACTAAAACCCAATAATTTCCATTCAAGAGAATAGCATTTATTCAAGATGTATTTCACAAACATTGAACTCTGGAAATTATCAAAAGGTTAACAAACAAAAATGTTTATTCAAGAAAAAAATTCTAGGTCTCTGTTTGGTCTCTGGCCAAAAACCCACCAGCCTCTCAGCCATCAGAAGGAGTATACCTATGGAACCCATTGAAAGTCCTATCACCAGCATATTGCCACTATTTGACCCAACATGGAGCTCCCAGGAAAAGTCTTATCCCCAGGCTTTGATGACTGTTTGACCTGACTCAGAGCTCAGCTCAGGAGAAAAAGAAAAAAAAATGAAAAACAAAAAACCTTTATCCTCAGGCACTGAAAACAATCAGCGGCAATTAGTTAACATGTAATAGAAGCCGCCTAAAGCTATCAATACAATACTAATTTGGGCAAACAAGATCACAGCCAAAAATTTTAAAGTAATGTTTAGGGAACAGGAAGTATACAGAGGGGTTGGAAAAGCTCTGTCACATTCCTGGTGATAGAGAAATTTGCAAGCAAGCCCAGGAGAGACTGGACAGGGCTTCAGTTATTCACCTTGGCTATTTCAGAAGGAATGTACAAGCAGCAAGGGAAGCAAAAGGCAGCATTAACACTACTTGTATGTTGAAGGTAATCCCTTCTAGCACGTGCACACATATTATCTTCTAAGGGTAGAAGACTTACTGTCTAAAGGAACTTAAGGAAATCATTGGCTGACCACTAAGCTATGCTGACTGCTGACCGAGGTCCAACTAGTAGGAAGTCAAGTTTTAAAATAAACATGAAGGGTGTAGAATGACAGTTTGTGTACCTTGAAATTCATATATTAACACCTAATACCCAGTGTAGTCCCCCCAATGGAGGTGGGGCCTTTGGGAAGTGATTAGGTCATGAGTGTGGAACCCTGATGATTGGGATTAGAGCTCTTATAAATGAGAGCCCAGACAGCTCCCTTTGCCTTCTGCCATATGAGGGCCCAGCAGAAAGGGCACCTGTGAACCAGGAAACAGGCTTCCATCAGACAGAGATCTACTGGCACCTACATCTTGGGTTTCCTGACCTTTATAACTATGAGAAATATATTTCTATAGTTTATAAGTCACCCAGTTTATGCTGTTCTAACAGCCCAAATGAACTAAAGCAAGGATAATAATTAATGAAACAAAAGAAACAAACAACAACAGAGGATTTAGTGGTTGCACACTGCAGGGAATAAAAGTTATAGAGAAATAGTATAGAAAAGTAAATAAACATACAGCAACATTAGCAACAACAGAAACAGCAACAGCAACCACTGAGGGATCTGATTCCAGAACTGCTATCCCATGTTATCTAAAATGTCTAGGTTTAAATAAAAATTTAGGAGATTTGCAAATAAACAGAAAACTGTTGTCTATACAAAGGAAAATAAGCATTCGATAGAAGCTGTCTGTGAAGGGACTTGGATTTAGAAGACAAATAATTTAAATTGGTCATTATAAATATGCTCAAGGAACTAAATAAAAACACCTCTGAAGAACAAAGGAATATGTGATAACTATATCTCACTACATATCACAATAAAGGGATAGAAATTATATAAAAGAACCAATAGAAATTCTAGAATTGAAAAATCCAACAACATAAAAGAAATTTTACTAGAGGGGCTCAATAGCAGATCTGAATTGACAGAAGAGCAATCAATGATCTCTGAGTAGTACTGACACCTGAGTAGCACTGAGTACAACTACTACTCAGATCTTGGTTTCCAATGGCATTCTCCAACTTAAGGGACTAGAACTCTTTGGAGAAATGTTTGATTCGAGGGTCAGGGCAGGGAAAATACAACATAAGCTAAAGCATCTTGTAGTAAGAGCAATGAAGGAAGTGCTCACATAATAAAGGAATGGGGTCATGATAAAGGTACACAGGAGCCAAACTGAAAGAACTTGTAATGGCAAAAGGCAGAATATAATGAATAACAGTAGTATTGGATTATAAACCCAAGGATAAAATAAAAAACATAAATCAATGGATTTTTACATAAATTACTAAATAAAAAAAGGAACAAATATTCCTTGCAGAAAAAATCCAAATGGTAAAGAATCAGGAACATAGAAAATCACCAATAGAACCATGATCATCATTGCTGCAGGTGAGATTCACTGAAGAATGTTAAAATTAGTGATGAAATTGTATGTGAAACAGGACATTTGACTCACTTATTTCTAAGAGATGGATATCATATCCCCTCCACTGGAGGCCAGGCTTAACTTAGTGAGTCTCTTTAAGAAAGGTGTATTAAAAGGGGAAGATTATAACTACAGTGATCAAGGCCATCATGTAGGTGTCATGTGCCCCTGATATATGTACTGAGAAGGCACACACGCCTCTGCGCTATTCTTCACAAAATCCATAGCCTCAGTGTAATCCTGAGAAAACATCAGACAAACTCAAATTGAGGAACATTCTGCAAACTACTCTCCAAAACTGGCAAGTTTGTGAAAGACAAGAAAATTCTAAGATACTCTTATAGATTGGAGGAAACTAATTAGATACAGCATTAAAATGTAACTTGGTGTCCTGGATTGGATTCCGACCCATAAATTTTAAAAGGACACTAGTTGGCTCTGGGTTGAGTACTTTGAATATTTTAATAATATTAATTCCTATAATCCATGAACACAGGATATCTTTCCATTTGTTTGTGTCTTCTTCAATTTCTTTTATCAAAGTCTTGTCAGTTCTGTCTGCCTGGCAGAAAATGGACAAAAGCGAAAAAATAAATAGGTGTCACTGTGGATTCAACTAGGAAACTAAGATAAGATGAGGGAAAAAAGGAAAGTGGTCTACTTTATGACATAACATTTACCCTGCTTGTATTTAACATATGTCATAAGCAGTTTCGTCTCAAATGATTCAGAAATCTATTATTCTGACTAAGATAAAAAAACATTTCACAAACAAATCCAAAGTTTCATATTAGAGTCAACAAAATGTTTTTGTATCATTGTGAGTTGCCTGTTAAAAACACTGTCTTAAACCAGAAAAAAGAATAAAATGGTGTCTTCATTTTCCTAGTGATTAATTGACTTGAAAATGATATTGGAGAAATTTCAGAGTGATAATATTTAGAATACTTACTTAAGAAAAAAACCTCAGAAGTAACTGTGAATTATGGGTTCCTCTAACCATGTAATGTTCTGTAAAGGAAAGATTGTTCCATCCATCATGATTGGTTAGTCAATAACTAATAAGGAAATAACAAAGCCCATCTCTATACACCACTGGCATATTTTCTGTTAAAATATATTTTCCTCTCCTCCAGCAAAAAAAAAAAAAAAAGAAGGACAGTGCAAAACTGGAGAAATAAAAACAAATACCTGCAGTTCAGTCTATACTACTGAGCAAATATCAATTTATTTGTACCATAATTATGAACAACATTATATTACACAAAATTATGAGAGTGATATATGAGAACACTATGTTCTCTCTTTGCAACTTTTATGTACACTGAAAAAGTTTAAAGTTAATAAATTACAAAGTTAAAAAGCTCACTTAAAATATTAAAATATATAGTTTTAAAAATAAATTAAAATTTAAAATAATAGAAATTAAAATGAAATATTTAATGGCTTTAAATGTGTAAGAATTAAAAATTAAAACATTAAAAATTACAATACAAATAATTTTTGAACTTAAAACATTGAAAAGTTTAAACAAAAATTATTATACTCAAGAGAACTTTGGTTTATATTATTTTTATCTTTCAATATTTGACATACGAATTAAGACTGAAAAATAACCATAGCTATTAATTCAATTTAAATTAATAATAAAGGCATTATTAGCACAAATAATTTTTATGGAAAATAAGTATATTATCTTTTTAAAAATTAATGTAATGAAGGAAATCATTTTATGTTTTGGCAAAGCTATGTAATCTCTGGTTTAAAAGAAGACAGCTTGAATTTCACCTGCTTCTACATTTAATCTACTGTTCTATCTGGTTTTGGTCAATGTACATGAAGAAAATTTAGCCTCATAGTCTTATGTAATCAGAAAAAGAAAGAGTATTTTAACAGCATTTTCAGGTACTTGTGGATATTCTTTGATTCTCTACTCAAATTCAACAAGTGGTATTATCTTGAACATTAGTTGCAATTTGCAATTTCAAACTATATCGACAAAGTCTTTGTACTTTGTTATATAAAAATCTATTGTCCTGAACTTGAATGAACCCTTATCCATAAAGAATCTTTTAATATCAAGCATTGATCATTTGGAAATGTTTCACTGAGTTATGCAGATATTCCAGTTTTTGACACATTACATTTTATCAAAAAATCACTTTCACTAGTAACTGTAAAATTCACAGTGGCAGATACAAGTTTTTAAGAAATCTAATTTTTATTTGAAAACTCAGATCTCATTTCCAGTCAAAAACACTGTCAGTTCTTTCCTTGAAGTAACAGTCTCCCTCTGATCCTTTTTGAGAAAAATGTCTGACAATTATTCAAGTCTGAATAATTATAAATTACTACTCAGACATTCTTTCAAGTATAAATGGTGTTCTATGACAAATATTGCTATTTCAGTTCACAGCTTGAGCAATCACACTGCTTCCTTTCTCAAGAAAAATCTTATAATTTGAAAGGCAGCAGAATGTTCTACGGGTCCTTCTCTTATTTTCACATACAGTAGTTCCTTGTACCAAAGAGCTAAGATTAAATAAATGTAATATTTTCACTGCTGCATCAAGGACATCTTTCAGCAACACTTTGTGTGTGTGTGTGTGTGTGTGTGTGTGTGTGTGTGTGTGCATGAGTGTATGAAGAACACAGGACTATAAATAAAATTTGTTGCCCTGTTTTATTCAGGATAAGGTCCCACTGATTGTACCTATCATTGTTTTGGAATCAGCAGAAAAAATATCAACAGAGACAAAAGGGAAAACAATGCCATAGTATCATGAAAATACTTTTACCTTTTGTACTCCCTGAAACGGTCTAGAGACCACACACTGAGATCCCTGGTCTCCAGGCAGCAGGAAGGAATCCAAAGGGGCAGTTTACATTTCTGATGAATTGTCCCAAATACAGTGGGAGCTGCTTCCTAGATTCTGTTAGATGTGGCACTCTGATTACTATAAATTGTTTTAATTCCATTCATATAATTCCATTATATGAATTTCACAAAAAAAAAAAAAACAAGAAAACATGTTGTTTAAATATTTTTTTCATTTTCTACTTTTGGGGGAGATATGATGTAACAGATTTATAGCAGCTTTTTAAAGGAAATTGGAATATCTAATCTCATAAAAAATATATATTTAAATTTTAGACTATTATTCATAATATGTATATTTTTAAATTTTAGACTAAAGCTCATATTATACATATTTTACTTATTTTACTCATAAAAATGAGATTGATATATAGACAGACAGATAGAGCCAGAGAGACAGGGAGAGACAGAGACAGAGATATGAACAGAGAAAGTGTTCTGATCATCTCCTGTGTCAGCAAATACATAGGCAAATATAAGCTGACATGGTTATTGCATCAATTCATAGAAAACAATTATGGTTTCAGTTTAAATTTTAAGATTATAGGATAATTGACATTTATTTGAAAAGTCATCAATATACTGAATATACTGGAATATACTGAGTAACATGATATTTTAAACAAATAATTATTATCAATGCATTAGCAACTATGAAAGCTAAAGTTATAATCGTATGTTTTTCCAAGTGAAAAATCAAAATATGGAAGATATGGAGCCATGTCAATAAACTACACAGTCATCCCCTTTTCTTGACTGCATCAGAGAAATCGATGGACAGCTAGGGAGTCTTAACAACTAGATATTAAAACTCTACCCTTTACCATATGATTCTCACCAGGATTCTGACAGATTTAGGTAGATTAAACCACAATTCTGAGAGCTAGGGATTTCTATTGTCCCTAATGACAGCTGACTTGCCTTATAGATCAGTGAATTGTATATCAGAGAGGCAAGTTAATACATTTAAATTAATGCCTTTTGGAGGAGCGACACTTCCTTGGTAACTCCTCTCAGAATTATGTGAAGAAATATGTTATGTAGTCTTGGGATGAGAGAGTCCAAAACTGGTGTCTTTTCCACGTACTAGTTCTTTCATTTAGAATAGTTATTCGAACTTTTTGACTTTCAGTTTCTTTCTATGTAAAATTATGGAATAAATTTCTCCTCCACAAAAATAAACTTCCATGCTTCTTCCTATGGTGTCACCACTTGTTGTCAGCTAATAGTGCAAACAATATATTTTACTTGTAAATTCCAATTAGTAAAATTACAGCAAAGTGACTGCACGTAATTGTTTACAACATTAAAAAATTGTTTTTGAGAAAAAATTTTTTTTCAAAATGAACACTACAAATTTCTGTTTCATAGGTACTGTGAGGAACTATGACAGGTTAATCCAGATGCTTTGACATGGCCAGAAGTCATATGAAAAGAGAATGGACAGAATTTTGAGTAGTACCAAATCTTGAGACCAGATGATATGAATTTTGGGGGAGTGGTTAGGATCCACTTATGAATAACTATTAGTTTATAATAGGTAGGTTCTAGTACAATTGAAATAGCAGCACAGTAAAACCAAAGATCTGAAAGAAATTATAAATGTATAAGTTAAAAATTTGAACCTATAAAATATTGATTAGTCACTACAGACATGAATAGCTATGTTTCAAAGCAGACTTTCAAGTATAGAATCTTTGAGTTCACTTTACACATCTTTACAGTATTCATCAAAGTGTTATGAATACAGGATAAATTCAACAAATATTAATTGACTATAATGAATTCCATGAAACACCTAATTGAAGTAATTGGGGTTAAGACCTTTCCTGAGGCAACTTATTTTTACAATCTAAATCTGGGACTATTTCTCATCAAAAATAAATTATTTGCTTCATTATCCTTAGCAAAAATTTCTATAATAATTACTCCCACATAGGTGAAGATAAATATTGTGACAGAGAAATTTGTAATTATTTTCCTTTGATATTTTAGTTCACACAAGTATTTCCAGATATGATTTGAATAAGCTAAATCTAAAGCAAAACAACAAAACGTAGGTTCAATAAGCTAAAGAAAAAATAAGTTAGCTCAGGTAAGATGAAGGATTTAGGCTGAGAAGATTGAATATATCAGAAAATATGTGATTTTAACAGAAAAATTGAGCATAATTATTAGCTATGTACTCCCTGGAAGCATGTAGAAGATGATAACAACATATAAAGTCAGGCATATTTCTTCCATATATGTACTTTATAAATATTTATCATGATGAAGAAAGTAACTAACCACCATATACAGTCAGATCTGTGACTTAAAAGAATTCTGTCCTCAGAGATTTTAATGATGAGGGTCAGAACTTACATTACTATGCTTTTCATGTTAGTGATAATCTACTTTAGCCTCATGTCCGTATCTATAAACTCATGGAAATAGAATAGTAATGGTTGTCATTTAGTAGCTTTTCAATTTTTCTCTTAAAAAAATAAGAGTAAAAATCTTTCAAATTTTGTCATACTATAGATAGAACCATGTAGACAGTTTCTTTTCAGGCTTATATAAAATTGTTCTTATTTAAGTTTCAGATGAAGAAGTCTTACAACCCTTTACCTATTTATTTCTAAGCACTGAATTCAACAAGCATCAGAGCTACATTCATATTGTCATATTTCAGCTAATCGATTTTTTTATGACATAGAGGTAAAGTAAGCATGCCAGGCAGTACAGGAGTCAGCATAAATTATAGAATTATGAAATAGCATCAAAGCCAATTCCTTTAAAGCAGAGACAACAGATACTGTATAATAAGTATGCTAAGTTCATATGTATCTTTGGTTATTCTCATTTGTTGGTAGATTGGTTGTAAATATCCACAAATCTTTACACATTTTGGTATCATACCCTTGGCTATACAATTTTCCATGAAGAAATGGAGTTTACCTAACTCCCTTAAGTATAGACTTGTCTTGTGGTTGGCTTTTAATAATCAAATACAGCAAAAGTGACAGTACCCCAATTCTGAAACTAGGCCTTAAGAAGTCTAAAGTGATTCCCTTCTCTCTTTTGGAACTACCATGTAAATAAGTCCAGGTACTTGCTTGGTGGAAGATGAGAGATTTGTGGCCCGGTGGTCACTGTCTCACTAACCAGGCCAGTGCTACATACGTGAGTGGGGTCTCTGTAGACCAGTCAGCCCCAAGCTAACCAACCAGCAGATTTCAGGTCATGAATGAACCCAGCAAGGATCAGGCAAATCTGGCTCAAACAAGAAACATGAGCTAAATTAATACTTATTTTTCTTAAGACACTGTTTTGGGATTTTTTTAATGCAATGATAGCAAAACAAATAGCTCTTTTCTATATTTTCTTTAACAGTTGAAACATAGAATCTTTTATTTGGAATTTAGAGGCCATTATAAAATAATGATATCTAAACTTGATTTTCCATTATATTCAGTTAAGAATATTGTAAAAATAGATACCCAAACCACAATTCAAATCTAAAGGATCTCTGTAACGCCAGTGGGTGGCAAGCACTAATTTAGTCTCATCATCCTCTATACAAATTCCTTTTCTATTTAATCTGTGAAAGGTACTTACTTTCTATACTAGGCATCTTATGAACTAAATCATGTGATGAACAACTCTAGCTTTTAGAAAAAACAACTCTTCCTATACACAGGCAAAAATCTTCCTCATTATAACTTCCATATAATCTTACTGGTTCCATAAATGTATTCTTTTTGCTATGTAACTTTCCCTCAAATATTTGGAGAGTGCTATATATTCTTTAGCCTTCATGTCTTCAAGCTAAAAAGTTTATTTTTTTAAATTTTATCTTTTTAACTATAGACATCTTAAATCTTTAAGCTCTTTGCTTTAATTCTTCCCATAAATAAAATGATAGCCTTGGTCATGGCAAACTCTAGCTATAAATTAAATGAACAATAAAGGCATGGTTTCTGATTCCTTAGAATTCTGTTTGTTTCTTGCTACAATCTTTTAATTAATATTCACTTAAATCATGGTGCTCAGATAAGAATATTTTAGATTACATGGGTTCTATAAGGTGAAGAGTAAAGTAAGATATTACTATCCACATCTGGGTACTATATTTTAATAAATAAATCTTCTAATACTTTGTGTTTGCTGTCTCCGTAAGTCTGAAGCTCCCAGGAGAAATATCCCATTCCCATGTTTGAGAGTCACTTTTTATTTTCTCATCATATTTACTGTGTGAGCGGAAATCTACACAGCCCTGGGCCTTAAGAAGGGATCTATGTTTTGTTCACCATTTTAAAATAATTTTCATCTCTGTCATTATCCTAGAAACAAGACCCTGTCAACATTTGCCCTCAGATTCAGATAATAGCAATTCTAAAATCTAGAAAATAACTAGTAACAAAATGTAGTAAAATCCTCTTCACAATGGCAAAATCTATATAACTAGAGATATTCTATAAAAATAGGTACTACACATATATAGTAAAAGTAAATATATATTTTGAAGTGCATATTAAAGCTCCAAGTATATAGACAGATATAACCTATAAAGATATAATCTTATACATTTAGTTACGTATACATTGATCTATACAAATTTAATGGAATTCCATTAATAATCATAATAAAGTAGCCATCAGAAATTTCATCCTACATTTCCTATTGAAAGAGAAGCTCTCAAAATTAGCCAAGACATTTTTGAAGAAAAATAAAATACAAAATTTAAAATAGAACAGAAGTTGTCCAAGAAATGTTGCTATGAACAAATGCAAATTTTAAAATTGTAAGATTATTTGAGATTCTGTATGATATTTTCTTCTTTCAAGAGGAGATTTATTTTCCTTGCCAGAAACCAGCTAGGGTGGGAACCGACAACTTTGATAAAATCCAAGATTGACTTATTCAAGACTATTCTTCAGTCCTTGTGAAGACATCTCTATTTCCAATTACCACTAGCACAATGGTTTACCCTTCTTGTGTCCTAACTACAAGTCAGACCTTCACTCCTTAGCTGAACTCCAAATTTTCTCCAGCCTTTAAAAGATTTAAATTGAAAGCTCCCAAATGTATCAGCCAGGATTTGATTAGAAATATACAACTACCAAGAACAATGTAGAACAACTGTGTGAGGAATTTGACATTACACAATTTGGGAAGGTGAGGAGGTAGTTAAGTAGTTTATACAAAGCTATTCATTTGCATCTGATTTCAGGTCTTCGGAGCAATGTTGCCTGCCAGGAATCAAAGATGAATAGGAAGTAAGTATTGTCTAATAACTGAACTAGAACTTGTGAGTTCACAAGGATAAATGAGAACTCACATTGTTCTCTCATCACTGGCACATCTCCAACCTTGATAATATTAGAGAATGACCAGAAGGAAAAGTGGTAAACATCATGGAACTAAATATGAATCTGGCTCAATAACTCAAGACATTAAAGGAGATTTCCAGCAGCATCTGGAGGAGCTGTGGCCCAGATTGCTGCCTTATACCAAAATGGTGAGCCAACAAATCCATGAAAATGTATGAAAGTAGCAAGAGTGTCTGCTCTCCCCTTTTAATCACTTTTTAAATTTTGCAATCGTTTAACCAATTCAATCCAAGTTACAAGTACCTCTTGCCTGCATCACTGCAACAGCTTCCTAACTGTTTATCCACATCTTCTGTCACTCCCCTTAAATTCACCCTCTTCCAAACAGTGTGATTTTAAATCCAATTGTGAATTTCTCTAGGAAGTCACTGCTTCTCAACATTGGCACTATTAAAATTTGGGGCCAGATAATATTTTGTGAGAGCTGTGTCATGTGCATTGCAGGATATTTAGCAACATCCCTCTCCTCTAGCCACCAGATGTTAGTAGTCCCCTTTCCCCATATCAGACAAAGACATCTCTAGTCATTGTCAAATGCCTAAGGACAAAATCGAAATCCCTCAAGAGTCACTGTTTCAGGTCAAAATTATCCAGTGTTTTCCTCATTACCCTTAGGAAAACATGCAAAATCTTAACATACCTTACAGGACTGAATTACAAGATGTCTTCCTATCTCTTCTGCCTCCTTCACCATATTTGGAATCTTGGGTTGACTGTAACATAGTCAAACTTGCCTTCTTTAGGTTTTCAAAATGTACCAAACTTTCCCTTCTCAGGCACTTTGAACATGATGTAGTTTCTATACATTCCCCTTCACCTCACCAACCAACCATCATCGCTCAGATGATTTAAATGTCAGTTGAAATATATTTTCGTGGAAGACTTCTAGAAACACAGAAATTAGCATAGGCCTTTTTGCTGAGAGTTTTCATGTACTCTATGCCTGTGCTTTGGCATTTTAATCACAACTGGACTTATTAACTAACATATAACTACTTTAATGGCTTTCTTTCTTCATAATGCCCTGACATCAGCCCACAAAAAGCATGGATGGATGGTGTGTTTCTTTTATTCCTAGAGACGGGCATATCATTGGTACTCAGTAATTAATTGTCGAGTAAGTGAATAAAAAATATATTCAACAGAGAAAACACCTGCATTCAATTAAGAAAACCTCTAATAATTTCTGGAAATGAAAGTCTTCTCTCCCACTGCCGATAAAACATACTTATATCTAGATCCTAGATGGTATGAATTATCTCTAGACCTCACTGACCTCTCTTGTTGAGGTCTTTACTGGAAAAGTTCTCAATTTGATGACTGTACCAAGTCCGACCACTGTCTACCCTGTGGGAAATATCCTGGGGCAAGAGTACCACAGGCCAGTTAAAAAAGTTACTTTAGTTTTTTTATGCTTTTTGCCAATTTGGAACTTTAATCTTCCATCTCTTTATCTCAGTCTTCCATATACTTATAGAAATATCTGATTAAGGTGGTGTCTAATTAAATATTCTGCTAATGATCCTACATGCTCTAATTTCTCTATGCATTATTTCAGCTTGCAGGAACTTACCCATTTGTACCAGTCCTTAGACAGTTCAGGGTCTCTTGGCTTCTTCTGAGATACTTATGTCTAGATTCTGAAGCACCTGTTACTTCAGAACTGAAACCCTGCAGCACATCTGCATAGATTACTTCCCTGCCTTTCTCAGTGGTACCCTGCAGCCTGAATAACTATATGGCGGTAAAAGTGCAGTTTAGCATGAAAACACCTGTTTATCTTCTTCTTAACCAATGCAGCTGAGCTTCTTGCCATATGGTGAAAATACTCCTAGTTCTCTAACAGCAATTATTTTGGCACTGTTGACAGAACAGCACGGAACAAAGACAAGCCAGGTTCCTAATCCTCACCTGGAATTGTTAATGGGATTCCCAGGGAAGAATGTTCAGGGTCATTGATGGGCATATGAGGTACAACCATTGAAATCTCCACAGAATCATGGAGAAATCAAGATTTATCAATTTCTGCTTTAGACTCATTTGTACCTAAACATGTTTGTTTCATTTTATTTTATTTTAATTTTTATTTATTTATTTATTTATTTTGCGGTACGCGGGCCTCTCACTGCTGTGGCCTCTCCCACTGCGGAGCACAGGCTCCGAACGTGCAGGCCCAGCAGCCATGGCTCACGGGCCCAGCCGCTCAGCGGCACGTGGGACCCTCCCGGACCGGGGCACGAACCCGTGTTCCCTGCATCGGCAGGCGGACTCCCAACCACTGCGCCACCAGGGAAGCCCTGTTTCATATTTTAAAAGTAAAGGCACATTTTTCTTTCTTTAACTAAAATGCTTATAAACAAATAAAACTTGTTATCTGGGCTCAATAGTGGAATGGCAAAATTCCATTTATATTTATGTTTGGAAATAAATGACTTATGATGAAAGAATGGTTATAAAATAATTATGCAGTATGGTAATTTCCCATACATTTAATATTTTAATGTTTAATCCTAATTACAATCCTGTGAAAGTTTTCTTAAAGATAAGTGAATCATACCACAAAGGCATGGAGTTAATAAATGGTACACATCATTCACCTCCACCTCACTTCCAATATCATCAGGATTTTCATAGCTCTGATTAAAGTGCCACCATTTTCTCATGCATCAACTCACCCATCTCTTCAATACAAACTTCTAAAGCACTTGATTTTATATTCTATGAATAAAGAGCTTTACCTGTTAGATCTGTTCTGTAACCCACTTGAGAAGGTGGATGATTCAAATCCTGCACTTTTTCTTTCATAGCTATAGGCTATCCTTTGTAGTAACTTTATGGAACCACCACAATTGAGAAATATCAGCCACCATCCTCCACACCACTCTGTAGTATCTCCTAAAATATTTGGAAGGAAATTGAAAGCACTCTGTCTTAAAACAGTGCTATTATGAAAGTAACTTTTGAAAAGACATCTTAGGTTTAGAAGAATTTATTAAGGTGCACATGATGTCCCCTTAGCCTAAAATATCAGGGGACACTGGCCTCACCCTCAACTTCCAGTCCCATTATCTCTTTGAGAGCTTTCTTGCTGGAATTCACTTTCTCACACATGAAACCGATTGAAATGCTCAAGTTCGACCTTCAAATGATACTTCATAGGAGCTGATGTTTAAGCATCTCTCTATTTGCCCCTCAGTGGCATGACTCTGTGTCTGATTTTTTCCCAGTATGACTGGCTTGATAATGAATCTATGTTAGTTCTTTCCTTGTCTCATTTCCTGTGCCCTTATTGGTTTATTCTTCAGCTTCCACATAAACTACTCCTAGTAGAAGCTTTGTCTCAGGGCCTGCTTCTGAGGAACCCAAGCTAAGATGATAGTAATATAGTTTGGGGAATTGGAAGCTTAGAACTTGAAGAAATTCAGGGCAGAAATGATTTGGAAAAGTTAGGAAATGATTCAATAGCTTAGGAGTGGAAGTGTCTCTGCTCACAACAGTACCTTTTCACTTAAGGATAGAAACTCTATCAACTCTGCCATTTCTGAATATGAATTACAATGACACACATCTAAATCTTGCTCAGTCAGGGTAGTTACACTGTCAGTCACTTGATCATAGGTCTTCTTTTGTGCCACTCTTTGAATTTTCATCTAGGAAGTGTGGTGATATTTTATTCTTACTATAGAAATAAATGGTGGATGATAAAAATCTTTATTTTCGAATTTCCAAAATGAAATCTTAAGCGTGTTTTTTCTGCTTGCTGTCATAAGAGGTGCTGAAATGCAATAACTCCAGAAAGTCTAAGACAAAGCTCGAGAGGTAGCACTTATTTTCTGACTGGAGCTTTGTACATTATAATGTGTTAAACTTATTTAAGTTAGTGAGAAAAATAATACAGGACTTCAAGAACTGTTTTATCATGGCAGATACAATTCCTTGGTTAAAATTATGTGTGTGTATTTAGAAGTTTCACAGGTCATAAGCTATAGAATATTAGCAAGGTGAGGACACACACTTTCATTCCTCATTTAAGAGAAAAAGACATTGAATTTAAATATATTTCCCTAAGGAACACAACATTCCCAATTCTCAAAGTATTAAAAAGAAATGGACATATACTTAGACCTAAAATCCTAACTATCCAGTTTTATTTTTAATTCCATTATTGCCTGCTTTGTCTTTTATGACTTTCTCAATTTGTCTTCCTGTGTCTGTATCCCTCTGGTATCTTTTTATTTAACTTTCTCTCAGAGTTTTTTTTATAAGTGTCTCCAAATCCCCCTTTTCACTATGCATTAATTTATTCATTCATCCTGCAGTCTTTCTCTCTGTCTCTTTGTCCTTTACACACACACACTCACACATGCCCTTGTTGAGAACTCATTGAAAACCTGTAAATTTAAAATCTGCCCCATTTATCATGAGCTCCCAGTGAATTATTAATTTTGGGTGTCATACATTTTTAATAGCATGTATCTTCCTCAAGTTCTTTGAAGCACTTCTCACCAATGCTCACAAACAATATATAGAAACTAACATCTCTCTTCGATTGTCTTTCTGAAATTTGTTGAACTCTTTCTTAATGAAAGAAAGAAGTAAAAATCATAACACTTGATGCTTAAATGCAATTTCAAAATCTTAGTCGCTAAATACAAGTTGTTGTTGTTTTTTTTTCACTCATGGAGTAAACCATTGTAGATGTTGCTGGTTCAGTGGCTCTTCTGGGCAGCTTTCCTCCAAGCTATGACTCAGTGATATAGACTCTTTTCAACTTATCATGTTGTATGACTATCATGCTCTATGTATGGCTTCCATGCTAACTAAACAAGAGAAAGATAGGTAGGGAACGTATACAAGGCATTTAATCTTCCCATTACAGAGATGTCACATACCATTTCTGCTTACATGCTCTTGGTCAGGATTACTTACGCTCTTTCTGGGTTGCTTTGAGGTCAGCTAGATATCGCTGCATAAACCTCTTTTACTTTATTTTAGATTTGATTTTTTGTTTTATTTAGATTGGTTTGGTACATTTACTTAACCAGTTAAATTATCTAACTAAAAATTACTTTAAACTTAAACCAAAAAATTTAATTTGTGTTATAGGACATATTGCATACAAAATTGTTTAAAATAATTGGTTTAAGATGCAACTGGTTTTGTTTCTTCTTTGGGTAAAGGGGAGTGATGGTCTTTAGGAAGAATAATGGCAGAATCTAGAAGCAGAATTTAAGGTTGTTTTGTGTGATGATTGGGGAATTGTGTGTCATTGTGACATAAAATATCTAGTTTTGGTTTTTTTGTTTTATTTTTTTTTTCTTTTTAACCTGTTGATTTTCAGTTTAGGGAATTTTGGGCAAATCACATTTCTTAGCTTTATTTGGAATTCCCTCACAATTTTGCCTTGCTCACTGGCTTTGACTTTGTGATTTTTTTATATAGCTTTTGAAATTTTCTCTTTATATTCCCTTTCTTAATTTCATTTTTCTTTTCTTTTCAGCCAGGTAATTCTTTATTCAAATGGAGTCTTCTTATAAGGAATAAAGCAGAAAATCTTATGAAAAAAAAAAAAAAGAATGAAACAAAGCTGCCCTGGTTAAAGATGCTGATAGTGGTGGTGGTGGCCAGGACCCAATCACTGGACTCCAGCCACACCTTGACTTCTGGGTCCTGATTTCTCAGCTCTAAGTATCTATGATTTTAAAATCATATTTGCTCTCCCACTAGCTTTCTGGGGGAAATTTTGGACTTAGGCAAATTCTGGGTTTATTTTATTTATTTATTTTTAAATTTTTATTAGAGTATAGTTGTTCTGCAATGCTGTGTTAGTTTCTGCTGTACAGCAAAGTGAATCAGCTATACATATACATATATCCCCTATTTTTGGATTTCCTTCCCATCTAGGTTACCACAGAGCACTGAGTATAGTTCCCTATGCTATACAGTAGGTTCTCATTAGTTATGTATTTTATACATACTATCAATAGTGTATATAGGTCAATCCCAATTTCCAAATTCATCCCACCTCATCCCTCCTTTCCCCCTTGGTATCCATACATTTGTTCTCTATGCCTGTGTCTATTTCTGCTTGTTAATGAGATCATCTATATGAATTTTTTTCAGTTTCCACATATATGCTTTAATATGCAATATTAGTTTTTCTCTTTCTGTCTTACTTCACTCTGTGTGACAGTCTCTAAGCCCATCCACATTTCTACAAATGACCCAATTTCGTTCCTTTTTATGGTTGAGTAATAGTCCATCATATATATGTGCCACATCTTCTTTATGCATTCCTCTGTTGATGGATATTTAGGTTGTTTCCATGTTTTGGCTGTTGTAAATAGTGCTGCAATGAACATTAGGATGCATGTGTTATGGATTTTTCTAGGTATATGCCCAGTAGTGGTAGTTCTATTTTTAGTTTTTTAAGGAACCTCCATACTGTTCTCCATAGTGGCTGTATCAATTTACATTCCCACCAACAGTGCAAGAGGGTTCCCTTTTCTCCACATTCTCCTCCTCTCCAGCATTTATTGTTTGTAGAATTTGTGATGGTGACCATTCTGACTGGTGTGAGGGGATATCTTATTGTAGTTTTGATTTTCATTTCTCTAATAATTAGTGATGTTGAGCAGCTTTTCATGTGCTTCTTTACCATTTGTATGTCTTCTTTGGAGAAATGTCTATTTAGGTCTTCTGCCCATTTTTGATTGGGTTGTTTGTTCTTTTGATATTGAGTTACATGAGCTGTTTATATATTTTGGAGAATAATCCCTTGTCATTGATTCATTTGCAACTATTTTCTCCCATTCTGAGGGTTGTCTTTTCATCTACTTTATGGTTTCCTTTGCTGTGCAAAAGCTTTTAAGTTTCATTAGGTCCCATTTGTTTATTTTTGTTTTTATTTCCATTATTTCAGGAAGTGGGTCAAAAAATATCTTGTTGTGATTTATGTCAAAGAGTGTTCTTCCAGGGGCTTCCCTGGTGGCGCAGTGGTTGAGGGTCCGCCTGCCAATGCAGGGGACATGGGTTCATGCCCCGGTCCAGGAAGATCCCACATACCATGGAGCGGCTGGACCCGTGAGCCATGGCCGCTAAGCCTGCAGTGTCCGCAATGGGAGAGGCCATAACAGTGAGAGGCCCGCGTACCGCAAAAAAAAAAAAAAAAGAGTGTTCTTCCTATGGTTTCTTCTAAGAGTTTTATAGTGTCCAGTCTTACATTTAGGTCTTTAATCGATTTTGAGTTTATTTTTGTGTATGGTGTTAGGGAGTGTTCTAATTTCATTCTTTTACCTGTAGCTGTCCAATTTTCCCAACACCATGTATTGAAGAGGCTGTCTTTGCTCCATTGTATATTCTGGCCTTCTTTGTCATAGATTAGGTGACCATAGGTGCATGGGTTGTCTCTGGGTTTTCTATCCTGTTCCATTAATCTACATTTCTGTTTTTGTGCCAGTATTATACTGTTTTGATTACTGTAGCCCTGTAATATAGTCTGAAGTCAGGGAGCCTGATTCCTCCAGCTCTGTTTTTCTTTTTTTTTTTTTTTTCCTCAAGATTGCTTTTGCTATTTGAGGTCTTTTGTGTTTCCCTACAAATTGTAAAAATTTTTTGTTCTAGTTCTGTGAAAAATGTCATTGGTAATTTGACAGGCATTGCATTGAGTCTATAGATTGCTTTGTGTAGTATAGTCATTTTCACAATATTGATGCTTCTTATCCAAGAAAATGGTATATCTCCCCATGTGTTTGTGTTGTCTTGGATTTCTTTCATCAGTATCTTATACTTCTGTGCCTAGAGGTCTTTTGTCTCCTTAGGTAGGTTTATTCCTAGGTATTTTATTCTTTTTGTTGCAGTGGTAAATTGGATTTTTCCCTTAATTTCTCTTTCTGATCTTTTGTTGTTAGTGTATAGGAATGCAAGAGATTTCTGTGTATTAATTTTGTATCATGTGACTTTACTCAATTCATTGATTAGTTCTAGTAGTTTTCTTGTGGCATCTTTAGTATTTTATATGTATAGTATTATGTCATCTTCAAATAGTAACAGTCTTATGTCTTTTTTTCCAATTTATATTCTTTTGTTTCTTTTTCTTCTGATTGCTATGGCTGGGACTTCCAAATCTATGCTGAATAATAATGGTGAGAGTGGGCACACATGTTCCTGATTTTAGAGGAAATTCTTTCAGTTTTTCACCATTGGGAATAATTTTTGCTGTGGGTTTGTTTTATACGGCCTTTATTATAGTGAGGTATATTTCCTCTATGCCCACTTTCTGGAGAGTTTTTATCATAAATGGGTGTTGGATTTTGCCGAATGCTTTTTCTGCATCTACTGATAAGAGCATATGGTTTTTATCCTTCAGTTTTTTAATATGGTGTATCACATTGATTGAATTGTGTATATTGAAGAATCCTTGCATTCTTGGGATAAACCCTACTTGATCATGGTGTATGATCTTCTTATTGTGCTGTTGTATACTGTTTGCTAGTATTTTGTTAAGGATTTTTGATTCTATGTTCATCAGTGATATTGGCCTGTAATTTTCTTTTTTGGTGATATCTTTGTCTGGATTTGGTATCAGGATGATGGTGGTTTTTTAGAATGAGTTTGGAGTGTGAGTTTGGAGTATTTCTCCCTCTGATATATTTTGGAAGAGTTTCAGAAGGACAGGTGTTGGCTCTTCTCTAAATATTTGATAGAATGCACATGTGAAGCCTTCTGGTCCTGGACTTTTGTTTGTTGGAACATTTTTAATCACAGTTTCATTTTAGTGCTTGTGATTTGTTTGTTCATATTTTCTATTGCTTCTGGGTCAGTATTGGAAGGTTGTACATTTCTAAGATTTTTTTCCATTTCTTCCAGGTCATCCATTTTATTGGCACATATTTGCCTATAGTATTCTCTATGATCCTTTGTATTTCTGTGTTGTCAGTTGTAACTTCTCCTTTATCATTTCTAATTTTATTGATTTGAGTCCTCTCCCTTTTTTTCTTGATGAGTCTGGCTAAAGGTTTATCAATTTTGTTTATCTACTTAAAGTACCAGCTTTTATTGTTATTGATCTTTGCTATTGTTTTCTTCATTTCTATTTCATTTATTTCTGCTCTGATTTTATGATTTCTTTCCTTCTACTAACTTTGGGTTTTCTTTGGTCTTCTTTCTCTAGTTGCTTTAAGTGTAAGGTTAGGTTGTTTATTTTAGATTTTTCTTGTTTCTTGAAGTAGGATCATATTGCTATCATTTGTCATTTGTTTCTAGGTATTTTTGATTTCCTCTTTGATTTCTTCAGGGATCTCTTGATATTTAGTGGCATATATTTAGCCTCTGTGTGTGTGTGTTTTACAGTTCTCTTTTCCTATAATTGATTTCTAATCTCAGAGCCTTGTGGTTGGAAAAGATGCTTGGTATGATTTCAATTTTCTTAAATTTACCAAGGCTTGATTTGTGACCCAAGATGTGTTCTATCCTTTAGAAAGTTCCATGTGCATTTGAGAAGAAACTGTGTTCTGCTACTTTCAGATGAAATGTCTTATGAATATCAATTAAGTCTATCTGGTCTAATGTGTCATTTAAGGCTTGTGTTTCCTTATTAATTTTCTTTCTGGATGATCTATCCATTGGTGTAAGTG
The DNA here is from genome assembly GCF_949987515.2 of Delphinus delphis. Classification (NCBI taxonomy): domain Eukaryota; kingdom Metazoa; phylum Chordata; class Mammalia; order Artiodactyla; family Delphinidae; genus Delphinus; species Delphinus delphis. The sequence goes on along the minus strand of NC_082696.1, from coordinate 84,235,166 downwards.
GCATGTTAAAATCACCCACTATTATTGTGTTACTGTCAATTTCCCATTTTATGGCTGTTAGCATTAGTCTTATGTATTGAGATGCATCTATGTTGGGTGCATAAACATTTACAATTGTTATATATTCTTCTTGGATTTTTCCCTTGATCATTGTCTACTATCCTGCCTTGTCTTTTGTAACAGTCTTTATTTTAAAGTCTATTTTGTCTGATGTGAGTATTGCTACTCCAGCTCTCTTTTGTTTTCCATTTGCATGGACTATCTTTTTCCATCCTCTCACTTTCAGTCTGTATTTCTCCCTGGGTCTGAAGTGGCTCTCTTGTAGACAACATAGATACGGGTCTTGTTTTTGTATCCATTCAACCATTCTGTGTATTTTGGTTGGAATATTTAATACATTTACATTTAAGTTAATTATTGGTATGTATGTTCCTATTACCATTTTCTTAATTGTTTTGGGTTTGTTTTTGTAGGTTTTTTCCTTATCTTGTGTTTCCTTCTTAGAGAAATTCCTTTAGAATTGTTTGTAAAGCTGGTTTGGTGGTGCTGAATTTTCTTAGCTTTTGCTTGTCTCTAAAGCTTTTGATTTCTCCATCAAATCTGAATGAGAGCCTTGCTGGGTAGAATAATCTTGGCTTATGTTTTTCCATTTCATTACTTTAAATGTATCCTGCCACTCCCTTCTGTCTTGCAGAGTTTCTGCTGAAAGTTCAGCTGATAACCTTATGGGGATTCCCTTTTATGCTATTTGTTGCTTTTCCTTTGTTTTTTTTTTTGTTTTGTTTTGTTTTGTTTTTAATAGTTTTTCTTTGTATTTAACTTTTGATAGTGTGACTAAATTGTGTCTTGGCATGTTTCTCTTTGGATTTATCCTCTATGGGACTCTCTGTGCTTCCTGGACTTGATTGACTATTTCCTTTCCTATGTTAGGGAAGTTTTCAACTATAATATCTTCAAATATTTTCTCAGACCCTTTCCCTTTCTCTTGTTATTCTGGGACCTCTATAATTCAAATGTTGGTGTGTTTGCTGTTAAGGTCTCTGAGACTGTCCTCAATTCTTTTCAGTTATTTTCTTTATTCTGCTCTGTAACATTTACTTCCACCATTCTATTTTCCAACTCACTTATCATTTTTCTGCCTCAGTTATTCTGCTATTGATTCCTTCTAGTGTATTTTTAATTTCAGTTATTGTGTTGTTCATCACTGTTTATATGTTCTTTAGTTCTTCTAGGTCCTCAGTAAATGTTTCTTGTATTTTTTCCATTCTATTCCCAAGATTTTGAGTCACCTTTACTATCATTACTCTGAATTCTTTTTCAGGTGGATTGCCTATATCCTTTCTATATATTTGGTCTTGTGGGTTTTTACCTTGGTCCTTCATCTGCAACATATTTCTCTGACGTCTCATTTTGTCTAACTCACTGTGTTTGAGGTCTCTTTTCAGCAGGCCGCAGGGTCGTATTTCCTCTTGCTTCTGGTGCCTGCTCACAGTAGGTGAATTTGGTCCACTGGCTTGTGTAAGCTTCCTGGTGGAAGAGACTAGTGCCTGCAATCTGGTAGGTGAAGCTGGATCTTTTCCCTCTGATGGGTGGGTCACATCAGGGTGTGTGTTTTGGAGTGCCTGTAGTCTTAGTACAACTTTAGGCAGCCTGTCTGCTGATGGGTGGGTTTGTGTTCCCGTTTTGCCTGTTATTTGGCATGGGACATTCAGCACTTGAGTCTGCAGGCAGTTGGGTGGAGCTAGGTCTTGGAGTTGAGATGGAGACCTCTGGGAGAGCTCTCACTGATTAATATTCCCTGGTGCTGGGATTTCTCTGACATCCCAGTGTCCTGGACTCAGTTCTCTCACCCCAGAAGCTCAGGCCTGACCCCCAGCCTGGGAATGAAGACCCCACAAGCCACACAGCTCAACAAAGTAGGGGGGAAAAAGAAAAGAAAAAGAAAAAAGAGGGTGGGAAGAAAACAAATGAAAACAAACAAAACCCAAGACAAATAGCACAGACAAAAACAAGGAAACAGCAACAGCTACAGTTAAAAACAAGCAAACATACAAATGAACAGACAAACAAGTTCTATAATTTATGACACAGGTACTCCTGGAGCACATTTGACAGGGCTGTTTTAAGTACTGTGGACAAGATATTAAAAAGTTTATCCTCTCTGAGAGCTTAGAGGCAAAAAGGGATAAAATGTATTGATCTTTTCCAGCATGCCAAGAAATTGGTAGCAGCTGGAGAACATTTCATCACTAGTCCTTAGCTGTGAGGAAGGTATTATTAGTCACATTTTTAAGGTAGGGAACTGATCCTTGACGTGTTAAGTAACTTACCCAAAGTATTAAGGCAGGGATAGAAATTCAGATTTTTCTTACTCAAAAAACCCTGCATTTTTAACTATTATGCTTAGCTATTTTCCCATAGATTTTGTTCACATTTATTATTATAAGTAACTTTATATGAGCTCTTTTGTCAGCAAAAAAAACAGAGGTTCTGTGATTTCATCTTTCTATTCCTATTGCCTTGCATAGTGTTCAGCAAAGAGAAATCCTGAATACTATCTGATGAATAGATAAATATGACCTCGTAAAGCAACTTACAAATGAGTGTTATCTTTTTAAACCTTTTGTTATATTATTTCTTCTATTTCAACTATTCTTTTACAGCAAGGATTCTACTTCAATGTTTTTGTCTATCATGTGGTATTGAAAAATATTAAAACAAATTTAATCAAAAAAGGAGCATATATCTAGAATTATATTAGAGCAACATGTACTAAGCAAATACTTTAATAAAAAAAAGTGATGTGTTGAGAAAATACTGAATATGTCTTTTGTTTATCTGGATATATCAGATTTTTTAAATTGTTATAACTTTTTAAATAATTATATAGCTGGAGCTCTCATATCTAAATAATTTCTCTTTGGAATTGATGATGGTAGCTGGAATCAAGCTATCAAAAATAAATTAATGCAAATTGCTCAGAGGGCAGGAAAACTACACTTTAAATAGAAAATATAGTTTTCTACTGACTGACAAATAAGTTACTATTACTGCATGAAGGTCTGATCCATTTGACAGAGAAAAAAATTATTGGAATAGAACAATCATCATATGAACATGGGAATATATACCTAACACACACAAAAAGTGTATTGGATCATAAATACTTATCACCATGCTTTTTGGTACATGCATTAGCACTAATAATGTAGAGGTTTCTGTTGAAGTTTACATTCAGTTCAAGAGCTTCATAATGAAAGATCAAGGAGGTAAATAATTTTCACAGTAGGTTTTAATCATTTTTGCATTTTTATAGACTATGTTGTGTAAAATAAGCTGTACAGATTTAAATTGTACAATTAGATGAGTTTTGACATGTGTATATACTCATGGAACAAAAATCACAATCAGGATACATTTCTATAACACTCAAAGCCTTCCTCATCATTTCTCATTCTGTCCCTATGCAAGCACTGATTGGCTTTCTGTCATGGCCGATTAGTTTGTATTTTTTAGACATTTATATAAGTGGAACTAAATATTATATATATATATATAATTATATATATATATATATGGCTAGATTTTAATACTCATTGGTATTGTGATTCATTGCTTTTATTGTTAAGATTCCATTTATGGATATGCAAAATTTTGTTCATCCATTCAATTGATAATGGAAATTTAGTCAGTTTCAGTTTTTAATTACTACAAATAAAAGTTCTGTGATCATTCGTGTACATTTTTTGTGTGGGCACACAATTTTATTTCTCTCAGGTAAATAAGTAGAAGTGGGATCGCTGATTAGTATGGTATGTGTATGGCTGGCTTTTTAAAACACTGCCAGACTGTCCTCCAGAATGGTTTATTCATGTTATACCATATATCAGACCTGGAAAATGTCTTTATCATTTAACTCTTTTATTAAAAATATCCTGTAGCATTAACTTTTAATATTTATTTTTATTAAATTTTATGAACATAATTTTATTGTGTAAAATTTCAAGAGTTGTAAAAAACAAAATGTCACGAACTCATGATATCCCTAATAAAATAACAATTATGAAAATTATTTATATATTGTTTCAGTATTTACTAGGCTTTTATGAATTTAAGGAAGTTGAATTTATAATTTATCTATTTCCTTGATAACACCTTCAGAGCATTTGCTGTGCGTGACATGCTGTTCTAGAACAAAGAACAATACAAGAGCAAGACTACCAAGTTCTTACTCTCATGAGACAAACTTTGGTGAGAGGAGGGAGAAAACAGATAGTATATTAATATATACAAGGCCAAGTAAGTAAGCCATGTTAGTGTGGGTGGGAAGGAGGAAATAAGTCACAAGTGTGTGCCAGAGAGTGATCAAAGTAGGAAGATATGAAAAGCCTCTTAGAGAATGTGGATAAGAAGACCCTGAAGGTCTCCTATGAGATGAGACATAGGTGAGGAGAAAGAACTAATCATGGCATGAACCTGGGGAAAAGATTTCCTAAACGGCCACAGCAAATACAGGAGGGAGCAGGAATCATAGAGCATTGAACAAGGAAGGACAGAGAGGAGAGTCTGGAGAGGTGGGTTGCACACAGACATTTATAGTCATGAAGGTTGTGGGAAATCATTTTGATTTGATGTGTTTATTTGTTGTTTTAATTTTTATTGAAATATAGTTGATTTACATTGTGTTAGTTTCAGGCACACAGCAAAGTGATTCAGTTATACATATATATTATATATATACTATAAATAGATATTTTTATATGTGATTCAGTTTATATGTATATATATCATACAGTTAAACATAGAGTTCAATTATACATATTTTATATAAGTGATATTTTATAAAAGTGATTCAGTTATATATACATTATATATATATAATATATATATATAATATATATATATATAATATATATTATTTTTAGGTTCCTTTCCATTAGGGGTTATTACAAGATAGTGAGTATGGTTCCCTGTGCCGTACAGGAGGTCCTTGTTATTTATCTATTTTATATATAGTTGTGTGTATATTTTAATCTCAAACACCTAATTTATCCCTCCCTCCCTTTTGGTAACCATAAGTCTCTTTTCTGTTTTGTATTTCTGTTTATTTCTTTTCAAACAGAGGGCTCACGTGATCTGATTTATAATTGTAAAAGCACATTTTGTCTGCTAGGTTGATAGGGAGGAAAACTTAGAATCAGGAATAAGAGTTAAGGTATTGTTATAGCAGAACAATTGAGAGTTGAGTTTGCCAGAAAAATCCAAAGACAAAAAGTGGTAAAATTTAGAACATGTAACTGTCCTCATTGTTGGGTTGGATGTGAATTTCAAGGAGATGTTAAGGAGGGAAAAGGTTGAATCAATAATGATTCATAGTCTTCGGCTTCAGTCTGACTTAGACCACTTGAGAGGAAGAAAAAGAGAAGAGCAGGTTTGGGGAGGAGGAAAGAGTTCTAATTTGAATCTATTATGCTTAATATTATTTTTGATATTCAGAGTGTTTTTTTTTTAAGTTGGATGTTGGATATAAGAAATTCAAGATAAGAAGAGAGATCAAGACTGGAATTGAAAATTAACATTCATTAGCAAATAGATATTATTTAAAGCTGTTGGAGTGGATGAAATTATCTAAAAACAGGGAAGAGATATGTTAGAAAATTTAGGTCTGCTCCCAGGCACTCCAACATCACCGAGGTTTGTTAGAAGAGGAGAAAATAGCAAATGAGAATGTGAGAGAAAGACAATTAAGAAAAGTACATAGCCAAGCACAATGTTGTGCAAGATTGCAGCTGGTGACCTAACAGAAGTACTTTTAGCAGAGTAGTAGAATCAGAAGATGGGTTGGATAGATTCAAGAGTACATGTAATGGATGCAATCTTTTCAAGATTGTTCTTGTAAAGTACATTTGAATGCTGATGGAAATGAGCCCGAGGAAAGGAATTAACATTGCTGTTTAAGGAGGGGGTAACTGTAGGAAATCATGTCTTTGGATGCAACATCAAGTGGATTCCAGGACACAAGTATGAAGGTTTGTCTTTTGTAGAAGTAGGGCCACATTTCCATAATAATAGAAGGCAAGGAAGATTATGTAACATAATTTATTTTTGTTTTTAATGTTATATATAACAGCATGCCATGTAAATTTCCCCATGCCCTTCCACATTAAACAACATCATTTGAAATTCTGGTCTCATTTTTAATTGATTTTTCAAGATCCAAAGGAAAACCAATGTGGAGAGGTCAGGGAATAAAAAATAATGGCTATTAGTAAAAATTATGAAAGTTTCTTCTTACTTCTGAAAGACTTCTTAATGCATTCCAAGGGCTTCTGGATAATATGATCACAGTTGCATAATCCATATTTTAAACATTTCTTCTATTAAGATAATACATCTATTATGATTAGAATTATTAACCTTAATTAAAAGGGAAATAGAGGCAATGATTTTGCCTTCAAATGTGTTTCTAAAGTAACTTTATATGACAAGATTAGTGGATTTCAGAGTTACCTTTCTGTCTGTTCCCCTGGAATCCCCTCAACTTTCATAAAGCCTTACTTGTTGCTCTGTCTTTTGCTGGTTGTATGGCATGCACCTCCCTGCTCCTAGAAAACCACAAGAGTGTATAAGCTGGAGTCACTCCAACTTTAAGTAAAAGTTTACCTAAAATTCTCTTTACCATAAACTCTAGCCCAAGTGCATGCTCACATGAGCAAACACACACACACGATTCTTGGATTCATAGTATCTGAAAGCACACATAACAGATATTGTAAAGACCTATTTAAAAATATATCTATGAACAATTTGATACTATTCTACCTCTTTTTAAGTTTTGCAACATATACAATCCTTTTTCCGCGTCTTTAAACGAGGGATGATACATTTTACACTATTAAATTTCATAATATGTACTTCAAATCTTGCTATTTCTACATGACTAAGCCAGTGAATCTACTTAAGATTTATCACTAATATAAAAAAGTGATAGCCTAATAATACATCATATCGTGTTTCCCATTTAATTAAGAACCACTGGGAGTTATAAGACCATCCCTTTCAAACTTCGTAAATTTAACTGGCATAACTATTAATAGAGACTCTTCATTATCAAAAGTGTTTTCACATTTGATATATAATTTATTATGCAACTAACAATGGATGATAAATTAGATAGTTCTCAATGCTATATATCTGTATTCATATATTTTATATCTATGTATATATATTTATATTGATAACTATAACTATATGTGATTACATAAAATAATGGGAACATGTTGCTAAGATAATAATGTACTTGATAAAATACCACTAATAATTGAGATTGTAATAAAAAAGGATATGATATGGATATCATGGAGATCATATTCAGAATCCCAGACTAGCTGGATAATTAGTCTAACTGTGTATGGTATTTCTTACACTCTTCTATATATATATGTTGCAAAAGAAAATACTTCTGATGTTTATGAAAGAAGTTTTCATTTTGGAGGAAAATTAAAATTTGATTATTTTACTATTGATTTAAAACAAGATAGTTGGTAAATGAATATAGAATAATTATAGATGTTATGCACACAGTGTTCATTTTATAAGCACTGATTCACTTAAAAAACACGGATTGATTTTAGTACTATAGAGCCATGCTTTAAGGTAGGTTATGTAATTTATTAAAATAATTTGGAACTGTGTTACTTTGATCCATAATTTTAAGTTTCAGATGACAGATCTGTTGAAAATATAATTTTATATTACAATACTGAACATTCATTTAAGCTAGCTTTTAGTGGTAATGTCACAACTTTTCAGACTTAACTTTGAAAACAAAAAAACTACTCCTGTGATGCATTTCTTATACATATTTTAGTTAAATTTGAATTTATGGTTCCTAGATTTGTAAACAATAATTTGTTGCTATCCTAGTTGATGAATATCTGCAGAAAAAAGTAACCACCTTTGTACTTTATAATGTTTTCCCTAACAGGGTGGCATCTTTGATAAATCTGACCTGGTATCTAACTGTTCCACTTTTCTTATTAAGTTGATAAAAACCACTCTTACTAAATAGTTAAAGAAAATGATATATTACATGTCTCAAAATCTGGAACATAACTTTTAACATAAGTTTACAAAAAAATGATATTTTATAAGGGATATAAATTTTGAAACTTTGGTTACCATGGCAAACTGTTGATGTCATAAGATATCTTATGGCTGTGGAGATGTTTTCTATGTCCTTCAAATCATAGTAACTAGGTCATTTCATATTTCATCATTCCACCTATGTCTCCAATTTTATTAATCTTTATTAAGCCATCTTTATTAACTAGAATTTGGTGACTAATTGATAACATATATACCAGCATATACAGCAACACACACACACACACACACACACACACACACACACACAGACTAATTGAGAGCATTGGCTTCAAAATCAGAGAGGTTGGTTTTACCATCTTGCATTGACTTACACCACCGAGGTGCTGATAATATCTACCAGTGTGGGAATGTCAATTCAGACAGTGTTTATAAAGCCCCAACAATAATTCTCAATTCAAAGAAACAACCAAGTACATGATTTCTTTCTTTTCTTTCTTCCTTTCTTCCTCCATCCCTCCCTAACCCCCTTCTGTCTTTGCTTCCTTTTTCTTTCTTTTAGAAAAAGAAAGTAATTGTGTAGATGAAACATCTCCATCCAGATTTGTTTATATCACTTTGAAAAATGGGATAAAATAAAATGCCTATTAGGTCTTCCCGAAAGTTGATTTCTATTCTTTTGATTTGGATAAGAATCAGTGTTCACCTCTATATATGTAATGTTCTCCCCTTTCTTCACTTTAGGAAAATTCCTATTCGTCTTTATAACCCAATTAAAATATTTATCCTTATAAATCCTGTCTCACTAACTCCTCCCACCTTCTGACTCAGGCAGAACATTTCCCTTCTTTGGGCTTTCACAGCACTTTTTTCATGGCACAGTACAGTAGTAATTACTTGTTTCCAGATCTTTCTCTTCTAATAGAACAAATTCTCCTAAAGTAGGAAGCATATGCTATTTCTTCTGATTATTCCCAAGTCTCTGTCAATGTTTATTGACTATGCATGAATACTACATTGTTTGCAACCATAACTGGAAGGGGCATGGCAATTTTCAAGTTTAATTATAGCTGATTCTCACTATAACGATAGGCAGATTTACCAAAATTCCCAAAATTAACTCTTTTCTAGAATATTATTAGTAGCCACATAAAAACCTCAAAAATACTCTTGACAAAATGCAAAATAACAAAATTTACTATGTAGTTTATTGCATAATATGCAAAACCATATTAGTAAATGTGAATACAAGTACCTTCCTCATTTCATCATTTCAAACAAACTATCAGTTTGCATTTCAAATCTGTGTTCATCAAGTAATGCAATAATGATGTGCACTTGGAATCTGAACATGAGTACTAATGAGTAGATCTTTTTCAAAGAAGCAAGATCATTTTAATTTGCTAGATTTTAACATGTGCAATAAAACAGGACAATGTCTTATAATGAAACAAATTACTATGCATAATGTTCAATTGCTACAGTTTTTTGTCAGAAGTCATATTTCTAAAATCATCATACTCTAATAATATTAAAATGAACATTCAAATTTACTAGTCATCTTTTTTTCTCAGTTTGTAAATGTTTTGCAAACCTGCTAAATTGGATGTTTTATATGTTGATTCAGAAGTATATTGTACATGCAGATGTATATTAACATTTAAGCAAACTTTGTTCATACCCATGTATTATGCATACATTTCAAAACTGGTATATATTATTGTATAATATGTCTGAGCAACCTCTCTCCAAAGGAATTTCAGCAATTATTTTTCATGGAACTGTAATTACTTTGGTGGAATTTTAATTAATATTAATGATGTATGTTTGAAAACTTCAGGATTGTGGATACATTAAAGGGCAACATCAGCTTAGCAATAGTGCAAAATGGACAGAACAAAAAATAAACTATTGTCTAAAGATGCACTTATTCTATAAATCTTGGACATCCAAAAACAGTTTATGGAACTGGAAATTACCAAAAAGAAGCTCAAACATCTTGAAATACAAATAAACTCTCTCTGAGCCACCCACAACAACTGGACACCCCTAACATATTCAAGTATCTTCCCATATTAAAAAAATGTTGGAACAAGTAAATGAGCAAAGAAACAAATCCACTAAACTCAAACATAGCAAACAAAATTTTGAACAATTACTCCTTAAAATCCTCCCCACTCTGCCATCTCTCTTCACCTTTTCACACACAAGTAAGTTTGTTGAGATTGGTCTATATTAAATATCTTCACTGCTTTATACAGTTCACTTCTCAATCCACCACAGTCTGCCTTTGTCCATTAAGACTCCACTGAAGACACTTTCATTAGTGACCTCCCAGTATCCTTATCCATGGAGTCTCAATCATTATTTCCCTTGGTCAACCTTTATGAAGGACCAACATTGTTCGCCAGTCCCTTTAGTTCAAGCAGCCCTGACTTCTGTGTCACTTCTGTGTCCTTCTTTTTTTTTTTTTTTCTTTTTATGATTTTGACTACTGTCTTGGTAACATAGACAGTATACTGTACTGTCTACAGACTGGAGAATTTGAATTCAATTAACGATTAGAACAGGAAATAAAATTTCCTGTATCAGAACAGTAAGGTCTGACAAAGATAGAAATTGTGTACTAATCAGAAGCCAAATACAGTGACATAATGAAGAAAATTTACAGCAAGAGAAAATGTAAGATTTTATAAAGAAAGACATAATTTTGACATTTTTCTTAAAAAGTTATTTTTAGAAAAATAATTTAAAGGGAGTATCTTGAAGGAGAGGTTACATTCTATTTGCGGTATCAAAAAGAAAATTAACATTTACATAAAATTGTGAGTAAATTCTTTGATAATTTTGCATTTTATGCTATGGGACAATGGTCCATGACATTGATTTTCCCTAGAGTTTATGCTGTCTGTCCTTTTTTTATCCTAAGATGTTTTCAGTACACGTTTATAGATATCTTTAGCTTCAACAGAGCATGTATTCTAATGAATAGTAAACATATGCCATTACCCCAGACCTCAGCCCCAGAGCCATATATCGAAATAACCTGTCCCTTTAGATATTGCAAGGCATTTATTTTAAACTTAATCTGCCTGACAACTCCACAACTATGATCATGTCATTCCCCCCTCCCCAAGAAAAAGATCTTCAAAATGCTGTACTTAAATTTCCAGGATAAATACAACCACTTTAGAATAGCATGTCAATAAATTCAATGTCCAATTCTCCCCTAAATTTTTAGTCTGATACCCTGACACTCATACACATACAACTATATATTCTGAGTGTACCACACTCACTCTTTTCTCATTTTTTCTCTTTCCCCTACTGGCATCTTTGTTCCTCACCTATGTAGCCCTGACTCTTCCTTCAAGTTTTCTTCATTTTAGTTTCAGCTTCTCTATCTTCTCTAAAGCAAAGTTTTAGCTTTTCTCCAGTTAGATATTCTCCAGAAAATCTCCCCTTCTGCACCACCCAGGTGGGATACAGGTGGGCATGTCCTTCCAGACTCCACAATTAATGAATGGGGTTTCTCATTTGAGGTTAGGCTTTGACAATAGCTTATAAACTTCTTGAAGGAGGAGACTGTGTTTTTCCCATGAGTTCCTAGTGTCTGGCATGCTAGTCAAATTATTGTAATAAATATATTTCCATGGGTTCTCTAAGATGAATTTAAGACAGAAATATTTTCAAGCTAGGTTTTCAAAGTCAAAATAAGGCAAAAGTCCAGTTGATAAAAAATATAACTATAAGATGTGACAAAATTCAATATAGATCAAAAAGAAGAAACATGGAAAGAGGAAAGGCAGGGTGGGTGAAATTCAGAAGGGGCGAGGGCATGGGTGACTTGAGTGGGAAGAGTGGACTCCACAGGGAGCAGAACAGTGAAGTGAAGCATTGAAGCAGGGGGACAAAAACAGCTAATCTGAGGACAGAAGAATGTACCAAAGCTGCACTTTTATTAATATTAGTGAGATGTGAGAATCTGTATGAACCATCCTCTCCTTTATTCCAATACTTTCTAACATAATCAGGAGTGAATGTCCCATGTCCAGGAAAAGTCAACACTGGGGAGGTGTTATAGATTGAATATTTGTGTCCCTCCAAAATTAAAGTCTTGACGACTTAGCCACCAGAGTGATAGCATTTGGAGGTGGGGCTTTGGGAAGTAATTAGGTCATGAGTGTGAGGTCCCCATAATGGGACTGGAAGCTGTATAAGAAGAGGGGAGATCAGGGCTCTCAGATATGAGGACACAGTCATGTGAGGCCACAGTGAGGAGGAAGCTGCCAGCCAGAAAGAGGACCCTCATCAGCAACTGAATTGGCCAGTACCTGGATCTTGCAATTTCCAGTCTGCAGAACTGTGAGAAAAAATGTCTGACAAGTCACACAGTCTAGGGTATTTTGTTATAGATGACTAATATATGCGGGATTTAGTCCACATGGCCTTATTGTGAAAATCAAAACCTTTAACTCAGTGGTGTACAATACCACTAGTCAAATAAGTGACTACCTTATTTGAGACATAAAGCATAATCCACTGATTACAAAGGTACAGTCTAATAAAGCCCATTTAAAACCACTAAAATTATAAGACTAAAGTATATGTAATAGAAACTATCTAGGAAGATGTATCACAAAAATTTCTGAGCTAAATGAGAATAAGGCAAAAGCTTACATAGGATAGCAATGTGCAGTTACTACAGAGTTCTTAAAATGTAAAATCAAAAACATTTATTTGGTGACATAAGATGATTTCTATATTTAAGTCTTGAAAAATCATCTTTTAATAAAATATATAAAGGGCAAATGCACAATGACATAAAGTTCTTTATGCAGAAATCCCTTAATTTAATGTGCATAATGGTCTTTACAAATATTATGGTTTAAGATTTTGCTGTCACATTTTAGGAAAATATTGCAAGATTATCAGTGCTGTGTATTTATAGACACTTCTCCATAGACACTTTGTGTATACTTTTGAGTACACCACACATAAAGAAATGAATGTGTAAATTTCAAAGCCTTACAATCCAAACTTTTTTTTTTTAATTATTGAAGTACAATTGATTTACTATGATGTGTTAGTTTTTGGTGTACAGCAAAGAGATTCAGTTATACATATTATGTATTGTTTTTCATATTATTTTCCATTATGGTTTATTATAGAATATTGAATATTGTCCCCTGGGCTATACAGTAAGACCTTGTTGTTTATCTACTTTACATATATTAGTGTGTATATGTTAATCCCAAACTCCTAATTCATCCCTCCCCCACCCCCTTTCCCCTTTGGTAGCCATAAGTTTGTTTTCTATGCCTGTGAGTTTGTTACTGTTTCATACATAAGTTCATTTGTGTCATATTTTAGATCCCACATATAAGGGCTATCATATATTTGTCTTTTTCTTTCTGACGTATTTCAGTTAGTATGATTACCTCTAGGTCCATCCATGTTGCTGCAAATGGCATTATTTTATTCTTTTTTATCATTGAGTAACATTCCATTGTATATATATACATCTTACTCTTTCATCATGATTCAATCATTTAGGTTTCTCATAGGTGTAGTTAATTAAACCAAAGAGAACAGTTTGTAACTCTGTAACTCCTCAGACTTAAGGAAGAAGGGTGCTATGTATTTGGGAGACTCAGGAAGTTGGGTATGTGTGTATTGTAGCCCAGGAATAATACCAGAACCTGATGATGAGAGAGGTGGTGTCAAACTGCCGTTCTCAGAGTTGGATTTCTTTGGAAATGGCAAATCATTAAAGATTCTTTAGGGGCATTTTAGTGAAATTACTATATGGAGAAAATCCTAGATTGTGAAAGCCCTGTAAGAATGCTTTTGCAATAGTATAGGAATCATTTCAAAAGGACTTACAGAGATGTAGTAGAAATGGAAGAAACTGGCAGATGTGTGAGATGTGGTAAGGGAAGAATGTGTAAGACTTAGTGCCTTGTAGGACAAAGAGGGATAGCAAGAGGAGGAAGTGATCAGGAATGATTCTAACACTGAAATAAGGAGAACTTTGATGGGTGTTATGACTTGACTTAGGTTTCCTTCCGAATTCTTACCAGTGTGCTTTTCTCCACAAAAGCTCCCAGAAAACTATAAACTGCATATCTCAGCTCCTTGCAGGTGAAATTCTGAATATGATTTAGGTACTACTACTGAGTTTTACCATGCACTACTGACATTCATAACTGGAGTAAGTACATCAAGCATTTTGCTGGTGTAGATATTTGCAGAGGAAAGGTGGTTCTGTGGTTCCCGGCTTCATGCTGTTGCTATTTCCTGCAACAGCAGTGGTAACATTCACATTTCTTTGCTAAGCCATGGCCAAGTTTCTGACTCACATTTTCACACACTGATGAGCAGCTTTTGTAATCTTAGCAGCGACAGTGTAATCTGGGGGAAGATGTTTTAGAAGTTTTGTCTGTAATTTTTTCCTCCCTTCCAGTCATGTGGTAAGCAAACTAATATCAGGTAAGAAGTTCTTTTCTACTCAAACTGCTTATTGTTCCTAACAGAAACTTAACCGATACAGTGATTAAGAAGATTTTGATGCCAGTAGAGAAGAAGGGAAATTCTAAAATACTGACAGTTGAAAAGAGAATAAGGATACATTTTCAATTGTAATATATGAAAATTGAAAAAAAGGGAAAGAGACATGAGCTTTCTATTTGGAAATACAATAATGGTGAGAAATAAAGACTTGAGAAGAAAATAAAATAGAACTGATGTTTGGCTGTAAATAAGAGACAGCAGGGTCCACTTTAAAAAAAAAAAGAAAGAAAAGAAAAGATACAGGGAGAGAACAGGGACACTGGGACACAATTTATTGTGGTTATATCCCAAACCAAATCCTAAACTGATGACAGCTTACTAGGTTTTTTACAATACTTAGGAATAGCACAGACTACTGAAATAGTATCTTTGCTAAGTAACATTTTGAACTTCACTGTCTTATAAGATTGGAACAACCAAAGTTATAACCACATGGCATATCTGCCTGCATAGATTTATTTGAACATAACTTTTCTTTATGAGTTATAATTTCTTTATTATTTCAAAAATGCCTCTCTGGAACTTTGGCTTGAATTATTGCTACTGCTTTCTTTTATAAATCTGATTAATGATATAATTACTATGAATAAATACAATAAAAGAAGAATTATGTAGATGAAATAGCATATGGGTTGCATAAAATGAGTAACCTTCTTTCTTTAAATATTGCAATTACTCACAGAGTGGCCTTGAGCTAACCCTCTGACTTCTCTAGGACACAACCAGACTTCTCAACCCTAAAATGGAGAATTTGTACAGTATTAACTTTCCTACATTCTTGTGATGCTTAGAGAAACTATAGATGAAGGCTAAGAATTCATACTGTGAAATCATGTAGACTTGGGATCATATTTCAACTATGAAGTTTCTAGTAATGTAACTTTGAAAATTTATTTCAGTTAATTACATCACTTTCTCCTATAAAAGGAGGACTATAATACTAATCTCATAGAATTATTAATAGCATTAAGTTAGATACAATACTGAATATATAGAGTTCTACATTTGTTTTTGCATCCAATAGGTGACAAACATTTTTAGGGTTATGTAACTCTTAATAGCTGAATTTATATTTTTAATGTTTAATAATTGCATCACAACTCCAACAGAACACCTACTGAACGCTGGCAGAAGACCTCAGACCTCCCAAAAGGCAAGAAAGTCCCCACGTACCTGGGTAGGGCAAAAGAAAAAAGAATAAACAGAGACAAATGAATACGGTTGGGACCTGCCCCTCTGGGAGGGAGCTGTGAAGGAGGAAAGGTTTCCACACACTATAAGTCCCTTCACGGGCAGAGACTGCAGGTGGTCGAGGGGGAAAGCTTCGGAGCTGTGGAGGAGAGAGCAGCAACAAGGCTGCGGAGGGAAAAGAGGAGAGATTCCCGCACAGAGGATTGGGGCTGACCGGCACTCACCAGCCCGAGAGGCTTGTCTGCTCCCCCGCCAAGGCAGGCGGGGCTGGGAACTGAGGCTTGGCTTTGGTTGGATTGCAGGGAGAAGACTGGGGTTGGCGGCGTGAACACAGCCTACAGGGCATTAGTGCACCATGGCAGGTCGGGAGGGAGTCCGGAAAAAGGTCAGGAGGTGCCAAAGAGGCAAGAGACTTTTTCTACCCTTTTTGTTAACTGGTGCGCGAGGAGAGGGGATTAAGAGTGCTGCTTAAAGGAGCTCCAGAGACGGGCGCAAGCTGTGGCTAAAAGCACGGACCCCAGAGACGGGCATGAGATGCTAAGACTGCTGCTGCCACCATCAAAAAGCCTGTGTGCGAGCACAGGTCACTATCCACAACCCCCTTCCGGTAAGCCTGTGCAGCCCGCCACCGCCAGGGTCCCGGGATCCATGGACAACTTCCCTGGGAGAACGCACGGTGCACCTCAGGCTGGTGTGACATCACACCAGCCTCTGTCGCTGTAGGCTTGGCCCGCATCCATACCCCTCCCTACCCCTGGCCTGAGTGAGCCAGAATCCCCGAAGTAGCTGCTCTTTAACCCTGTCCTGTCTGAGCAAAGAAGAGATGCCCTCCGGTGATGTACATGCAGAAGTGGGGCCAAATCCAAAGCTGAGCCCCGAAAGCTGTGATAACAAAGAAGAGAAAGGGAAATCTCTCCCAGCAGCCTCAGAAGCAGAGGATTAAATCTCCATAATCAACTTGATGTACCCTGCATCTGTGGAATACCTGAATAGACAATGAATCATCCCAAATTGTGGAGGTGGACTTTGAAAGCAATAATGTATATATATATTTTCCCCTTTTCCTCTTTTAGTGAATGTGTATGTGTATGCTTATGTGTGAAATTTTGTCTCTATAGCTTTGCTTTCACCATTTGTCCTAGGGTTCTGTCAGTCCATTGGTTTATTTTAATAACTTTATTTTATTTTATCCTCTTTCTTTCTATTTTTTCTCCCTTTTCTTCTGAGCTGTGTGGATGAAAGGCTCTTGGTGCTGCAGCCAGGAGTCAGTGCTTTGCCTCTGAGGTGGGAGAGCCAACTTCAGGACACTGGCCGAAAAGAGACCTCCCAGCTCCATATAATATCAAATGGCAAAAATCTCCCAGAGATCTCCATCTTAACACCAAGACCCAGCTTGACTCAACGACCAGCAAGCTACAGTGCTGGACACCCTATGTCAAACAACTAGAAAGACAGGAAAACAACCCCATCCATTAGCTGAGAGGCTGGCTAAAATCATAATAAGGCCACAGACACCACAAAACACACCACCAGATGTGTACCTGTCCACCAGAAAGACAAGATCCAGGCTCATCCACCAGAACACAGGCACTAGTCCCCTCCACCACTGAACCAACCTTAGCCACTGGGAAAAGACACTAAAAACAACAGGCACTACGAGCGTGCAGCCTGCAAAAAGGAGACCCCAAATACAGTAAGATAAGCAAAATGAGAAGACAGAAAAACACAAAGCAGATGAAGGAGCAAGATAAAAACCCAACAGACCTAACAAATGAAGAGGAAATAGGCAGTCTACCTGAAATATAATTCAGAATAATGATAGTAAAGATGATCCAAAATCTTGGAAATAGAATAGAGAAAATGCAAGAAACATTTAACAAGGACCTAAAAGAAGTAAAGAGGAAACAAGCAACGATGAACAACACAATAAATAAAATTTAAAATACTCTAGAAGGGATCAATAACAGACTAACTGAGGCAGAAGAACAGATAAGTGACCTGAAGATAAAATATTGGAAATAACAACTGTAGAACAGAATAAAGAAAAAGAATGAAAAGAACTGAGGACAGTCTCAGAGACCTCTGGGACAACATTAAACACACCAATATTCGAATTATAGGGATCCCAGAAGAAGAAGAGAAAAAGAAAGGAACTGAGAAAATATTTGAACAGATTATACTTGAAAACTTCCCTAATACGGGAAAGGAAATAGTTAACAAAGTCCAAGAAGCACAGAGAGTCCCATACAGTATAAATCCAAGGAGAAGTATGCCAAGACATATATTAATCAAACTATCAAAAATTAAATACAAAGAAAACATATTAAAAGCAGCAAGGGAAAAACAACAAATAGCACACAAGGGAATCCCCATAAGGTTAACAGCTGATCTTTCAGCAGAAACTCTGCAAGCCAGAAGGGAGTGGCAGGACATATTTAAAGTGATGAAGGAGAAAATCCTTCAACCAAGATTACTCTACCCAGCAAGGATCTCATTCAGATTTGATAGAGAAATTAAAACCTTTACAGATAAGCAGAAGCTGAGAGAGTTCAGCACCACCAAACCAGCTTTACAACAAATGTTAAAGGAACTTCTCAATGCAAGAAACACAAGAGAAGGAAAAGACATACAATAACAAACAAAAAACAATTAAGAAAATGGGAATAGGAACATACATATTGATAATTACTTTAAATGTAAATGGATTAAATGCTCCAACCAAAAGACACAGACTGGCTGAATGGATAGAAAAACAAGAACCATATATATGCTGTCTACAACAGACCCACTTCAGACCTAGAGACACATACAGACTGAAAGTGAGGAGGTGGAAAAAGATATTCCATGCAAATGAAAATCAGAAGAAAGCTGGAGTAACAATTCTCATATCAGACAAATTAGACTTTAAAACAAAGACTATTACAAGAGACAGAGAAGAACACTACATAATGATCAAGGGATCAATCCAAGAAGAAGGTATAACAATTGTAAATATGTATGCACCCAACATAGGAGCACCTCAATACATAACACAAATACTAACAGCCATAAAAGGGGAAATCGACAGCAACACAATCATAGTAGGGGACTTTAACACCACACTTTCACCAATGGACAGATCATCCAAAATGAAAATAAATAAGGAAACACAAATTTTAAATGATACATTAAACAAGATGGACTTAATTGATATTTATAAGACATTCCATCCAAAAACAACAGAATACACATTTTTCTCAAGTGCTCATGGAACATTCTCCAGGATAGATCATATGTTGGGTCACAAATCAAACCTTGGTAAATTTAAGAAAATTGAAATCCTATCAAGTATCTTTTCCGACCACAATGCTATGAGACTAGATATCAATTACAGGAAAAGATCTGTAAAAAGTACAAACACATGGAGGCTAAACAATACATTACTTAATAACAAAATGATCACTGAAGAAATCAAAGTGGAAATCAAAAAATACCTAGAAACAAATGACAATGGAGACACGATGACCCAAAACCTATGGGATGCAGCAAAACAATCCTAAGAAACAAATGACAATGGAGACACGATGACCCAAAACCTATGGGATGCAGCAAAACAGTCCTAAGAGGGAAGTTTATAGAAATACAATACTACCTTAAGTAACAGGAAACATCTCAAATAAACAACCTAACCTTGCACCTAAAGCAATTAGAGAAAGAAGAAGTAAAAAAAAAACCAAAGTGAGCAGAAGGAAAGAAATCATAATGATCAGATCAGAAAGAAATGAAGGAAATGATAGCAAATATCAATAAAACTAAAAGCTGGTTCTTTGAGAAGATAAACAAAATTGACAAACCATTAACCATACTCATCAAAAAAAAAAAAAAAAAACAAGGAGACTCAAATCAATAGAATTAGAAATGAAAAAGGTGGGGCTTCCCTGGTGGCGCAGTGGTTGAGAGTCCGACGCCGATGCAGTGGACGCGGGTTCGTGCCCTGGTCCAGGAGGATCCCACGTGCCGCAGAGCAGCTGAGCCCATGAGCCATGGCTGCTGGGCCTGTGCGTCTGGAGCCTGTGCTCCGCAGTGGGATAGTCCAAAGCAGTGACGGGTCTGTGTACCGCAAAAAAAAAAAAAAAAAAAAAGAAATGAAAAAGGCGAAGTAAAAACTGACACTGCAGAAATACAAAGGATCATGAGAGATTACTACAAGCAACAGTATGCCAATAAAACGGACAACCCGGAAGAAATGGACAAATTCTTAGAATTGCACAACCTGCTGAGACTGAACCAGGAAGAAATAGAAAATATGAACAGACAAATCACAAGCACTGAAGTTGAAACTGTGATTAAAAATCTTCCAGCAAACAAAAGCCCGGGACAAGATGGCTTCACAGGCGAATTCTATCAAACATTTAGAGAAGAGATAACACTTAACTTTCTCAAAATCTTCCAAAATATAGCAGAGAGAGGAACACTCCCAAACTCATTCTACAAGGCCAGCATCACCCTGAAACCAAAATCAGACAAAGATGTCACAAAGAAAGATTACCACAGACCAATATCACTGATGAACATAGATGCAAAAATCCTCAACAAGCTACTAGCAAACAGAATCCAATAGCACATTAAAAGGATCATACACCATGATCAATGGGGTTTATTCCAGGAATGCAAGAATTCTTCAACATATGCAAATCAATCAACGTGATAGTCCATATTAACAAATTGAAGGAGAAAAGCCATATGATCATCTCAATAGATGCAGAGAAAGCTTTCGACAAAATTCAACACCCATTTATGATAAAAAACCTGCAGAAAGTAGGCATAGAGGGAACTTTCCTCAACATAATAAAGGCCATATATGATAAACCCACAGCCAACATCGTCCCCAGTGGTGAAAAACTGAAACCATTTCCACTAAGATCAGAAACAAGATTAGGTTGTCCACACTCACCACTATTATTCAACATAGTTTTGGAAGTTTTAGCCACGGCACTCAGAGAAGAAAAAGAAATAAAAGGAATCCAAATTGGAAAAGAAGAAGTAAAGCTGTCACTGTTTGCAGAAAACATGATACTCTTCATAGAGAATCCTAAAGATGCTACCAGAAAATTAGTAGAGCTACTCAATTAATTTGGTAAAGAAGCAGGATACAAAATTAATGCACAGATATCTCTGTCATTCCTATACACTAATGATGAAAAATCTGAAAGTGAATTTAAGAAAACACTCCCATTTACCATTGCAACAAAAGAATAAAATATCTAAGAATAAACCTATCTAAGGAGACAAAAGATCTGTATGCAGAAAAGTATAAGACACTGATGAAAGAAATTAAAGATGATACAAATAGATGGAGAGATAAACCATGTTCTTGGATGGAAGAATTAATATTGTGAAAATGACTCTACTACCCAAAGCAATCTACTGATTCAATACAATCCCTATCAAACTACCACTGGCACTTTTCACAGAGCTAGAACAAAAATTTTGCAATTTGTATGGAAACACAAAAGATGCCGAATAGCCAAAGCAATCTTGAGAATGAAAAGTGGAGCTGGAGAAATCAGTCTCCCTGACTTCAGACTATACTACAAAGTTGCAGTAATCAAGACAATATGGTACTGGCACAAAAACAGAAATATAGATCAATGGAACAGGATAGAAAGCCCAGAGATAAACCCACACACATGTGCTCACCTTATCTTTGATAAAGGAGCCAAGAATATACAATGGAGGAAAGACTGCCTCTTCAATAAGTAGTGTTGGGAAAACTGGACAGGTACATGTAAAAGTATGAAATTAGAACACTCCCTAACACTACACACAAAACAAGCTCAAAATGGATTAAAGACCTAAATGTAAGGCCAGACACTATCAAACTCTTAGAGGAAAACATCGGCAGAACACTCTATGACATAAATCACAGCAATATCTGCTTTGATGCACCTCCTAGAGAAATGTAAATAAAAACAAAAATAAATAAATGGGACCTAATTAAACTTCAAAGATTTTGCACAGCAAAGAAACCATAAACTAGACCAAAAGACAACCCTCAGCATGGCAGAAAATATTTACAAATGAAGCAACTGACAAAGGATAAATCTCCAAAATTTACAAGCAACTAATGCAGCTCAATAAAAAAAAAACAAACAACCCAGCACAAAAATGGACAGAAGACCTAAATAGACATTTCTCCAAAGAAGATACACAGATTGCCAACAAACACATGAAAGAACACTCAACATCATTAATCATTAGAGAAGTGCAAATCAAAACTACAATGAGATATCATCTCACACCGGTCAGAATGGACATCATCAAAAAATCTAGAAACAATAAATGCTCGAGAGGGTGTGGAGAAAAGGGGACACTCTTTGCACTGCTAGTGGGAATGTAAATTGATACAGCCGCTATGGAGAACAGTATGGAGGTTCCTTAAAAATCTAAAAATAGAACTACCATACGACACAGCAATCCCACTACTGGGCATATACTCTGAGAAAACCATAATTCAAAATGAGTCATGCTCTAAAATATTCATTTCAGCTCTATTTACAAAGCCAGGACATGGAAGCAACCTAAGTGTCCATCATCAATGAATGGATAAAGAAAATATGGCACATATATGCAATGGAATATTGCTCAGCCATAAAATGAAATGAAATTGAGATATTTATAGTGAGGTTGATAGACCTAGGGTCTGTCATACAGAGTAAAGTACGTCAGAAAGAGAAAAACAAATACAGTATGCTAACACATATATATGGAATCTATGAAAGAAAAAAAAATAGTCATGAAGAATCTAGGGGTAAGACAGGAATAAAGATACAGATCTACTAGAGAATGGAGTTAAGGATGTGGGGAGGGGGAAGGGTAAGCTGTGACAAAGTGAAAGAGTAGCATGGACACATATACACTACCAAATGTAAATTAGATAGCTAGTGGGAATCAGCTGCTTAGCACAGGGAGATCAGCTCTGTGCTTTGTGATCACTTAGAGGGGTGGGATAGGAAGGGTGGGAGGGAGACGCAAGAGGGAAGAGATATGGGAACATATGTATATGTATAACTGATTCACTTTGTTATAAAGCAGAAACTAACACACCATTGTAAAGCAATTATACTCCAATAAAGATGTTAAAAAAATAAATAAATAATTGCATCAACTTGAAATATGCATTCTTCCATTATGAAAGAGTATTCATTAAATAATAACTTATATTCTAACATATTATCAAATTGTCATATTTTTAATAAAGAAGTAAGTTAATGCCCAGTAGTGTAGTATATGGTCATACCATAGCGCCACAATAATGTAATGGGATTTTTAATGGCCTTTATGGCTACTAATTTACAAAACTATAAATGAAATTGTATCATTTTAAATAACTACTTTCATTAACAAGTTTTACAAGTTTCAGAAAAGTGATATCAATGGAAAGAAATATAGTAGAGTTAGAAATAATATATTGATTATTGACTATTAATAGTGTTCAATTTAATTAAAGTTTGACTTTTTATTTCTCCTTATTTTTAAAAATAGAGATCATTCAAACCTGAAAATCAATTGAAAATTGCAAATATTAGTATGCTTTTATACTTCTGATCAAAGGCATGCCTTATACATGGTAAAACTTATGAAAATGTCTGCAGATGGTTAGAATTTATATCACAGATTACTTCAAATCCCACATTTTCATATGAAGAAATAGGTCCTGAGCTCCTGAATGTTTTTGCTAAGACTAGCAAAGCAAGCTAGTGACATCAATGGAATATGAAGTATCAAGTGTATAAGTATTTTTTTTGGTGTTCCTTTTATAACATTCTTACTCATCTGATCTCAGATATTTCTTTGAACTTCCTTGGTTTGCAGATTCTCAAAGAGAAACAAATGTAGACACAACATATAGTTCTAAAATAAGGGGAAAATACTTATAGTCTTAGTAGCATCAATGAATAAAAACAAGAAAAGAAGTGAGAGATGGGGAAATATGGATACACTGAGAGTAACACTGTACTCACTTTGAAGGCTAAAGAGAGAAATGATTATCCAGAATACTTTTCACAGTGTATGAATATTTATACTTATGTATGAAAACACACACATTTGAAAGTTTTTCATAGATCTATTCTGATGAAGTCCACCTCTCAAAAAGAGGAAGATGATATGATTATATTTATAATTGTGATGTTTTACCTATAGTGGAAATATACATTATCTTTTAAAATAATTAATTAAACATTTTCAGTATTTTATAATGTACTCTAATTTTCAAAAATAGATCAAATTAATAGTTTTGATTGAAATTAAGAAAACAAACACAACTTTATTGGAAAACTAAAAATATAAATTATTAATAGGAAATACCTCATAGCCACTTGAAAAATTTGCCATCAAAACATCTTACTGTCCATATTCTAGGAAGTTAGTAGTATGTTCTGACTTTATTGTATAATTTGAAAAACTATATTCTTCTTCTGAATCTTTACAAGGATTTATGTTCATTACTTATTAGTATCATAACAGGTTATAAATGTAGCATTATGGCTAATGAATTACAGGTTTGAATGATAATTTAGTGTGAACCACTTTCCATGAGATATATTTTATTTTCCCTTTACATAGTTCTGAACATCTATGTCAAATTGCACAGGGTACATGTACTTTTCCTCCTTTTCTTTCTCTCCTTTATTAATTGATTTCTTATTTCACTTTATTTAATATATTAAAAACATTTACAAATGAACACATTTCTTTACAATCCTCCTTTCCAGTGACATAACAACCATTAAGTAGCAGTCTAGGAATAAGGAGCAACAAACTTTTATTTAGTAGTCACTTAGTTAGAGGGTGTCAATGACTGGCAAGTGAAGTGTACAGATTACCTAGAATGGACAGGCAGAGAGAAGGAAGTGGTGACGTGACCAGCAATTCAGTGATTATATCAAGCAGGTTCAGAAATTGACTTTTGTTTTACAGGAATACCTCTGAGATATTGTGGGTTTAGTTCCATATGATCACAATGAAGTGAATATCACAATAAAGCAAGTCACACAATTTTTTTTGTTTCCAAGTACATATATAAGTTATGTTTCCACTATAGTCTATTAAGTGTATAATAGCATTACATCTAAAAATCAATGTGCATACCATAATTACAAAACACTTTATTGTTAAGAAATGCTAACCACCATCTGAGCCTTCAATGAGTCTTAACCGTTTTGCTGGTGGAGTGTTTTCCTCCATGCTGGTGGCTGTTGACTGGTCAGGGTGCTGGCTGCTGAAGGCTGGGCTGTTTGTGGCAATTTCTTAAAATGAGACAGCAGTGATGTTTGCTGCATCAACTGACTCTTCCTTTCATGAAAGATTTCTCTGTTGCATGCAAAGTTATTTGATAATATTTTACCCACAGTAGAACTTATTTGAAAATTGGAGTCAGTCCTCTCAAAACCTACCACTGTTTTATCAAATAAGTTTATTTCATATCCTAAATCCTTTATTGTCATGTCAACAGTCTTCACAGCATCTTCACCAACAGTAGATTCCATCTCAAGAAACCATTTTCTCTGCTCGTCCAACAGAAGCAACTCCTCATCCATTCAAGTTTTGTCATGAGATTGCAGCAATTCAGTCACATCTCAGGCTACACTTCTATTTCTATTTCTCTTGCTATTTCCACCACATCTGCAGTGACTTCCTCCACGGAAGTCTTGAACTCCTCCTTCAAGTCATCCATGAGGGTTAGAATCAACTTCTTCCAAACTCCTGTTAATGCTGTATTTGGACCTCTTCCCATGAATCATGAATGTTCTTAATGGTATCTAGAATAGTGAATCCTTTACAGAAGGTTTTCAATTGACTTTGCCCAGATCTGTCAGAGGAATCACTATTTCTGGCAGCTATACCCTTACAAAATATATTTCTTAAATCATAAGACTTTAAAGTCAAAAATACTCCTTGATCCCCCCATGGACTGCAGAATCGATATTGTGTTACCAGGCATGTAAACAATATTTATCCCACTGTCCATCTCCATCAGAGCTCTTGGGTGACCAGGTGCATTGTCAATGAGCAGTAAGATTTTGAATCTTTTTTTCTGATCAGTATTTCTCAACAGTGGACGAGAAGTATTCAGTAAACCGCGTTGTCAACAGATGTGCTGTCATACAGGATTTGTCGTTACATTAATAAAGCACAGGCAGAGTAGATTTAGCATAATTCTCAAGGGCCTTAGGATTTTCAGAATTGTGAGAGCATTGGCTTTAACTTAAAGTCACCAGCTGCAATAGCCCCTAACAAGGGAGTCAGCCTGTCCTTGAAGCCAGGCATTGACTTCTCTCTAGCTATGAAAGACCAAGATGGCATCTTCTTCCAATAGAAGGCTGTTTTGTCTACATTGAAAATGTGTTGTTTAGTGCAGCCACCTTCATTAAGACTCATTAAGTTCATTAATTCTCTTAGTTAGTCTTATGGATAACTTGCTGCAGCTTCTACATCACCAATTGCCGCTTCATCTTGCATTTTTCTTAAACCTCATGAACAAACCTCTGCTACTTCAAACTTTTTTCTGCAGCTTTCTCACCTCACTCAGCCTTCCTAGAATTTGAGAGACTCAGGTCTTGCTCTGGGTTAGGCTTTGGCTTAAGGGATTGTTGTGGTTGTTTTGATCTTCTCTCCAGATGATGAAAACCTTCTCCATATCAGCAATAAGGCTGTTCTGCTTTCGTATATTTCATATATTCTCTGGAGCAGCACGTTTAATTTCCTCTAAGAACTTTGTCTTTACGTTTACAGCTTGGCTACCTATTTGGCACAAGAGGCCTAGCTTCTGGCCAGTCGTGACTTTCGACATACCTTCCTCACTAAGCCTAATCATTGCTAACTTTGGATTTAAAGTGAAAGACCTGTGACTCTTCCTTTTACTTAAACATTAAGAGGACATTGTAGGGTTGTTAACTGGCTGAATTTCACTATTGTTGTGTCAGGGAGTAAAGGAGGCCTGGTGAGAGGGAGAGAGATGACAGAGAACGGCTGGTCAGTGAGGCAGTCAGATCACACACCAAATTTATTTATTAAGTTCATCATTTTATATGAGCATGATTCATGGTGTCCCAAAACAATTACAGTATTAACTTCAAAGATCACTAATCACAGATTAGTGATCTATGGAAAATGGTATGGAAGTTCCTTCAAAAACTACAAATAGAACTACCATACGACCCAGCAATCCCACTACTGGGCATATACCCTGAGAAAACCATAATTCAAAGAGTCATGTACCACAATGTTCATTGCAGCTCTATTTACAATAACCAGGACATGGAAGCAACCTAAGTGTCCATCAACAGATGAATGAATAAAGAAGATGTGGTACATATATACAATGAAATATTACTCAGCCATAAAAAGAAAGGAAATTGAGTTATTTGTAGTGAGGTGGATGGACCTAGAGTCTGTCATACAGAGTGGGGTAAATCCGAAAGTCAAAAACAAATACCGTATGCTAACACATGTATATGGAATCTAAATAAATAAATAAAAGATTCTGAAGAACCTAGGGGCAAGACAGGAATAAAGATGCAGATGTAGAGAATGGACTTGAGGACACAGGGAAGGGGAAGTGTAAGCTGGGACAAAGTGAGAGAGTGGCATGTACTTACATATACTACCAAATGTAATACAGATCACTAGTGGGAAAGAGCAGCATATCATACGGATGTCAGCTGGGTGCTTTGTGATCACCTAGAGGGGTGGATAGGGAGGTTGGGAGGGAGGAGATATGGGGATATATGTATATGTATAGCTGATTCACTTTGTTATAAAGCAGAAACTAAGTCACAATTTTAAAACAATTATACTCCAATAAAGGTGTTAAAAAATAAATAAATAAAATTTTCTAAAAATAAAATTAAAAAAGGAAAGGAAGAACGAAAGAAACATAGGCGTTATACTTTGATTACATTTTTCCTTTAAAAAATTGCCTGGAATAATAAAAAGATTATATGACATGCAAAGAAGAAAGAGTGTAATCAAAAATTGAGAGAAAATAGAAAATAGAATAACAATTTTAGTTGAACCTGTTATAGTTGAAGACAAGTAATATAAATCAATTCCCATTGATAAGTTAAAAATTTACTGGAAAATTTGGCTATAATAGGTGAAGACATGAATTTCAGGAGAGGAAAGGAAACTGATAGAAAGGGAATAAGACAGGGAAAAATACAATAAAATAAATTAAAATGCAAAATATCAGCACCTGTAATTCTTGTTAGCATGTAAAATGAATAAAAGGAAAAGAAAAAATATATATTTTAAAAAGGAGAGAAGTAAAGATAGAAAAAAATTGGAAACAAGCTTATAGAAGATCCGATGTTAAGAACAAAACAAAATATTCTAGATAAAAACCACATTTATCTAAGAGTCTTTGAAGATCCTGCATATATAAAACTTTCTCCTACAATAAGGTATAAAGAAAGACCTCCCCTTTCTATTCAATACCTAATGCAAGTTTTTTATACCAGTTAAATAAAGCAGAAAAAATAGGCTGGAAATTAAGGGGCTTAAATGTTTTTCTTTGGACAAGACAAGATATGATCATCCAAGTGTAAAACCCTAATGAATCCATTAAAAAGCTGATAGAAATATTGAATAAGTTTAGAAAGATTGCAGGATACACGGTCAATATACAAAAATCAATTCTGTTTCTTTATACTGACTGACCAAAGATGTGGAATTGACAGTTTAAAAATTGTATGCAATAATATTTAAAAAATTAGAATTTTTAGGGATAACTTTAAAAAATAATACACAAATTGTACATTGAAAATTACACAGCATCACTGAAAGAAATTAGAGAGACTGAATAAGAAGAGATATACAGAGATTGATTGGGATTTATTATTTTTAAGATTGATCAGAGATTTATTATTTTTAAGATATTCACTATCCTCCAAATGGTCTGTAGATTCAGTGTAATCCCAATAAAAGTTCTCAAAGCAAAATTTTATATATATTTTCAAGCTGATTCTGCCATTTACAAGAAAATTTAAATGCCCTAGACTAGCTAACAAGTTTTCCAAAGACAATAATTAAAAGATCTACACTACCTGATATGACAACTATGCAAAATTGATATTAATCAATATAGTGTTTTACTGACAAAAGCAAAACAAATCTAAGTCAATAGATCATAATAGGGAGTTATAATTAGACCCTCACATGTATGGTCAGAGAATTTTGACAAAAGTGCTACCTAATTCAACAGGGAAAGGACAATTCTTTCAACAATAGACTCTTCTACAATTCAATATAATAATAGTAATTCATAACTCACTTCTTATATAAAATTTTATTCAAAATGCATCATAAACCTAAATGTAAAGGCTATAAATACATTTTAAGAAGAAAACAATAGTTTCACCTTAGGATTTATACATCTAGAAAAAAAGTTGTTCTTAACCTTAAAACAACAGTAACAACAACACAACAACCACTGACAATCTGAGAGTCACAACTTTTCTGAAATCTGTCATCTGTGCTCCCATGATAACAAGCTAAACTAAAATTTAAGGACACCACCTCCAAGAAGAACTTTCTTATTTGGGTTGTAACCTGCTGGACACTGGTAAGAATTCATTTAAAAATTTTAACAAATTGCTAATGGACTAATGAAGTTGTGGAGGTCACAGGCACAAGAAGAATTGACACCCATGCTTAGTCCATTTCCACAAATGTCGTTATCTGCTGTGAAAAGACATCTCTCATAGTGTATGTCTGAAACAGAGGAATGTTACAAAAGAGAAGATATGGTGGCAGGATCACTGTCAAGGCATCAATCTCAAGACCCAAAGATTGAAGATCTATGTATGACTGACTCTTAATCAGGATAGCAAAGAATCCTCTACTACCCCTTTCTACCTGGCTAAAAAGCATCAACCAAAAAGTGATTCCAATAGGTTGTTAGGACAGAAAAAAGGGCAAGAGTATGGAGAGAACTCTCAGATACAGCACAAAATGAAAAATCTAATACTGAGAGTGAAGCATATATTGAGACAAAATCTCTAGTACAATAACCCACACCCTTAATTAAGCCCACACCCTTAGCTAATCCTAGACAGATGTCTAACCTCTATCTGATAAAAGATATCTATAAAACATTCAGCATCCATAATGTTGAAAGACTGAATATTTTTCCTTAAAATTATCACTTCTATTCAACATTATACTGGCCAGTGTAAGAAAGAAATTTAAAAGATATAAAAGGTGTATGGTTTGTAAAAAGAGATGTAAAATATATCTATATTCAGATGTAATGATTGTCTATATAAAATCACAAAGAATCCTAAAACACCACTAGAATTAATAAATAAGTTTAGCTATTTAGGAAGATATAAGTTCAATATAAAAACTATAATTCATCACACAACATGGGTGAGTCTCATATAAGTTATAATAGTGGAGGAGACCAGACTCCATGCTTCTGTTTGTGTGTAATATTCTGAGAAATGAAAGTCAATGCAAACAAGAAACATAGTGGTCACAGGGCTTTCTGTGAGGAGAGCTAACCTCCAGAAGCACAGGAGATTTGGGGGGATAAGCTCTCTATAACAAGACTGTGGTGCTGGTTACATGACTTAACACTGTATCAAAACACACACAATCACATACTAAAAATAGCAAATGTTACTCCATGTAAATTATACCTGGGCAGGAAGAGAAAAAAAATCAGAAAATACTTGTGAACTCAAATATGTTTTAAATGGAAAAAAACTCACAAACAATAATTTCACATATATATTATTACTGACATCATCATTGATGGATGAGGTTATATCTTAATTTAAATTTTTATGTTTTTTTAATTGGAGTATATAGTTGCTTTACAATGTTGTGTTAGATTTTGCTGTACAACAAAGTGAATCATCTTTATGCATACATATATAACCTCCCTCTTGGACCTCACTGCCCCCCATTCCACCCAACTAGTCATCACAGAGCACTGAGCTGAGCTCCCTGTGCTATACAGCAGGTCCCCATTAAAATAGGAAAAAAAAAAAAAAAGAGAATTCCAGTTAAACAAAATGATTATCTCCAATAGAAGAATCCACTTATTCTCACTAGTAAACCTGTATAACAAAAAACTCAATTATTATTATATGCTAAATTTTGTCAGTAAAAATGTTGTGGAAAAAAATTTTATGGTGTTTCATTTTATGAACATGCCACACAATATACATCCATTCTCCAGTGAAAATTTTATATTAAGTTAAATTAATTTTGCATTTCTAGAAAATAATAGTTAAAAGTAATTGGAAACATTTTTTATAAAATTATATGGAGTGTAATTTTTCATTTAAAAACTTTTAAAAACATTTTTGTCTCTTAAAAAATAAGTTCTAGACAATTTTTTGTCTATTTAATTTTGTTTGGATTTGGCCTCAGTTTATGTTTCCTTTTAGTATAAACATTCAGATCATTAAGATATTTCACTTAATTTCTCCCCTTTTTATTTTATTTTGTTTTCATAAAAAAATTCATATGTTCTAAAAATATCACATTATCAACTATAGAAATGTCCTGACATAAAAGGTAAGGTGCTCCAATTATATTATCATTATTATAATAAAATCACAGGAAAATAAAAATTTCTTGAGCATTTATTTTATATCTCTCCCTGTAGTAGGGAATTTACATGTAGTTTCTTTCTCATTTACCCCTGTCAACAATACTTTGAGCAAGGTATTATTATTATTATAAACCACAATTCCTGAGGAAGAAAGAGATTCACAGAAAAATTGAGTGACCATCCAAGGTCAAATAAGTAGTAAAAGGCAATATTTGGTGAAGTCTGATTCTAAAACCTCTTTTCCTGAACCCTCATTCCTAACCATTACAATCATGACTCTCTTTTTACTCTTCCTCCTATCACTCTAATGGTGCTTCTCCATAGTGGTTTTTGAGCATTTGTTGTGTGCAAAATTATCTAAATGTATTTACTTATTTATTCTTTAGAACAGTATCTGAGGAAATTATGAATTAAGTAAACACATCAAAGTGTGTTCGATAACACCCAGAAATAGGAATAGACCCTGTACTAGCTGCTGAGATTAAAGTCCAGTGCAAGACAGACATGGTCTCTGCCCTGATGGAATTTACAGTCTAGAGGAATTGATAGAATACAAAATTATAAGTAGAAAAATAAATTTAAAAGTGTTAGCTCTATTAGAATCTATTAAGGAAACAAAAATGTCTGAGGTAAAGAAACATGGGCATAGAAAAGCCTCTTTAAAAAAAAGGTGGGTCAGAGCTTCTCTGGTGGCGCAGTGGTTGAGAGTCCGCCTGCCGATGCAGGGGACACGGGTTTGTGCCCCGGTCCGGGAAGATCCCACATGCCGCGGAGCGGCTGGGTCCGTGAGCCATGGCTTCTGAGCCTGCGCGTCCGGAGCCTGTGCTCCGCAACAGGAGAGGCCACGACACTGAGAGGCCCGCATAACGCAAAAAATAAATAAATAAATAAATAATAATAAAATAAGGTGGGTCAGCAAAAGTATGAGATTAGAACACTCCCTAACACCATACACAAAAATAAGCTCAAAATGGATTAAAGATCTAAATGTAAGGCCAGAAACTATCAAACTCTTTAACATAAAGATGTTAAAATAAAAATTAAAAATAAAAATAAATAAAAAGATGGGTTAGGAAAGCCTGCCTGGGAAGATTTGACCTGAAAATCAAATGATGAGAGGATAACAATTATCAAGAGTGTAGGGAAGAGATTTCTAAGTAGGGGAGAAATCATGTTCAAGGACACAGATGAGAAAGAGCTGAAACTGTTCAAGAAACCAAAGATACCAATTTGACTGTCACATGGGGAGTGGGCACACAGATGAGGAGGGAACTTTCTAGAACACAATTTTAGCCTCAGAGACCATGATAAGAATTTGAATTTTGTTTTAAAAGCATGGGAAACCAGTGAAGCATTAATCATACATGTGACATCATTCATTTTACCTTTTAGGAATCATCATTGTTATCACCATCTTATTTATGGAAAGTGTTAATGACAAGGTTAAGATCGCATTCCTGAGGTGGCAGAGTTAATATCCAAACCTTGGTGTGCAGAACCTCTAAGTCAGTTCAACCTCAGTCTAAGTCAACATGTTCTTGAAGGGTAAAGATTCACTGGGGAATATTTCCTAATTGTTTTTCCTCCAAATACCTAGTTTATTACAAACTATAAACAAAAGTAGTGAAAATAATATGAGATAATTCTGGCTTCTCTCTTGCAACAGAGCTTAATTTTATTTTGACCTGGAATATGCCCCATTCGACCTTTTTTCCTTCTTCTCCCTGTATATTGTAAGTCAGAATATCAATAGGATGTGTAAAGGATGGCCTTTTGGGGGAGGCCATCTAGTGGTCCAAATAAGTATGTATGCTAAATGTTCCCAAGTCAATTGTAAGTGCAATGCAAGGCTAGAATTTAATACTGTGAATTCAATGAAATGACAGATTAATTGTTTCAGTATTTTATATTTCAAAGACTTCAGTAAAGATTGACTTGATATGAGTTTTATTTATAATTTAGTTTATATTAATTTTATTGAAAAGTTTTTGCTATTATAAAATACTTTTGTTGTATTTATTATAATAGGTAACTTTTACATTTCTAATAAAAGAAGAACCATCTGAAGTTGTAACAATACAAATTTTGACTAAGTAATTTCAATGTTGAAACAAGAGTGCACAAAACCTCACTTCCTGATTGGATTAAATTTTTATGAATTGCCTCATTGTAAAAGCAAAATAGAAGTTTTCTACAATTTATTTACTTTCACTGGGAGGTAGCTGATATTACATTTCTGCTCAATAAAACATAGTGGTCTATGTATCACATGCTTCCGCTCAACTACCCTCATTAGTTAAAATCATTTAATGTTCATTATTGATAAAATAATTCATAGTTCTTTACTAAATTGGCTTAACAAGAATTCAGTCTTCTATGTTGGACCACGATGTTTAACAGTTTTGACGCTGCTCTAACAGAAATATATCAGCATGGATATTAACTTCAACACAAATGAACCTATTAATTTCAAAATAAGAGCCTAATGTGCAAAAATATTAACTGTCTAGTCTCATATGTTTCTCAAGTAAATAGTATCAATTGTCCTTTTGTGATCCTTCCTTCACCTGACTTTCACAGGTATATGATCAACAGAGTTGACAATCTTTCTCTTCATAAATGTCCAGTGATTTTTCTTGGCTATGTATTATAGTTAATTAATTTTGTCAGTAACCAGTTGCCCTTTTCTTCACATCAACACTGTCTAGAAGCACTGCTATCTGGTCCATTTTGTGATAATCTTGTCAAGATTTATTGTGAGAAAATGTCCTAAGGCTAAGTTATTTAATCAAAAATGAATAAGATTCACATTTGTTTTCTCTGAATGTGCTAATATGTGTATGTCCATATGCACATGTGTACATGCACTTACATATATATTTTTTTCTTATGTCTCTTTTACAAAGTAAAAACAGAAATTATCTCCTTCCCATTTTCCTGTGCTGAAATTCTACATAGATTCTCCAAACATTTTATAACATAGCTCTTCTCAAATCTACCATCTGAGAGATCAGCAGACAGGAATAAAGGGAGCAAATTGCTATAGCCTGAAAAATAAAAGTTAATATAAACACCAAGCATTTTAAATTTATTAGATACTAGGGAAAGGGATGGTAGAATGTGTACAAAAGTGAAATTGATATAGCTCTCACTGTAGTTTTAATTTACGATCTGTGACCAGAACAATAATATTTGTAAAGAACAAAAGAATACCGTAATTCAGAATAAAATTCTCTATGAACAAAACTTTCAAAATGGAACATTACTATTAAGTTTATGTCTGGAAACAATTCTGTGTTTGGTGAAGAAATGATTGAACAAAAGATATTTAATTGTGTAGGCTATGTTTCCATAAAATACTGATATAATCTAGCATTAAAAATGTGGGCAATGATAGCAAAGATCAATAAAACTAAAAGCTGGTTCTTTGAGAAGATAAACAAAATTGATAAACTATTAGCCAGACTCATCAAGAAAAAAAGGGAGAATACTCAAATCAATAGAAATAAAAATGAAAAAGGAGAAGTAAAAACTGTACTGCAGAAATACAAAGGATCATGAGAGATTACTACAAGCAACTCTAGGCCAATAAAACAGACAACCTGGAAGAAATGGACAAATTCTTAGAAATGCACAAACTGCTGAGACTGAACCAGGAAGAAATAGAAAATATGCACACACAAATCACAAGCACTGAAATTGAAACTGTGACTAAAAATCTTCCAAGAAACAAAAGCCCAGGACCAGATGGATTCACAGGCGAATTCTATCAAACACTTAGAGAACAGCTAACACCTATCCTTCTCAAACTCTTCCAAAATATAGCAGAGGGAGAAACACTCCCAAACTCATTCTATGAGGCCATCATCACCCTGATACCAAAACCAGACAAGGATGTCACAAAGACAGAAAACTACAGGCCAATATCACTGATGAACATAGACACAAAATCCTCAAAAAAAATACTAGTAAACAGAATCCAACAGCACAGTAAAAGGATCATACACCATGATCAAGTGGGGTTTATTCTAGGAATGCAAGGATTCTTCAACATATGCAAATCAATCAACGTGATACACCATATTAACAAATTGAAGGAGAAAAAGCATATGATCATCTCAATAGATGCAGAGAAAGCTTTCAACAAAATTCAACACCCATTTATGATAAAAACCCTGCAGAAAGTAGGCATAGAGGGAACTTTCTTCAACATAATAAAGGCCATATATGACAAACCCACAGCCAACATCGTCCTCAATGGTGAAAAACTGAAACCATTTCCACTAAGATAAGGAACAAGACAAAGTTGCCCACTTTCACCACTATTATTCAACATAGTTTTGGAATTTTTAGCCACAGCAATCAGAGAAGAAAAAGAAATAAAAGGAATCCAAATTGGAAAAGAAGAAGCAAAACTGTCACTCTTTGCAGATAACATGATACTCTACATAGAGAATCCTAAAGATGCTACCTGAAATCTACTAGAGCTAATCAATGAATTTGGTAAAGTAGCAGGATACAAAATTAATGCACAGAAATCTCTGTCATTCCTATACACTAATGATGGAAAATCTGAAAGTGAAATTAAGAAAACACTTTGTTACCACTGCAACAAAAAGAATAAAATATCTAGGAATAAATATACCTAAAGAGACAAAAGATGTGTATACCGAAAATTATAAGACACTGAAGAAAGAAATTAAAGACAATACAAATAGATGGAGAGATATACCATGTTCTTGGATTGGAAGAGTTATTATTGTGAAAATGACTCTACTACCCAGACCAATCTACTGATTCAATGCAATCCCTATCAAACTACCACTGTCACTTTTCACAGAACTAGAACAAAAAATTTCACAATTTGTATGGAAGCACAAAAGACCCTGAATAGCCAAAGCAACCTTGAGAATGAAAAACGGAGTGGAAGGAAACAGTCTTTTTGACTTCAGACTATACTACAAAGCTACAGTAATCAAGGCAGTATGGTACTGGCACAAAAACAGAAATATAGAACAATGGAACAGGATAGAAAGTCCAGAGATAAACTTGCACACATATGATCACCTTATCTTTGATAAAGGAGCCAAGTATGTACAATGGAGAAATGATAGCCTCTTCAATAAGTGGTGCTGAGAAAACTGGACAGATACATTTAAAAGTATGAGATCAGAACACTCCCTAATGCAGTCCACAAAAAAATGCTCAAAATGGGTTAAAGACCTAAATATAAGGCCAGACACTATCAAACTCTTAGAGGAAAACATCGAAAGAACACTCTATGACATAAATCACAGCAATATCCGCTTTGACCCACCTTCCAGAGACATGGAAATAAAAAGAAAAATAAACAAATGGGACCTAATGAAACTTAAAAGCTTTTGCACAGCAAAGGAAACCAAAAACAAGACCAAACTACAACCCTCAGAATGGGAGAAAAAATTTGCAAATGAAGCAACTGACAAAGGATAAATCTCCAAAATTTACAAGCAACTAATGCAGCCCAATAACAAAAAAACAAACTACCCAATCCAAAAATGGGCAGAAGACCTAAATAGACATTTCTCCAAAGAAGATACACAGATTGCCAACAAACACATGAAAGACTGCTCAACATCATTAATCATTAGAGAAGTGCAAATCAAAACTACAATGAGATATCATCTCACACCAGTCAGAATGGCCATCATAAGAAAATCTAGAAACAATAAATGCTGGAAAGGGTGTGGAGAAAAGGGAACCCTCTTGCACTGCTGGTGGGAATGTAAATTGATACAGCCCCTCTGGAGAACAGTATGGAGGTTCCTTAAAAAACTACAAATAGAACTACCATACGACACAGCAATCCCACTACTGGGCATATACCCTGAGAAAACCATAATTCAAAAAAGTCATGTACCAAAATGTTCATTGTAGCTCTATTTACAATATCCCGGAGATGGAAGTAACCTAAGTGTCCATCATCGGATGAATGGATAAAGAAGATGTGGCACATATATACAATGGAATATTACTCAGCCATAAAAAGAAACAAAATTGAGTTATTTGTAGTGAGGTGGATGAACCTAGAGTCTGTCATACAGAGTGAAGTAAGTCAGAAAGTGAAAAACAAATACAGTATGCTAACACATTTATATAGAATCTAAGGAAAAAAAGAAAAAAAAGTTCATGAAGAACCTAGGGGTAAGACGGGAATAAAGACACAGTCCTACTAGAGAATGGACTTGAGGTTATGGGGAGGGGGAAGGGTAATCTGTGACAAAGTGAGAGAGTGACATGGACATATATACACTACCAAACATAAAATAGATAGCTAGTGGGAAGCAGCTGCATAGCACAGGGAGATCAGCTCGGTGGTGTGTGACCACCTAGAGGGTTGGGATAGGGAGGGTGGGAGGGAGGGAGACGCAAGAGGGAAGAGATATGGGAACATATGTATATGTATAACTGATTATACTCCAATAAAGTTGTTAAAAAAAAAAGTGGGCAAGCAATTTAATATATTCAATTAGCACTGCTAGCCACCAATTCGGTTTTTTTTGTGAGTAGATAGTCAAATAAGGGAGTGATTATCGAAATAATGATTGTTGAAATATTGATTATCGAAATAATTAAAGTTTAGTTGCAGCATAATCTCAAGACATATTAGGACTCCTGGCATATCATTTGACTATTCTTCTATTAATTGAAATGAATCCAGAATAATAATGATTAATTATCTACTAAGCTTACTTGATTTTTAATTTTTAAAAGATAATTATTGCAGCATTAACTCAGTACCTATGTTAAATGTCAATTGTATTTAAAATGGGATTAATCCATTTGTTAACTATTTTCAACATCTTTAATCAGTTTTTATGTCTGTATTTGCCCACATATTATTTTAAATATAATATGTGAGTTACGTATTTCAAATTGTACCTTTGTTGTGTTTGTAAGTGAATAATAGAATAAAGAAATTTCCTTATAATTTAGTATATATAAATTTTATCAATATGGTACCACCATATCAAATTGTTAATCACCAAAGATTTTGGGTGGCAGGCACACAAAGAAACCTATTGAATGCCAGAAATTTTTCAGTTTCTTTTCTTTTCAACATATAATGTAAGCATTCTGGAGAAATTGACTATTGTCATCCCTCTGTAAAGAATATATTCAATTTGGTTTGGAATTGACCCCAGCTGACAAGATGGTATTAGGACATTAAATAGTCTTTTCATCTCCAATTTTAACTAAAAGAGATCTTTTTTTTTTTAACTTTCCTTCTAAGTTGATAGCATGTTTTATTTATTTTGATCTAATAGTTCTGAAACTAATATGAACAAAAGTCAATTCTGCATTGGTTTCTAGTTCCTAATTCTGAGGCAGTGAAAGATGATATTTAGATAATTTTAGAAAGGAAGGGAGAAGTATGGTTGATAATCAGATATATTCACTCATTTATTCAAAATGTAGCTATTGCTGTCATTTCTTCCAGATGCTGAGATAGAGCAGTGACCGTCTTTGCATTTACCGAGCTCCTCTTCTGTTGGGAGAGACACATAAATTTCATAAGCAGATAAATGTATATATAACATCTGTTATCCCATGAGGACATATAATAAATGATAAGGTGAAAGATGTGGGTAGGGGAGGCCTCTCTGAGTGGTATCATAATGCAGACATCTAAGAAAAATGAGGGAATAGGCCATGCACAGGTCTAGAGGACCAACAAATGTTAAGACTGAAGAAGAAACCAGCTTGGCCTTTTCAAAAATAAGCAATAAACTGAGTGTCACAGGGGAAGAGTCGTAGAGATGAAGTTAGACAAATGGTCAGGGGCCTTGGTGATGAGAGGCCACTAAATAGTTTGAGCAGGGGTGTATTATAATTAGTTACCATTTGCAAACATCATTTTATTTGCCGTTTTGAAAATAACTGTAGAGGATTGAAAATCAAAACAAGGGGACTTCATCAGAAAGTACTAGAGTAATCAGGTACCTGTGATGGTAGCTTCTGACAGAGCTTCTCCAAACCTGATATGAGAAGCTCAGGTGTTACAGCTTAACCGGTCCTACCAGCTGCCCAAAAATGCTAAAAAGGTCAATATCTCAGCACATCTGCAACCATCCCCAGCCCAAGTGCCCTGGCACCAGATTTGGGAAGTTCTTGCTTAGATGAGAATGAAGGTGGTAAGAGGTAATGAAATTTAGGATATGTTTTAAAGAAGCCAGCAGAAGTTACTGATAAATTAGGAGTTTGGGATTAACATATACGCACCACTGTTTATAATATAGGTAAACAACAAGGACCTACTGTATAGCACAGGGAAATATTCTCAATATTTTAAATAACCTATAATGGAAAAAGAATCTGAAAAAGAATATATATATATATATATATATATATATATATATATACACATGTATAACTGAATCACTTTGCTGTACACTTGAAACTAACACATTATAAATTAATTATATTTCAATAAAATTAAAAATTTTACTGCAATGTAAGTAAAGGAAACATAAGTCATGAAATAAAAAGAAAAAGTTACTGATGGATTCACACAGAACAAGAATGAGAGAGAGAAGTTAAAGATGACTCCAGGGCTTGAACCTGAACAACTTCTAATAGGAGGTCTCCATTGTTGATCTTGAGAGCACTTTAAACTGTGACTATGCAGGGTGAAATCAGAATTCTGTTTTGAAACAGAATGCTTATTAGACATTTAAGGGAGATTTCTGATGATATATATGGATCAAGGAAGATGGATATTTGAATTTGAAATTATCAGCATATGTATGACATTTGAAGCTATGGGACTGGATGAGATCAATCTGAGATTAACTAAGATCAAATGATCCCTAATCCTGTCTGCACTCTGGTGTCACCCTAGGATATTATAAAGATACCAATGTCAGGTCCTGCCCTTGAGCTTCTAATTTAATTGACCTGTAGATTGAGCCTGGGCATTTGTAATTTTTAAAACACTTCAGTAAATTCTGCTACAGCTACAGGTTTAGGAAGAAACTCACTGGTATGGATGATAAAGAGGAAAATTGAGCCCCGAGATACTCCAATATAGAGATGCAAAGAAATGATCTAGCAAAGAGACTATGAAATAATTACCTGTGAGGGAAGGAAGGTAGGTCTAAACTGTGTTCACTTGGCAATAAAGAAAGCGCTCCGCAGGAGAGGGGTAAAACTTATCAAATGCTTTTGAGAAGTGAAGTCAACACACTGCTGGGAAATTTACCTTCTAGTTGGGGAGACAAGGAGTGAAGAGAAAGCTGCTTCACTGTGTGGTCAGTGGGTTATCATGCTGTGAAGCCTGAGGGGTACTTCCCTCAGCCTTGAGGAATCAGGGAAATCTCCCAGGGAAGGGAAGTAGTAGCTGGAAAATGAAGGGGCAAAAGTTATGATTTAGCCATAGATTATGGAGCAGTTTCCAGGCAGGCAAAATTGTCATGCAGGGATAAAACATAGCAATTCTGGGAGCTGCAAGCAGCTGACCATTTTGTATAGTGTAGAGGGGCTTGGGAGTGGTGAGAGATGAGGACAGAAAGAATAAAATCCTAAACCCTGTTTTGAGAATCCTTGGTATTCAGTGTGCCAGGCCCAGGGATTTGGCTGACTTTATCCCAGGACAATCAGAAGTCACTGAAAGTGGAAATATTTTTAAATCAAAATATCATTAAATAAATGTTAAAATATTCACTGTAAAACAAAAATTCGCTAATGTTATCCTTTCAAATGTTCATAGTTATGTATTTAAGTATATATTGGATCATACATTCTGTGATTTTTTACAATTTTGTTCCCTAATTATTTTATGAACATCTCTCAACCACTAATATCATTGTACCACCTTCTTATTCGATTAATTTTGTCCTTGGGTTTCTCTTCATATCTTTATTGGCCAAATGAACACTTTTTGCAAATTAAGCATTTATGCCAGTGGCCTATTTTTGTCCTGTGCTATTTCTCTACTTTTTACTGATTTGAGAGCATAGTTTATATATTAAACTTTCAGTTGTCAAATATAATTTAAGATTTTCTCATATCTTGTCTGTGTTTTACTTCTGGTTTGTAAGATGGATGGATAGACAGAGAGATATCATACTTTACACATGTTTTAAGAAATAGAGAGCAGCACCTCCTTTTAATGTCTCTGTCTGATTATAAGCTCTTTCCAAGATTTGGCTCTAGTGGAGGAGATCTCCTTGTTTAAGGTCCCCAAGGTTCAACTCACATCCAGTGGCTGGTCAGTGCAGGGGAATAAAGGCTGGGTGATCTGCCCTCAAGGTGCCATCACAGCCCAGAGCTCCCCGTGGGATCACCTGCACCTGCAGGGCTCTCCCTGTGCACAATCCCACCTCCATCACCACCCCGCTGGTGTTGATCCTGAGAGCCCTCACCAGTAAACTTCCTGAACACAGATTCTTCACAGAGTCCATTTCCTCAAGAAACCAAAATTAATGCATCTTTAATTCTCAGCAGTACTTTCGTGGAGAGAAAGTGTATATCTTTATGTATATATTTATGCATCTTTCTCCTACCTGAGAAATTGTATTTTTACACATAGAGCCTTTTCTAATTTTTTAAATAGATATTTAAAGCTATAATGCAGCACTTAAAAATGTTTTGGAGATGGCATGTTTGCCATATAATAAATTGGTAATCTCTCAAGTCTTGTTTCTAGACTTGAGTCTCTTCAATTGATTTTGGTACAAGTTTCGCATTATCTCTGTTATTATTTATTTATAG
Organism: Delphinus delphis; assembly: GCF_949987515.2. Classification (NCBI taxonomy): domain Eukaryota; kingdom Metazoa; phylum Chordata; class Mammalia; order Artiodactyla; family Delphinidae; genus Delphinus; species Delphinus delphis. The sequence goes on along the minus strand of NC_082696.1, from coordinate 84,192,937 downwards.
CTGAATCCATTTTTTGATAATGCAAGTCCACATTGCAGTGATAAATTTGGGACACTTATTCTTGCAGATGAGTTTTGGAAGAGTTTTGTCCAATGACCCCTGCCAAAAAAAGAAAAAAAAGAAAAAAAAAAAGGAAGTCATGGACATTTAGGTTGCTTCCATGTCTTGAAACTGTCACAACATTGTTAATCAGCTATACTCCAATAAAGAATAAAAAGTTAAAAAGAAAAAGTTCAGTACAAAAACAAGTATTAGTTATAAGAATTTCTTTTCAATTGTACATTAGTTTAAGTAGAATTGATGAGTTTTGAGAAATATTTTTTGACTTTTCATGAGAGACGTGCATTATTTAACCATTTTGTTATTGTTTTTTTTCCAAGTCCCACACGAAAATGAGTTTCCATAATGTGAATTTGCACCTAACTTGTGGAGTTTCTCTCTCAGTAGTTTATTATTTCCACTTAATATTAATATACAGGGAACCTATTCATTTGTGTTTAATTGTTCTGAAAAGACAATTTATTGAATTATTTTGTTGGTTCAAAAAGATTTTTTAACTGTTATTCTTGGGTGTTTGAGGTAGATAATTTTAGCTATTTTAGGGATTTTTCCATTACTCTTAGCAAAATGCTGAGGAGAACAGTAGCTTAAGAAATTTGTGAATAAATGAATTAAGCAATTATAATTTTTCAAACATGAAATACTTGGATTTATTTTATTATATTATGTATCATTTTCATTATATTTTTATGTTTCTTCCTAATTTTAGAATACTATATTTTGGAGTTCTAGTACTATACTTACAAGTATGATGATTGTTGGGTTAAATTAATAATTGTTTTTATCAAGTAAAGCAAAATAATCCTTACATCTGTTTAATAAGTTTTTTTTTAAACAATCATGCAGTTATGCTGTATTTTTTTCATTTTAATCTCTTGATGTATTAATTAGATAGCCTTAAAGCTTCCCTAACTTGGTAATTATTTAATCTCTTTTACTAGGTAATGAGTTCAATTTGATCATATTTTTTTCTGGGATTTTTGTTTCTATAATTCACAAATGAGGTTGTTCTTAATGTTTTGTTTTCTGAGGTGTATTTGTTAGATTTGAGTAAATCAACTTGGTAAAATGAATTGGCATGTTAACTGAAAGGTGATGAAAGATGTTATAGGAAGACCACTATAACTGCACCTCCTACTAAGAAGTGCTCCAAGGTATGAGTGAGATGGGCCCTTAGACAGGTGAGATGGAGTAATGGGAGCAATAGCGAGATTCAAGGTGTGCTCATGAATGTTCGTTCACCACACTGTGTCATCAGCTGCTCTTAAAAATAACCAGCTTCTCTTAGAATCATATCAGTCCAACTGGTGAGTTCTTCCAAAATGTTGATAAAACTATTTATTTTATAGATAACAAGGCTTAATGACTGATTCTCTTCTTTTATAGCCTAAATTTTAGATTGGTATAATTTAAACAACCAAAACCAGAAATGAACATGAGCCTGGAAAACCTCTCCACGTTTTCAGTTTTCATATTTGTGGAACTTTATAGCTTTTGGTTCTTTGAATATATTTGATAGACCATTAACCTTTTTTCATTCAAATTAATCATCATTTAGAAAATTCATAATCTTTATTGTGAATTATTATAAAAACTAAATCTGTCTTTGTTAGAATATATTTACAGTGAATGAATTTTTTAAATGTCCTCTCCACAGATCATTTCCCAAACGTATTGAAAATTCCTGAAAGCAAAAGATCTATGTCACTTTTAAATACTTCTTAATATTGAATTTAAAAGCAAAAAAAAAAAAAAAGGAAAGTTGCTATATCTATATTTTTAAAACTACAATTAGGCATATTTTCCAATATGTCTTTGGTTAATGACCAAGACGTAAACATTTTTAAGCTTATCATTGATGATCGTGGTACCTAAAATTCCAGGGGATAGGTTAAATAAAATTTAACTTATATATTTAGCATATGATAAACTGATTTCAACACATAACATATTAACTTATACCTAAAATATATTGTTTGTAGAACAAAAAACACTGAGCTGTATGTATCAAGTTTAACGTTTGTGACATATCAGTTAATACAAGAAAAACCTAATTTTGTATGATGGGTTATTTGGAAAGAAGTAAATAGATTTGTGTGCATAATGTTATGGTCAACATGCAGAGTTTTTTTTTTTTTTAATGAGAATTATATTGGCCTGATGAGATGAAAATACCCCTGATATTAAACTGTAATGAATCTATCCACTATAATATTGTCCTTCTTTTGAAATATTCAAATACTAGAGTCAATGATAAGTGAGGTACATCTTTATTAAAGAAAGTCCAAGTGAAAAATGTGCAAAATTTCTTGTTTAATTTTACTCTTTTCCCTAAGAAATACACACCATTAGGGAAGGAAGCAGATTTACACTTGGCATTTACTTGATTTATCTTTTCCTACCAGTCAAGATTATACCAAGGGTGAAATTTACTTCTGGCCACTGGAAGTCATAGAAAAACACCCTGAAAAATGTCACACCAAATTATTGAGCTCATGCCCCCTACATAGAGTCATTATTATTATTATTATTATTGGAGTAAAATTGCTTTACAATGTTGTTTTAGTTTCTGCTGTACAATAAAGTGAATTGGATCATTTGTAGAGATATGGATGGACCTAGAGTCTGTCATACGGAGTGAAGTAGGCCAGAAAGAGAAAAACAAATATCGTATATTAACGCATATATGTGGAATCTAGAAAAAATGGTACAGATGAACCTATTTGTAGGGCAGGAATAGAGACATAGAAGTAGAGAACGGACATGTGAACACAGTGGGGGAAGGGGAGGGTGGGACGAATTGGGAGATTAGGTTTGACATAAGGGTCTTTTATATGGATGTCTTTTTACTTCTGTTAAGTGGGTAAAGAGTACACAATTTATAAAGACAACATTTTAAAGGGTTGAAATAACTGCTCCTTTCACATGAAAATTGGTATCCCCTGAAGAGTTAATGGAAGAAGCAGGAGTATTTCTCCCTGCCTGTTTCTGTTGCATGTGCTCCATCACGGTGCAATAGGCCAGTCATGAGGGACTATCAAATACACTCTTTGTCCCTCTCTGCACTCATTTCCAATAGGGCAGTGGCAGAGAATGGGACTATTTATGCTGATTACTTTCATTAATTTCTTTTCTGAGCCAATACAATGCATTTAAACCAATAGAATATCTTTAAATAAACTAATAAATCATGCATGTCATCTACAGAAAAGAACATTTCTGGAATATATGTAACTGGAAGTTTCATAATGGAACACATAATTATTTTAGAAAATTACAAATAATGTTTGTATTTCTAAAGCACTTGAAATTTTATTAACTAGCTTATATTTACACATGTGGAGTACTTCTTTGAACTTATATTGTGGAAAAAGAGACTGTAGAGATATAACTTCCTCTGTCTCCAATCCTGGGCCAAAAGAAACAACCTTGACAAGAAGAGAAAGTAATAAAAGGAGTAATATGCCCATAGATTCTATAATCACTGACATAAGAAATATTTATTGCAGACCTGCTTTATAACAGATGCTATGCTCTATCTGTGAACATAAATAATCCCACTAACACTATGTAATTCTGCACTTAATATGGTCAGGCAGAGTCCTAAGCACATTTTACTATGCTTGTTTCACTGAATCTTCACAACAATACTATGGCACTGGTAAAATCATTATAGATAGAGAGAAATATCATAGAGTGGCTTTTATAGATAAGGAGGAAAACAGTCACAGAGAGGTAAAATAACAATAACCTACCCAATGCTATGAGCTGCAAGCGCCAGAACCCACATTTGAAGTTCATTATCCATGAGAAGAAAAGATAATGTGGACAATTCCTCCAATATAAGACTGCAAATGTTGTTTAATATATTTTAGTTCTCTCCATTGTCTCTGACTCAATGGCTATAAAATTAGAGAGTGTCCCTGAAAGTGACAATATTTTACATCTTCACATTTTCATTCTTCTCATGTTATTGTTATTTTACCAGGATGAGAGTATAGAAGTTATAAACTTGGTGCCCGTTTATTAAAACTTTTGATGTGTGTGCCTGTGTGTGCTTATGTGTGTGTGTATGTGCATGCATGTATGGCACAAAATGAGGGTTCAATAAATGGAGTGCATGTATATATACATACGTATGGATACACACACACACACACACACACACACACACACACACACATATATATATATATCTTCTGCTTCAGCTAAGTGTCTCATAAAATCTAATAATGACAAAATACATATCAAATATATATTGGATTCTATATTTAAATATATATATAGAGAGAAAATAACTCTTACTATGCTTTTTCTTTGATAAAATCTCTAAAGAATGACAACACATTTCCTGGAGTAATTTATAGTGGTTGGGATTTTCCCATTCTCAATCTTCCACATCCAACATTTATCACCTCAACAAAAGTTTCTCATGTTGCAAAATCTAATTCTCATTTACACACAGAAACACGTGTGTGCGCGAGTGACCTAACACACTCAGGTTAAAAGAGAAATAAACATGGCTCTAGCATGTTTGACATAAGACCATCATCAATTCCCCATGTCTCCATGGTTAACCATGGCTACAACTGACTTTAGTGAGACTGGGGAGCGGCAGTGGCTAATAGCAATCTTTCAAGTCAAATGAGCCTAACTATGAACCCCAGTTTCTCTTAGTTGGGGTTATCCTCTCTGAGTATATTTTTCTATTTTTTATGAGAATATTGAGTTGTTTTGAGACTTAAATAACATAAAGTAAGTAAAATGCTAAGTAGACTGCCTGGCGCATAATGAGGGCTCAATAAATGGTAGCAATTATGACTTTTATCAAGACTATAAAACGGCCTTGCTGATGGTTTTGAAAATCATTAATAGCTAAAGAGCAATACTCACAGTTAACAATCAGGTGGCTCTGAGGATCAAATGAGACAAATGCATATAAAATAATTCACTTGGGATCTGGCACATTTACTAGTCCTTTTCGTCTACCTGTCCTTTGATCTATAGCTAAGGGAGAATACAGAATGTGTTACTATATCTAAATTTTGGAGAGAAAATGAGCATATTATTGTTATTACAATCATTTCGCAGCTGGAATCATAGCTGAAATCATGAAATAATAGAAAAGATATTCCTTTTCTGAATTAACATATTGCTTGGTTTCAATAAGGGATGGATTATTAAGTGATTTTCATGGGTTGTTTTAATGATATAAAAGGAAGCATGAAAGTGTTTTGTTTTGTTTTGTCTTTTTCTTAAGTGGGATAGGGAGGGGAGGGAGGATAGGGAGACAAAGGGTCCTCCCTGCCCAGACCATGGCCTAGAACTTGGGGTTTACTGAAGTGAAAATAGGTAGAGGTTCTTGTTTTTTATTTTCTATTTTTTTTAATTTTATTTATTTTTGGCTGCACTGGGTCTCCGTTGAGGTGCGTGGGCTTCTCATTGCAGTAGATTCTCTTGTTGCAGTGTGAGGGCTTCAATAGTTGTGTCACATGAGCTCAGTTGTTGTGGCTCGCAGGCTCAGTAGTTGTGGCTCATGGGCCCAGTTGCTCCGCGGCATGTGGGATCTTTCCTGACCAGGGCTCTAACCCGTGTCCCCTGCATTGCCAGGCAGATTCTTAACCGCTACACCACCAGAGAAGCCCAAAGGCATGAAAGTGTTTCTTATTCTTTTTAAATCAAAATTTGGTTGGCATAAAGCCAATTTTCCTTGTTGTTTATTGCATTTTCAAACATTTATTCTATACCTGTTAAATGTAAATTCATTAGTAGGGTAAGATATCCATAGATATCTTGTCAAAACTTTGTTTCCTGCTGTCTTTAAAAATATGATTTGGGGTATTTTTTCCTTCCTTTCTAGTTTTTGCTGAAAGAATGTTAGCCTACTGTAACCTGACATATTCTACTCCAGAGCAGAAGTCTTTGATCAGTTTTTAAAAACCATTATATTTAAAGCATTATGTATCAAAAATATTTACATTAATAATTGTTTATATGAGAAAAAATCTATCATGTTAAAGTTTTGTTAGTTTAATGTTTCTTATAAAAGGTGTCAAGTTCTATGTTCTTGATCTTATTTAGCTATTTTTATTTATCTGTTCCTTTTATTTTTTTTTATTTTTAATTAACTTTTTTTGTGTGTGTGGTATGTGGGCCTCTCACTGTTATGGCCTCTCCCATTGTGGAGCACAGGCTCCAGATGCACAGGCTCAGCGGCCATGGCTCACGGGCCCAGCCACTCCGCTGCACGTGGGATCTTCCCAGACCGGGGCACGAACCTGCGTTCCCTGCATCAGCAGGCAGACTCTCAACCATTGAGCCACCAGGGAAGCCCTATCTGTTCCTTTTAAAATAAATTAGTTGATGATGTAATAGAACCATGCTAATCTGCAGATAAATGCTATAGAAAAAAACATGCTGAAAATTGAAATTATTTTTAAGAAAATCCAGTATATTTTCTTTTACATTATTGTTACAGTTAAGAGGTAAATAGTCCAGTTTGTGTACTTTTAATGGGAAAACTATGGGAAATTAGAGGTATGACAAAACACCTTTAAGCAATAATTTAATAAAAATGATAAACATTGAAAACATTGCTATATTCTACATCATGCAGTTCACACTGACAAAGAATAAACTTTATTATCACTCTAACACACAGACACACACACATGTGCATGCGCGCGTGCACACACGCACACTCATTCATTATTCCATTATTCTATCCATGTTCAGATTTTAAGAAAACTGATTTCCCTTAGTATACACATAGTGCTAAAGATTCTTGAAAACACCACTTTGCAATCTTCCAATTGTATTTTCTTTATTATCACATCTACAGAGGAGGATGAAACAAGCAATATCTTTGAACCTAAAGTCATGAATATTTAGTCATGCTTCTTCCCCCTCTTTCTTTGCATATGAACAGATAAGTAAGTTTCCTAGACTTAGGCAAACTCCCCATCTCTTTTGGGATAAGTTAGAAGCTCCTCATGTATTATAATATTCCACCTTATTGTTTTCCCTTTGACTAAAGAACCAAGTATGAATTACTAGTGGAAAAATGTGTTTAATAAACACTTTAAAAGTTTAGACTCTTCCTGGCACATGATAATTTGATATTCTCTTAGCAGAAAATCAACAAGATATATCAAAGAATAACAGAGAGGTTAGTAGAAGCCGTAAAAGTAAAATCTCTATGGCAGTATTGGAAACATCAGGAGTAGGAACTTAAGAATTTTCTCACCAATTTGAACCTCTAGTTTATCCAGCTTGATAGGCTGTCTCTAGCACAGATGGATTCCGTAGGGTAGACTGTGGCATAATATCCCTTGTCATGAAATTAAGTTTTCAAGCATTTTAAAAAATACAAACTCAACTCCTGTTTTCCACAAAAATCTATTGTATCTTTATAAGCCATAACTTTTTGCTAAATTCTTTAAAAAACACTCTGTATTTTCAGCCTTTATAATTTGAAAGTGTTTGGGAAGGAGATTTTGTTAAACACATTGAGAAGTAATACGGTTCACTGCCTTAAAATAAGCAAATTTTAAGAACCTCCTTTACAAGTGTTTTTAACTGAAACTCAATTATCACAAAATCACTCTTTACCAAGTATTTTTCAATTTAGTTGCTCTTCTCTAAGCTTTCTTAACAGTCTTCTTAATTTGTGAAAGATCCATCAGTCAACAGCACAGGACTTTATATCTAGCTGATCAGTTGGAAAGAGGAATCTTAGGTCACAAGAGAATTAACTTGGACATCTTATTTTACGAGATAATTAGTGTCTTAATTAACCCTCCATTTTGACTGATACAGATGTACAGACCCTCAAACGTTGTTATAGTCAGTGGAGTAGGTAGGGCAATGAGGAGTCCCCCATTCAGAGCTGGATGAAACTTGATATACACTTTCCCCTATATTTTTAACTTGTCGTGTGTTATAATGTGGAACTCAAAACATGTACTCAGGATAGATTTTATTATAAAGGAGAAATTTGAACACTTAAATTTGTATGTGACTTTCAGCGACTTTTATCAAAATCACTGACAAGGAACGAGGGTTATAGGTAAAGTCCATTAGTGGTATATCTGAAAACAAGACTATTTAAACGAAACTGAGTTATTTGTAGTGAGGTGGATGGACCTATAGACTGTCATACAGAGTGAAGTAAGTCAGAAAGAGAAAAACAAATGCCATATGCTAACACATACATATGGAATCTAAAAAAATAATAATAAGAAGAAAAATCATTCTGAAGAACTTAGACACAGGACAGGAATAAAGACACAGATGTAGAGAATGGGCTTGAGAATATGGGGAGGGGGAAGTGTAAGCTGGGACAAAGTGACAGAGTAGCATTGACATATATACACTACCAAATGTAAAATAGATAGCTAGTGGGAAGCAGCCGAATAGCACAGGGAGATCAGTTCAGTGCTTTGTGACCACCTAGAGGGGTGGGATAGGGAGGGTAAGAGGGAGATGCAAGAGGGAGGAGATATGGGGATATATGTATATGTGCAACTGATTCACTTTGTTATACAGCAGAAACTAACACACCATTGTAAAGAAATTATACTCCAATAAAGATGCTAAAAAAATCAAAAATAAATTTGATCTTGATAAATGAACAATCCCTGACTACGACCTTCAACAAAGAGACATGGTTGTTGGCTATTTGGGGTGAAATCACACTGGGGCTAGTGTGCACAAAAATAGTAAAGGGATCTGAAGGGATGTGGGTGAAGCTGTGCCAGCATCTGCTATGATCTTTACTATTATTATCAGTGTATTTATGTGTCTGTATGCGTGCAAGAGACCATAATTACTCCTTGGTCTTGATATGCAGAGGGGTTAGGAAAGACATCTGGATCATCTCAATATTATTGGATAAGGTACTATCAATCAGGAATAGAAAAAAATACTTTGAGGATGCACCTGGGAGTGCTCTGAATAGGTGCTCAGTAATATTTATTGAATATATTGATGAATGGATAAGACTAATTAGCCCCTACTTTCTTATGCTAGTCAGGGTTTAACTCTACCGGGGGCAAGAACTCGGCATCCCTCTTGGGTAACATCGGTAACAATGCATTTGCTGTTCTATCTGTTAAAACACTTCGCACATATTAGGAGTTTTCACCTAAGCTCCAGCCATGACATTCAAATTCCCTCTGGTCTTTCTTCCTTGATTGTGAGTTAGAAAACTTGTAAACAGGGAGGTCTCTAAAGACAAAGGGGGAATAGAATCTCAACCACTGTGAGCAAAATGCCTCTTCCAGGCCTGTTTGCATGAACATTCTATTTTTTTTTCTATAACTAAATGAATGTAAAGTGATCTCCTGGTGCACAGATAGAAGAGAGAAACTTGAAAATGAACCGCATTCATAGTCTTCATGTTTCACCTAAGTTGGCCTGCTGTTTTGTCTTGTCATAATAAACTTCATAGATGACTATTAATGAGTTTTCTATGCAGCAAACCAAACGAAGAACAAAGGTGAGCAGGTAATTTTTCCACAAAAGTTTGATTCATATGGAAAATGTAACTTTCCTCTTTCAGAAGCTGCAGCTAACTTCAAGTAACCAATGCATGTGATGAAAAATTGTTCTGTTTTCTAAAATTATAACAATTTGAAGAATTGGAAACCAAACTACTAAGGAAATGAACATGATAAATGAATAATCTGAATGATAAAAATAGCATTATATTTTCTCAGCAGGACATTCATATAAACATATTCAGTAAAATATTAACCTGAAATAGAAAGTTACATCGAATGATAAATTAAGTTCATATATTAAAGTAAGAAGTAATTTCATTTATTAATAACATTTTGATCTTATATTCAATATAATATGATTACACAATTCTATTTTTCAAGTGTAAGTCTATGATAATCTTTCAGTTAATATTTGATATTTCTCCCACCCTGTTCACTAAAATAAATCAGATCTAAAGACTATAAAACAAAGCCTGTGTTTCCTAAACAATGTGATTTCCATCGATTTATTTTTTTTAGACAGTACACTGGAATAAGATATTTGGTCATAATAAAATGTGCCTACAATACCACAGGGACAGAATGAACCACATCTTACTAGCGCATCTGATTAGAGCATCTTATTAGAGCATCAGCACCCAGTGTCTGACTCTTGCTTAATTTCTTGGTCTGGCTCCAGACTTGCACTGTGGCTTGAGATGTCTACATTTCTGGATTTGCTTCCCTACACTCAGTCCTTGCCAGAATCAGATTTTGGATTTTTGTTCTATTCATTTCTGGATCTTTCTAGCAAGTGCCCAGACCAATATACCCTGGTGTATTAGAACCCCACCCTGTAACAATAGGATTCTTTATATGCCAGTGTATCTGCTCCTGGGATTTTCTCCATAGTTTGCAATGTCACTGGAATACCGTCACTATCTTGTTTATTTCTTGGCACCCTTTAGGGGCTGGCCTCTTGTGGTGCCCTATTGAGCTCTCTATGAGCAAATAAGTTGCTGCAATGACCTTTCAAGTGATAATTATAGAAAGAAGCTGGTTAAACTTTCTCTGCAGAAGCTCAAGGGAAGCATGCCTCTGAAGATCCAGAAAGGGTTTTATGACTAACCTCCACTTCAGGCTTCTTCACTTGGAGCTGTATTAACGTGTTCAGAGGTTTTGAGCTATGAAAATAATGGTGCCCCATGTGTAATTCTAAATTGCAACAATATAAAACAGCAAAACAAATGTTAGGAATAGCAATCAGGTTCTGTTACTCCTGAGAATACTTTATTTAATATGTATTATGTATTTTTAAATTAATTTTAGAGTATGCCTTCTGCAGGCACTATATGCACATCTTTGTCGATCCATCATACAATCAATTATGGTTTCCACAGTTTGTTGAGTCAGTGTTTAGGTCCAATGATCTTCCTTAGGCTAAGGGTGAGCTCTCACAATCTTACAGGTGATCTTTTTGATTCCTAATGTAAGGATATCTAAATTCAGGTATCCAGGGAATTAATGTATCCTTCAATCACTGTAGTAAATGTGTAATCTTAATCAACGATCCTGTGTCAGTGATGTTACTCACACTCCACTGTGAGTATGGAGAAATGGCATTCATTTATAGCAAAATTCACAAGAATATTTTGATTAAATTATTCAGTAATTCCAAGAAATTGTACTCTAATCATAGCATGTTTCACAAAGTCATTTAAAATGTAGCAAATTTTATTCTCATTTCCTCCTATCACGTGGCTTTTCTCTTTACGTGTTAGTTATGTAATATGTTCTGCTAATTCTCAACCATAGTTTGGGCATTCAAGCCATCATACCATTATTGTTCCCACTTCTGAGATAGTCATCTACCTTTTGCTTACCTGCAAAATTTCTAGTAATATTCCCCAAATGAAGATTAACTGTACATTTTCACAGAATTTATCAAATTCCCAGGTAAATCACTTACTCCTCCACTTTATAGTTGCCTACATTTAAATCCACATCACATTATATTATAGTTACATATCTATTTCCTCTAATAGACAGTGAACTCCAGAGATTCTGGCTTCCACATGGCTTTAAAATATAGCACACAGATCAAAACATCATTAAATATTAAATGTACTGTATCCATTTCAATCATATTCTCAAAAAATTATCAATCAGATTTTTGAGAGTTTTTGTTTATTTTTTTTTCACTTTTTTCCACACATATTTAAAAAATTTCCAGACATACACAAAAGTTGAAAGAATAGTGCAATTAATACCCATACACCTTTATGTAAATACACTGTTGTATGCTATCACTTTCTCTCTCACCCTTTTGTTTTTAATTTAATTTTATTTATTTTTATACAGCATGTTCTTATTAGTTATCTATTTTATACATAGTGGTGTTTATATGTCAATCCCAATCTCCCAATTCATCCCACCACAACCCCCTCCCCCTGCTTTCCCCCCTTGGTGTCCATACATTTGTTCTCTACATCTGTGTCTTTATTTCTGCCTTGCAAGCCGGTTCATCTGTACCATTTTTCTAGATTCCACATACATGCGTTAATATACAATATTTGGCTTTTTTCTTTCTGACTTACTTCACTCTGTATGACAGTCTCTATGTCCATCCACATCTCTACAAATGACCCAATTTCGTTCCTTCTTATGACTAATATTCCATTGTATATATGTACCACATCTTCTTTATCCATTCGTCTGTTGATGGGAATTTATGTTGCTTCCATGACCTGGCTATTGGAAATAGTGCTGCAATGAACAATGGGGTGCATGTGACTTTTTGAATTATGGTTTTCTCTGGGTATATGCCCAAGAGATTGTTTGTATTACTGCTTTCACACATTGGCACAGTAATTTAGAATAGAGTGGCTCTAAAATCAAATTGCCTGAGTTTAAATCCCAACTCCAACTTCACTGGCTATGCAATTCCCAGAAAGTTATGTGTCTCTGCACCTTTTTCCCTTTTTTTTCACATCTATTTTTATTGAGATATAAGTCACATATAACATCATGTAAGTTTATGGTGTGCAACTTGTTAATTTGATACATTTAAATATTGTATTATGATTACCATGTAGCAATACCTTTATTATATCATGTCATCATCATTTTTTGTAGTGGGAATGATTAAGATCTAGTCTCTTATCAATTTTAAAGTTTATAATGCAGTACTGTTGTCTATAATCACTATACTGTGCATTATATCTCCAGGAATTATCTACTGTTTGCCAGTTTGTAACCTTACACAACATCTCTCCAATACCTGCACCCACAGAAATTGGTAACCACCTTTCTATTCTCTGTTCTTGTGAGTTCATTTTTTAGATTCCACATATATGGTATGGTATCATACAGTATTTATCTTTCTCTATCTGACTTATCTCATTTAACATAATGCCCTCAAGTCCAGCCACTTTGTTGAAAAAAGAATTTTCTTCTTTCTCATGGCTGAATAATACATTATATATATATATATATATATATATATATATATATATATATATATATATATATATATATATATATATATATATCTTCCTTGTCCATTGATGAATACTTAGTCTGTTTCAATATTTGGCTATTGTGAATAACACTGCAGTAAACATGGGAGTGCATGTATCTATTCAATAAGATGTTTTTATTTCCTTTGGATATATACCCACAAGTGAGATTGGTGGATCATCTGGTGGTTCTGTTTTTAATTTTTTGAGGAAGCTAAATACATTTTTTCATGGTGGGTAAATCAGTTTACTTTCCCACCAACAGTGTACAAGGGTTCCCCTTTCTCAACACCCTCACCAACACTTGTTATCTCTTGACTTTTTGATCATAGCCATTCTAACAGGTGTGAGGTAATATTTCATAGTGGTTTTAATTAGCATTTTCCTGAGGATTATTAATGTTGAGCATCTTTTCACAGACCTATTAGCTACTTGGGTATCTTCTCTGGAAAAAGTCTATTTAGTTCATCTGCCCCCCTTTTTAACTAGGTCGTTTGTGTTTTCTGTTGTTGTTGTTATTGAGTTTATAAGTTCTTTATATATTTTGGATATTAACCCCTTATCTGATATATGTTTTTAAAATATTTTCTCCCATTTCATATGTTGGCTTTTTATTTATTTTTATTGTTTCTTTTTCTGTACAGAAGCATTTTAGTTAGATGTAGTCCCACTTAATGATTTTTACTTTCTTGCTTGTGCTTTTGGAGTCATATCTAAAAAGTAATAATTGCTAAAACAAATATCAAGAAACTTTTTCCCTTTGTTTTCTTCTGGGAATTTAACCTTTTCAGGTTTTATGTTTAAGTCTTTAATCCACTTTGAGTTAATTTATTTGAATGGTATAAGAAAATGGTCTATTTCATTTTTCTGTAAGTTGTTGTCCAGTTTTCTCAACACCATTTGTTGAAGAGATCTTTTCCCCACTGAATGCTCTTTGCTCTCTTGTCAAATATTAGTTAACCATAAGTGGGGGAGCAGTTATTTCTGGACTTTCTATTCTGTTCCATTGGTCTAAGTGTTTATTTTTTTATGCCAGTACCCTACTGTTTTTATTACCATGGCTTTATAGTAAAGTTTGAAATCAGGAAATGTGATACCTCTAATTTTGTTCTGTTTTTCTCATTATTGCTTTGAATATTTTGAGACCTCTTGTAGTTACATACAAATTTTAGTATTGTTTTCTATTTCTGTAAAAAATATCATTGAGATTTTTATAGGGATTGCAATGAATCTAGAGATGGCATTGGATAGTGTAGATATTTTAATAATATTAATTATTCAGATCCATTAACATGAAATATCTTTCCATTTGGTTGTATCTTCTTCAGTTTCTTTCATCAATGTCTTTTAAGTTTCAGTGCATAGATCTTTCACCTCCTTGGTTAAATTTATTTCAAAAATTTGTTTGTTTTTGATGCATTTGTGAATCAGATTATTTTCTTTATTTTTTTTCAGAAGTTTTGTTAGTGTATAGAAACACAACTGATTTCTCTATGTTTATTTTATATCCTACAACTTTGCTGATTATTTTTACTAGTTTCAATAGTGTTTTTCATGAATTTTTAAGATTTTCTCTATATAAGGCCTTATCACCTGCCAATAATGACAATTTTACTTCTTCCTTTCCAATTTGGATGCACTTTATTTCTTTGTCTTGTCTAATTGCTCTTGCTAGAACTGCCACTACTATGTTGAATGAGAGTGATGAGAGTGGGCACCCTTGTCTTGTTTCTGATATTAGAGAAAACACTTTCAATTGTTTACCATTGAGTATTATGTTAGCTGGGAGTTTGTCATATACATCCTTTATTATGTTGATTTATGTTCCTTTTATGCTCAATTTATTGACAGTATTTTTACCATGAAAAGATGTCATATTTTGCCAAATCTTTTTTTTTCACATCTATCAAGATTATCATAAGATTTTTATCTTTCCTTGTGTTGCTGTTGTATATCACATTTATTGACTTGCATATGTTGAACCATCTTTGCATCCCAGGTATAAATCCCACTTGGCTATAATGTATAATCCTTTTAAAGTGTTGTTGAATTCCCATTGTTCATATCTTGATGAAAATTTTTGCGTCTGTGTTCATTAGGGAGACTGATCTATAGTTTTGTTTTGTTTTGTTTTTCTTGTAGTGTCCTATCTGGCTTTGGTATCAGAGTAATGCGACTCATCAGATAAGTTGGAAAGTTTTCCCTCTTCTTTAATCTTTTGGAAAAATGTTTGAGAAGGATTCTCATTAATTCTTCTCTAAATGTTTGGTAGAATTTTCCAGGTAAGCCATCTGGTTCTGGGGTTTTCTGTGGTGGGATTTCTGATTACCAATTCAACCTACTTTCTCATTGGAACCATGTCTCTTTAATAGTCTTTGATATTCTTATTTGTCTCTTTCCTGATCTCCTGCCTACTCTCAGTCACAGAGAGCCCAATTCAGTACTTTGGGTGCTGCTGGAAAGAAATTGGATCCTCCAGCTACGTTTTAAACCAGTTGGGTTGTGAGGCACTCACTCACTGTTTTTCTTTCTTCTTCTTCTTCTTCTTTCTTCTTCTTCTTCTTCTTCTTCTTCTTCTTCTCCCTCTTCTTCTTCTTCTTCTTCTTCTTTCTTCTTCTTCTTCTTTTTAAATGTTTTATTTATTTATTTTATTTTTTAACATCTTTATTGTAGTATAATTGCTTTACATTGTTGTGTTAGTTTCTGCTGTGTAACAAAGTGAATCAGCTATACATATACATACATCCCTATATCCACTCCCTCTTATGTCTCCCTCCCATCCCACCCCTATCCCACCCCTCTAGGTGGTCACAAAGCACCGTACTGCCTGATAGTTCAGCCACATGCAGTGTTACCCTGGGGAAGGGCCAGCACTGGTAAAGGTCTTCTTACTGCTTCCACTCTGCTGTGACTTGTATTTTTTTTTCTTTTATTCCAATTCCCTCCAGAAGTTGGCACTTCTGCAATTTCTCTCTAGTCCTTTTTGCATATCCCCAGGTTAGAACTCTCCAGATTTTTTCCAACCATGGAAAAAGGAGTTGGGGAAGGTTTGCTTCTCCACTGATTCCACAGCCTGAACAGAGATTGTCTGCCCAATACCAGATGCACAGGTGGGCAAGATTCCTCTCAGGTCCCTTGGCATATTGTGCTGGATCTCACAGCTCCCACAAAGGCACTTTGGTTCATGGAACTAAAAGAAGAAATGTCTTAGTCCACCATAGTGCTGACTTCACTCCTTTATTTCTCGTCTTTTAAATGGACTCAATTAATAGTATTCACTAGATAGAAATTTAGTGAAGATTCAAAACTGTAATTAATGTAAAGTTCCAACATAATGTTTTACAAATAGTAGGCTATCAATTAACATTAATTATTTTACTAAAAATTACCTTTTTTAGTAGTAGTAAGGTGTTTACTTTGGTAATTTTCACTATGTGATTTTAAAATAACCTGCTAATTCCATCCATTTGTTTTTAGTAAAGTTGCATAAACATTTTTATGACTATCAGGTTGGAGTCATAGACATAAATCTAGTGTTAAAACTACTTATATTTTATAAACCCATACCAATATAGACTCTAGCTTCAACAGAAGAGAAGAAGCCCAAATATGAAATTAAAGTGTGGCATGTAATTTTAATTATAAGTATAATATGCTCTTTTTTTGAAGGATAGTCTTGTTCTATTTTATTTATCCCAAGTTCGTCAATGTTTTGTAATAGAAAGAATATGGCTTTCACTAAAATGATTGTTTCTATTTTGCATTCTGTCATGCTTTCTGTGATGAGCTCCCTGAATAGTGCAACTATTTTCCAAATTTATTTTAACTAAAAATCATAGCCTCCAGGGCTCATCTTAACTCCTTTACCTTACTATTCCTCACTTGGTGTATATTTTTGGTGACTGTTCATAACTATAATTTTATGGTGTTTATTATAATGAAAATAAACCTCAAGAGATAAGCCAAGTGAAATAAAATTTAGAAGTGGTTTTTGTTCCATTAGGAGAGACTAGAAGCAAAATTATTTCCATAATAATTTTAAGAAATAAGGAGGACTTCGCTGGTGGCACAGTGTATGAGAGTCCGCCTGCCAATGCAGGGGATGTGGGTTCATGCCCCAGTCTGGGAGGATCCCACATGCCGGGGAGCGGCTGGGCCCGTGAGCCATGGCCACTGAGCCTGCATGTCTGGAGCCTGTGCTCCACAACTGGAGAGGCTAGGACAGTGAGAGCCCTGCGTACTGCAAAAAATAAAAAAATAAAAAAAAAGAAAGAAAAAAAAGAAATAATGAACCTCCTCATATGTATTGTGTAAACTTTACACAGTAAAATTTGTTATAAATAAAATTCAGATTTGTGTGACCTTTTATTTGTATATACAATTCACATTTAAAAGCATATACTTTCACACAAACACAAACTAAAGAATTTATCTCTAGCAAACTTGCACAGAAACATATGCCAAAGGATAATTATTTTCATGCAGAAGGAAAATAATCCCAAATAAAATCACCTTAAAACAGGATGAAAAGGTAAACATCTGGGTAAACTATAGTAAATATATATATATATATATATATATATATATATATATATATATATATATATATATATGTGTGTGTGTGTGTGTGTGTGTATATATAATACTAAGAATATTGTTATGTGATATATAAAATACATATAGACATAAAATATGAAAAAATCCACAAAAGATGGAGTATGGTAAATAAATTTAGTGTTGTAAAGTCATTAATTTGTCCAAACAACAGAAAATTACTAATACTTAGTAGAATCTAATAAATCAAATATACCTGATGTAATCCATAGAATATCAATTAAGGGACTAATAAAACAATGTTCAATTAACAAGATTAAGATAGAAACATTAGAATAACTTGAATAGAACTGAAAAAAGCAGGAAATAATTTAAAAAATTAGGCCAAAAAAACTAGAAACATGGAACATTACTTTGTAGATATACCAATTATTGCATTAAATGTAAATGAACTAAATAATTCAATTACAAGACAGTGATTAACAAACTAAATTTTAAAAGAAAATGAACTATGGGTTGTATGACAGACTAACTTATTCTCCCACATTTCACACCTCATGATCCTCTAGTCTTTATTCTTTTGCATTATTCTACCCACCCACAAGTATGGTAAGGACCTGTGTCTTATTTCTAACCATTATATTATTACAAAGGTGATTGATATAATTCCTTGATTTCATTATATTCATTATATAAATCTCCATCATCCTAGCTGGCTCACTCTTGACACTCTTCTTGCTGGCTTGATGATGTAAACAACAAGGTCGAGAAATTCAGTTTAGCAAGGAATTGTGGCCAGCCTCTACAAACTGTAGGTAGCATCAAGGAGCTGATGGTGGTCTCCAATCAACAACCAGGTAGTATCTGGGGCCCTGTGACCTACAGCTGCAAGGAACTGAATTCTATCAAAAACCTGAATGAACTTGGAAGTGGATTCTTTCTCAGTTGAATCTTCAATTTAGAATACATCTCAGCAAAACATCTTGACAGTAGTCTAGTGAGTCCTAAGTAGAAAAATTAGATGAACATGTCCAGACTTATGACCTACAGAAAAAGTGAGATAATAAATATATGTTGTTTTATGCTACAAAGATTTGTTAGGCATCCATAGAAAATTGTACATAGTCCCTATAAGAGAAAATCCTTGAATATAAGAATGCAGAAACCAAACATGGAAAGATACATATCAAACAAATATCAACCCCCAAAATCATTGAACCAAGTGAACTTTAATACAGGAAAGATAAGAGTTATAAAGGGATATTTCATAACAGAAAGGGAGTCTTTCTAATGAATGATGTAACAGTCAATTTTTTGTACATAATAACAAAGCCCCAAAATATATGCAGCAGAAACTGCATACTGTTAAATTCAATAATTGTAGAGTTATTTTTAAAAGAGTTATTTAATTATACATACAACAAAGAAAAGTCCATAGAAATATTGAAGATTTGGAAAACCAATGAATAAACGTAACTTAAGTGACATATATAGAACATTGAATGTAACAGCTGCAGCTGCATATGTTTTCAAATGTACATGTTTGCCAAAATTAACATGTTGAGTACTAACATTACGTCTCAACTAATTTCAAGTGATTGAAATCTTACACGCTGGTATGCATGTGGTGATACATTAAAAACAATTATAAATTTCTCAAGTTCACAATTCCCCAAGTGTTTTGATATTAATCCACACATTTGTAAGGAACCAATGAGTCAATGAAAAAAATCAAAATAAAATTTTAAAATATTTTGAATGGAGTGATAATAAAATATAGCATATCAAATCTTGTGGAATGCAGTGAAACCTACTGTTAGAATGATATTTATATTCTCTAATGTATATATTGAATACTACTAAAAGGAAAATGTGAAATACATTAATATAAGTACCATTTGAAGAAGCTAGGAAATAATTTTTAAAATATACTAAATAACAAAATAGAAAACACCAATAATATTAAGAAATTTAAGGAAACTAAAGGTTGATTCTTTGAATATATAAATATATGTATGTGTTTATGTTTGTATACACTCCAATAATGACTACTGAAGGAAAAAAAATAAGTATACTAATAATCAATTACCAATTTAAAAACTAAGAAAGGAATATTCTACAGACATTAAATATACAATATATAATATATTATAAACAAAATGATGTCAGATGAAATGGACAAATCCCTTGACTAATCAAACTTACAAAAGTCAAAATAAAATTTGAATGTTCTGATAAATATTAAGGGGGTTTTACTAACAAGAACTTCAACCCAAGAAAAACTCAGATATCTCTCAACATGATATGTCAAGACCAAGTCAGCATTATTCCAGAAATTCAAGTTTCACCTAATATTAGAAACGTAAAGCAATGTTATAGTGTCTTAACAGAATAAAAACAAACATAAAAAAGTATACGATCATCATATATAGAAAAAGCATTGATTAAAAGTCACCACGTGTTTATAGTTTAAAAAAGAAAATGAACTTCAAGAATTTATCATTAATATGATAAAGTATATATTGTAAATACAAAGTGCCTCCAAGAGAAAAAAGAAGAAAAAACCTTCAAAATCTATAATGCTAAATGTTAAATATTGTTAGCTCCCTCCTCATGGTCAGGAATGAGACAAAGATATTCACTATCAATACTTCTGTTCAACATACTTATTTTATATTTCTATATAATACATCTTCATTTTCAGAAATGCTCTCTTTACTCAACTCTCTAAATTCTGATTTTTGGTGAAGAGCTTCAATTACTACTAGAGTAAGTTTGTTGCCCCTGTTGGGCTATAGTTGTGCCACAGAGATTCTTTCCATCACACTAATTTTTTGTTTTCCCTTGGAATTACCACCATACCAGGAATTTTTATGATATCACTTGTAATGAAAATAATCTATGATTCCCAATAAAGAATTTTATCCATATGTATTCTGCTTTGCCACATCAATTTAGTAACTAAATTATAAAATATTCTCTGACCTTAACAAATTTTATAACATTGTTTTCTGTGTATCTTGTAATAGGGATTCCTAGTATTGACTTTGGTGGATACATAAGGGAAAAGAAAAGAAAGTGCAATATTAAAAATGGTGAATACCACAAATATTTATGCACCACATCATTCATTAATTAGGCACATGTATATTGAATACCTACTATATTCTGAGTGATCTACTAGTTCTAGAGACCCAGTTGGAAGCCAATCACTAGTTCAACCATCATGAAGTTTATCATGGACAGAATTGTGTCCTCCACAAATTCATATGCTGAGGTCCCAAAACCCCAGTGCTTCAGAATATGACTATATTTGAAGATAGGTCCATTAAAGAGGTAATTACCTAAAAATGAGGCTGTTAGAATAGACCCTAATCCAATATGACCTGTGTCCATACCAGAAGAAGAAGTGTGGACATACAGAAAGAAACAGGTGTGTGCATGCACAGAGGAAACACCATGTGATGGAGAGTAAGTGGTCATCTGCAAGCCAAGGAGAGAAGCCTCAGATAAAAGTACAAAGTTCTATGCAAGCATGTTTTAGGGAGAACTGGTCTATTGGTGGACAGAATAGAATTATCTCAGTAAACACTATTTGAGATAATAGGTAACAGATGAAGGACGGAAGGTAGAGATAATGTGTAAGTCCTAAGAAACAGAATGTAGCAAAACCTGAGGTGGGAGGGTGTCTAGTATGAGGAATACAGACTAGAATGCCTGCAAGTAGGAGCAACAGAAGGAAAACATGTGAGTTGATGCAGGAGAAATAGACAGGAACTGGATAATGCAAGTCTCTGCGTATGGCAGAAACCATGTTCACCCAACCATGACGTCATCCTCTGAGACCCCATCTAGACTACATATCCCAGCCTCCCCTGCAGTTAGGTGTGACGACGTAATTGAGTTTTGTCCAGTAAAATATGGGGTTGAAAGGTGGACACATGGCAATCATTTATGCTACTAGGATGGTGAAAAGAAAATTTTCGTGGTGAAACTAAATATTTAAAATAGTTTTGTTTCAGAGATGAGGCAGAGAAATAATCAGAGGGACCCCAGATTTCTGCATCTAGCCAAAAATACCATCAAATAGCAACAAAACCCAATTGTACTTTTTTTTTTTCCTGAAATGTATGCTTGTATCAGTTATACTATAAGACTATATATATATAAATTGACAATTATACAGTAAACATGTTTAATTTTGAAACAAAAGTGTTTCATATAACTACATCATTATTTTTTACAGTTTGTGTCAAATATATTACACAAAAAAATCTTTGTTAAAATGTCAAATTTTATTTATTTATTTTAGTTGTGCTATAATCCCAGTTTTTATGTTTATCTCTTCTAACATATATACATATGCATTTTCCTGGCATAATTTTTACTTTTAAATTGTATGCGAGAAACTGTTCAGTGTGGAATGTATTAAACATTTGTCCAAAAAACCATTGCATGAATGCTGTGTTTGTGCTTCAAGTAACATATATCTACTTAATTATGAAAAAATATAAAAGAAAAAGTATTAATTGGATGAGACTAGTGCCCAGTCACCAATATAAATATAATCAAATAATATATATTTTAAAATATTTAATTTAACCAGGAGGACTACATATATACATAGTATTATTTTCAATGGACAAAAGAAAATCACAGGTTTTTTTTTTTATTACATGTGTGGTGTAAAGATTATTCTAGATTTCTAGAAACCATATCATTGTCCTCTTTGCTTGAGATGCCTTTATTCAAGACACTGTCATCCTAAAGAAACTTACAGTAAAAGTATTTTTACTTCATATAGGGCACTTTACAGTTTGTCACAAAGGCAACATAACCCTGTGGATTAACCACCAAGATAGAAATGACTGTTTTGTATATTAATAGTGCTTGACCTATGTAAGCAATTCATTCATTGGGAGTGCTCAAAATCTGACCATCTTGGTCCTGGTGAGATTAGTTCATGGTACTTTTTTTTCACAAATTTTTGTTTTGCACTTTATTAGGTTGACTAATGCCCTGATGTAGTTTAGAAACGACACATACGTCATCAATTCAAAGGCATGAGTATATACTTCAATTAAAAATAAAAAATACATGTATCAATGTAAATCTTGTGTCAATAATATGTGTCATATTAGTGATATTAAGATACCGGGAGGACTGCCCTGGTGGCGCAGTGGTTGAGAGTCTGCCTGCCGATGCAGGGGACGCGGGTTCGTGCCCCGGCCCAGGAAAATCCCACATGCCACAGAGCGGCTAGGCCTGTGAGCCATGGCCACTGAGCCTGCGTGTCCGGAGCCTGTGCTCTGCAACAAGAGAGGCCACGACAGTGAGAGGCTCGCGTACCGCAAAAATAAATAAATAAATAAATAAATAAATACCAGGAATATTTATCCAGAAAGTATGTTATCTAGTTTCTGGAAGAATAGCAAGGGAGAAGCTGATATTATTCTAATGATTGTTAGTATCTTTAAGATGTTTCAAAATTTTACATTAAAAAAATACTAATTGCAGAAGTGTTCATACCAAAAGTAGTTAATATGTTGAGGAGTATGTGAATGAAAAACATTGCCTGTCCTATCAGTAAACAAAAGATGTTGCAACCATCAAGCCATCACATTACAGCAGGCCTAATGGTGAGCCCTGAGGGAACTCAGGAAGGAGGCAAGATGCCTCCCATCTAGCAGCCAGCCACTGCAGCCACCTGTGATGGTGCACCCTGAGGAAACAGAATAAGAAGCACAGGATGCTGGACCCAGATAGTTGAGGTGCATATCAAAGAAATTATTTCAACGAACCCAGAGTTTGCATCTTCCCGTACACAGAAAAGCACTAAATTCCTTAACTTGAGATGCCTGGTTTTCTTTAATTAATAGTAATCTTTTGATATTCCGACTAACTGGTCTTTGTTGCAAAATCTCTTGTATACCCTGGCTTCCCTCCCTTGTCTCTTCAGAGAAGTCCTCAGAGTTATCGGAGATGCTATGTCCTGGGCTTACATCCTCAGTTTTGTCCACCAACTAAAACAAAACTCTCAACTTTTAGGTTGTGCATTTGTTTTTCAGTTGACAGATATTTATGGCTGAGAAGACAGCCCTCCATGCTAAGCCAGTGGTTTAGGAAGCAATGGAAGTCACTGAAGGGTTTAGTGAAGAGAAAGGCAGGATGACGCTTCCATTTGGCTACTTTGGCTGAAGTGTTCAGAGGAACTCAGTGGCATTTTGTCAGCTATATATTTCCATATAACAATAGTTTCTTTTATCAAGTAAGAAAAAACTTATTTGAAATGTTTAATTATAAGAACTAAATCTTATAGAATGTTGACTATGTTCAAAACACTTTGTTGAGTTATCTTACTTATTTCTCCCAACGAACCTATGGGTTCTTTCAAGGCAGACACAGTGCCCCGTGTTGAACTGGTTACAGCAATGGCCCAAGTATGTTCCTGCCTCCTTGGAGCTGTGCTGTTTGGCAATATCTTTCCACTTAACTCTGAGCTTGACTGTGTGACTTAATTTGGCTAAAGGTACAGTAGCAAAGTTAGGCAAGCCAAAATGTGAAAATGATTTGCACGTTGGGTCTTGCCCTCTCGCTGCTCTTAAAACCACGCTGTCTGCTGCCTTGTGAACAAGCCCAGACTAGCCTGCTCAATAATTAGATATATGTGGTCCACTCACCACCCTCATCCTTTGCCACCAGAGCCGACAGTGAGCCAACTGCCAGGCCATCCAGACCCCGGAAGACATGACCCAGTCTGAGCTAAGCATGGCCTAGTTCAGATGGGCAGAATTACTTAGTTAATCCATAGACATGTGAGCAATATATAAATGATTATTATTTAAACTGCAATATCTGGGTTTATTTATTAATAAAAGCTGATGTACTCACATATGTCTATTCTCTTCTAACTTACTAACAGAACCATAAATTTAGTGCAAAATATTCACATGTACCTTTAATAAAATACTATTTCCCTTGATTCTTTGATGCTGGGTGTAGCTATGTGTCCTAGATCTGGCCTGAGAGAAGCAAGCAGAGTTTAGTAGATGAGGCATCCAAGAAGGCTACTGTTTTCCTGATGTAAATGAATATCATTTTATACTTTATTTTCTATGAATTTTTC
The DNA here is from genome assembly GCF_949987515.2 of Delphinus delphis. Taxonomy (NCBI): domain Eukaryota; kingdom Metazoa; phylum Chordata; class Mammalia; order Artiodactyla; family Delphinidae; genus Delphinus; species Delphinus delphis. The sequence continues at coordinate 84,168,197 of NC_082696.1, read as the reverse complement.
TGCCTGGGAAATGGATGAGATGCAATAAGATTTCATCAAAAATGAGATGTCACACATTTTTAGATAGAAGAGCAGGAAACTAGAAGCTTGTGCTTATAATGACCCAGCTGCATCAAACTTCAAAGTACCTACTTCTAGATGGCATTTTACATGAATGAAGTAATCCACCTCTTCCATTACTTTATTCTTTAACTTTCTGCAAATGCAGTTCTACACGTTACTAGCTGATTTGAAAGATTAGAAAACAGTATTTAAGAACTTTAATATTTTCATAATATGTATCTAATAATTGGATTCAATTTTCAATTCCACAAATATATTGAGCACATACACTGTGCTATATATTGTTTATCCTTTAGTACTATTCTATAGGTGTTCTTCACTGCACTTCATCTCAGAGTCTTTAATACTCAGAGGTGTAGTTTTTAGGCCATTTCCTAGGATGATAGTTCTGAAAAATTCAATTGAGAAATGGTTGGTTAGAGGTCTGCATGACAGTGAGCAGGGAAACTAGTCAGAATTGTATTGCAATATTTCAGGTAGGGAGGAATCAGTGCCTAAACTAATGGGAAAGAAATGGGTAGGGGGCAATCACAGAAGTATTTTAAGAGAATAGAATATATTTCACACTTGTTTTGGTGTGAAAGAGTTGGAAAGAGGGGATTTCTGTGGTGTTATTATTTGAGAATATAAGCCAAATAAGATCACTGGGACAAATGTGATAAGTTCTTTAGAGTAAGCTAATTTTGAGCTGCTTGTGCAAATCTCCATGTTGTGAATATGTGGTTAAAGGGTTTGGATATTCATGGGAAGAATGTAAGAATTATTTAACAACTGGTACATCTTGGGTAATGATCGATTAGAATGGATGCTGATTAGAATACTCTATAGGCGAGCAACAGTTTCATATCAGTAATGGATATACAGCAACGGTCCCCAACCTTTTTGTAACCAGGGACCGGTTTAGCGAAGACAATTTTTCCGCGGATGGGGGAGGGGAATGTTTCGGGCAGTAATGCAAGCTATGTTGGGGACGGTTCAGTTGGTAATGCGAGAGAGATAGGGAGCAATGGGGAGCGGTAGATGTAGTTTGCTTGCTCACCTGCCGGTCATCTCCTGCTGTGTGGCCCAGTTCCTACCAGGCCGAGACCAGTATCAATCCATGGCCTGGGGGTTGGGGACCCCTGATACATAGGAGAGAGCTGAATGAAAGAGTAAGGAGGAGGGAAGGAAGAAATTTTAAAAAAGAAAGATAAAAAATTAAGGAAAATTACTGAATAACATTTAAATTACAGAATACTTCTTCACATGCAACCAAATTTGAAAAATATCTGCCAGAAACATAGAAGACCAACTAGTCTTCATTCAAGAAATATTAATTGGCTCCTAGCATATCTCAGGCACTTTTCTAGGAACAATGAGGAGAATGGTGAGAAAGATAAAACAGGACCCTGTTCAAGGTATGTTTATTTTCCATTTGGGGAAGGCAGATACTGAATACTATAATAAATTCAAACCTAGATATTTTATAGACACTGATATCATGCTAAAAAAATAAAACAAGGAAATTTTGACAATTTTTCTTAGTATTTTCAAATCTAATGGGCATACTGTAGTCTTTGGAATAGTCTATGCATCACAAATGCACTATTTTATATGGATTCCCATTCCCTGAAAAGCAGTGACACCATTGTGAGACTGGAAATAAGAAAAAGAGAGATTGTGGGGCAATGTTACATGTGCTAGTTTTCCCTATATTTTCTCTATAGCTGTAACATAGACCCACACTGAGAAATATAAATTCTCCTGGTGAAGCTTGTACTGTGAAAACACTGGTACGATAAACTGAGATGCTGTCACCATAGCAGGCCAACTGAAGCAGAATTGATGGCATGGAGAAAAAGAAGGGAAGCTTTATTTAAAGAAAGCACACAGGTGATGAAAATGTCCTCTGATTTGGGTTCTCCTAACCATGACTCCTGGTCCTAAAAGGTCAAAAGGCAAATCCACTAGACCTATAGTGAAAAGCATCCAGTGAGTCTTCCTTCAAGTTGGGCTGCACTTAAAGTTAGTATATTTTTATTTGACTGTAAATAAGGTAAAACAAGAGAGCAAAAATATGTATATGCTTTCTACAATATCTGAGGACTCCATTAAGTGTGCTAAAAATAATAATTTTGGTCCAAGACAGTAGAAATTTTTAATTTTTCCCTTCAATTCAGTGGCACTTTATTGAAATTCCACATCACTGAAGTATGAGAAACTCCACTTAGGTAGCAAGTTTTAGAGTGTGTGTGTGTGTGTGTGTGTGTGTGTGTGTGTGTGTGTATGTGGTTTATTCCACATCTCCTGAAAGCTCTGTGTCTCACCAGGCCATATAAGGTAGCAATTATTTCCCAATCTCTAGGAACCATTAGCATGACTTCATCAATCACATGAGTTACTGTGATGTCTTATTAAAATTGTAAGATGGCCAAGTTCTTTGATGCTTACATTATACATAACAAACAAGAGAGCTGATGACCGTCTGAGGCAAGATGGAAATATCCCTCCTGAGGATCTATAAATTTTAATATTTGCTGTTTTCAGTATGAGTAGAGTGAAAAATTAATAGCAGCAAAAATGGCACTAGGTGATGAACTGAGTAGCCATAATAAGGAACTGAGAAGTAGCTCTACATGTGTCAACATAATCTAATTTAACAAACATCCTCAAATCCCAGTGACTTTACATGGTAAAGATTTATTTCTTGCTCATACATAATTTGATGCAGATGATCCTGGTTTAGTGGATTTTTTAGGTGCCTATATTCCAGTTGATGTACTCAGGGATCTGAAGTTCTTCCATCATGTGGCCCCACCATTTTGGAGTACTTTACTCCAGGCCTGCAAGCAGAGAGAAGGATATAAGAGATTGTAATGACTGTTTTACATTCAGGCCTAAATATATTATGTTTCATATCTTCCCACAGTTGGCCACACAGTCCATCCTGGATATGAGGGAGATAGGGCAAAGCAATCTTCCTATATGTTCAAGGGGGAAGTAAAATAATTTGATGAAATATATTATTTTCTCTAACACATACTTCAATTAAGGTCAAAACTTAATTAAGCTTATGGTAAACACATGTCATTTTCCCCAAACTATCAGACTTTTCTGTTGGATCTATATATTGAATACTACAGGATTGAAAAGAGGCATGACAGGAATCAATCTTTCAGGTTGCTCTGATGGTTGAATATCTGAGCAATTCTTTCAAGAATGAGATATGGCTATTAGTTAACTTTTTTTTTTTTAAAGAAGGGTACCATCACTACCATTTAACACATGTCATAAATATAAATCTTATCCATAGATCAGAAAACTTGTTAAAGTTTTTGCCAGTTGAGAGTATATTCATTTTATCTATGAATTTAGGATAAGGAAAAGTGGCTACCACGGAGATTTGGGTTCACCTGTGCCTACAGTACAACATCCCTGTAAATTCCACTTATCCCTTGAGACCCATAAGCTCCACTCAAACCAGCAGGCCACAGTGTAGTTCTGGATATACAAAGATTAATGCTAGATTAGACCCAGTGTTCAATAATTCTCAACCATTCTGTATATTTTTCCTTTCCCCAAAGCTTAATTAGCAGGTACTAAATACAAATCATTGGTCCTTTTGGACAAGTTTTAAAGAAAATATCACAATATGAACATGTGGCTTTTGAGCAGGGATTGCTCTTCATTTCAGGATTTGGAAATAAGCTATCACTCAGATACATGAACTTAGGGAAGTATTGTGACTCTAATGTAATGTATCAAGTCAGGCCTTGGTTAACTATATTATATAATAAAATATAAAAATACTCCTAATAATAAAATTTACTTTGATTTATAAACCAAATAGTTCCTTACAGGGTGGCCTAATAACTTCTTTCCTATGGATCCATGATTAATTGAATTGTCTCAGAGATTTCCAAGTTTAGGCTATTCTTGGAGATTTGATGACTGTGCTATTCTCACTGCCACATATTAATCACATCAACTTTGCTTCTTTTTAAACATGTCTATGTTTCTTATACCTGAACTCTGATGTTTGTAATCCATCCAGCCACACTAAAATCAGGGAGCCCATTTCAACTGAAATTCCTTGCTATATCATTCATGGGTGCATTTTTTGAAACCTGTCCTTCTCTTGCAGATCTTGCTCTAAAGGTCTTGGTGAAAAAAAAAATTATTCTAATATCTCTCAGAGAATATTATCAGGCAATATTTTCAATTAATGTGCTAAAATATATCCAGCATTTCACAGTCTCTCTGAATCTGGAATTTGAATCCAAATATATTCAACTACCATGTAATTTCTCTCTGTTCAATGTTATTTAGTCACCGAATTTGTACACAGGTTTACACTAGAAAACTGAGTCACCTAAAGAGCCACAAAAGGGAGGGAGCTCAAGATTGTGGAGTAAGAAGACCCTGAGCACCCCTTCCCACACAAACATCTCAAAAACACATCTACATGTGGAGCAACTCTCACTAAAAACAATCTGGAGATGGGCAGAAAGGCTCTTTTACAAGCAAGCCTGTAAAGAAAGATCCACACAGAGTCTGGTAGGAAGTAGGGAGAAACGATTGGGTCAGGACTCTCATTCCTTGCAGAGACACAGAAGAGGGAGGGGATATTATGGGAGTGGGGATCTTCCCTGGGAAGTGAGGGGTTCAAGCCACATATTGGGCATCTCGGCTCTGGAGTCCAACACCAGGAAAAAGAGCTCCATTAGGTGGTTTTGAAAAACAGTGGGACTGACAGGAGAGCTGTAAGCAAGTGGGACTCTGCTCATGAAGAGAATGCACACAAGCCTGGCTTACTCCCAGGATGAAGGCAAAGGAAGCAGATTGAAAAGCCTGGGGCTCTGTCTGGTTTACCACACCTGCTTCAGCATACACCCAAACCTCTCTTGCTCTGGCACAACTCTCCACTAGAGCAAAGGCTGCTGTTGTCAAGGGGAGAGTGCACACTTAGAAAGAACAGAGCCTTGGACCTGACCTGCCTCTGAACAGGGTGAAGGCAGCCGTTGGCAGTGCTCATGTGAAGGCAGCTGACAGAGAGGAACCTCGGGCTCTGACTGGCTTTCTCAGACTGTCCCAGTGCACAGCCCAGTCCACACTGGGTGCCTGCTCTAGCCCCTCTTGTTCCAGTCTGGCTGTCACAAGGGGGCAGATGCCATTGCCAGAGGGAGAGCATTCACTTAGAGGGAGTGTAACAAGCTGTGGCCTAACCCTCAGGATTTCTGCTCCATCACCTTGAGCCCCAACTCCACCCCTGATAGGGCACTGACAGAGATTGAGCAGAAGAGAAGCCCCTGTTCACACCTGGTTCTGGCTCTAGTCTCTCCAACTTCAGCCCCACCTCCCACCAAGGTGATAGCTGCCAGCACATCCCAGGGAAAGGTGTGACCGATGCTCACTACTTCAGATCTAGCTCTCCCACCAAAGCCAATGGGCACATAAAGACTGCATAGGCATGCTCCCATGCAAGGACACACCTTCAAGGCTGGGGTAGTTAGCTGCTTCACCTAATTTCATAGAAACAGAGAAAGTTAAACAAAATGAAAGGAAACAGGAATTTGTTTCAGATGAAAGAGCAACAAAAACTCTGAAAAAATCCCTGAAAGAAACAGAGATAAAGAATTTACCAGATGCAGAGTTCAAAGCATTAGTAATAAGAACATTACCTGAACTTGGTAAAAGAATAAATGAACACTGAGAATTTTAACAAGAATTAAAAATAAGAAAATAATCAAACCACAAAGGAAGAGACTAAAAAAAGAAGAAAAGAACAAAGAAGAATTACAAAAACAACCAGAAAACAAAAAACAAATGGCAATGAGTACATACATATCAGTAATCACTTTAAATTAAATAATCCAATGAAAAGACATAAGGTGGCTGATTGGATAAAAAAAAATGTATGCTGCCTACAAGGTACTCACTTCAGAGCTAAAGACACACACAAACTGAATGTAAGGGAATGGAAATATATTTCATGCAAATGGAAACAAAAAGAAAGTTAGTGTAGCAATACTTGTATCATATGAAGTAGACTTTAAAACAAAACCTATAACAAGAAAACAAAGAAAAGCATTAAATAATGATAAAGGTATCAATACAGGAAGATGCTACAACCTCTATAGGTTAACTTGTGTGCATCTAATATAGGACCACCTAAATACATAAAGCAAATATTAACAAACATAAAGAGAAATTGACAATAATACAATAATAGTAGGGAACTTTAATACCCCACTTCAATGGACACATCATCCAGACAGAAAATCAATAAGGCAACAGTGACCTTAAGTGACACACTACACCATCTGGACTTCATAAATATCTACAGGACATTCTATCTAAAAACAGCAGAATACATATTATTTTCAAGTGCACATGGGACATTCTCCAGGATAGGTCACATGCTAAGCCATAAAACAAGTCTCAATAAATTTAAGAGGATAGAAATTATATCAAGCATTTTTTCCAGCTACAATGGTATGAAACTAGAAATCAATTACAGGAAGAAAAATAGGAAAAGCACAAACATGTGGAGACTAAAAAACATGTACTAAATACTCAATTGGTAAATGATGAAATCAAACAGGAACTTAGAAAATATCTTGAGACAAATGAATAAAAACAAAATCTCTAAGGGACACAGTAAAAGAAGTTCTAAGAGGGAAGTTTACAGCAATAAAGAGCTACCTCAAGAAAATTGAAAAATCTCAAATAGACAATGTAACACACCATCTAAAAGAATTAGAAAAAGAAGAACAAACAAAGCCCAAAGTCAGCAAGGGCAAGGAAATAATAAAGATCACAGGGGAAATAAATAAAATAGAGACAAAAATATCAATAGAAAAGATCAATGAAGTCAATGGTTGATTTTTTGGCAAGATAAATAAAATTGATAAGCCAGGCTATCAAGAAAAAAAGAGAGAGGACACAAATAAACAAAATAAGAAATGAAAGAGAAAAAAATTACAACCAATAACACAAAGATACAAAAACTCATAAGATAATACTATGAAGAGTTATAGGCCAGCAAATTGGAAAACCTAGGAGAAATGGATAAATTCTTAGAAACATATAATCTTCTAAGGCTGAATCAAGAAGAAAAAGATAATCTGAGCAGACCAATCACTAGTAGTGAAGTTGAATGAGTAATTGAAAAACTCCCAGAAAACAAAAGTCCAGGACCAGACAGCTTCACAGGAGAATTCTACCAGACATATAAATATCCATCTTTCTCAAATGATTCCAAATAATTGAAAAGAAGGGAATACTCCCAAATACATTCTACAAGGCCACCATTACCCTGATACCAAAACCAGGCAAAGACACTACAATGAAAGAAAATTATAGACCAAGATCTCTGACAAATATAGATGCATAACTCCTCAACAAAATATTAGCAAATCCAATTCAACAATATATAAAAAGGATCATACCCATGATCAATTGTGATTTATTCCAGGGACATAAAGATGGTTCAATAATTGCAAATCAATAAATGTAATGCACCACATTAACAAAAGGAAAGACAAAAACCACATGATCATCTCAATAGACACACAGAAAACATTTGACAGAACTCAACATCAATTCATGATAAAAACTCTCATCATAGTGGATATATAGGGAACATATCTCAACATAATAAAGACCATTTATTACAAACCCACAGCTAATATCATACTCTATGTTGAAAAGCTAAAAGCTTTTCCTCTAAAATCAGGAAAAATAAAAAGATGACCACTCTCACCATTTCTATTTAACATAGTAAGAGAAGACCTAGCCAGAAATCAAGCACACACACACACACACACACACACACACACACACACAGAAACATCCAGATTGAAAAGAAAGAAGTACAGCTGTTACTATTTGCAGATCACATGATACTATATACGAAAAACCCTAAAGTCTCCATCAAAATACTATTATAACAAATAAATGAATTCAGTAAATGTGGAGGACACAATATTAATATATAGAAATCTGTTGTTTTTCTATACACTAATAGTGAATTATCAGAAAGAGAAAGCAAGAAAACAATCTTGTTTAAAATCCCATCAAAAAGAATAAAGTACCTAGGAATAAACCTAACTAAGGAGGTAAAAGACCTATACTATGAAAACTATAAAACACTGATGAAGAAAATTGAAGATGATACAAAGAAATGGAGAGAAATTCCATGTTCATGGATTAGAAGAATTAATATTGTTAAAAATGCCCATACTACCCAAAACAGTCTACAGATTTGATGCAATCCCTATCAATACACCCGTGATGTTTTTCACAGAGCTAAAACAAAGAGTTCTAATATGTATATGGAAACACAAAATACCCAAAATAGTCAAAGCAGTCTTGAGAAAACTGAACAAAGCTTGAGGTATCACATGCCTTGACTATGCTACAAAGCTATGGTAATCAAAGCAGTATGGTACTGGCACAAAAACAGACACATAGATCAGTGGAACAAAGTAGAGCACCCAGAAATAAACCCACACATATATGGTCAATTAACCTAATTGACAAAGAAACCAAAATATATAATGGGGAAAGGACTGTCTCCATAAATGGTGCTGGGAAAACTGGAGAGCTACCTGTAAAAGAATGAAATTGGAACATTTTCTCACTCTAAATACAAAAACTCAAAAATGGATTTAAGATCTAAATGTAAGACTGGAAACCTTAAAACTCTTAGAAGAAAATATAGACAGAACACTCTTTTACATAAGCTATAGCAATATTTTTTTGGCACTGTCGTATCAGGCAGATGAAACAAAAGCAAAAATAAACAAATGAGACCTAATTAAACTTAAAAGCTTTTGCACAGCAAAGGAAACCACTGGGGAAATGAAAAGACAACCTACTGAATGGGAGAAAATATTTGCAAATGATATAACTGATAAGGGGTTAATATTCAAAATTTATAAACAGCTCATACAACTCAATATCAATAAAACAAACAACTCTATTAAAAGTGGACAGAAGACCTGAATAGACATTTTTCCAAAGAAGACATACAGTTGGGCAACAGACACATGAAAACCTGCTCAACATCATGTATCATCAGGGAAATGCAAATCAAAACTACAATGAGATATCACCTCACACCACTCAGAATGGCTACCATCAAAAAGACCACAAATAACAAATGTTGGTGAGGATGTGGAGAAAAGAGAGCCCTTGTGCACTGTTGATGGGAATGTGGATTGGTGCAGCCATTATGAAAAATAGTATGGAATTCCCCCAAAAACTAAAAATAGAACTACCATATAATCCAGTAATTCCACTCTGGGCACATATCTGAAGAGAATGAAAACACTAATTCAAAAATATACATGTACCACTATGTTCATTGAAGCATTATTTTCGACAGCCAAGATATGAACACAACCTAAATGCCCATCAACAGACGAATGGATAAAGAAAATTTGATTATATATATCACATATATGTGTACACACACACACACACACAAACACACACAATGAAATACTACTCAGCCAATAAATGAATGAAATTCTGCCATTTGCAACAACATGGATGGACTTGGAGAGTATTACGCTTTGTGAAATGTCAAATAGAGAAAGACAAATACTCTATGTTATAACATATAAGTGGAATCTAAAAAATAAAACAAATGAATATATATAATAAAACAGAAACAGACTCACAGATCTGGAGAACAAACTAATGGTTACCAGTAATGAGAGAGATGGGGGGAAGGGGAAGATAGGGTAAAGGAGTAAGAGGTAATAAATAATATGCATAAAATAAATAAGGTACTAGGATATATTTTACAGCACGGGGGAAAAGCCAATATTTTATAATAACTTTATAATATAAAGTTATTTATTTTATAATATAATATATAATATAGTAAATTTATAAAAATATTGAATCACTATTTTGTACACCTGAAGCTAACATAATATTGTAAATCTACTTTAATTAAAATAAATGAAGAACCACAGGATTTCTAGTAAATATACCTATACAGGTAAATTCAGTCTAATCTAACATGTTTGGTTTCTTTAGTCAATATTCTCAAAATCATTATCAAAAAGTGTCCTCAAGATGTTAAAATACATTAATAATTTTCTGCTACTTTTCATGAGTGAAAACTCATTCTTCATTTTAACTCTACATTTTACTTTAGACTATGGTGATTCAGATTCTGTTTACTTTTGCAATTTGGTGATGGAAGTGTTTACTTGTGTTAAAAAAAACTTGAGACATAGAGTTGTTTTTCTTAATTTGTAACCCTCCCAAATTTTCTTGTTAAAGGGTAATACAAAACAAGTATGTAGTTAGCTCACAGCTAAAATATGAAAAGCAGGATATGCCTCACTTTCTAATTTGAAAGACTGTAAGCAAACCCAGAGGAGGATTTGCAATCAGTGGCATTCCAGGAGAAACTGAATGCCTGCCCACCATCTTCACTCACTCCCTTGTTTATATAAAGAGCAAAGTGTCTTGCCAGGGAATCAGAATATTTTCCTTCCCTCTTCTGCCCTCCTCCTGATTTACAGTTTATAATTTGTCCCTTATCTGAATATCTCTAGGCCATATAAACAGCAGAACTTATAGAGAGTAAAGTAGAAACATTTATGTGTGGCAACAAGGAATATTTTTGCCATTTGACATAGAAAAATTTCATGCACGAGGGGAAAAGCACTGCAGCTAGGAGCCTTTTGCATGAGGTGGATCATAGTCTGGGGTTGCTTTGGATGGCAAAGAAGTAGCTTGCCTTCATCCCTCACACCAGGTGTCTGCATGGGCAAGGAGTGTTTGAAGAGTTCCCACAAAACCCAGCAAATGCATTCCCCACTATATTGCCAGCGTTTGTATGTCAGTAGCACAGATGAAACTGACAGGTCATCAGTATTATGCAGAGGTGTAACTACTACCAACAGGTGGGAAGAAGATGCAGATAACTATTGTCCCTTGTCCTACAAACTATTACTACAGCAAATCAACAGGACAGAACACAAACCCAAAAGAGGAAAATCAGAGGAAGGAGTTAAATCAACACTCTCTTCCTTCCACTAGTGGTTCGCTGAATTTAGTTCTTAAAAATAAAAGAAATATGATTATGTACTAGCAGATGTTGAGATGCCACTGAATGGCAACTTTATATTTTTCTCTGCCATACTCCTGCCCAGCCCAAGGCACATTGTAAGGATCCTCATAAAAGCAAAGTTGGAAGCACAGGAGGATACTATTATTTATCCCACTGTTCTTGATGACAAATGACCTACTGACATCATGATTTCTAGCAGGTGAACAATCCAAAAAGACAAACTGTGAAAGACTTGCCCTGGGGAGAAGCTTCTGGATCATCTTAAATTTCCTGTGACATCTTTGTGCCCTGTCTCTGTGTGCCCTGGCATGTGCCTCTTTCTTGAGGTTTTCAGCTAATCAACTCTTCAGTCATTCAATAAATATTTACTGAGTGCTCCTATGTGTAAACTAGGTACTCTTGGTAGGAGGTGGGTACAATTCTCCCTTCCCCACCCAAGGAGCTTATAGTCAAATGGAGAACACAACCAAGTTAAAAAGTGCTTACGTGTGTGATGGGGTAACGTGGGAAGTGACTCATGGGAAACACCTGTCTGCTGTCCTGCCAACATGTAATTACAGCCACCACACCATGATAACAGTAAGACTTTGATGTGTTTCAAACATTTAAAAATATGTATATTTTTTCTACTCTAGCATTAAAAAAAATAGTTGGATAGGAATTACTTGGAAATGAATTCATGAGTTCAGGCTACTCAATCAAATCTTTGATATGAATTCATTATTGTACTTCCTGAATCTGCACATATATTTTCATCATAATTATTTGGATTTCTTTAACTTTCATGTCCAAATGCTAAAAGGAATTTTAATTCAATTGATGATCTAATTCATCAAATCAAAAATCTAGCAATCACTTTTCCTTTCCATGACTTCAATCCTGTAACTACAAGAAGTGTAATATTCTTTTATCACAATGATAAAGTTTCTGTGATTAGAGTGAGAATTTACAGATCTGATTATTCTGTTCTCTTATTTAATCAGCATACAATTTTCCCCCATGATTACATAATTCTTCATTTCTTCAAATCAGTCGAAGTCTGTCTATTCAATCACACAAAGCTTTTCCCTATAGCAGGCAGAGTTCTATAGGGGATGATTTAATTAGCTACCATGGATTGTTACTTTCACATCCCAGAAAATCAATGAGATTGCCACTGTATTTTGTCCCATCTCAGCTCAAGAACAAATTAAAACTTGTTCCCATCATTTGGGTTTATCCATTCTATATTGTTCTCTATATAGTGATTGCAGACAATACCAATTGTCATTGGGTAACATGTGTACAATAAAAGAAATTCAATAAATCTATAGGGCAGCTCACACAATGAAAGAAAAAAACTAAAGAATTCTGTCTCAGAAATAATAGAAACTAATGTAGTTCCTGGGATGTTGTAATTAATGGATTATTTCTTCATTGTGTTCTTCTAACCAAAGTCAAATTCCTATAAGAGACATTGATTGCTTTAGACTGAAAAAAATGGGGAGCATTATTTGATCCTCAAGTTAAAACTATAAGCAATGAAATAAGGGTAGTTTCCTAGAGGAAAATTGAAGTGGGATCCCAGGTAGGCAAAAGTAAGTAATATAATTATTTTACACAACAATTTAAAATTTTTAAAGAGTTAATGAAAATTTAAATGTCATTATAGAACTAAATGAGCAATAAAAATACAATAACGATCAAAAGTGACATTGCATAAAAATAATTTACTGGAAGGCTTTAGAAATCATCCAGAATTCAGAAGAGTGGGGAAAATCGAGTTGATCAGTACTTGTAAAAATAGCAACCTTACATAATGCAGAATCCATCAGCAAAAACATTCTTCAAAATCCAAACAACAAACTGAAAACTTAGCACCTTTGCCTACTTTTATTCTTTTTTAGTTATTAATGGGAAAAGGGCGGGACTTCCCCAGTGTCGCATTGATCAAGAATCCGCCTGCCAATGCAGGGGACACGGGTTTGAGCCCTGGTCCGGGAAGATCCCGCATGCCGCGGAGCAACTAAGCCCGTGCGCCACAACTACTGAAGCCTGCGGGCCTAGAGCCCTTGCTCTGCAACAAGAGAAGCCACCACAATGAGAAGCCCGTGCACCTCAACAAAGAGTAGTCCCCTCTCGACGCAACTAGAGGAAGTCCACACGCAGCAACGAAGACCCAACGCAGCCAAAAATAAATACATAAATAAATAAAAATTTAAAAAAGAAAGGGCATACTATGTCTAATAAAACTAATCCTTCAACCTGTGCTCTGGATACAAATCTTACTGACTTTTCAAGGATCATATTCCATTTATGAAATCTCTCTTTTTGGTATGACATGCATAAATATAAACACTTCATATAAATAGCATCTATCTTTTCAATATTTAAACAAAATCAATTTAAACACTACCAAATATTAAAATATAGTAAAAGGTAAAGTCATTCCAAAGGATAGTCAGATGGATTAGTGAAGTAGAAAATAAACTTTACAATCTGCCAGAAATATGTATGTGTGTGTCTATTTTTGTGTGCTCCATTATTTTATGAGACTTGTAGAATTTCAACTAGTGAGAAAATGACAGAATATTCAAATAAATGTAGAGACACAATCAATTAGCCATTTGTAATATCAACTTAACACCAAAATTAATTTCAGATAAAATAAGCATTATAAAGTTAAAATATATAAATGAATAAGTAAATAAACAAGTGAAACCATATTATCAAATGAAAATGAGAGAGCTTATTACATAGCAGTGGGTAAGACTGCTTTAAGTATGACATCTAAGGAAACTCTAAGGAAATTTTAAATTGAAATTACTCCATAAATTTTAAATTGTTTATATAGGAAAATGTTATGAAGAAGAGTGACAATTAAAGAATATTTGCCTAAGGATTGAAAAATATGACTCTTGTTGAGATATGATTTTCCATGCTTATCTCACATTCTTCTTGGTCCAGGTCCTCTGAGCAAGGCACCTACAGTTAAGAATGCTTGTGTAGGGAAAATTCCAGGGTAGTAATGTTTAAGACGTATGTCCCTCCCTGGTCCAGGGTCATAAGGATAAAGACATTTCCTTCCCTTCCCTGAAGTATATTTGCATTTTTCTAGGATAATAAATCTAGAGATGCCTGCCCCTCTCCCTGGAAGCAGTTGCTTACATTTCATAGTAAAGATAATGTCCTTTTTTCTCTCTCTCCTCTATCTACATATTTCTCTTGAGGGGAGGTTTTTTGAGCAGGCCATCAGTAGCCCTATATAAGATCAGAGTTTGCTAATTTTAGAGGTCTTTTCCTGTAATATACTGCAAGCAGAAAAAAAAAGTGGGAGAATGCAAGCTAATGAATCAAGAGCTCACATGAAATTTATATGAAATTATCTGCCAAGAGCCAGATAATGGAGCAATCAGTGACTGTAAATCAGTTGGCAGTTATGAAACAGAAATATAGGTGAATTAATGTTAATAGTCTCAGTTTTCTCTTTTAATTGTGTGCAAAGGGCACTCATTGGCTTGTTGGTTAAAAAAAAGTGAGAAGACACTGAAGATGCTGATAGTGTAAAGGAATGAATTTGTCCTGAATACGTAAAAGGAACATCACCCTATACTGAGTTTACAGATCAGAAATTTTGATAGTCTGAAACTTTTGATTTATGTAATTTTTCATGGAGCTTCTCAGAAGTTAGAGTATAGCAGTGAAGAAGCCAGGTATTTCAGTTAATCCAAACTCAAGATTTATTGTATCTGTGTTTCAGAAGGAAAAAATAATGATGGTACTGTTGTTTGTAAAAGTGACAGCAAAACAGAGGAAATATAGGTAATTCTCTGGTTGAACAGGAAATAACGTGAAATAAAGGGGACCAGAAAAGATGGTGGGATTCCGAGATGACAGAAATTATGAGTTCAGAAAGAGGAAGAATGAGATAGCATGACTTTTGAATAAGAATAGAACAGTAGTCATTTGAAAGACTGAATAGAAAAGCAGCAAATATTTAACTTGACTCTAGGATCACGCTGTTTACAAGAATGAGCAGTATTTATTTGAAAGTTTAACAAGGGAGAAGGTATTCATAAAGAGAATGAAGTTTAACATAAGACAGAAGAACAAGGTGGTACAGAGTACTTTGTGAAAGTAATGCTTATGTAGGCATTTCACAGTGGAGAAAGAATTCAAAGAATTTCAAAGGAGCAAGTAGAATAATAGGGATTGCTGGAGAGCAACAATTAGGAAATGGCAGGCAGTAAACAAGAGTATTGGAGATAAGATGAACTTGCATGTAGAGAAGTGGCAGAGGATGGCAGAAGAAACAATATATGGATAGACTGACTCTAGGAACAGGATGACACACATAATCCTAGAGAGGTCAGTGTATTGAATGTTTCTCTTACAATTTTAATAAAAAAGTTGAACTGGCTCATTGGGCTCTTAAAAACTGACTGCAATAATTAAGTCTAAGTGTAATTTCAAGAGTATGGGGTACTGCTAAGGAAAGTCATAATGTCAGCTAAAATGTTGTTATACATATTCCAATATGATTACTATTATTTGCCATTGTATTTACATAAGTTTTTAAAACTTGAAAAGCAACCATAAATATAATTACCCAGAGAGTGTAAATTTATGCTGTTGTTTGGAAAATGATTTGTCATTGTCTACTAAAACACAACATAGCACCCGTGACCTAGAAATTTCACTTTTATTTACCAAAAGTGATTACAAATGTTCAGGAAAAAACTATATATAAATGCTTACTGTTGCACCAAAGGACAATCAAAGGTAGAATTTAAGCTTTCAATATTTCTAATAAATGGATAACAAGATGTTATAAGATAGAAAATTAAATGTGAAAACTTGCATAAAAACAGAGATGACATGAGTACTGTGTAAATATTTGATATGCAAGTTATTTCTAAGAAAATAAAATTTAAAACTCTAAGAATTTGAATATATTATATTTAAAAACTTTTGTTATTTCAAAAACTCCAAAAATAAATTGAATTTAAAGAGCAGATTACAAATTGCAAATGTTAGCTTCATATATGGAGCTTAAAAATTTCTAACTTTGATATACAAAGTTTTCTTAAAATGTTTATGAAAAGGTAGAAAAATAATATACATTCTATACACACACATAGGAGAGAAATATATGATATTGCAACAGCTAACAAAAGACATGTGTGTGCAAAATTATTCAATCATTCTGGAAATCAAAAATGGAAAAGAAAACAGTCATAGACTATTTTAGTCTTAAAAAGTTAAAAATTATTGTAACAAACTGTGCTGGAGGATACTGGCATTTTCATGTCTCACTAGTGGTAATATAAATGATGAAGCATTTCTAGAAGGTAACTTGACAAAAAATTCAAAAATCTTGAAGACATACTTAACTTATGACTGAACAAATCCATTTCATTTTAATTTTTCCAACAGATATTGTCAATATTATTATTACATTATTGTGTCATTAATTATAATGGTGAAAAATGAGAAGATATTACATAATGCTATTTAAATATATACATACTATTTAAATATAGTATTTGAAGTTTTATGGTGAGTGACTTTCTGTTTTTTTCTTCATTGCAAAAATGAAAAAATATATATATACATGTAATAATGTAGTTGGTATATCCACAGTACCTGGAAGATGAAATTAAATTTCCATTGTAGGGTGTATAAAGTATTTAATAATATCTAAAGAAGTCTTTCTAAACTTATCTCTTGCCAGTGCTCAATATACAGTCTGCCTTAACTTCTTGGGACTACTTCTCATTCCCAGAATTCAGGTATTCATTCATACCATGAGAATATTGATATAGCAGCGCAGAAAGACAAGGGTCTCCTCTTCCTGGTGTGTGATCACAACCATCAGTACCAAGATGATGGCCTCTTCTATTAAGTCTTCCAATTCTCCTTTCCAAAACTGGTCAGCTACTGTGTTGTTTCTATGGTATCTTGGCTTTCTCTACATTGTGTAAGTTATCTTGTCGCAATGCAGTTATGCAAATGCCCTCTCTTTCTCTTTTCTCCTTTCCAGCAAGTAAATTTTGAGCTCTCTGCTGGAGAAGACTTTTTTTAATCCCTGGTGTCTGAAGTTATATTATGTATGTGGTTACTAATATTTGTTTGATGACTGAACTGAATGATTGAATAAAAGGAAAGGAAATGTTATTGAAGGAACATCTGCAAGTATGAATTATATATATAAACTTTTGGCCCCTAGGATGAGTATTTATGTTTTGAAATGGGATAAAAGAGAGAGGGGGCAAATATACCTTGATATTTTGAGGTGAAAAGGAGATACACTGAAGGAATGCATTTCAAATTATTTTTTTAGCAAAATATAAGGGCTGTGATGTTTAGAATAGGGGTTATATGTTAAGCAGTGTAACTTTTCTTGGTAAACAGTTTAATTGAAATATAACATATACAGAAAATTTACTAAATCATAATTGTACAGATCAATAAGTTTTTACAGTTTGAATAAAACTGAAGTCTTTTACTTTTCTAAAATTATTTAAGACTGCAAGAAAACATCACTCTTATCTTAACAGTGATAGAAAACTGATAATCCTTGAAATTCCAGAATGTCATGAGCCTATCAGAAAGCTGAGTTCATAAGTCAACAAGGGGAAATAAATTTCAATGAGTGACAAGCCCCTTTTGAGTACATTAGGGACACATGAGCTTTCTTTTGACAGAGCCCAGAATGAGGAGTTGGCTACCATTAAAGTGGGTAAAAATACTAGCTAAATTTTTAACCAATTATTGAAACCACTCAGCCAGACTGCACTGTGAAAAATAGTGAGGACAGGACAAGGAACCAGAAACAGTCCCCATCCCCATTCTCATGGTGTTTCATAGGCATGAAACCAAGCTCTCTCCTTGGACACTATCTTCATACAGAGCAAAATCCTTAAGGTGCTGGGGTAGGGGTAGTAAACCAGGAACCTAAGTTCCCCTGTTTTAGCAGAAGCAAAGCTATCTGCCGCTTGGCATTGAAGAGAAAATACTTACAGACCCAATGCTCTGCAGTACTTCAAAGGGAAGACTTGATACCACTGGGAAAGGTGAAGAAACTGTCTTATGGCCAATCCTCCTAAAGATACCAGATAGCATTTTACTGTCCCAAGTAGGGAGATAAAGGTGTGCTGAGAAAGTTCTACCCCTAAGGTTTAGGGTCTGTCTAAGACAGAGGCTGGACCAGGAGAACCAAGTACCTCCTTGACCTCACCATAAGTCCAAAACTGAATAGCAAGCAACAGCAATCTGCTGGGATACCGGCAGAACATAAAGTGAGAATGTCACCCCTAGAGCAAACATACATCGATTGACAAAAATTGCAGATCAAACAAGAACACTGAGAAAAATGTATCCACACCCAATGGCTACAAAATCCATAGAGTAGTAACAGTCACTCACTAAAAATAACTGAAGCCAGATCATACTCTGAAATTAATTCTATCAATGAAAAAAACAAACCTTGTTTAACTACTGACTAGATTGATCAACATCCCTTACTAATAATAACCTGCCAACAGAAAAGGTGTGCCTATTAAAATAATATTTATCTTAATTTTGAATCTTCTGTACCAAATATTCAGCATTCAGTCAAAAATCATAAGACAATCCAAGAGAGCCAGGTGACAAGAAGAGAAAGTAGTCCAAAGAATAATATCTGCAGATGCCCCAGAAGTTAAAACTATCATAGAAAAAATGTAAAATAACTTTGGTTAATACTTTGAGATCTAATCCAAAAGGTGGACAGCTATGTAATATGAATACACTTATGTAACCATCATCCCAAATAAAATATGGAATGTTACCAGCATCTTGTAAATATTTCTCATAATATCTTCTAGTCAATATCCTTTCAAAAGCCATGATTATTGGCTTATATTACCATAGATACCATAGATTGGTTTCTGCATGTTTTTGTAATTTACTGTGTAATACACATATTATGCAATAAATATATTATGCAATATTTTGTATCTGGCTCTTTTTGCTTAATTTTTTTGTTTTGTTTTGTTTATTTATTTATTTTTTTGCTTAAATATTATTGGTGACATTCATTCTGGTTTTGCATTTAGCAATAGTTTCTTCTTTGTCTTTGTTATTTGGAGAGGACATACAGACGAGAGAGGTAAGGGAGAATGGCAAATCATGGACATTTGTAAGGTTTCTATTGCAATACATGGATGGTATCATTAACCCTAATTGAGAATTCAGGGCAGGGGCTAGCAATTCACATAATCAATGGGAAAAATAAGTTAAATCTCAGGTGCCTTTAATATACCCAAGTACAAATTGAAAATCCATTATGTGAAAAAATTATAGCCAAATGTGTTTCAAAGTGCAGACTTTTAAAATGTCTTGGTCGCAAAATAAGATTCACTTGCACATTTTCATCTTTTAAGCTTTTGAAACAGTAGGTAAAAGATTTAGAAAATGAAGCATTTTCACTGGACTTAACAAATGACAAGACCTCTGTATAATTTAAGTGTTGTAGATTGACACTTTGTAATTTCTGGCATAATACAATAAATTAAACCATTGCAGCAAGAATGTTTGGATTGAATATAGGGAATAAGAAATCAAACATAGATTAGGGTGCAGGGGAATGTATATTTTATAAGGAAAGTAAGGAAGTAGAAACTAGAGAAGACAAATGATAATTCTAGGAAAAAGGGATTTCAAGAATCCTGATTTTATGGGAAAAAAATCAAGAGATTCTTATGTTCGTCAGGGATATTCAGAGAAACAGGAACAGTAGGAGATCTCTCTCTCTCTCTCTCTCTCTCTCTCTCTCTCTCTCTCTCTCTCTCTCTCCTATATATATATATATATATATATATATATATATAGGGAGAGAGAGAGAGAGAGAGAGAGAGAGAGAGAGAGAGAGAGAGATTTGAGGAATTGACTTATGCAACTATGGAGGCTGGTGTCTCCAACCTATAGTTCAAGTCCAAAGACTATCTGCTGGAGAACTGTTTCATGCTTTTATTCCATTCAGGTTTTCAATTGATTGGATGAGGCTCATACACATTTTGGAGGGCAGTGTGTTTTACTCAAAGTCCACTGGTTTAAACGTTAATCTCATTCAAATACACCCTCACAGAAACATCCAGAAGAATATTTGGTCACATACCTGGGTTTCAAGGCCCAGAAAAGTTGAGATATAAAATTAACCATTACCCAATGCAGGGGGCATGGGTTCAATTCCTGGTCAGGGAACTAAGATCCCACATGATGCATGGCATGGCCAAAAAAAAAAAAAAAAAAAAAAAAAAAAAAAAAAAATTAACCATTGCAGTGGTTAAATTGTCAAATGTTTAAAAAATCCAAATTGCATAAAGACTAAAACTCTTCTAATTGGAGTTAATAGTTTTTATTTACTGGTTAAATACACTAACTCACCTAAACATAAAAATGCACAGATTTTATTTAATCACTTCAAATCCACCATGATAGTTTCTCACTCCTTTCTCCTCTTCTCTGAGGACCTATACTCTCTAGACATTCATTAAAGCCTGCATCTCTATCATTCTTTGATTTGTTAATTGCATAACAGAATAACTCAGGGGGAGCATCTGAGTTCTGCATCACATAACCAATAAGTTGTTAAGTTAAAATTCTTCCTCCATGTTATCTCATATTTATTTATATTCTTCTCTTCTTTTTTAATTGACATTATTTTTTTTTCCCTATAGGACCATATTATTTTCTAACCAAGAATATGGGAGTAGCAAAATAAACAACCCACCTACCATACCTTCACTTTGCAATCTATTATCATATAGGTTCTGGATTAAGTTTATGTAGCAGAATTCCAATCATGTTGCTTACCTGTTATGTAAATTTGCATTGCTCCTTATTACTATAAGCTCCTTTGTCAGCAGTTAAGAATCTCTAAGTTCTTACTACAATTAATCTATAACTCTATATACTATACAATTTTGTTGCTGTTGTAAATCAATTTGTCTTTTTAATATATTTAATGTTTTGTTATAGAAACACTATTGCTTTTTCAATGTTAATCTTTTATCTTGCTATGCTGAAGTTATCTTTTAGTTATTTTAGCTTATCTATAGATTCCCTTGAATTTGGTAAGGTGACAGTTACATAATTTGCCAATAAGGTTAGCTCAGATTTCCTCACTTATTTTTCCCTGGTTCATATAACTCTAGATATAAGACTGGTTGAAAGACATTTAATAAAAATGTTGAGTACAAATTATATTTTTCACCCTTGTCTTATAGCTCAGTTTATTGGTACTGTATTTAGTTACCATTAATTCTGTCAATGTTTGAGAGATATATCAGTTAGAGATGTAACCTTCTATTCATATTTTGAAATTATTTTTATAATAGAGTTTTATTCAATTATATAAAATGTTTTTCTTCTTTTAGAGATAAATACTGTTTATCTCTTTTAATCTGTAAATATATTTTCTACTCTGCACCAAATTTTCATTGGTCTTAAGTTGTTAATATTTTCTATGTCAGACATTGATTTTTGGAATTTTTATTAAATTTTTAAGAATTTATTTTGAGAAAGATGATTGAGTTTTTCTGAAGGGTTAGTGAATTTAATTTGTTTAATTTTTCCATTAATATACTTGGCTTCACAATAGGTAAAACAATCATGTAATTTATGAATTATAAAATGTAAAACTTGTCCCACTTATCAACAGATAACAATGTTGTGAGTTTCTTGTGTACCCTAAGTTTCTTTTTAATACTTATATAGTCAAAAAATAATGACAGTTGAAAACTGTCTGCACAAAAACCTGCACATGGATATTTAAACCAGCTTTCTTCATAATTTCCAGAACTTGGAAGCAAAAGGTTTCCTTTAGCAGACGAATGAATAAATAAACTATGATACATCCAGACAACAGAATATTATTCAGCACTATAAAAAAATGAGCTAGCAAGCCATGAAAAAACATGGGCGAACATAAATGCATATTAGTAAGTGAAAGAAGTCAATCTGAAAAGGCTACGTACCACGTGAGTCCAAATATACTGACATTCTGGAAAGGGTAAACCTATTGAGACAATAAAAAGACGAGTATTTAGTCGTCAGAGGCTGAGTGAGGGAAGAGATGAATAGGCAGAGGCCAGAGGATTTTCATGGTTGTGAAATTATTCATATGATATTATAATGATGGATATGTGTCATTATACATTTGGCCAAATCTGTAAAACAGAAAACACCAACAGTGAACCTTAAGGTGAACTACGGTTTCGGGTGATTATGATGTGTCAACGTAGGTTCATTCTTGATAGAAAAAAAAGGTTAATGATGTTGATAAAGGGGGAGGCTATGCATGCGTGGGGCAGAGGATGCATGGGAACTCTCTGTACCTGCCTCTCAACTTTGTTGTAAACTTAAAACTTCTATAAAAATACATCTTTTTAAAAAAGTGAATGATTCCCTTTTCCCTAAATTTTACACAAATAATAGGACATTATGTACACTGTTCTGAAATTTTACTTTTTTACCTAACACTGTAACTTGGAGGGCTTTCTATATCAAAATATAGAAAACAGTCTCATTCTTTTTTTTTTTTTTTTGAAGAGGCAGATTTATTTATTTATTCTTTTACTTTTTATTTTAAGATTCTTGCAGATTCACATGAAGTTGTAAAAAATAATTCCAGGAGATCTCATGTACCCTTGACCTAGTTTCTCCTGATATTACTGCTTTAAATAACTATTGTACAGAATCATAAATGGGAAATTGAGATTGATACAATCCACTGGATTTATTTATATTTCAACAGTTCTAAATACACTCACATATGTATGTGTGTTTGTGGGTATATTTAGTTCCATGTAGCTTATCACATGTGGAGATTTGTGAACTTACCACTACAAACAACATACTGAACAGCTCTGAGTGTGTTTTATCTGACATAACATAGTCATTCCTGCTTTCCTTTGATTAAAGTTTGGATGATATATGTTTTTCCATTTTTCTTTTTACTTTTATTTTTCCTAAATCATTATATTTAAAGTGAGTTTGTTAGTAACAGAATATAATTGGGTTGTTTTTTAACCTATTCTGCCAATTTTAGACCATTTATATTTATTACATTAAGTGATAGGTTAGTGTTTAAGATACTCATTTCAATTTTTTCCATTTGTTCTCTAAAATTTTAATGTATGCTTCCTTTTTATTGTCTTCTTGAGTTTTATTTTATAGAGCTTCATTTTGATTTATCCCACCTTAATGACTTGATCAAGCAATAGTTTGTATCAGAGGTGACTTTCTAGGACTGCCAGGGCTAAATTATAGTAATATTTAGACTTCCACTTATGTTTCCCAAACGCTGGCTTCTGGATTACTTACTCGAGGGAAAATCTATTGCTGGTAGGAATGCAAATTGGTAGGGCCACATAAGATAAGTAAACATTTATCATACAACCAGAAAATTCAGATATTTATCAAGGACAAATAAAAGCATAAGTTCTCAAAAGACATATATATGAATGTTCATATCAGCATTTTTCATAATTTAAAAAATAAGGCAAAGCAAATGTGTATCATCTCATGAATGGATAAAGACAGTATAATATATACATACTCAGCATGTAAAAGAAACCAACTGTGGATACATGCAACAACATTGATAAATCTCTAAAATTTAAGCTACCTTTTAAAATATCTGAAAGAGTTAATATATTTCCAAAAGCAATACTGAATGGGAGTTCACTGACATGTCCAGGACCAAATTTTGGGTGAGGGTGCCAAGTAGGAAGAGGTATTTTATCCATGGCCACTTTTTATTTGCCTTTCCTCTCTCCTACTTCCTTTTTATATCTTTCCAATTTCTTCCCTTTAGGTCCATTCTTCTTCCCACCTCATCCTTACACTTCCTTTCTTCTTCCTCCTTTATTTCCTTTTTCTTTATTACCTTTGGCCTTTAATCACATCACTTGATAGGACCCAGCTTTGAATTAGTTCACATGTATATGTTTAAACTTTTGACTACAGAAGCTGGGTGTTTGGTTAAATAAAAAAGGAATACATCAAATAATTAAATAACTTGAAAGTTACAAAATTCAGGTTTAAAATTGTCAGAGAATAGTGTTACAATTAAGAAAATGGGAATGGCTAGAATAAACTCTGTGATGTTGGACTGAAATGAGATTGGGAACCCAGGTTTTTTACATAGATAGATAGATAAATAAATTCATTAGGGCATGTGTGTGTATGTCCTTATGCAGATGTACATATAGTAATAAATAAAACTAGAGCTCAGATTTTGGTTTCTAAATACAGTTCCTCACTAAATAGACTCAGGACTCCTAGGAGAAATATCGATAGCTAAAATGGCTGCTCCAGCTGCATCTCTGTGATTATAATCTCTCTAGGAGAGAAAAGAGGAACAATGTGGATTCCCCTCTTTACTCTTCAGACTGCAAAGATCACTTTTTCTCTGTTTATCTTTCCAGAAAGGGAAAATTTCTACTGAGGTTGTAGTTGCTACAGCTACTGACTGCCCAGTTCCCAACAGAGGGCTGCCCTTGGAGCACTGTTACAAGCTAAGGGCAAGCGAGACAAAGACAGAGAAATAGAGGAAGCTGATACTTTAGTTTCAGACTTACTGGTCATTTCCCTAACTTTTGACTCCCTTTTGTAATCTGCTTGCTTTTGATTTCATTTTCTGAGTCCTCGAGTAGATTTTTCTGTATTTTGTCCAGGGTTTTAAGTTATAGTCAACAGTAGAGATAGGCTACACTGGGCTTTTCCCATCTTGGACAAATATCACATAGTAATATAAATAACTAAACATTGATATTGTTTTTAACATTTTAAGGAACTTAGTTTTCAAACACTCTTGTGATATCACATAACAGTATTGATCTTCTGAAATTATACACTGTAAAAATTAATCTAAAGTCTGCAATTCACTGCATAAATTATTATATATATATATATATTCTGCTTTTCTTTGCATCTTTTCATTTAAAAGGGACTTAATATTTTAATGATCCTAATATCATAAATACCAATGCTCTGGTTAGTGCATCCTCTTGCATTATATCTTAGTCAATAGCTTCAATCAGGAATTTTTCATAAGTTCATACCATAAAGAACTATAAACATGGAGGTTTACATATCCACATGGAATTTTTTTTTCTTTTTGCATCAAATCCTACATGGTCCAGTAAGTTTATGAAATATAATCTAAATGCTCTATTAAATAATATAAAAATTCAACTTCAGTGTGTCTTTATTTTCAGGTTGCTTCATTTTACTGTTTAATTTAATGAGATTTGATGCTTACAGTACCTTCTTTGTAGTCACATGGCTGATAGAGCATGAATAAATTTTATGATGGCAAGCACAAGTTGAAATAGTTCTTGTAGAATATACAGATATATTTAGTTATTATTACCTTCAGCTTTACTTGTTAACGTAAATCTTAACTGAAAGAATAGAATTCCTTTTCTTAGTTATTCACAAATTCTAAGAGGTCTTTTCTTAGCATGCTAAAAAGTATTGCTTAAGATTTCATTTTAAAAAAGAACAAAACATATAAAGACAACATTTTATCTCCCTGGAAAATTCCTCACAGAAATAAGGCAACCTATAAAATTGAGTATGAGTATCAGGGAATACCTTTGTATTTCTTAAATAATATTAAATTTAAATATATTTATGAGTAAGCTTATAAGTTAGATTTTGTGCTGAAAACTTTATGAAAAAATGTCATTAAGCCATTCACTTATATAAAGAAAATATTTTTAAATATAAATTAAAGGTTATATTTTGGTTCTTTTTTATTAAAAGAAGAAAGTGAATTTTTTTTACATAATTAGTGCATATACCCTCTTATTGGGAAAATATTTAATTATATATTTAAATATATATTTATACTTTAATACACAGTTGTGTTTTTGTGGTACGCGGGTCTCTCACTGTTGTGGCCTCTCCCGTTGCAGAGCACAGGCTCCGGACGCGCAGGCTCAGCGGCCATAGCTCACGGGTCTAGCTGCTCCACGGCATGTGGGATCTTCCCGGACCAGGGCACGAACCCGTGTGCCCTGAATTGGCAGGCGGAATGTCAACCACTGCACCACCAGGGAAGGCCCACGGTTGTGTATTTTAAAATATTTATATATCTTTTATATTTGTATATTTAAGTTAAATATATTTATATATATTTAAATCCAATATGTCTTAAAATTCTTTAGTATTTCTTCAATAACTTGCCCATTAACTGGTACTGATTTGACTGAAACAGTTCATAGTACCCAAGGAAACTCTGTATCCATTTTTTTAAAAAATCTGTATGGTGCATTTGATTTTAAACTTAGGAGAGTCTAATTTTAGAGACAACCTTTGTGTCCTCCAAAACTTGGGGAAGAATTTAAACCAAAAATTCCTAATTGAATCTACACTCACCTTACTGCCACTTCAAACTTCCCAAGGAAGAAAGGCTATGTTTCTTGATGGACCAGACAAAACAGTTATTTTGATGATTCTTGGACCATTTGCCTTTTACCCTGTTAGGGAATAAACATTTTTGAGGGTGGTCTTCGAACTGGGATATTGCAACCTCAGTATGTGCAGGCTTATAAGGGTACTTGTTCCAAGATAGCTTTTAGGGATAATTTCCAGATCTTTGGCTTCCACATGTACTCTTAAAAACAAGTCTACCTTAGGACATACCTGAGATAGAGAAGGATTTCTTCTAACATTTCACAACCACCCTTTCCTACGTGGTAATAGAACGATGTAACTCTCACTGAACCTGTCTTTATTATATGGAATTACCTCTGAGGATTAAAGCATCCAGAACAATCAATGAAGTGATCATTTGAAATATTGTTACAGGTGCAGGTAAAGTGAATTACAGGTCTTCTTAATCAAACCAGCTTCCAACATTTTGTTTTCACTAGAATGGGTTGAGAGCCCATCCTAATATTCTTTATTCTAGTTAATAACTCATTGACTTAACTAAAAACCCATTTTAGATATTCAGTAAGATAATTACCTTACTGAATATCTGTGATTTTTTGGGGGGGTTGTTTTTCTTTTTTGTAAAATTAGGTTTAACACTAGCTGGCCACTTCCCAACAATGCATTTCTTTTTTTTTTAAGATTGTTTTTTTTTGATGTGGACAATTTTTTAAAGTTTTTATTGAATTTTTTACAATATTGTTTCTGTTTTATGTTTAGCTTTTTTGGCCACAAGGCATGTGGGATTTTAGGTCCCCGACCAGTGATCGAACCACACCCCCTGCATTGGAAGGCGAAGTCTTAACCACTGGACTGCCAGGGAAGTCTCCCAACAATTCCTTTCTGATCAGAGTGTTAACAGGACAATCTTACACTTACAATGTTAATTTTTGATTAAAGCTTAGCCTAATATCACACTCTATGTGCTGAAACATTTTGCAGTAAATTTCAGAGATTATAAATTCTATTTAGAAGGTCTATAATATCAATATACTACAACTAATTATCTATTATAACCTAATTTAGCCCAGTTTGTGAGACTTACCACAGGGTACTACACCTTAAAATGAATTTTGAAATGCCCAAAGATGTCCCTTTTTATATCAGAGAAAATTTGGAAATGGTATAAATATCAAAAAAAATAGGCTTAAGTGATATGTGATACTTCTACTTGATGGATATTTTTAATGTATATACAACATTCAATAAAATGTGGAAAATGCTATTGTTTTAAAATGCAAATGTTTTAATGCTTCAGAAAGAAGCAGATATTTTCAAACATAAAAGAACTCAGAAAAAATTTTCTAGTGACTCTGAGGTTTTTAATGTAAATATTGACATCAATTAGCGTTTTTTCCCCAAAAACTGTGTATTCATTATTTCTCTTTAATTAAAAAAAATATATTTTAACTTTTCAAATAATATCAAGGCAATTTTCAAATTTTACTTGATCATATTTAGAACTTACTTTTATTGTTTTACTTAATATTTTAGTGAGTATTGAATTTTTATCAGAATAATTTTCTGCATTTATTGACATGATCATGTTTCTCTCTATTTTTTTTGGATAAAATTAATTAAGGTAAAAACTTTCCTAATGATGAATGTTCCTTGCATTCCAGTCTGTGACTTGTTTGGTCTTTGGACATGATTCCTCTGATAGGCTGCTAAATTACATTTTCTGTACTTTCTAGTTTTTAATATATATCAATTATTACTTTACTTTCAGACTATCTTTAATATTTTCAGTACTAATAGTATGCAGGTATCATCTTTTTTTATTTTACTCATCTAAAATATTTTAAGTGACATTCAGAAATATCTTTATGGGAACTGAAGTTAAAGCCACTCAGAAAAGTTCCCTTTAAGAGAAAAGGGACTTATGTTTAAGTCCTGGCTCTATGTCTTGGCTTTTTCCTCGAAATGGAGTATTCTTCTAGGTATATGAAGAATTATTCCTTCAGTTCATTCAGGTTCTGCTCAAATATAAACTCCAGAGAAAAACTCTTCCTGTTCTATCTGTTTTGTACAATATGGTAACCACTATCGCTATGTACCTATTTAACATTAAACTAAAAATCACAAACTTAGTTTCTCTGTCTCACTAGCAATGTTTCAAGTACTCAGTGCCAGAGTTAGTGAATAATATATTGGATAGAACAGATATAGAACATTTTTATCATTACAGAGAGTTCTACTGGGTAGTTCTGCTC
The DNA here is from genome assembly GCF_949987515.2 of Delphinus delphis. NCBI lineage: Eukaryota > Metazoa > Chordata > Mammalia > Artiodactyla > Delphinidae > Delphinus > Delphinus delphis. The sequence goes on along the minus strand of NC_082696.1, from coordinate 84,139,376 downwards.
TATGTCCTTAACCTATTTTATTACTTCTTGTCACTATCTGCTTTTATATTACAAATCTATTTCTAATTATTTGTTTTTATTATGATAGGAAGCTTTGCTTTAACTACTACTCTCCCTAGTATCTAAAATAATATCTAGTACAGAGAAATTGCTCAGTAAATATTTGTAGAATGAAAAGTCAGAAATTCTTCATTTCTTTTGTATTTTCTAGCATTCCTTATGTTATCATTATCTGGTCCTTAAACAGGCATGAGAGCTATGCTCTTTGTCATTCTAGTCTAGAGCATAGATAAGTATTTTCCTGACTTTTTTTTTTTTACTCTATCTTCTGCTTGGTCTTCTAAACACTGTGTCTTATACACTAAGGGAGACAATATCTCTGGATGTTAATGGAAAATGTGAAGTACTGTAGTAAACAGATGACATAGAGCAGCGGATTGCCATACTTAGATCAGTGCCTGGGACATAGCAGAGGTGAAACACAGAGCAAAATAATGAACAAAAGCAAAAGCAATTAACCAATGCAAACTTTAAAAGAAAGTATGCAAAAAAAAAAGTTACTTTGTAGATTTAATAGTTTTTAAACCTGTTGTTCTTTCCACAGATCATGGCCAAATCATTTGTCCCTGACAAATCTTTGAACTCCTGTCAAATGGATGATAGAGAAAAGGTAGCAAAGAGGACAGCTTGAGCTCACTTGGTGTTAGAGTACAGAATTCTTTGTATTCTATTAGGAATTTTAGACCTACTTGGAGAAGTATGACATTTAAGAGGATATATTTTCTCCCACTGACACCTGTCATAATAATACACTTTGTAAGCTATAAACTGCACTACTATTTTTTTGCTCTAAATGATCAATAATGTTATAAGAAATTTTTAAATGAGAAAAATTACATTTACTCAAATTATGTGTGTACTTTTTATTTTTTCCAAAAAAACCCACAATTTCCATTGGCTATTATTTTCCTTTATCCTGAATAACATTCCGCAAAATTTTTTGTGGTGTTAAATTAATGAAAAGAAAAACAGGAAATGAGAGAATTAGGACAAGACGGAAAAAAAACAGAAAATGACAGCTAGATAATATATTTAAATTCATAATCAAATGAATATAAATGAACTAGTGATTCTAATTAAAAGGCAAAGATGGTTAGACTAGGTATAAAAAGAAAGATCAACTACTTGCTGTATATACAAACCCACTTGAAATACAAAAACAGACAGGACAAAGTAAAATGAAAAAAAAAATATGCGAAGACAATCACAAGAAAACCAGAGTGGTTATATTAATATCAGACAATATATTCCCATTAGTTAATAATAAAGAGGAGAATTTCACAATGATAGAGGGACCAGGCCAACAAGAAGTCAAACCAATCTTAAAAGTGTATGCCAAATAAAGATGTTCAAAATATATGGAATAAAAATTGATAAAACTTAAAAGAAAATATACAAATGCACATTATAGTAGTTGTATAATGAAATACTCCTTTTCCTGTAATTGATACAATTAATCTAACAAGTAGACAGAAAACCAATAAGGATATAGAAATCCTGAACAACACAAGGACCCAATTGGACCTAGTATCATTTATAAACCCTCCACATAACCACAGTAAACTATATATTCTTCTTTCCAGTGAACATAGTATATTCAACAAAATAGAGCATACAGTGTGTTATAATAGAAACCTCAATAGATTTTAAATGATTATACTATACAGAGTATGATTTCTGACCATATTAGATTTAAATTAAAATTATTAACAGAAAATTATTTAAGAAAATACAGTTATTTGGAAAGTAAGCAACCCAACTCTAAGCAGCATATACCTCAACAGATAAGAAAAGGGAATGTTAGAAAATATTTTGAACCTAATGAAAATTAAACACAATTTATTCAAATGAATGTGGAACAATACTGTATTGAATAGAAGTAGAAAGAGAAAACATCATTACTTATTGCTTTGAACATTTGAACATTGTAATTGAGATCATTTTCAGCGCAGCAAGGCAAGAATAATTATAAAAGGCATACAGAAAGAAAAAAGTAGTGAAAACTCATAGCTCATAGGGTAATGATTCTATAGATAGATAATATGAAGTAATTTACTAAAAAAGCTGCAAGTACTAAGACCTGATTTATCAAGGTCAGAGAATGAAAGGTCAGTATTCATGCATCAATTGTTTTTCTGTATATTTAGAAATAAAAAGAATTAAAAAGTTAAACATAACATATAATTCATAACAGCATAAAACATGAAATAAATCGGGTCACAGGTACCAAATATGTGTAAACACTTCATATCAATGGGCTAAATATATCACTAAGAGAAATAAAACAGGCACAAAAATTAACTGAAGATTTTCATAGACTAAATTTTAAAAGTTAAACAAAAAAAATCTGATAGAAAGTGTTAAAGAATATCTTCTCAATCTTGGTGTAAGAAAATATTTCTTTCTTATTAACATAATGCTGAAACATGAAAGAAAAAAACTGGTAAACTGACAGTTATAAAAAAAAATTTAGCTTTTTAAAAAAGACACAGGGAACTTAAATTGTAGGACACAGACTATAAGCAGTGAAGACCAACTTGCCTTTCTGTACTTTCATTCTCAAATTCATTCAACTCTCTGTCTCTGACATCTAAAAATTCTTAAAGATTCAAAATATCTGACTTTATTTCAATTTATGTCACTCTCAGATTATTCATTAAATGATATATGCATATAATTGGTAACTGAATATGACATGTATTAAAATGTCTGCTTCCTCTTTAAGGTACAATATAGTAGAAAATAATACATGTGTCTGAATGAGGGAAATTAGTATTTTTACTCTTGTTCTGCAACTTACTGACAATGAAGCAGCTGGCAAGCTTATTAATTCTTTTAGCCTGTTTTTTTTTTTTTTCGGTACGCGGGCCTCTCACTGCTGTGGCCTCTCCCGTTGCGGAGCACAGGCTCTGGACGCACAGGCTCAGCGGCCATGGCTCACGGGCCTAGCTGCTCCGCGGCATGTGGGATCTCCCCGGACCGGGGCACGAACCCGTGTCCCCTGCATCGGCAGGTGGACTCTCAACCACTGCGCCACCAGGGAAGCCCTTTTAGCCTGTTTTAACATTTGTAAGTTTGTTATTAAAAAGTGACAGTGATTGTAGAGAGATGTTTTAAAACACTTAGAATAATCCCTGGAAATACGTTAGCTCTTAATAAATATAAGCTAAAAATATTTCAGTTATCTTTATTTTTTTTCCTTCACTCCTCACTAATTTCTCTATCTTGAAAAAAACAAACACACACACACATTAAGTTTATTGCTTTCTATTTCATATACCATTTCCTTACTCTAGGTCAGTCCTCTCTCCCTTAGATAACTGAAACCATCTCCTTTGCTCAGTCATTCATAAAGCTGCAGCCACAGTGTTCTTTCTAAGAAGGAAAATTTCCCTTAAACACAGAAGTGTCCAGCAACTCTTGCTAAAAGTCAAGCTACAACTAACACAGAGAGCTTGTAAAGTGCATCATGATGCGGCCCCTGTTTTTTCTTAACTTTTCAGTCTTCATTTTAGCTCTCATACTTTATTTTCAGCCATATTGAATGAATGCTCACACCTCTTCTTTTTCTTCTGACTAAAAACCTGGAGCCCCTCTTCTTTCCCTGAATGACTCCTACACATCTTCATTGTTCCATCATCTGAGATGTCCTATCATTTTATACTAGGTTAAATGTTCCAGCTATGTATCTCGTAGCACCTGTAACCCCATCAGGAGCTTGTGAGATTATAATAATATTACCATTTAGTCAGCTGACACCTCCAGGAGACTGTATGATTTACAAGAACAGAGACCATATCTAACTTCCTATAGAGAACATCACACATGTGGCCTGGTACCCAGCACATAGCTAATGTTCAATTAATACTTGTCAAGTACACTCTTGTTGAATAATTCCCATAAAAATGACCCCAGAAACTTTGGAAGTTGGCACTCCACAGAATTAACATCTTTACCAGGGTTTTGCTATTTCATGAGATTTCTTCCAAGCTCTAGCCACTCGCTAAAGATTTTTGCTTGCTCACTGCTTCTATGTCTGTTTGGATCTGGAACTTGATATGAGTCTCCTCCTTTAGGTTCATTATATCTAACTTCCTTATGTTCCTATAAAGCCTTAGTCCAGGATTCAGAATCTAGTTATCCTTGACTTTCTAGTTTAGCCAAATGTTGTTCTGCCAGCACTTATGCCGAGATCCATTACTAGAAATGACAGTCTTGCCCAGAGATTGAATTCTCACTATCTAGGAAAGAAAGTGGGCAAACCTCTTAAAATCTGTTATATAGCCTACTGGAAAACAAACAAAAACTAGAAAGCTGAACAAATTAGTTGTCTTGTTACAATGCATCCAATGCATCTATTCCCTATACTTGGAGATCATCTCCCATTGTATATTTATTCTATAATCTTTTTGCCTACTCTACATCTTATTTATAGTTAAAATACTAAAGTTCAGAGGTCTCTGGATATTAAATACACAAGCTTGTTTATTACTCCCAGGTCTATTTTTTACCCTACACTCCAATTCAGTTTTATATTCATCAGATAGAGGTTAACAGTTGACCTCAAATAAACGTATTTATCTATTATTAACAAGATACATTTTGATAGTTCAAAAGACTATACTGGGGCTTCCCTGGTGGCGCAGTTGTTGAGAGTCTGCCTGCTGATGCAGGGGACACGGGTTCGTGCCCCGGTCCGGGAAGATCCCATATGCCGTGGAACGACTGGGCCAGTGAGCCATGGCCACTGAGCCTGCGCGTCCAGAGCCTGTGCTCTGCAATGGAAGAGGCCACAACAGTGAGATTATACTGTAGATTTCTCTTTAAGCCATAAGAAATTCTACTAAACAAAAATTTATTATCACTGTTGTTTGGCTTAAACAACATAACTTTATTTTCTCACATTTCTGGAGGCTGGGAAGTCCAGGATGAAGATGCCAGCCAATTCGGTTTCTGGTGCAAGCGCTCTTCCTGCCTTGCAGATGGCCACCGTCTTTCTGTCACATTACTTCATGTGACTGTAGAAAGGGAGAGCAAGGTCTCCACTGGCTCCTCTTATAACTACACTGATCCTTTGGGTCAAGGCTCCACCTTAGACCTCACTTAACCCTAGTTACATCCCAGTGAACTCTGTCTCCAAAAACAGTCCCACTGGGATGTTATGGCTTCAACACATGAGCTTTGCAGGGACACAATTTAGTCCAGAGCAGAGTAGAAGCTATAGCAAGTGGAATGATCTCTCAGGGAAACAGGATGGTGATTCCGTTTGTGAAGAAATAAAAACTGTTGATTTGGTCCAGTTTTCATATATGCAATAGGTGGTGCCTCCTTCTGGCTCTTTGGAGATATAAGACAGGCTAAATGCTCTAGGTCAAAATGATGTTTTAAATTTAGAAAAAAAAAAATTTCAACAAAGAAATACTGCAGTACTACCTGATCTGTTGGTAGTTGAATTCATGGATGCAGAACCATGGTTGCAAAGGGCTGACTGTAAAGGTGTACGTGGATTTTCTACTGTGAGGTGGGGTGAACTCGCCTATCCCTTGGGTTAGTCAAGTGTCAACTATATATGAATAATGACAAGTCTTCAGGAACACATATAAATCTTAAAAATGTAAAATATTTATTGGCAATATTTTATAGGAATTCAATTATACTGCATAATATTTAACAAATTCACATATTTTATATTTATTTCAAATTGCATTTTCTATTTCCAATTTGTATATTTAATTCACACAGTGCAGGTACTACAAGACATGATTTGCTATATTAAAAACAGTACGGTGTTTTTGTCCATTCCATTACCAAATAAGTTTGAACAACATAGAGGTCAATTCTCTTTGCTTCTCTAGTTCTAGAATGCATAATGTTTAATCTTCTATCAAAGCTTTTGAGTTGAGCTTTGTAAATTATAAATGTGTTTTCCCTCCTTGTAACTATTAATCAACATTGCTCTCTTGTTCTCTTTGATTCAAGTTCATTTTCTAAGTCACTTGAGCCTTGATTTACTCACTTTGTAAGTTGAAAAAGTTAACAGGTGATACACAATAAATCAGGTTTATCTGCTTTAATGTGTAAATTGTTCAGTGAATGCATGGCAGTGCAAAGAGCACCAATATACTCTGGCACTTTGAAGCAATTGCTGTTTAGAGCACAAAATGCAAACCAAGACAATGTCATAATAATTTTAAGTTTATATTTTATATTATTAGCTAACATATCTGTTGTCTTATAAATATAATGCTAGAACTTTACATATCTACCATATTTCTCATTTGCTTTGTTTTATCTAAAATAATATTTTAATTATTTATATCTATCAGCTTTAAAGATATTTCTCAGTCTCAAAGAAAATATTACTCCAAAGCAATGTGTTTGATTTCTGAATTCTTACAGGGATTTTACTGGACCCTAGGGATTTTTGAGATTCAAATATTTTAATTACTTGACCAGCTGTCTTTTCTGAACCTTCGGTTCTTCTTCTGCTCTTGGGAATTGTAAGTAGGTTCTGAGCATCTGTCCTTATCCTCTTTTGTAAATACAAAAGGAAAATATTTATTTAATTTTCAAAGCTACTACCCACTCAAGTATAATTATTGTAAATATATATGATTACTTTTAAAAATAACATTTTTCTTTCAATGTTTATTGAATACCAAAGACTGAATTTTTATCTATCTGTGTTAAAAACTTAATGTTGATGTTTTATATATATTCTTTTTTTAATTCTCTCCCACAATTCCTTTCATTTGGATTCAAGTTCATTTATGATTTGGTTTAAATTACATATGTAAAACTTCAAACATTTGTTTGCCTTCATGAATATTACAGTTGGTACAATCATCTTGATTGTAATAAAACTAAATGTGTACCTTTTTATCTATAATTTCCTTTTTAAAATTAGTATAAAATCCCTGTGATAAATGTAAAATTATTTTCATTCTACCTATAAATAAATTAAGCCTAATAATGTAAAGACATGATTTATAGCCAAGCAACTAGTAAGTGATGGGCAGGGATTCAAATCTAAATCTGCTTCACATCTTAGTTAATAAACCATAATAAGCAGCTGATGAATTATAATTTTCTTTTTTGTTTCCATCCTAGTCAAAATAGTAGGTTTTCTATCCATAAAGAAATAACAGATCATAAAAACAAAATTCACAAAATAATATAAACAGTTATGCAAATAAAAATTACAATGAAGTGTCATCTCATACCAGTCCGAATGGCCATAACTTAAAAGTCTACAAAGAATAAATCCTGCAGAACCTGTGGAGAAAAAGAGACCCTCCTACTCTGTGGTGTGAATGTAAATTGCACCAATGGAGAACAGTATGGTGACTTTTTTTTTTTTTTTTTTTTTTTTTTTTTTTGCAGTACGCAGGCCTCTCACTGCAGAGCACAGTGAGTGGCCTCTCCTATTGCAGAGCACAGGCTCTGGACACGCAGGCTCAGCAGCCATGGCTCACGGGCCTAGCTGCTCCACAGCATGTGGGATCATTCCATACCGGGGCATGAACCCGTGTGCCCTGCATTGGCAGACGGACTCTCAACCACTGTGCCACCAGGGAAGCCCTGGTGGCTTTTTAAAACACTAAAAGTAGAGTTACCATGTGATCTAGCAATCCCACTTCTAGGCATATATACAGAGAAAACTCTAATTCAAAAAGACACATGCACCCCAATGTTCATTGCAGCACTATTCATAACAACTAACACATGGAAGCAACCTAAGTGTCCATCAACAGGTGAATGGATAAAGAAGAGGTGGTATATATACAAGGGAATATTACTCAGCCAAGAAAAAGAATGAAATAATGCCATTTGCAGTAACGTGAATGGACTTAGAGATTATCATGCTAAGTGAAGTTAGTCAGACAGAAAGACAAATATTATATGATATCACTTATATGTGGAATCAAAAAAAATGACATAAATGAACTTATTTACGAAACAGAAATAGACTCATAGACATAGAAAACAAACTTATGGTTAACAAGGTGGATGGAGGGAAGAGATAAATTAGAAGTTCAGGATTAACATATACACACTACTATATATAAAATAGATGAAAAACAAGGACCTACTATATAGCACAGGGAACTATATTCAATATTGTGTAATAACCTATAATGGAAAAAAATCTGAATATATATATATATATATATATATATATGAATCACTTTGCTGCACACCTGAAACTAACTCAACATTGTAAATTAACTGTGCTTCAATTTAAAAAATGATTAAATTTTTTAAAAAAATAATAAAATGAGTTAATGAAATATAAAACTATTATTTGTAAGTATAGTATGTCTTTCTATTTTGGATAACTAAAAGGAGCCAATGATAAATTACTAAAAATAGTGTAAGGAGCTTTAGAGTAAGTGCATGGTCAAAAAGGAAATTTAGGAAACTTTATATTTTATTTATTGTAACAAATTTATATAAGAATTGAGTTTAAAATGAATGAATAAGATATATTCAAAAAAGTTGCAATATTAGGAAAATTGAAATAAAACTTTAAAGTGGACAGATAAACAATTGAATATGATAATTTATTATTGCAAACATATTAATTATATATTTAAATTGACTCCATCCAAAATTTTAATATATTTTAGAACAGCTTGACATAATGCCTAAATAATTATAAGGCCGTATATGAGAAACAGAGGCTAAAGGGGATGCATAGTTAGTTTTTAAAACTTATTATGTGAATAATTGAAAGCATGTATTTTACAAATAAATCTCAATTTCCCTGTCATCATCACTCCAAGTCCATTTCCTCTCCAGAGATAAACACAAATAAGAATTTCTGGTCATCCACAGAGAAAATATAAAATATACATGGATATTCTATGGGTTGTCTTTTCATTTTATGGTTTCCTTTGCATTGAAGAAGATTTTAAGTTTAATTAGGTCCCATTTGTTTTTTTTGTTTTTTTTAATTTTCATTACTCTAGGAGGTTGATCAAAAAAGACATTGCTGCAATTTACATCACAGAGTGTTCTTCCTGTATTTTCCTCTAAGAGTTTTACAGTATCTGGCCCTACATTTAGGTCTTTAATCCATTTTGACTTTATTTTTGTGTATGGTGTTAGAGGGTGTTCTAATTTCATTCTTTTGCATGTAGCTGTCCAGTTTTCTCAGCACCACTTATTAAAGAGACTGTCTTTTCTCCATTGTATATTTTTGCCTCCTTTGTCATAGATTAGTTGACCAATAGCCCCTAGGTTTATTTATGCACTTTCTGTCCTGTTCCATTGATCTATATTTCTAAAAACAACCCACAGAATGGGATAAAATATTTGAAAATAAAGAAACTAACAATGGCTTATCTCTAAGATATACAAATGGCTCAGGCAACTCAATATCAAATAAACAAAAAAACCCAATAAAAAAATGGGCAAAAGTTCTAAAAAGTTCTAGCAACAATGTATGCTCAAGAGAGTGTGTAGAAAAGGGAACGATCTGTTGATGGACACACTTCTATGTCTTGGCTATTGTAAATAGTGCAACAATGAACATTGTGGTACATGACTCTTTTTGAATTATGGTTTTCTCAGGGAATATGCTCAGCAGTGGGATTGCTGGGTCATATGGTAGTTCTATCTTTACTTTATTGAAGACCGTCCATACTGTTCTCCATGGTGGCTGTATCAATTTACATTCCCACCAAAAGTGCAAGAGTGTTCCCTTTCCTCCAAACCCTTTAAAGCATTTATTGTTTGTAGATTTTTTGATGATGGTCTTTCTGACCAGTGTGAAGTGATACCTCACTGTAGTTTTGATTTGCATTTCTCTAATGATTAGTGATATTACGCATCCTTTCATATGTTTGTTGGCAATCTGTATATCTTCTTTGAAGAAACGTCTATTTAGGCCTCCTGTCCATTTTTGGATTGTGTTGTTTGTTTTTTAATATTGAGCTGCATGGACTGCTTGTACATTTTGGAGATAAATGCTTTACCAGTTGCTTCATTTTCAAATATTTTCTCCCATTCTGAGGGTTGTTTTTTGTCTTGTTTATGCTTTCCTTTGTTGTGCAAAAGCTTCTTAAGTTTCATTAGTTGCATTTGTTTATTTTTGTTTTTATTTCCATTTCTCTAGGAGGTAGGTCAAAAAGGATCTTGCTGTGATTTATGTCATAGAGTGTTCTGCCTATGTTTTCCTCTAGGGGTTTTATAGTGGCTACCCTTAAATTTAGGTGTTTAATCTACTTTGAGTTTATTTTTGTGTATGGTGTTAGGGAGTGTTGGAATTTAATTCTTTTACATGTAGCTGTCCAGTTTTCCCAGTATCACTTATTGAAGAGATGGTCTTTTCTCCATTGTATATCCGTGCCTCCTTTCTCATAGATTAGTTGACCATAGGTGCGTGGGTTTATCTCGGGGCTTTCTATCTTGTTCCATTGATCTATATTTCTGTTGTGGTTCAGATACCATACCAACTTGATTACTTTAGCTTTGTGGTATAGTCTGAAGTCAGGGAGCCTGATTCTTACAGCTCCATTTTTCTTTCTCAAGGTTGCTTTGGCTATTCGGGGTCTTTTGTGTTTCCTTACAAATTGTGATTTTTTTTTCCAGTTCTGTGAAAAACATCATTGGTAGTTTGATAGGGGTTGCATTCAATCTGTAGATTACCTTGTGTAATAGAGTTATTTCCACAATGTTCATTCTTCCAGTCTAAGTACATGGTATATCTCTCCATCTGCTTGTATCAGCTCTAATTTCTTTCATCAGTCTTATATTTTTGTGCATACAGGTCTTTTGTCTCCTTAGGTAGGTTTATTCCTAGGTATTTTATTCTTTTTGTTGCAATGGTAAATGGGAGTGTTTCCTTAATTTTTCTTTCATATTTTTCATCATTAGTGTATAGAACTGCAAGAGATTTCTGTTCATTTATTTTGTATACTGCTACTTTACCAATTCATTGATTAGCTCTAGTAGTTTTCTGGTGGCATCTTAAGGATTCTCTATGTATAGTTTCATGTCATCTGCAAACAGTGACAGTTTTACTTCTTTTCCAATTTGGATTCCTTTTATTTCTTTTTCTTCTCTGATTGCTGTGGCTAAAAATTCCAAAATTATGTTGAAAAATAATGGTGAAAGTGGGCCACCTTGTCTTGTTCCTGATCTTAGTGGAAATGGTTTCATTTTTTTACCATTGAGAATGATGTAGGCTGAGGTTTTGTCCTATATGGCCTTTATTATGTTGAGGTAAGTTCCCTCTATGCCTACTTTCTGGAGGGTTTTTATCATAAATTGCTGTGAAGTTTTGTCAAAAGCTTTTCCACATCTATTGAGATTATCATATGGTTTTTATCCTTCAATATTTTAATATGGTGTATCACATTGATTGATTTGTGTATATTGAAGAATCCTTGCATTCCTGGTATAAAACCCATTTGATCATGGTGTATGATCTATAATGTGCTGTTGGATTCTGTTTGCTAGTATTTAGTTGAGGAATTTTGCATCTATGTTCATCAGTGATATTGGCCTGTAGTTATCTTATTTTGTGACATCTTTGTCTGGTTTTGGTATCAGGGTGATGGCAGCCTCATAGAATGCGTTTGGGAGAATTTCTCCCTTTGTTATATTTTGGAAGAGTTTGAGAAAGATAGGTGTTAGCTCTTCTCTAAATGTTTGATAGAATTTTCCAGTGAAGCCATGTAGTCCTGGGCTTTTGTGTGTGGTAAGATTTTTAAACACAGTTTCAATTTTAGTGCTTGTGATTGGTCTGTTTATATTTTCTATTTCTTCCTGGTTCAGTCTCGGAAGGAGGCCTTTCTAAGAATTGCCCATTTCTTCCAGGTGGTCTATTTTATTGGCATATAATTGCTGGTAGTAATCTCTCCTAATCCTTTGTATTTCTGCATTGTCACTTCTCCTTTTTCATTTCTAATTCTGTTGTTTGAATCTGCTCCCTTTTTTTTGGGATGAGTCTGGATAATGGTTTATCAATTTTGTTTACCTTGTCAAAGAACCAGCTTTTAGTTTTATTGATCTGTCCTATTGTTTCCTTAATTTCCTTTTCATTTATTTCTGATCTGATATTCATGATTTATTTCTTCTGCCATTTTTTTTTTTTTTTTTTGGTGGTACATGGGCCTCTCACTGTTGTGGCCTCTCCCGTTGTGGAGCACAGGCTCCAGATGCGCAGGCCCAGCGGCCATGACTCACAGACCCGGACCCTCCATGGCATGTGGGATCCTCCTGGACCAGAGCACGAACCCGTGTCCCCTGTATCGGCAGGTGGACTATCAACCGCTGCACCACCAGGGAAGCCCTAACTTTGTTTTTGTAGTTGTTGTTCTTTCTGTAATTGCTTTAGTTGTAAGGTTAGGTTGTTTATTTGAGATGTTTCTTGTTTCTTGAGGTAGGATTGTATAGCTTTAAACTTCCCTCTTGGAACTCCTTTTCCTGCATCTCATAGGTTTTGGGTAGTTGTGTTTTCATTGTCATTTTTTTCTAGGTATTATTTCCTTTCCTCTTTGATTTTTTTCAGTGATCTCTTGCTTATTTAGTAGTGTATTGTTTAGCCTCCATTTATTTGTAGTTTTTACAGAGTTTTTCCTGTAATTGATATCTAGTCTCATAGCGCTGTGGTTGGAAAAGATACTTCATACGATTTCAGTTTTCTTAAATTTACCAAGGCTTGATTTTTGGCCCAAGATATGATCTATCCTGGAAAATTTCCAGGAGCATTTGAGAAGAAAGTGGATTTTGTTGTTTTTGAATGGAATGTCCTATAAATATCAAGTAAGCTCCTCTTGTTTAATGTGTCATTTAAAGCTTGTATTTCCTTATTTATTTTCATTTTGGATGATCTGTCCATTGGTGAAAGTGGGGTGTTAAAGTCCCCTACTCTTATTGTGTCACTGTCGATTCCCCTTTTATGGCTGTTAGCATTTGCCTTATGTATTGAGGTGCTCATATGTTGGGTGCATAAATATTTACAATTTTTATAACTTCTTCTTGTTATTGATCCCTTGATCATTATGTATGTCCTTCTTTGTCTCTTGTAATAGTCTTTATTTGAAAGTCTATTTTGTCTGATATGAGAATTACTACTCTAGCTTTCTTTTTCCATCCCCTCACTTTCAGTCTCTATGTGTCCTTATGTCTGAAGTGGGTCTCTTGTAGACAGCATATATATACAGGTCTTGTTTTTGTATCCATTCAGCCAGTGTATGTCTTTTGGTTGGACCATTTAATCCAGTTACATTTGAGGTAATTATCGATATGTATGTTCCTATTACCATTTCCTTACTTGTTTTGGGTTTGTATTTGTAGGTCTTTCCCTTCTCTAGTGTTTCCTGCCTAGAGAAGTTCCTTAGCATTTGTTGTAAAGTTGGTTTGGTATGGCTGAACTCTCTTAGCTTTTGCTTGCCTGTAAAGGTTTTAATTTCTCTGTCAAATCTGAATGAGATCCTTGCCGGGTAGAGTAATCTTGGTTGTAGGTTTTTCTCTTTCATCATTTTAAAAAGTCCTGCCACTTCCCTCTGGTTTGCAGAGTTATGCAAGTGTTATGGTGATTCCCTTTTATGTTATTTGTTGCTTTTCCCTTGCTGCTTTTTATATATTTTCTTTGTATTTAATTTTTGATAGTTTGATTAATACATGTCTTGGCATGTTTCTCCTTGGATTTAGCCTGTATGGGACTCTCTGCACTTCCTAGCTTTGATTGACTATTTATTTCCTTTCCCATATTAAGGAAGTTTTAAACTATAATCTCTTCAAATATTTTCTCAGACCCTGTCTTTTTCTCTTCTTCTTTTGGGACACCTATTATTCAACTTTTGGTGCATTTAATGTTGTCCCAGAGGTCTCTGAGACTGTCCTTAATTCTTTCAGTCTTTGTTTTTTATTCTGCTCTGTGGTTGTTATTTCCACTATTCTATCTTCCATGTCACTTATCTATTCTTCTGCCTCAGTTATTCTACTATTGATTCCTTCTAGAAAATTTTAAATTTCATTTATTGAGTTGTTCATCATTGTTTGTTTTCTGTTTAGTCCTTCTAAATCCTTTTAAAACATTTCTTGTATTTTCTCCATTTTATTTCCAAGGTTTTGGATCATATTTACATCATTATGCTGAATTCTTTTTCAGGTAGACTGCCTATTTCCTCTTCATTTGTTTGGTCTGGTGGTATTTTACTTTGCTCCTTCATCTCTCTGTATTTCTCTGTCTTCTCACTTTGCTTAAATTACTGTGTTTGGGGTTTCCATTTTGCTGTCTTCAGGTTTGTAGTTCCTGTTGTTTGTGTGTCTGCCACCATTGGGTAAGGTTTTTACATTGGGTTATGTAGGCTTCCTGGTGGAGGAGACTGGTGCCTGTGTTTCGTTGGATGAGATTGGATCTTGTCTTTCTGATGGGCAAGACCACCTCTGGTGGTATGTTTTGGGGCTTCTGTGAACTTATTATGATTTTAGGCAGCCTCTCTGCTAATGGGTGTAGTGTACTCCTGTCTTGCTAGTTGTTTGGCATGGGGTGTCCAGTAGTGGAGCTTGCTGGGTCTTAGCACTGAAATGGAGATCTCTGGGAGAGCTTCTGCTGATTCATATTATGTGGGTCTGGGATGTCTCTGGTTGTCTTATGTCCTGCACTCAGCTCTCCCACCTCTGAGGCTCAGGCTTGACACTCAGCTGGAGCACCAAGACCCTGCCAGCCACAAGGCTCAGAAGAAAAGGGAAGAAAAAATTAGAGAAAAAAATAAAAAGTTATTAAAATGAAAAGTAAAATTATATTATTAAAATAAAAAATTTTTAAAGTAATGAAAAAAGAAGAGAGCAACCAAACCAAGAACCAAATCCACCAATGATAACAAGCACTACAAACTCTACTAAGATAAACATAAAAATCCATAACTAGTCAATCGCATGCAGCAAACCCCAAGTCTACACTTGTTGCCAAATTTCACAGTCTCAATTTTGGGATGATTCATTTTCTATTCAGATCTTCCACAGATCCAGGTACATCAAGTTGATTGTGGAGATTTAATCCACTGCTCCTCATGCTGCATGGAGAAATTTCCCTTTCTCTTCTTTGTTCTCACAGCTCCCGGGGCTCAGCTTTGGATTTGGCCCTGCCTCTGCATGTAGGTTGCCCTCTGCTGTCTGTTCTTTGCCCCAACAGGACAGGGTGAAAGAAGCAGCTGATTAGGGGGCTCTGCCTCACTCAGGTTGGGGTGAGGGAGGAGTACAGAATGCATGGAAAGCCTGCAGCGTTAGAGGCTGGTGTGACATTGCAACAGCCTGAGACAGGCCGTGTGTTCTCCTGGGGAAGTTGTCCCTGGTCATGGGACCCTGGCAGTGGTGGGCTGCACAGGATCCCAGGAGGAGTGGTGTGGACAGTGACCTGTGCTTGCACATAGCTTCTTGGTGGCTGCAGCAGCAGCCTTAGTATTTCATGCCTGTCTCTGGTGTCTGCACTGATAGCCGTGTTTCACACCCATCTCTGAGGCTCACTTAGGTGATGCTCTGAATCCCCTCTCCTTGCACACCCAGAAACAATGGTCTCTTTCCTCTTAGGCAGGTCCAGACATTTCCTCGGACTCCCTCCCGGCTAGCCGTGGTGCACTAACCCCCTGCAGGCTGTGTTCATGCCGGCAATCCCAGTCTTCTCCCTGCGCTCTGACTGAAGCCCAAGCCTCAGCTTGCAGCCCCGCCCACCCCAGCAGGTGAGCAGACAAACATCTCAGGCTGGTGAGTACTGGTCGGCATCGATCCTCTGTGTGGGAATCTCTCCGTTTTGCCCTCTGTGCCCCTGTTGCTGTGCTCTCCTCTGTGGCTCCGAAGCTTCCCCCCTCCCTCACCCGCAGTCTCCACCCGTGAAGGGGATTCCTAGTGTGTGGAAACCTTTCATCCTTCACAGCTCCCTCCCTGAGGTGCAGGTCCCATCCCTATTCTTTTGTCTATGTTTTTTTTCTTTTTTCCTTTGCCCTACACAGGTACATTGGGAGTTTCTTGCCTTTTGGGAAGTCTGAGGTCTTCTGCCAGCATTCAGTAGGTGTTCTGTAGGAGTCGTTCCACCTGTAGATGTATTTGTGGGGAGGAACGTGATCTCGACGTCTTACTCCTCCACCATCTTGAAGTCCTCTTATAACTGATTCACTTTGCTGTACAGCAGAGACAAACAACATTTTAAATCAACTATACTCAATAAAACTTTTTAAAAAATATACATGGATGTATACAAAAATTATTTTTTATTCTTTGTTCTTTTTCAAAATAACACTTTAGCTATTTTATGTGATATGTTTTCTTATCAGTGTTTTTAATTGTTTTTATCCAAACATATTACTCAATTTTGTTTTAACTACTTGATATTTCTTAATATGTATAATATGTATATTTCACTACATTTTTGGATAAGCAGTTACATTGATTCCAATTTTACACTATAATATACAATTTTTCAGTAAACACCCTGATGCGTGTCTTATGGTGCAATAGTTCAAGTGTTTCTCTCAGATATATGTTTAAAGTTTTTTGAATATATACATGTAAAATTTTAATAGATATTGATAAATTGTCATCCCAGCATCAATATAAAACATCCTATTTGTTTTCCTTATCAACAGAGGTAAGCTTAATTATTAGAATTTTACTTTTGAAAAAAATGAAGTTTAATAAATGATTTTTAGAGGTTCACATTCTGGCCATTGCAAGCAGAACAACTGGTAGTGGCCCATGTGACTCTGATTCTACATATACACAGGGCATGCTTTCTCTCTCTCCTTCTCTCTCTTTTTTCTTAAGACTTTATTTTTAATTTTATGAAAAATTGAGAAAAGAGTATGGAAAGTTCTCAATTACTGTACAACCAGTTAATTCTACTATAAACATCTTCTATAAATATGGTATGTTGTTCATAATCATTTCATAAACCAAATTAATACATTATTTTTAACAGGAATCCAGAATTTATTTTGATTTTCACAGTTTTTAACCCAATGTCTTTTCACATTCCAAGATCTCATCCAGAATACCACATTATATTTAGTTTTTTGCTAGGCTGTGCTTATCTGTGACAGTTTCTCAGACTTTTTATGTATTTTTTGTTAGCTTTGAGAGTTTTAAGAAGTACCAGTTAGGTAGCTTGGAGAATGCCCTTCAATGGGAATTTGTATGATGTTTTTCTCATGATTAAACTAAGGCTATGCATTACTGGAAGGAAGACCACAGATGTAAAGTGCCATTTTCTTCACATTGTATCAAGGGTACATATTGTCAACATTATTTATGTTGACCTTGATCATCTGCCTGAGGAAGTGTTTATCAGGTTTATCCATTATCAAGTTACTCTTTGCCACCTTTCCATATGGTATTTTTTGGAAAGATATAAATATGTGCAACATACACTTAAGGAGTGGGGAGCTATCCTCCCTTACCTTGAGGGCAGAATATCTACAAAAACTATTTGGAATTCATCTGCTTCTCTCTCCTCCCTTATTTATTACATTCATTCATTCATTCATTTAAATCATATAGATTTGTGGATATTAATTTTATACTTTGGGTTATAGCTCAATGTTGTTTTTTTTTTTTAATTTTGTTGCATGAATTGTTTCAACTTTAGCCATTAGAAAATCTTTCAGTTGGCTCTTCTCCCTGTTCCTTTTTTTGACATACCTGCATCAATATGTGCTTTCTCTTTTTCTTCCTCTCTCTCTTTCTCACTTTCTCTCTCTCTCCATCCCTCCCCTTTTCCTTACTTTTTCTTCCTTACTTTCTGTAACACAACATGCTCCACACTTATGTTTTTTTTATTTTCTGCCACAGACCTAAAATAAACCATTTTTCTAAAGACCATTGGTTCCTTTTATTAGAGAATGGTATCAGAAACCAAGATCTGGGAACTAGGCATGCTTGTTTCAATTGAGGTATCATGTATTCTAGACCCCTTCTCACAGAGCAAGGAGACATGTATGTCTATATTAACTTGTGAATATACACAAATATTTCTATATGTATCTATTTTTTGGTAATCATGAGTTCATACTGGCCTCTTCAACTCTAATCCATTACCAAATGGATCATTCTAGATTTTCTCCTTGCTTATCTGTAAATTCACACTCCAAAAGTGAGAAATCAGGCTCCCGACACCTGCATTCCATTTACTTAATTATTCAATTTTATTGTTCACAAATAGTAATATTGAACATTTTAACCCAAGCCCCGTGGAAAACATTATCAAATAGAATAGTGTTTACATGCAGTTCTTTTTGCCTATGATCTGAAAGGTTCCACTCATTTTCAAAGTTACTTAGTTAGCAACTGTTCTTCACAACTACCTTCAAAGTTTATTTCATAAATTTGAAATACAGTTAGATGTTTCTGTCATAGTCTGCATTCTAGCATGGTATCCCCCAAACTCCTAAGTGATTTTATATTAATTTGTATATATTACAGTTCACTCTTTGTGCTGTAAAATTCTATGCATTTTGATGAATGCATAATGCCATGTATCCACCATTATGGTATCATGTGGAATTATCTCAGAGCCCTGGATTTTATCTATTCTACATGCTCCCCATTTCCATGAATCTTCAAGAATCATTCATTTCTGTATTATATTTATGGTTTTTATTATCTCTGTGGTTTTGCTTTCTCCAGAGTATCAGATAATTGGAATCATTGTATGTAGCCTTTTCACTGGCTTCCATCACTCAGCAGTATGCATGTTGGGTTCATCCATGTCTTTTTGTGGTTTGAATTCTCATTTTTTTAATTGCTGAATTAAGTTCCTTTTATGGATTTACCACAATTTTTTCATCAAATCACCTATTGAAGGACACCTTGGTTACTTCCAGCTTTTCATGATTATGAATAAAGCTTCAGTAAACATTCACATGCAGGGTTTTGTATGAAAACATTTTTCAAATCAATTGAGTAAAGATTTAAAAGTGTGTTTGTTGGATGATATGATAAATCTATGTGTAGCTTTGTAAGAGTTTGCAAATTTATCTTTCAAAAATCTGTACCATTTTTTATTCCCTCTATATATGAATGACATTTTCTGTTTTTCTAAACCTATGTCAACATTTGGAATTATCAATTTTTGGATTTTAGCCATTCTAATAGGTGTGTAGTGGTACTTCACTATTATTTTTACTTGTAAGTCCCTAATGACAAATGATGTTGATCATTTTTCCTTATGCTTACTTGTCATCTGTATATATTTTTTGTCAGTTATCTTTTGGCATTTTTAAAATGTAACTGTTTGTTTTTATATTGTTGAATTTTAAGAATTCTTTATGGATTATGGATACAAGTCTTTTACCTGGTATTTGTTTTACACTTAATTTCTCCAAGACTCTGGCTTATCGTTTTATGTTAAATGTATTTCACAGAGCAGAATATTTAAATTTTTAATAAAGTCTAACTTTTTTTTTATAGATTGTACTTATGGTATTTTATCTAAAGACATCACTGAATGCAAGGTCAACAAGAATCTTTTTCATTTTCTTGTAGAACTTATATCTTTTTGTGTTTTACAGGTAGGTCTATGTTCCATTTTCAGTTATTTTTTGTTAAAGGTGTAAAGTTTGTGTTTAGGCTCATTTTTTTGCATATCAACATCAGGTTGCTCTAAAATCATTTGTTGAAAAAACTATCCTTTCTCCTTTGAAGTGATTCTACTTCATTTCAAAAGTCAGTTGACTATATGTATGTGGGTCTGTTCTTTGACTCTCTATTCTGTTCTATTGATCAGCCCAGCCATTCTTTCACCAATGGTAGCTTTACAATCTTGAAGTTGAGTAGTGTGAGCTCTCTGACTTTGTTCCTTTTTGGTATTGTTTTGCCTATTCTTGGTCTTTTGCATTTCTAACTAAATTTTAGATTCACTTTGTTAATATGCACAATAACTCATTGGGATTTTCATTGAGATTGCATAGATCAGGTTAGTAAGAACTGACATCTTATCAATATTGAGTCTTCCTATCCATAAACATAGAATATGTCTGCATTTATTTACATCTTCATTGATTTTTTTCATTAGAGTTTTATAGTTTTTCTCATTCAGCTCTTGTGCATATTTTGTTATATTTATATACAAGCATATCTCTCATTTTTTGTTCCTAAAATAAATTGTACTGTTTTAAATTTTTAATTCTAATTATTCATTGTTTGTATTTTGGAAAGAAATTAATTTTGCACCCTGTAGTAATTGCTCTTTAATTTCAGAAGTTTATTTATTTTTCAACTTTTAGGATTTTCTACATAGATAATAATGTCATCTGTGAAGAATAAAAGTTTTAATTTTCCTTATTCAGTCTGTATACCTTTATTTCCTTCATGTACTGGGTGGACCTTTTGGTATGATGTTGAATAACGATGCTGAGAAGGGACATCCTAGCTTTTTTCCTGTTTTTTGGGAAAAATATCCAGCTCCTCATCAAGTGTGATGTTATGTGATGTTCTCTATCCGTTTGAGGAAATTCCCTTCTATTTCCTGTTTTCCTTGTGTTAGATTTTGTCAAATGCTGTTTCTGCAACAACTGACAGAAGTGTATGAATTTTTTCTGTAGTTTGTTGATATAAAGGATTAGATTGACTTATTTCAATTGTTGAAACTGCCTTGCATATCTGAAATAAATCCTCCTTGATCATGGTATATATTTCTTTGTATACATAATGGAATTGATTTGCTAATATTTTGTTAAGGCTTTGGCATCTATATACATGAGAGATTTGGGTCTGCAGTTTTCCTATCTTGTAATGTCTTTTTCTGCTTTTGGTCTTATAGCTATTATGGCCACATTGAATAAAATGGAATAAGGTCCTTTTTTCTATTTTCCAAGAGATTATAAAGAATTGGCATCATTTCTTCCTTAAAAGTTTGGCAAAATCCATCAATGAAACCATCAGCTACATGTTATGTCTTTTTTTGGAAGGCTCTTGATTATTGATTCAATGGCTTTACTTATTGAATGCCTATAACTTATTCAAATTAGTTATTTTTCACTGTGTGAGTTGTGGTAGCTTGTGTCTTTCAAGCAATTGGTCTATTTTATAACTAAGTTATTGAATTTTAAAGCATAGAATTGTTTATAGAATTTATTTATTTTCTTTTGAATTTTTATGGGAACCATAGTGGTGATCTTATTTCACATTTTTTTTTTTTTTTTAGTCTGAGTAGCCTGAGCTCTTCTTTATCTTTATTATTTATTTAATTTTGGCAATGCCACGCAGCATGCAGAATTTTAGTTCCCTGACCAGGGATTGAGCCCATGCCCCCTGCAGTGGAAGCCCAGAGTCTAAACCACCAGGACACCAGGGAAGGGCCACACAAGCTCTTTTTTTTTTCTTCTCCTTATTAGTTATCTATTTTATACATATTACTGTATATATGTCAATTCGAATCTCCCAATTCATCCACCATCACCACCATCCCACAACTTTCCCCGCTTGGTGTCCATACATTTGTTCTCTACATCTGTGTCTCTATTTCTGTCCTCCAAACAGGTTCATCTGTACAATATTTCTAGTTTCCACATATATGTGTTAATATATGATATTAGTTTTTTCTCTTTCTGACTTAACTTGACTCTGTGTGACAGTCTCCAGATCCACCCACGTCTCTACAAATGACCCAATTCTGTTCCTTTTTATGGCTGAGTAATATTCCATTGTATATATGTACCACATCTTCTTTATCCATTTGTCTGTTGATGGGCATTTAGGTTGCTTCCATGACCAGGTTATTGTAAATAGTGCTGCAGTGAACATTGGGGTGCATGTGTCTTTTTGAATTATGGTTTTATCTGTGTACATGCCCAGTAGTGGGATTGCTGGGTCATACGGTAATTCTATGTTTAGCTTTTTAAGGAACGTCCATACTGTTCTCCATAGTGGCTGTACCAATATACATTGCCACAAACAGTGCAAGAGAGTTCCATTTTCTCCACACCCTCTCCAGCATTTGTTGTTTGTAGATCTTCTGATGATGCCCATTCTAACTGGTGTAAGGTGATAACTCATTGTAGTTTTGATTTGCGTTTCTCTAATAATTAGTGATGTTGAGCAGCTTTTCATGTGCTTCTTGGTCATCTCTATTTCTTCTTTTGAGAAATCTCTATTTAGGTCTTCTGTCCATTTTTGGATTGGGTTGCTTGTTTTTATTTAATATTGAGCTGTATGAGCTGTTTATATATTTTTGAGATTAATCCTTTGCCCATTGATTCCTTTGCAAATATTTTCTCCCATTCTGAGGGTTGTCTTTTTGTCTTGTTTGCAGTTTGCTTTGCAAAAGCTTTTAAGTTTCATTAGGTCCCATTTGTGTATTTTTGTTTTTATTTCTATTACTCTCAGAGGTGGGTCAGAAAAGATCTTGCTGTGATGTATATCAAAGAGTGTTCTTCTTATATTTTCCTCTAAGAGTTTTATAGTGTCTGGTCTTAAATTTAGGTCTCTAATCCATTTTGAGTTTATTTTTGTGTATGGTGTTAGGAAGTGTTCTAATTTCATTATTTTACATGTAGCTTTTACACTATTTTACATGTAGCTTTATGTTAGTTGACCATATGCTGTGGGTTTATCGCTGAGCTTTCTATCCTGTTCCATTGATCTATATTTCTGTTTTTGTGCCAGTACCATATTTTTTTGATTACTGGAGCTTTGTAGTATGGTCTGTCATCAGGGAGTCTGAGTCCTCCAGCTCCACTTTTTTCCTCTAAGACTGCTTTGGCTATTTGGGGTCTTTTGTGTCTCCATACAAATTTTAAGAATTTTTGATTTAATTCTGCAAAAAATGTCACTGGTAATTTGAAAAGGATTGCATTTAATCTGTAGATTGCTTTGGGTAGTATAGTCATTTTCACAATATTGATTATTTCAATCAAAGAGCATAGTATATCTCTCCATCTATCTGTGTCATCTTTGATTTCTTTCATCAGTGTCTTATAGTTTTCTGAGTACAGGTATTTTTACCTCCTTAGGTAGGTTTATTCCTAGGTATTTTATTCTCTTTGTCGCAATGGTGAATGAGATTGTTTCCTAATTTCTCTTTCTAATCTTTCATTGTTATTGTATAGGAATGCAAGAGATTTCTGTGCATTAATTTTTTACCCTGAAACTTTAACAAATTCATTGATTAGCTCTAGGAGTTTTCTGGTGACTTCTTTATGATTTTCTATGTATAATATCATGTCATCTGCAAACAGTGACAGTTATACTTCTTTTCCAATTTGCATCCCTTTTATTTCTTTTTCTTCTCTGATTTCCATGGCTAAGACATCCAAAACTTTGTTGAATAATAGTGGCAAGAGTGGACATCCTTATCTTGTTCCTGATCTTAAATGAAATGCTTTCAGGTTTCACCACTGAGAATGATGTTTGCTGTGGGTTTGTCATATATGGCCTTTATTATGTTGAAGTAGGTTCACTCTATGCCTACTTTCTGGAGAATTTTTATCATAAATGGGTGTTGAATTTTGTCAAAAAACTTTTCTGCATCTTGAGATGATCATATGTTTTTTATTCTTCAATTTGTTAATATGGTGTATCACACTGATTGATTTGTGTATATTGAAGCATCCTTGCATTTCTGGGATAAAGCACACTTGATCAAAATGTATTATCTTTTTAATGTGCTGCTGGATTCTGTTTGCTAGTATTTTTTGAGGATTTTTGCATCTATATTCATCAGTGATATTGGTCTATAATTTTCATTTATTGTAGTAATTTGTCTAGTTTTGGTATCAGGGTGATGGTGGCCTCATAGAATGAGTTTGGGAGTGTTCCTTTGTCTGCAATTTTTTGGAAGAGTTTGAGAAAGATGAGTGTTAACTCTTCTCTAAATGTTTGATAGAATTCACCTCTGAAGCCATCTGGTCCTGGGCTTTTGTTTGTTGAAAGATTTTTAATTACAGTTTCAATTTCATTACTTGTGATTGGTCTGTTCATATTTTCCATTTCTTTCTGGTTCAATCTTGGGAGGTTATACCGTTCTAAGAATTTGTTCATTTCTTCCAAGTTCTCCATTTTATTGGCATAGAGTTGCTTATAGTAGTCTCTTATGATGCTTTGTATTTCTGCATTGTCTGTTGTAACTTCTCGTTTTTCATTTCTAATTTTATTTATTTGACTCCACTCCCTCTTTTCCTTGATGAGTCAGGCTAAAGGTTTATCAGTTTTTCTTCTCTTCTCAAAGAACCAGCTTTTAGTTTTATTGATCTTTGCTATTGTTTTCTTTGTTTCTATTTCATTTATTTCTGCTCTGATCTTTATGCTATCCTTCCTTCAACTAATTTTAGGTTTTGTTTGTTCTTCTTTCTCTAGTTCCTTTAGGTGTAAGGTTAGATTGTTTTTCTTGTTTCTTGAGGTAGGCTTGTATTGCTATAAACTTCCCTCTTAGAACTGTGTTTGCTGCATCCCATAGGTTTTGGATCAGTGTGTTGTCATTGTAATTAGCCTCTAGGTATTTTTTGATTCCCTCTTTGATTTCTTCAATGATCTCTTGGTTATTTAGTAACGTATGGTTTCGCATCCATGTGTTTGTGTTTTTTATGTTTTTTCTCCTGTAATTTATTTCTAATCTCATAGTGTTGTGGTCGGAAAATATACTTGATATGATTTCAATTTTCTTAAGTTTAGTGAGGCTTGATTTGTAACCCAAGAAGTGATCTATCCTGGAGAATGTTCTGTGTGCACTTGAGAAGAAAGTGTAATCTGCTGTTTTTGTATGGAATGTCTTATAAGTATCAATTAAATATATGTGGTCTATTGTGTCATTTAAAGCTTGTGTTTTCTTATTAATTTTCTGTCTGGTTGATCTATCCATTGGTGTAAGTGGAGTGCTAAAGTCCCCTCTATTATTGTGTTACTGTTAATTTCCTCTTTTATAGCTGTTAGCAGTTGCATTATGCATTGATGTACTCCTATGTTGGGTGCATGTATATTTATAATTGTTATATCTTCTTCCCAGATTGACCCCTTGATCATTATGTACTGTCCTTTCTTGTCCCTTGTAACATCCTTTATTTTAAAGTCGATTTTATCTGATATGAGTATTGCTGCTCCAGCTTCCTTTTTATTTCCTTTTGCATGGAATATCTTTATCCATCCCCTCACTTTCAGTCTGTATGTGTCCCTAGGTCTGAATTGGGTCTCTTGTAGACAGCATATATATATGGGTTTTCTTTTTGTATTCGTTCAGTGAGCCTGTGTCTTTTGGTTGGAGCATTTATTCCATCCATGTTTCAGTTAATTACTGATATGTGTGTACCTATTACCATTTTCTTAATTGTTATGGGGTTTTTCTTGTAGGTCCTTTTCTTCTCTTGTGTTTCCCACTTACAGAAGTTCCTTTAACATTTGTTATAGAACTGGTTTGGTAGTTCTGAATACTCTTATATTTTGCTTGTCTGTAAAGCTTTTGATTTCTTCATCGAATCTCAATGAGATCCTTGTCGGGTAGAGTAATCTTGGTTGTAGATTCTTCCCTTTCATCACTCTAAATATATCATGCCACTCCCTTCTGGCTTGTAGAATTTCTGCTGAGAAATCAGCTATTAAACCTTATCACAGTTCCCTTGTATGTTATTTGTCATTTTTCCCTTGTTGCTTTCAATAATATTTCTTTATCTTTAATTTTTATCAATATGATTACTATGTGTCTCGGTGTGTTTCTCCTTGGGTTTACCTAGCCTGGGACTCTCCGTACTTCCTGGCCTTGGGTAGCTATTTCCTTTCCCATGTTAGGGAATTTTTCAACTATAATCTCTTCAAATATTTTCTTGGGTCCTTTCTCTCTTCTCCTTCTGGGACCCCCATAATGCGAATGTTGTTGCATTTAATGTTGTCCCAGAAGTCTCTTAGGCTGTTTTCATTTCTTTTCATTCTTTTTTCTTTATTCTGTTCCGTGGCAGTGAATTCCACCATTCTGTTTTCCAGGTCACTTATCCATTCTTCTGTCACAGTTATTCTGCTATTGATTCCTTCTAGGGTATTTTTCATTTCCGTTATTGTATTGTTCATCTCTGTTTGTTTGTTCTTTAATTCTTTTAGGTGTTTGTTCTTTAATTCTTCTAGGTCTTTATTAAATATTTCTTTCATCTTCTTGATCTTTGCCTCCATTCTTTTTCTGAGGTCCTGGATCATCTTCACTATCATTATTCTGAATTCTTTTTCTGGAAGGTTGCCTATCTCCACTTCATTTAGTTGTTTTTCTGGGGTCTTATGTTGTTCCTTCATCTGGTAAAAATTCCTCTGCCTTTTCATTTTGTCTATCTTTCTGGGAATGTGGTTTTCCTTCCACAGGCTGCAGAAGTATAGTTCTTCTTGTTTCTAGTCTCTGCCTTCTGGTGGATGAGGCTATCTAAGGGGCTTGTCTCACTTTTAACATTGGTAATTTGTGTCCTCTTTCTGTTTTCTTACTTAGCTTGCCTAGAGATGTACCAAACTATTAATCCGTGAAGGAAACAGCTTTTGATTATTTTGATTTTCCTATTGTTCTTCTATTTTTGATTCTATTGATTTCTGCTCTATTTTTATTATTATTATTTTCTCCTTCTGCTTGTATTAGGCTTTACTTTTTTTTTTCTTTCCTAATTTCCTAAAGTGAAATATTAGATTATTAACTTTAGATGTTTCTTTATCTAATGTATGCTTTTAATAGTATAAATTTCCATTTAAGCACTACTTCCCCTTCGTCCTACAAATTGTTATGTTCAAACTATCCTTTGAGTTTGTTAATTCTATCTGGTAATACTCTTGCTCAAGTCACCATCCTCCATAGGATATATGAAAATCTTATCTCTGCTCCATCATCTTGTCTCCTTCAATCTATTGTGTAGATAGTATAAAAAATGTATTAGCATTCAAATCACTTTACTCATCTGCTTAAAGATAAGTTATTTAATGGCTTCTTTTTTTTCTCTTGAGATAAAACCAAATCTCATTTACAGGGCTTTTGAGGCAATTAATGTGTCAATTTCTGTATATTTGTGACAATTCATCTTTAAGCATATTGATCTCCTTTTATTTTTCTAGTGTTCCATGATCATATTTGCTTGGGATTCTTGTTACATGATGTACTCTCCATTTGGAATACTTCTACAGGAGATTTTCTTACAAATTCATTAAAACTCCTCTGTCTCAGAGTTAAAACACTTAATTTAGGCACTCTGAGAACACTGTGTGCTTTCCTTATATCATACAGTGTTAATTTGGGAACTTATATATGTTCCAGTTGAGAATATGACTTCCATGAGAGTAAAGATCTCTGTTCACCATCACTGTAGGACTAATCCCCAAAGAAGAAAGCACCTTCCCACTCTATCCCAAAAGATTATATGCAAGTTAAATTCACATTCTTAATTTCAATAAGTCATTTAAGCCAGGTTCATAACTTGTCAGCTCAGTGACCTGGATAATTTTTTTTTTTTGAGTTTACTAATGAAATTTAAACATGAGACATTATTAAAATAAAAACAAACTTCAGGCCATCTTAGCTGGATCTCCATCTGTATGTATTGAGTCAGAACTGAACTCTTGCTGGACCTACCTCTCTAGTTTATTAATTAAAATTATGATGCTAATATCCTTCTTTAAATAATTGGTACGTATTTTATAAAATTATTTCAGGAGATGTACAGTTTGACAAGATGTTTTCCGTATTCTTCTCTCACTTAATATAACAGTGTGTTTAAGTGGATCTTTGGATGATTTATGAAAATTTTCAGTGCCTAAACTAAAAAGTCTCTTTCTTCATAAACCTAAGGAGACTCAGCCATACAACTTCTTGACATCTTCCTTCATGAAGGATTTTGATTTTCAATACTGATTTTATTTTTTAAAAAATACTTAACTCTTCAAATATTGTGAGTTTCACAGACCTAAAGTCAAAATAGTACTTATGTGATTGTATTATATTAATATGTGTTGTATATTTTTCTTGTTTGTTTCTCCTCCTATATCCTTGGTACAATTCCCTTAAGAAATTTTCTTAAGCGAATCTTTGATTATCCTTACCTGATATTATCCATTGTTTTGTTTATTCATTCTATATTTAACAAGCCTGTATAGTTTCAGATACAGGAAATGCTAGTGAACTAAGATCTAAGTCCTTTCCTCCAGATACATCTTATATTCAAGCGTAGAAGAAAGACACCAAGTAAGTGATTAAAGTGAAATATCTAGGGACTTCCCTCATTGTCCAGTAGTTAAGACTTTGCCTTCCAATGCAGGGCATGTGAGTTCAATCCCTCGTCAGGGAGCTAAGATCCCACATGACTTGGGGACAAAAAAACAAAACATAAAACAGAAGCAATACTGTAACAAATTCAATAAAGACTTTAAAAATAGTCCACATCAAAAAAACTTTAAAAAAGTTAAAATAGAACAAAGTATCTAATTAAATGTAATGAAACACAATAACTCTTCCAATGGAAAAAAAAAGAAATAGAAAGATAAGGAAAGAAAGATGAGTGTTATGGAAACTTTAGTCTTACCTTTTTGAGTTCCAGTGATAATTAGCAACGTAGTAAAACTGCCAAAATTAGATTTAAACATTCTGAAAGTTTGACTTGTCATTGAGATTAAAATTTTAAATTTCATTTCCTTATTTTAAATAAATTCTCAGTCTACAAGAACATTATTCCTTCTCTTTAAATTTTATATAACCTAAATTATGACATTAAGATAGCTCTATTTTTGGTTGACACATAATAATAATAGGTTAAAGAAAAACAGCTTTTTTTTTCATCTAGGTGGAACATTTTACACCAAACCAAACTAATCAACCAAAACAGCAATAGAAAAAAAAAATAATAATAAGATTAGCTCTCTACTCTTAACTTTAAGGACTATATGTAACTTTATTATTGCAATTCTCTACTGGGTAGACTTTACATTTGTGCAATCCATTTGATTTAAACATCCATTGCCAAGCACCTCGTTCCAAGTTACATAACTTTAAATACTTTTACTCTCATTGCACATGATTTCAAATTCCTTGACTTCTTTCTCATAGGCTTTGAATTTGTTCTGAGAAGGATTACATTTATAATACTAATGCTATTACTGAATATCACAAGTACACTAAGTGCTGCATAAAATATTTGACTGTCATTAATTAAGAAATAAAACACTATTGCCCCTTTGTTGTCAATAATGACAGAAGTTACCACCAGGCAGTGTGGAGAAGGATATTAATAATTTTGCTATTGTTGCTGCTATGTTTTTAAATAAAATGGGAGTCACTGAAAGTGATTTATTTTGCTCTTCATGGAATTAACTTCTTACTGAAATAGTTTGTGTGATTACTTTTCATAGTTGTTTTGTGACAATAGTGACATATACACTGAGGCAAGAGCAAAACAATTATCTGTTGCATAGAATTCATGCTTCAAAATATACTTGAACTTCTTCAGACTGGGGGACTCTTTAAACTTGAAACGTCTCCACTTCCCCATTTTTAGCACCAAAAAAGGGACATGCTGAATCCCCTCAAGAGTCTGGAGAGTAGACACTGTTCTCTAGCATTTACCAACATTTATTTACATACGCACCAGGCTCAACTTTTAACCCTCATGCTTCTATGAGGCAGGAAATTAGAACAGCAGATATTTCTAATGTTTTCAGTATATTTGCGCAATCCACAAATAATGCTATTACTAGAGTAGTCTATTATCTCCTAGCTAAAAAAGGTCTGTTGTTCACTCTTGAAAATCAAGAATAATTTCCCCCCCCCCCCCGGGTGATTGGCTAATCAGCATTTTCTTTCTGTAAAAACTGCCAGAAGGAATCTGTGAGATAAATACTTTTACAGAAGAATTTGATGATTTAATGTGAATACTTGAAAATCCAATTCCTCCACATAAAATAAGGAATTAAAAATGGACACTGGTTTTGTCATGTTTATGCCTAAAAGCCTAAAACCATAACCTACTATCTATCCTTTTAAAAACAAACAGTCCTTTAAGGGATGAACGGATAAAGGTGTGAATATATCTATCTATCTCTATATGTGTATATAAATATATATTTATTATGTAGATAGATAGATGGATAGATAGATAGCTGGATATACATAGATACATACATACACAATGGGATATTATTTAGTCATGAGAAAGAAGGAAATCCAGCCATTTTTTCCAACATGGATGGAACTTGAGGACTTTGTTCTAAGTGAGATAAATCAGAGAAAAACAAATACTGTATGATCTCACTTATATGTGGAATCTAAAAAAGTCATACTTAGGAAAACAGAGAGTAGAATGGAGTTACAAGGAGCTGTGAAGGGGGGAGTCAGGGAGATGTTGTTAAAGGCTACAATTTGCAACTAGTAGATACATAAGTAGTGGAGATCAGCATAGAGATTATAGTCAGCAGTACTACACTATAAACATCAAAGCTGCTAAGAAACCAGATCCTGGAATTCCCTGGCTGTCCAGTGGTTAGGATTCCACACTTCCACTGCCAGCTGCATGGGTTCAAAGATCCCACATGCCACACAGCATGCCCCCAAAAAACAAAACAAAATGAAATAAGCTAGATTTTAATTGTTCCCACCACAAGAGAGACATGATAATTATGTGAAGGGATGGAGGTGTTAAGTGAACCTGGGTGATAATCATAATGTAATATATAAATGTATCAAGACAACACGTCATACACCTTAAACTTACATGATGTTATATGCCAATTACCTCAATAAAACAGAGAGATCAATAAAAGCTTCTTCTATACTCTCTTATGATCATCTTTTATGCTTGTGTATTCTGAATTGCTTCAGTCTTCTCAGCAGGCCTAGAATTATTTCAAATGTTGCATATCTTTCACTTCATCTCCCCTAAATTTCCTCATATCCCATGTCTAAACTATTAAAATCAGCAGAGCATCTAAAATTAGTGATGAGATTAATAGCAAGTTCAAATTCACTGGTGGTGTATTGCGTCCAGTTCAACAATGGTTTGCAAATCACTGGGGTCAGATTGCTTTGGTTTGCGTTCTGACTTAGTTAATAGCTGTGAGATTTGGGGCAAATCACTTATACTTGTTAAGCTTCAGTTCTCTCATCTTTGAAACGAGGGTAATAATATTTAATACAAAGGATTTTGGATGATTAAATGCAACAATGCATGTAAAGTATTCTGTATGGCTTGAGACTAAGATCTTCCTACACCACCATGTTGAATCGTCTTCTCAGGTAGCTGTTCTTAACATCTTCTCCATTCTGCTAAGACATGGACTTTTCATTTCTCAAACTAGTAATTCAGCGAAAAGGAAAATATGATGGGGAGGATATAAAAACTTTAATGAGAAGCCCTGGCTTCAAGAGTTGGCTTTTTTTTTTTTTTTTCGGTACGTGAGCCTCTCACTTTTGTGGCCTCTCACTTTGGGGAGCACAGGCTCCGGAGGCACAGGCTCAGCGGACATGGCTCACGGGCCCAGCCGCTCCGCGGCATGTAGGATCTTCCCAGACCAGGGCACGAACCCGTGTCCCCTGCATCGGCAGGCGGACTCCCAACCACTGCGTCACCAGGGAAGCCCAAGGGTTAGCTTTTTTATTACAACTCTTTCCTGGATTTGTTTCCTTTAACAAAAATATCAAATGAGCTTATTGAATCAGTTCCTATAATTTACATTTTTGGGGAAGCAATAGACAATCACAGCTTGGGAAAATGTGGCTTATACCTTGAAAACTGTAATAGCAATTCAGGGAAGATGTATATAGCTAATTCTGAAGATAACAGCTACATGCTCATACAGTTGCTTACAGTTTCTTGACAGAATGTAGGGCAGAAACCTTGTCTTTTTCATTTAGTCTTCTTAACTGAGTCTAGTGCCATAGCTTGCACATTGTAATTGCCCAATAAATATTTCCAGAATTAAATTGAAAATTTTATCTCTTTAAATGACTCTTCTTGACACATTCTGGCCAGCAGTTAAGTTCAATAAACTGAACATTACCTTCAACATAAATGTTGGAAATGCCATTTCATACAAACTAAACTCAACATATTTAGATACTTTCTTAGAATTTTAACTATTTATAAGCAATCCATTTTATAACTTTTAACATTTATTTTCTAAGTGCTGTTGAATCTGGAATACCCTGGTTTGGCATCAAACTCAATCACAGAGTAATTGAGCAGTTGTTAGAATGCTGTCAAGCCAAATAAAATAAACCCATTCTTAAAAAACAAACAAAAAAAAAACAAGAAAAAAAAACACTTAGAATGTTAATGGATCTTATGCTTTTAATTTTGAGTATTCAGAGTTTAAATTGCACTTCAAGAGCTATGTGAAGCATATGTGATGATTTGGTTATTCAGATATTAGTAGAGCGTAGCCAATGGCACTGAAACCACAATATGTGACTGTACATTTACATTTATTTTATTCTAATTTATTGAAATGATTTTTTAGAATTTGATTTAGGTTTAAATTAACATTTATCAAACAAATAGATAAGCAAAGGAAGTGTTTGGATATGTCTATTTGTAATTTCTGTACTATGCAGTAAGGAAGGAAGTTATTTTACCTTATTTATCTGCTCTGGTGAATTAAGAAATGAGATCTAGGAAATCACATTAATCCTTGTCTGTTTTAGCAGTGATTCTCAAATAATGGGAGGGATTTATCTGAGATGAACTGATCAAAATAACTTGAGAGATTTTTTTTCCTTCAGATTATGCATAGAATATTCTGATCTATCTTCCACTCCCTTAGGCAGAAAATGAAACACAGGTTAATCTTTGCAAACTAAAACTGTTCTCTAGAAAGCCTTCAGGGTCCTAAGGGCATTTCTCTGGGTCTTCTTGCTCTTTCACATGTCTTTTCTTCCTTTTTCTCTCAGACAACTCCCTCTGTTTTGGTGCAATATAGCCCATCCTTCTTCTTCATTATGATTTATTTTGTCCATCCACAGCTCACCACTGACGGCAATCCTCTCTGTCTTGCTTATTTTAAATTATCAATAGACAGAATCTGATGGTTGCCTTCTTACATGTCACTGATTATTTGAATACCTAAAGATCATTTGCCAGAAACCTAGGTCTAATCATCTGTGCCTGGAGAGTTCCTGTGGTACATAGGACTGCCTCTTAAAGCTTCTTTGGGCAGGGCCCATGCCAAAAATGACATCTATTACAATACAAGCTTGTTTTGTTTGATCAGAAAGCATTTACTGAGTGCCTTTTATATATAATACTCTCTGCTGAGTGATGGGTCAACAAAGGGTATAATATAAAAAGGTCTCTAGTGTGAGAAAAATACAGTGAAATTGGGCAGACTGAATATATCTATAAAATCATGGATAGTGGCATAAAATATTACATTTAAATTGCATATGCATACATGTGTATACATATATATGTATAAATATACATATATAATTTGATTTCCTAAGTGATTTAGGAATTCAGAAGTGTAAAATATTGCCATTGTCAATCATTTGTGGTCAGGGAAGACCTATTGGAGGGGATGTGATTCAAGCTGAAACTTTATTAATTAGAAGGGGTTGACTTTGATTCAGAGTGATTGATAGAACGCAGGTTCTGACCAGAGTCTTTAAAAGGCATCCTTTCTTCTAGAGGACCTCCATTTGTATGTCTCATGTAACAAAAATCCCCATGAATTATTCATATAAACTGCCATTTAATTTTACAATTTTTCCTTTTCTATCAATATCATTAACTCCTTAATAAGGAATCAATTCTGTGCGTCTTGTTAGAGCCCACAGGGACATTTGTATACAATAAATATTTATTTTTGTGCTTGCTCAACTTACCACAGATACAAGAAATGGGCTTAAAATATATAAAGTTTAAAAATGCTTTCACATTTTCAGACTTTATTTACCCAGGTAAGTCATCTCAAAAACTAACTTAAAAGTCCAATCACTTGTAATGTATCTAACATCCCATAAGAAATAAGATTAGTAGTTTTCTATGTCAACATATTTGAACTAAACAGTGTGACATTTCCTGCCCCCTTCAGCAACATTTGTTATATAAACTCTCAACAAAGGATATTTCCTCAAATATTAAGTGTAAAGCATTTTTCCTTAAATATGAAGTAGATTTATTTTGCGATATTCAACAAGTCACATTTGGAAGATGAGAGGCAAGAACATACATATTTTCTAGCTTAAGAAAAGCCTTTTATGTGTTATCAGCTTTATAACCTAGTTTTGATGCTAAAGCCATCTTTTTTTCTCTTTACAGACTACGATTTTAAAAGAACATAAAGTACATACAGAAGTTGTTGTTGTTTCCCCGATGTTGCCAATTTAAAGATATCATTGAGTTTTTACCTTTGAAAATTACTTTTTTCCTTAGAATAAATATTGAAATATGAAATGCTGATGTCACTATATTGCAAAAAAGGAGGAAGAGCAGATCTGGGAAAAAGTCCAAAGTTCTTCAAAGTGACTTTTTGCCAAACTAAAGCTTTTTTCTGCAGAAGGAAAAAAAAATTCATCTTGGAAGATAATTCTGGTACATTATGAAATGATTAAACTCATGCATATAGTTGAATATGCCACCGCACTTTTATCACCACCAAAAAGATCATTCTACCACTCCCTGGATGGGCAGATCACAATGATTTAGGGCCACCTCTGGGAAATTTGCAAATTCTTACAGAACATGCCCTCCTCTCTCCTTGTGGCTGAGAGCACACCACACAAAGGAGTGGAAAAATCAAGGCAAGAAAATTTAAAATCAGAAATGCTTGATTTCTAGTCAGTGTGTGAGAATTAATTGGTAAAGGTTAAGAAATGAATTTATGGGATGTAGGTTGATCATCCTTAAGTAAGTGCAGTACAGACTGAAGTCCAGCTGACTGCAGTCACGAAGAGTCACTATTTAATTTGCTTATATTTTAAAAAAAAAATGTTTCAAAAGTGTACAAATTTCACACTGCCAAATAGAAATCATAGAAAAATAAGGTTAATTCTGCCTCTGAATGTACATGAATATAATAAGTTCAATTGTATTCATAATATATTGAGTAGTTTGCAGCTCTCGAGTCTGTTCAGTTCTTTCTTCCCATTTATATTACATTTTCTTTCAGTAGGGATATTTTCCTTCATTTCACAAATCAAACATCTTTTTCATCAGTTCCCTTAGCAAACTTTCTCATTTTAAGATACTACTCTCCCTTAAGAGCTTCAGAAGCTGTCAATAACTGTACCATCTTTGTGAGTTTTCTGTGATACTATCTCCCCACAAACAAGCTCTTCTAAGCCTTTTACTTCTCCAGTAAAATTGAAGTGCTCAGTGACTTCTGACTTCCAAGTAGGATTAGGAATGTCTTTCAACATTGACAACAAAGTTTATAATTGTGTACCGGCAACTCAAATCCAATAAATGTCAAATCATGCCTTAATGATTTTCTAAGTGAAGTGAGCACTTACGAAAATAGTGTGAAAAATACTTCTCAACATTGTCACTAAAATTAAGTGCCCCTGGATAAATACTGTTTTGGCAATTATCATACCTCAGGACACTTCTGAACAAAGACACAAGACAGGCCTCCCCCAGAGGGGTGCAATCAGCACCACTGAACAGTTCCAGCTTGCAGGATAGGGATTAACTTGAACAAAACATCAGCCATAAAGGGTTGGCACTAAGATTCTGTGGCCAAAGGCAATCAGTAGCATTTTATATAGGGAAACTGTAGAAAGAGATTGAATCAGGGTTGACCAGATAAAAATGTAAGATCATGACCTGGAATATAGAGACAAGGCTCTAAACAGAGGAGCAATCAAAGTCAAGAGCTAGAAAAGTGAGAATTAGCCTGAGAATTGTAAAATAAACAGTTAAAAAAGAGCACTTCAGAGTGAAGGTCATAACTTGTAGAGAAAGCTGTGGTGCCTGGTGAGTGGGTCTGGGGTGTCATTGGCAGCCTCAGACAAACACACGGAATATCCAGTTGAAATGATAAAAACTGGAAGGAAAGCCATAAGAGGATGAGACCTTTTAAGAAACTTCATATTTCAACATCTTTTGGGATCACATTGATAAAGAAATAAAGGCAGGGGAAAATTCTCCAGAGACAAGTAATATTTTTTTCATAAGGGAGCACTAAAGGTGTACTAAATGAGAGATCATTCACTGTAAAGAAAGACAAGATTGTACATTAAGGAATCATCAGAATAATTCATCTAGGAACTGAATTTCTATTTGATAACAACATGGTTCTCCACAAAAAAATATGGAGTAAAAGAAAATAAGACAAAGTAATGCAACTCTGTTCAACAGCAAATACACCGTACTTCACAATTCCTAGAGAAAAGTTCTACTGACAATACGGGGTTTTCAGAGTCCCCATCTACTCTCTGTTGAAGCCATTCATCAGAAGCCTGGTCCTCTTTATGCACATCTCATCGAAGGCACAGCCCACTCATGACAGATGCTATAAAGGAGAAAATCTCCTGCTGCTATTTAAGTCCATTGGGATATATTTTTATTTGTATTATGAAGGAACAACCAAGAAATACAGGACATTTTAAGAAATCCAAAAATGTAAAGGAGGATCCAGATAATGCAATAGAACTGCTGGATTTGATATTCGTAATGCAAGATCCATTTGCTATATAAAAGAAGGTTTTAGAAATTCTTTCCATAAAAGAGAGCATGCAAATTAATAAAATGCTTATAAAGATAAATAACCCTTAAATGAGCTGACAGAATAGGATAAACATGAGAAAGAACATAAGTCTTACAAAAAAAAAATGATGTTTTGAATACAAGCTCCAGAAAAGCTCTCAGTTCGCAGAGTCTTGGACAATATACACAGGAGATACAATAATATTCTAATCAACATTAGAATATTGGAAGTTGTAAGATTAGAAGTAACAGTCTTTCATTCTCTCTCTCTATCACCTTCTAGCATGATTTATGTATGTATGTGCATATATGCATGTGTATATATGTATGCATCATATATATATATATATATATATGATAGGTATATCAGATACATAGTTATTTTCCATAGCTGCATAGTATCTAACAGAGCTTAATGCATTCAATCTTTCCGATTTGATGGGCATTCAGTTTGTTTTTAGTTCTTTTCGTTTTGCTTTTCCCTTTACAGATTAATCTGTCATGAATGTCCTGGCACACATATTGATTCTGCTGGTGTCTGCATTGCTGTTAGATAGATTTACAAAAGTTTAAACTAGGAATAAAATGACACAGAGGCATTTAAAATGTAATTTGAATCAATCTTGCCAGGTTATCCTTTTAAAATGTGTTATTCTTCCCTATGATAATTGGAGCTGGAAGTATTTAAGATTTTTTTGGTTTGTTTCTAATTGTTGACCACTTGAAAGGTGGGGAAATATTCTCCCATTGTACTTTACACACATTCAAAGGCAAGCGTTTCTTTTCTCTTTCTCAAATAACGTGTGTGTGAATACGTATTTTCACATGTTTATTGACCATTTATATATGTTTCTTCTTTTGTCTACCCTGTCTATAAATTTTACTCATTCTTTTCTTTATAATCTTTTCTTTATTGATTTATCTTTTTGTAGTTACAATATGTCATCCTAGTGGTATCAAAGCTTTTTCAGAAGAGTGGCAAATATATATAACTTTTTAAAAACACTTTATAATATTTTTTAAGTCAGTAGCCCTTTCTCTTTGAAGTAGATATGGGATCACATTTATATAAAATAGAATACATTTTAATTTGAGTAGTTTTTTCTATACATCATGTCTAATAGATACAGAGACAATCTTATTGGGTGAATTGATCATATATTTAGTGATAAGCCTAAAAGAACATAAACACATTTGTTTTTCATTCAACAAATTCCCCAGAACCTCAGAGGATTATAATATCTTGACTTCTCAAAGGGAAAGAAACAAAATGCTTCATCCAAAATTCAAATTGCTGCATAAATAAATCCTTTTAAAAAGGAAATGTTGATTGTGCACCAAATTCAGTATGCATTCTTGTTATTTTAGTCTTTACTTCTCCTAGTAAAGTTAGAAGGGGGAAAAAAACCCTCTATTAATAGCACATTTCATCATACGTAAGAGGGTTAAATAGGAAACTATTTCCAGCTTTTAACATATCTCATCTTTCTGTCGTTTCTTCTTTAAAGTAAGCAAGTAAAGCCTTGTAAATTATAACACAACATTCAGGAACAGATTCTGGCTAACTTCTTTGAAATAAAAAGCTAGCCAAAGGAAAATTGAATGTTTGACAGGGTTAAAATTGTGATTTTTAGAAATAAATACATTTTGACATGTATTCAAGAGCACTGGTTTTCTGAGTGTAGTCCATAGAGCAAAACCACCAGAATCACCTGAGAAATCTTTAGAACTACAACTTCTTGAGCAACACTTCAGGTGCACTGAATCAAAAGCTAAAGGTAGGGTCCATCAAGCTGTAATTTAAGAAATCCTCCAGAAGATTCTCACGTAGTTTAACTTTTGACAACCACCGCTTTATACCTCTTAGGTGTTTTCAATTGGCCTGGCTGGGACTCAGGGATTTTGGGCGTGTGTGTTTTATTATATATAATATATATATATTTTACACACACACACACACACACACACACACACACACACACACACACACACATATATATATATATGTAGCTAATTTATATGACCACATATAATTTAATCACAATGTCTCATGTAGCATGAGTGATGAGTTAAAAAAGAAACAATTGGAAGAGAGACTAGTAGGGCAGCTGTTATACTACTGGCAGGGTGAAGTTTGGACATTTGAATGGAAATGAAATAACAGATATTTGAGTTATTTAAAAGTTATAGATTTTTCTTAAAAGTATCTATTTTCTAAGCTTTAAGAGTATTTAATGGAAAATACGATAAGAAAAGCCTAATGTGACTTAAGAAAAATTATATATAAATTATATGTGTCACTTTCAATTACTTATAATATTTATATAAGTGGCAGTCAGACCCTGATTCTGCTCTCTACTTGCCATATCCTGTCCTAACTATCTATGTGTGGTCTTCTTTTGTTTCTTTTATAAAACTTTAATCTACCACTTACTAAATTTATAAAAGTTGACAACTTGCTAACATTTTAACTTGCTTCCTTTAATTTTTTTACAAATATACACATATGAAAGTAGTAATTCCCTTACAAACTTGGAATTTTTATAAGAGGTAGTGTGGGCAAATAAGCAGTCAATACTTGGAATTCTCCTCTTTTTTATCTTTTTATCTTTTGTCTCCTTATCTCCCTGACCCTCTTCATCTAAAAAGTAATATATTATATATGTAATTACATGATAAAAAATGAAAACATGTGAATTAGTTTAATTTGTTCACTTTCTAACATGAAGGGAATGTAAACCTTCAGAAGCAATGTCAAGTCAGAAAATAAATACATGCTTAAGGTAACTAAATTTCATGGCAGACCATACTTTGTGCTGAGTAGAACAAGTTATGCTGGAGAGGTATAATTGAACAACCAGTACATCCTGGTCTTGTTATTTCAGTATTTTTTCATGGAAATTTCTCAAAATGACTTTAAACACTTATTGGAAACCATTATTGAACCTAACTATGTATTATTACTGCATATAATTCAGAGAAATAAAGAAGTTCTATGAAGCCATGAACCAACATTTAATAAAGAAATATTCAATACTAATATTCAAAAAGAATATAATAACAAAAACTCCATATAGTAGATTTGTATTATAAGTTGTATAAACTTTTTGAAAGTATTATTATTTGGAAGACATGGAATTATTTTAATGTCTTTTACCATATTTTAATGTCTTTAAATCAAATGTATCTGTATGACTATATATTGCCATGAGAATAATATCTGGCATACGGTGGACACTTAATTGTTAAATTTAAAAATGAACCAGATTGATAGGTCAAATTGCTCACAGATCCTCTCCACCTGGATGTATAAAAAGCATTTCAAAATTTACATTCCTAAGACAGAGTTATTTATTTCTGACCTCATAAGGGCTTCCATGTAAGCATATCACAACTTGGTAAATGGAAACAACTATCTAACCAGTTGCTCAAATCACAACCCCAGAGATTACTAGTGCTATGCTATTCTTTATTTACTGGTCGCTTTACATTTAGTGTGACACTTCCAAATATTTAATTGTATAGCAATGCTATGATGCAGAAGCTTTTACCATATCAATCTTGTAACAAGAACAATGACAATAAAGAACAAAAAAGAGTTTGTTATAATAAATAGTATCTGAGAGAGCAATGACTTTATGTGCCAATTGATATGTTTAATTTTCTGGGATATATTTGATATTCTGGAAAAGATATATCTACAGTTCATTGAGGTTAGATACACCTGATGCAAGATTATTTTCCAAGTCCTGAGTTCTCTGCTGCAAAGCCAGTCAAAGGGTGCCCCTGAGAATCAGAGTAGCCAGAAGAAATTTTAATTATGTCATAAAAATGACCAGATGAAATTTGAAGTTCACTTAAGTTCAGGGGTCATCATTTTGGAGCGAAGGTAAGAGTACTGTGGAGAGCATGACAATCTGCCTCCGCTTTTCCACTTGAGACATTGGAGGTTTTTTAAAGCTATTATGTGAAAGAGGCAAAGAAGACAAGAAAACAGTGGCTGTTGAGCTCAGTAGACCTTTCATCAGTCTTAAATAACTGGGGGGAAATACTGTTGTTTAAGGTCTGTGGAGAAGGAGGATTTCCAGTAAACATATTACACTCACTGAGGGGAAGGTTGCAGGGCTACACTTTCGGGGCAGGGACTAAATAGAGATAGAGCATAGTATCTAGACAAAGTTTGCAAGTCTAAATAAACTAATCTTTTACTTATTGAGATTACTGTTATCAAATTAAGTATGCTAAGCAAAGTAAGGTAAGCATATTTTAAACAATACTATTAATGACTAAATAATTCGTACAAATGGTAGGGAAAAGTACTCAACTGAAATATTAAATTATATTTCACTTTGATTGCTGCACTGAATTTTGTATTGTTCTCTAAGTAATAATTAGTTTTAGTTGACACATTTTTTTCTTCAAAAAGTAAAACAAGATATTTGCTCTGAGAATGATATAAGGCACCAAGAAAACAAATGCATTGTCAGGATTATAAAATATAAAGCATTGTAGTTTAATCTGACCTATGTCAGTCTCTTGTTTCAAAATAGACTGCTTTTGTTTTTCCTGTTTATTCATTGTATTAATGTGAAATAAGTACTGTAAAATGGGGATTGAACGGTTCATATAATTGAGAAGTGAAAAATCTATACTTAAGTTTATAAATTCCATTTATCATTTGATTAATCAAGCTTTAAAATTGTTATTATGGTTATTCAATGCAAGAGGAAAATTAAATATATCAATTCCATCTTCTTTCCCTGAAACATTTCCTCATAAAAAAGGGTAAATTTTTATGCAATATGAATGCAATCACACCACTGTGTCTATTAAAAATAATGGAAATTGTTCATCTAATTTGCCATTGACCAATGGAAAATTTTCCCCATAAGGGTCATGAAAGACATAAAACTCACCATGGGCTAGAAATTCTTGTAATATATGCAATTCTAGATTTTTGGCATCTGAAAAAAGGAACAACGATATTTTAAAACCATTCAACATATAACATGAATATTCCAGGAGATAATTTAATAAAATGTTATGCAGATAAAAAAGGAAGAAAGCAGAATTTGAATCAAAGAACAATGGGGACAAAGAAGAAATAAATTATCTAACTTGGGAGTGAAAAACAATGTAAAATTGCTAAATCACATAAACAGGATCATTTACTTTATAATTTTCTTGGTTGAGGCTTTCCAATTTAACAGACTTTTTTTTTTATTCATAGAAACAATGGAACTTCTAGAATGTAAGTATTGCAAGACATTTTCCATACACATGGGGATTGTGGGATTTTAAGAAATTGATATAATACTTTAATTTTATTTAGACACAATATGTAACACAAAAACAATTGTAATTGTTTATAGATTTCATCTTCAAATCATCTAACTAAAAAAGTAAATACTTTATATTTAGTTTCTGAATATAATATGATAAAATGTTAAAATGATCAAAACCAGAACTTTAATTAGATTATCATTATCTGGAAATGGGTTAACACCTAAAGCAAGTAGAGCCAGTGTTTTCCTAAAACTTCTCTTAGCTCTCCTTGTCTCTTCTAGCATTTTAATCAGAAATAGAAGTTAATATATTTATAGATTAAATATATGCAGCTTTCTGTACATAAATTATACTTTAATCAAGCTTAAAGAAAACAAGAAAAATATATTTGAAGCAAATATTATCTAGATTTTACCTCACATCATATATATTACAGTTCAAAAGATGTAAAGGAAGTAGAATTTGTTGCATTTTTCATAGACTTTCTGCTCAGTTATTGTTGTTTATTTTTGCTGTTGCTGGTATTGAGGGCATAATGTAACCCCAATCACTCGCATGTTTTGTTTGTTTTCTCAAATTTCTAAATGTGTAATGTCATTTGAACACATTTCCTTTGCAACCCTACTGATGCTGACAGGGTTCAGGCTGCCATTTTGTCTTGCCTGACGATTGTAAGAAGTTAACAGACCTCTCTGTGTGCACAGTTCTCGTTTTTCCAACCATCTCTTCCATCAAAATCAGTAATTAACTTTTAAAGCACAGTGTAAATCGCTGCTTCTTTTCTGGTGGAGAAAAATATCATTATTATACTGTATTACCTACAAATTATGTAAACACATTTCAGTTGAGCCTTCCAATCTACCTCCAAACTCATTTTCTACGTCATATTCACATGCACCTCACACCACATATAGTTTTCCATTTTCTACTAAAATTCATGACTGTGTAGGAATCCAAGGTTGATTATTTTCCTCAGCATGAGATGCTCTTCATCCTCTACTTTTCCTCAGAATTATACAAGTCTTTACTATCCAGGTTAGAAGTTCTGTTTCCTTTTGGGATTAAACATTATTTACTCCAAATGAAATTAAGCATTATTTATTACAAATCAAATTAATCACATTACTCACTCTGTATTAACATGCTCACACACTATTCTGACCTAACTTTTACTATGGCATGAATTTCATACCAGCTCAGGTAATGTTTGATTGTTTAGCTGCCTGTGGCATCTGCAGCATTCCCAAATCTTGGTGGACTGCCACTGTGTGTTCTTCATTTGACACATCTGGAGCCCCTATCACGATGCAGCGGGCAGTGTAGGCAACCAATTATTGCTCATTTAAAGACAATAGATGTTTTTGCATTTCCATTCAGTCCTATTAAGAATCCTTTTACATTCCATGGTACAATATCATTCAGTGTTTGATATTAAAAACTCAGGGAATTCTAAAAAAATTTTAGTGGGGAAAGCCAGGAAAATGATAACCATTCCTTTTATATATGATTTCATGATTCAATAAATGATAGATATCTTGTCTCTGCTAAGGTACTTCAATTTCTTAGGTTGACAATATTTAGAATAAAAAAATATTATTTCCTCTTTAGCAATGATTTTGCCTAAACAAACTAAAAGAATGGTGGGTGGGGTGATGAGTAGAGAGCACACAGTCTGAAAATATAGTAAAATGTCCTTTAAAGAACTTAGTACTTACAAATGGTAAGGCTACTTGAGGGAGTTAAACTTTTCTGTGCCTATGGAGGAAAGAACAGTGTTTTATGGCATGCAGAAGCAGTGCATACCACCACCAAACGTCACCCACCACAAGCAAATACGTAACTGGCTATATTATCGCCCGAAACTCCAGTTTCATAAATGTTTTACATTCTGTAAAATATATTCTCATTTCAGAGATGAAGATTAAAGATAAAACATTATTTTCTTCTAAATGTTTCCATTTTTGCCATATCCATTATATAAGATAATCCAATATCATATAGTAAATATAACTGATGTCTTCTCATTCTACTTTTAGTAATTATTTTTATAATTAGAGGCTTTGATTTCTTTATGTACTCTTAAGAGAAACAAAGAATGTATTTTGATATTAATTAGAACCAAGAAACAAAGAATCAAAATAAACTAAATTGATCAGTGAAATTATGCTGACTCTATTACCTGATCCAAAGGCTTTGACATTGAAGGAAAAAATTTGCTGTGATTAAACA